>NC_073230.2:166740000-167340000 GCF_029281585.2 Gorilla gorilla gorilla
CACCCTGGTGAACCACGCAGCCTAACTCAGCATGTTCCCGACCACACCCTGGTGAACCACACAGCCTAACTCACCATGTTCCCAGCCATGCCCCAGTGAATCACGCAGCCTAACTCACCAGGTTACTGGCCTAACTCACCATGTTCCCGGCCACACCCCGGTGAACCATGCAGCCTAACTCACCATGTTCCCAGCCATGCCCCAGTGAATCACGCAGCCTAACTCACCAGGTTACTGGCCTAACTCACCATGTTCCCAGCCACACCCCAGTGAACCACACAGCCTAACTCACCATGTTCCCGACCACATCCTGGTGAACCACACAGCCTAACTCAGCATGTTCCTGGCCACACCCCGGTGAACCACGCAGCCTAACTCACCATGTTCCCGACCACATCCCAGTGAACCACACAGCCTAACTCAGCATGTTCCCGGCTACACCCCAGTGAATCACGCAGCCTAACTCACCAGGTTACTGGCCTAACTCATCATGTTCCCAGCCACACCCCAGTGAACCATGCAGCCTAACTCACCATGTTCCCGACCACACCCTGGTGAACCACACAGCCTAACTCAGCATGTTCCCGGCTACACCCCGGTGAACCACACAGCCTAACTCACCATGTTCCCGACCACATCCTGGTGAACCACACAGTCTAACTCAGCAAGTTCCCTGCCACACCCCGGTGAACCACACAGCCTAACTCACCATGTTCCCGGCTACACCCCAGTGAACCACACAGCCTAACTCAGCAAGTTCCCTGCCACACCCTGGTGAACCATGCAGCCTAACTCACCATGTTCCCGATCACATCCCGGTGAACCACACAGCCTAACTCACCACATTCCCGGCCACACCCCAGTGAATCCTCAGCACGTTCCTGGCCACATCCTGGTGAATCATGCAGCCTAACTCACCAAGTTCCCGGCCACACAGGGCCAAGAACAGCCCAGGCAATGTTAAGGAGCGTCGCATGGAGGAGCCACTTGCAGATGCTGTAACCCACTGTGCGGCACAGAACCTCCCCACGGGGCAGGTGGGTGCACAGGAAAGAAACCAACATGGAGCTGAGGCCCCAGAGAGGTCCCTGTGCTCACGACTCAGAGACGGGGATGGCAGCAAGGACACAGCAGGGCCGTGGGCAGAGGAAGGACAAGCAACGTGGGGCCATGGGGAGGGACGGAAGACAGAAGTGGATCCCGGCTCTCCACAAAACACAAAAATTAACCCCAGGCAGATTAAAGCCTAAATGGGGGGGGGGGGGAACCTGTAAATGTTTTGAAGAAAACATTTGAGCCTCTCTGAACTCAGGGCAGAAAAGAGTTTCCTCAAATCCTTTCCTCAAACAACACAAACTACGAAGGAAGGGAGTGGTAAAATTTGATCAAATCAAGTGAAGCAGCTTCTGTGCTTCAAGAAACACTATTAAAAAGTGGGAAAAGGTGGGGGTGAGCCACGCTCCAGGAAGCGAGATTCACAGCACCTCTGTCAGATGAAAGGGCTGGGTCTGCGTCCAGCCAGGCAATGAAGATGAGCCGCCAATATTCTAGGAAGAAAAGTGGGGGTGGGAGTCACCAAAACAAGTCTTCCGAAAACTGGCCAAGGTGTGATGTACTTTTGCATCCTAGGAAATTCAAGAGGTAAAAAAACCCATCTGGAAAACCAAGAGCTGCTTGATTCTATGAACCTAAGAACAGTCCGTTTCTCCTTCAGAGACGTATTGAGAGAACTCGGTATCATTATGAAATCTCTCAAGGCCTCCAAGAAATGACGCTCTAAAAATGCAAAGCTCTGAACCAACCACCAAGAAACACCCTTTCCCCTCCCCCGGGTGATACTGAGCTGCTGTGGGGCGTCCCCACAATTTTGGGGCCGGAACGGAGGGGGAACAGGCACCAGTTTGTCACCACCCTGAGTGCGCTGCCCCAACACCCTGCCTGCTGCTGTCTGAGTGATAATCGTGTCATGGATCATCATCTCTGTACTGCAGGTGTGTCTGATGTTTACAGAGACCTCTCTCACTGCATCATGCGTGCCCGATGTCTACAGAGCCCTCTCTCACTCCATCATGTGTGCCCAATGTCTACAGAGCCCTCTCTCACTCCATCATGTGTGCCCGAGGTTTACAGATCCCTCTCTCTCTCCATCATGCGTGCCCGAGGTTTACAGATGTCTACAGAGCCCTCTCTCACTCCATCATGCGTGCCCGATGTTTGCAGAGCCCTCTCTCACTCCGTCATGCATGCCCGATGTCTACAGATCCCTCTCTCTCTCCATCATGCGTGCCCAATGTTTGCAGAGCCCTCTCTCACTCCGTCATGTGTGCCCGATGTCTACAGAGCCCTCTCTCACTCCGTCATGTGTGCCCGATGTTTGCAGAGCCCTCTCTCATTCCGTTTGATTTGCAGCACTGCTGTGAGATGGGCAACAGTTCCTGGCTTTACAGGCGACAAAATGCTCCCACCAGTCAATGAAGCCACAGAGCTTGCCAGGAGTGAATGGGGCCCCACCTGACAGAAATGACGGCTTCTGCGGGATCCCATGAAGGCTCTGTAAGCCAGAGCTGAAGTGAGTGGGGCCCCTGTCCACAGGCTGCCACCTCTGGCAGGTCGTCCACAGGAACGCTTGTCCTGAATGGTGGCCCGCACCCTGCAGTGAGCCCACGGCTATAGTGGTGCAGCCAGCAGCCCCGGCGCCTCTGCAGTCCCAGACCCAGGGAAGCCCTGTGTGCACCACGGTGTGCCCTGGACCACTCACTTGGCTGCTGCCACCCTGGGAGGATCACAGGGGCTGCCTTCTGGACATATGTCAGGCTCTCGCTGCCCCAGTGAGAGGACTGGCTCTGGTCCTGATCCACAAGCTCTGAACCAATAGCGGGTCTTGGGATGACGTCTGCGGAGCCCCTCGGTCCCAGCGTGGCTGGCATCCAGGACCCCAGCTCCTCTACACCCAGGTCCTTCTCAGTTCCCACCGGCCAGGCTGACGCTGGTCTCCAGGGTGATGGAGCTGATTCTTCGGGTTTCTCTCAGCTCAGATCAAATTTAACACAGCAAGAGGACACCCACTGTTCCCACCGAAGAGGCAGAAAGCTGGAGCTCGCGGTGCCTTTCTCCCCCAGGCTGGGATGGAGGAGGCAGCATGAGGCCACCCTCATTCCCAGTGTGTGAGCTGGGGCCATCCGGAGGTTGTGATTCATGTTAGACACGACGGGGCCGAGGCTCATGTGGGTGTGCGTCCTCTCAGGGTCACACCTCAGCAAGGAAGCTCAGCAGGTCTCCCAGATCCCTGAGCCACCATTCCTCTGACTGCTTGTACCCTTCCCAAGATGCTGCTGCAGCCCCACGCCACTCAGAGTGACCAGCCTGGGCCAACCCCTGGGTTCTGACAAGATGTGCTGTTTAGGACTAAATTCAGCTGCATATAACAGAAAACTTCTGACAAGGTTGGTGTGAACACCTGAGGCTTTTCTTCCCTCCCACATAAAACCCATCTAAATGGGCAGTCTGGGTCCCGCATCCTGGCCAGGGACATTTATGGGAACCGCATCAGCCTAGGATCCACTATCCAGGTGGCCATCATTTCCCATCAAGAAGCCTTTCTGCCCAGAGTACTGTACAGCCACAGCTCATGGCCAGGTCTCACTCAGTGACCACATCTAAGCACGGGGAGGCCAAACATGTTATTTTAGCTAAACTTAGGGTTCGACCACCATGGAGGAGGGGAAGACGGCACAGACCCTTCACCGCTGGCCCTGATGGCAGCAGGGGCCCGTGTGTGCCGTGCCCTGGGGACGACATGAGACAGCCAGGCTCCCCGTCCCTCAGGGATGGTCTTCCAAGGATTGGAGCATCTTACACGTTTTTTATTTCAGTTTATACCACTTTCTACTCATATGCTTTTGGTTTAAATAAATTGCCAGATCAAATTTGCTTGAAAATCTTTTATGGGAGGAAAAGAGAACATTCGTAACAAACAGAGCTCAGGTTATCCCCTCTCCACCCAACAACAGCATTTCCAGGCCTTTGAGGAACTGGGGAGAAACATGATGTGGTCAGATTCCAAATTTCCGACGTGGGGAGCCTCAGGCTCACGTAAGGGATCCCAGGTCTCTGAATTTCCGACGTGGGGCGCCTCAGGCTCGCGTAAGGGATCCCAGGTCTCCGAATTTCCGACGTGGGGAGCCTCAGGCTCACATAAGGATCCCAGGCCTCTGAATTTCTGACGTGGGGTGCCTCAGGCTCACGTAAGGGATCCCAGGTCTCCGAATTTCCGACGTGGGGTGCCTCAGGCTCACGTGAGGGATCCCAGGTCTCCGAATTTCCGACGTGGGGTGCCTCAGGCTCACGTGAGGGATCCCAGGTCTCCGAATTTCCGACGTGGGGTGCCTCAGGCTCCCGTGAGGGAAACCAGGTCTCCGAATTTCCGACGTGGGGTGCCTCAGGCTCGCGTGAGGGATCCCAGGTCTCCGAATTTCCGACGTGGGGTGCCTCAGGCTCGCGTGAGGGATCCCAGGTCTCCGAATTTCCGACGTGGGGTGCCTCAGGCTCGCGTAAGGGATCCCAGGTCTCCCGGGGCCTGGTGTGTGCACCACAGACTACGTATTCCACAAGAAAGCTGTGAGAAAGAAGCACAGACAGTCCTGCACCATCTCACATCCACCAAATTCAGAATTCTCCTTTCTCAAACCATCCACAGACTAACTTATTCAGCTCCCCACAATATGAGTCTGTTTTGAGGCCAGGGGGTGGGCCCTGGAGCCTCCAATTCCTTGACAGACAAAAGGTGTAGAATAGCCTGGGATTCCAGGTTCCTGGGAGTCCTGCAGGGCAGGTGCAGGCTGGGGCACGGAGGCGGAAGCTTCTTCACACCACAAGCGGCCACGGTAGAGTTGACGGGAGAAACCAACTTTAAATTCATGCAGGATCAGGAATGCTGTGCCACATCAATGTGTAAAATACAATCTTCATTTGGGAGAACGAATGGTCATCTCTGAAATATGCTTTGCAAATTAGGATTTTTCAGATCTTCCCTATTCTTGGTTTACCCAAAGCAAAGTGAGTTCTTGCTGGGGTGAAGGGTGGAAGAGAAAAGCAGTGGAATGGGCGGGCTGTCGAACAAAAGGCGGCGAGGGAGGTACCCTGCAGAGCCTGCTGGGCCTTCTGTCCCACGGCCCCGCACACCGGACTCACCCAGCCTCCAGCCGCTCCTGTGCCTTTCTGCCTAATAAATATCTGTGATAATTACCAACCCCCAAAAAGGGTTCTCTAACGAGGGTGCATTTTATCAGTCCCTTAATGAGGCTGTTTGGTTTCCTGCCTCCTATACAGTGGCGGTTAAGGCTTAATAAGCAAATGCACTGTTTAAATAATAACAAGAATATCAGCAGAGAATCTAAATTATCCCTTAACTTCTCAACATAATCATAACAGGCATTTGAACATTCATACAAATACGGCTCATGAATAAAAATGCGCTTTCTTTTTTAATACAAATATAGTCTGATGGAAAGTCTCTGAAACCCAACCTACGGAGGCCCCTCCCTGTCATTTCCTGGTGCACGGAACAGCGACTTTGCCATCACTGAGGTTCCGGGTACAGAACCTGCCTCAGTCCAGCGTCCCTATTCGCTGTAAGAAAGGGTGAAGGTTCCAGTATGGGAGAGGGAGATTGTCCATGTCCCGAGGGAGGGATTGGCCAGGGCACACCCGCCAAGGGCACCTTGTGTCCCTGCTCTGCAGAGACCGCCCAGCTCTAGGTGCCTGAGTGTTTTCTGCTCTCCACATTTGAAACCCTAACAAAACCCCTGAGCAGTCAGGCCGTGTGGAGGCAAAGAGCCTCTCCTGTAACAGTGTGGTCCTTCCAGCCTTCTCTCACATGCGGAATTTGGCAGACAGTGACATGAGACGCTCACATGGCAAACTTTCTTTTCTGTTTCTCTTTGGCACAAAGCCTCAGCGCTCCCGCGCCCGCCCTACCACTGAACAAAACAGCCCCTTCCGGGCCCGGCTCACTTGTGCCTCCACCCACCTCACTGCAGACAACACCCGTTTTCCTAAAGATTGACGAGAGGACGTGTTACTCAAATAACCACCCGCTCAGAAGAAAAACCCTCTGTGCAGAGCCTTTTGTGTTGAAAATGACACCTTCACGTTATCAGCCTTAGAGGCAGGTCTGTTTGCAGCGGTGCCTACCGAGGAGTCTGGATTTTTAAAATATGCCAGAAATGACTTAGGGTCTCAGCCAACAGAACCAAGGAAAGTTATATTTATGTGGGAATTATTTTGTCAAAAAAGTTCCAAAATGTTGGCAAACTCTGCTCAATTATATAAGCTTTCACCTGAAGGCACAGTATTTTTTTAAAAGTCAATTTGTGTATCTCTGTTGAAAACAATTATGAAAACAAGCATTAAATAACCTGAGTAGAAAAAGTAGAATGAGGTTCACTTACATGGAAATAATTTTATTAACAAAATTCAGAAGACCAAGCTGAGAATGGAGATCTGCATGTTTTAATCAAATGCTTTCTAAACCAAGTCTCCTACCCTCTAACAGACGACCATTTTTAAATTGAAAGTTTAAATAGGTTGATCTTAAAAACACATTCAATGGGGAAGGGGTGTGTGTTTAAAATAAAAGCATTTATATTTTTCAGATTTTGTTTTCTCCTGCTTCCTTAAAAAATACACTGGCCGGGTGCGGTGGCTCACACCTGTAATCCCAGCACTTTGGGAGGCTGAGAAGGGCGGATCACGAGGTCAAGATGCTGAGACCATCCTGGCCAACGTGGTGAAACCCCGTCTCTACTAAAAACACAAAAATTAGGCTGGGTGTGGTGGTGGGTGCCTGTAATCCCAGCTACTCGGGAGGCTGAGGCAGGAGAATCGCTTGAACCCAGGAGGCAGAGGTTGCAGTGAGCCAAGGTCGCACCACTGCACTCCAGCTCGGCAACACAGCAAGTCTCTCAAAAAAAAAAAAAAAATACTAGTACAGTGGACCCTGAAGCACCAGCAGCAAACCCTCTGAGATGTGCGTCCGGAGTGGCCGTGCCACCAGCTCGTTCTGCCCACTGTTTTGGAAAAGTGTTGATTTTGGAATGTGGTTTCCCATCACTGCGTGGACCGTGGGTGAATGGGGAGGGTGGATGGTCTCTGGGGCCGTCCTCTCTCTGCCTCCAGATCGGCAGGCAGTGGATGGGTATTTGGGTCTTTCTTGTACTCACACAGATGCGATGTGTGGTTCCTGGTAGGAAGCGAGAAGCAGCTCACTGGCAACACCACACCGCCCCTTGCTTTCTGAGGAGTCATGTAGTCATGAGGGGCATGAGGAAGATGGAGACCCAGAGGCTCACGCTCACATGATGATGGCCGAGCCGGGCCTGCAACAGAAAGGCCTGTGGCATGGGGTAACTTCAGAGCCTTCTTCTCAACAGGCACGGCCCGCAGAGCCACTGGAGGTAAGGATCCTCTCCAGCCAGGGAGGAAGCATCCCGCACCGTGCCCACTTTAAACCCTGGAGAACCACGTTTGCCTCTGTCTGGCCCTCTCCCCACCCCCCCACCTCCCTTTGCCGTCTTCTTTGTGTGTAACCTTTGTGTACAGGCTGAAGAGAAAAATCCCGAAATTCAGCACAAGCCCCGTGACCCTTTCTCCCAGGCCCACGGTCTTGGGGCGCTTTCTCAGGGCCTGACCTTGGAGCAGACAAGAGCTGAGCACTCCGGAAGGGAACTGTCCGAGGAGCCTCCTCCACGGCGGAACTGGTGCATCATCTAGAATAACCGAGCCACATGTGCGGAGATGCTCCACGCCCCGCTGCCCGTAGGTCTGAGGGAGATACTCCCCGTGTTTTGGGATGAATTGAGTTCCCCAAATTCGCATGCCAAGCCCTAAGCCCAGTACCTGTGGACGTGACCTTATCGGGGAATAGGGTGTTTGTGGAGGTAACTGGCGAAGTTTCAATGAGGTCACTAGGGCGGGCCCTAATCCAACAAGACCGGGATCCTTATCAAAGGGGGAGATGTGGACACGGGGCAGCCACAGGGAACACCGCGTGAAGACGGAGACGGCACCCACAAGCCGAGGAGAGAGATCTGGGACAGATTCTTCTCCGAGGGCCTCAGAAGCAACCAGCCCTGCCCACACATTGACCCTGGACTCCCAGCCTGTGAGTGGTGGGCGATGAATCTGCGGTCTGCGCCGCCCCGTCTGCTATGCTGTCACAGCAGCCAAGGCCACTGGCTCTGTGCATTTCCCTGCCTCTGCCTCCCTCTCCCATCACTGACGATGCAGCGCTGACTCCCTGGACAGGGCCTACATTGGGTGCTGCTGATGGCGAGACTGTTACCCCCGACACGAAGGCAAGGGCTGGGCTCAGAAGCCTGGATACCGTGGCTGCCTCTGCCCCACCCTCAGCTCTGGGACAAACCTGTAGTCTCAGCGTGTCTGCCCATGTCTCTCCAGCTGTGCAATCGGCACACCCACGTCCACGTGGCTCCTCATGGGGCCAAAGAGCAGCCGTGGCCAGGAAAGCAGTCAGAGAGGCCCAGGGTTGAACCCAAGGTCACTGCCCTTCTGGTTGAGCAAAATGAAGACAGTTCCTCTCCTTAAATCCGGCTCGGTGCCTACGAAGACGGAAGCAGCAGCATTCCACTTGCAGGTTTTTGAAAAAACAAATGGGGCAAGAGAGGCCAGGACCACACCTGACTCAGGCGGTCGGACGGACAGGGAGGCTGCAAGGCATGGCATGAGTGGGTGGAGCTGTCAGGACTGCCCCAGCCCCTGGCTCAAAGATGCCCGACCCCAGGACCCTGCCTCTGCTGGATGGTGAAGGCCAACTTCCCCTCTGTTGGAGCTGGCCTGCGCGTTGTGGGAAGGGCTGGGAGGAGGCCCAGGACAATGCAGAACAGACAGGACGTTTCACAGAGCAGGCTGCCATGTCCCTTGGGGCCTTGGGGGCTGCTGAGGCCCTGAGAAAGGTCTGGATCGGGGAGGCTGGCTGTGCTGTTGCAGGGGTGTGTGCGGGGCTGGATCGGGGAGGCTGGCTGCACCATTGCAGGGGTGTGTACAGGGCTGGATTGGGGAGGCTGGCTGTGCTGCTGCAGGGGTGTGTGTGGGGCTGGATTGCTGCACCATTGCAGGGGTGTGTGGGGGTGGATCAGGGAGGCTGGCTGTGCCGTTGCAGGGGTGTGTGTGGGGCTGGATCGGGGAGGCTGGCTGTGCTGTTGCAGGAGTATATGTGGGGCTGGATCGGGGAGGATGGCTGTGCCGTTGTAGGGGTGTGTGCGGGGCTTGCTGACTCTCGTGCTCTGCAGACGCCCAGGGAGCGGCCCCAACCCACGCGCCGGCTTCTCGAGCTTGGCCTCTTAAGTGACAGACTCAAACACCTGAGCAACAAGTTTCCTGGGGTCACCTAATAACGATTATTTTAACAACAGTTTCCAAACAACAAACCAACCCATGGAGCACAAAACCTCTGGGGACCTTTTGAAGCTAAACGATGAGTGGTGCCGCTTCTTGGGGAGCTGAAGACCAGTAGGGTCCCTCCTACAGCGACCCTGGACAGTGGTTTGGGGATTCACTTGATACAAGTAATTCTCTAATTAGGATAATCTGGATGCGGCCTGCTGTGATGTAGTGATGGGGCTTCCCTGGAAGGGGGCATGTCAGGAATAGCCCTCACTGCATAGAGCACATCCCGGCGGAACCGTTAGAGCTGAGGGATGCCTGTGGCTGACCCGAGGGAGAGCCGGAGCCACGAAAGCCACTGATTGGGCCCAGGGGGGCGGCGATACAAAGTCACTTTTAGAGGATGAGGAAAAGATGAAATGAACATCTAAAAACTAACGCCCTCTATGATTTAATGAACTTTCCTCTCTCTAAAAGTACTCTGGTGATTATTTCAGGGACAGCCACCCAACTGCATGGGCACCATCATTTTTTCTGATACTGAGTTGATATTTTGCCCTACAGGTCACTGGAGGCCTGGCCGGAAGTGCAGGGTTGTCTCAGTACTTGTTTTAAGGCTCCTGCAGCTGAAAAGCTGCCCCACACGGTGGACCGGGTGGAGGAAGTCAGCTGTGCTGCTTAACCGTGGAGTTTCCGTCCCGGTCCTGCTCACCAGCTCTGCAAAGGTCTTGTCCTCCCTGCCTGATTCTCGGCACCATTTTTAACACGGTGGGATGTCTTGGATTTTTATGATAATAATTTCAGTATATGTTCAACCCATGGAAACATTTCATTTGGAAAGATGTGAAGTGGGTTAGAAAATGTCATTTCCATGCTTTTTAGAGTCGTGGCTATGGATGACTTTATAGGAGACCCAGTTGTCTGAAACATTTCACACGGCAATGAAACTATTTCCAAATATTCATTTTCAAAATGTGCCACAGCTGGCTGTTTTTTGTTTTCGCTTTTCAAGCACACACATTTTCTCACACACAGCTCAGATGTCTATTTTACACTGAAGGTTTATTTTACTGTGGAGTGTTTGCTGGGGCGTCCCATTCCCACCACAGGCCGGTGCCTCCAAGGCTCAGCCTTCAACTCTCTTACATGAGTTTGCCACAGACAACCAGCAAGCCATGTGTGGCACACAGTTCTACTGGTTTCTCCTGGCTTTATTACAAAATGTATCACAAAGGTTAACTCACAGGAGTGCGAAGGTCTCATTTTTATAAAATGGATAAAGTGACAAAATATATTAAACATATAAAATTCACTTCTTGCACACTGAGCTTCAGGTCCTCGCTGTGCTGCAATGATGTGTGGGGTGGATTTCATACGACCTGCTGGTTCCCTCACCTCACCCAGAATCTTTTTCGTATGTCTGTCAGTCAAAGTGGTCACTTCATCCATAGTTATTCCAATTTTTAAAACTTTTTTTGACCTGTTAAGTATTGCTTAGCAATGAGTGTACATCAAGAAAGGTTTGAACAATCTGTACATTCACCCAACTGTGTAGCAGACTTCCACGGCTCATGATTTACTCTCAAAATTTTCTCCAAATTTTTAGCAGCATCTTCTATTTATCTTCCAAGCATTGCTGACAAGGGAGGTGGCCAGGTTTGCAAAGCTGCAGTGCCATCAGCTCGGGCGCCATGAGTGGGAGTCACAGCTGGGGCCACAGCACGAGGGCATGGCCATCGGTATTGCTGGTGGAGCTGGGGATGCTGGAGGGGGAGGGAGGGGAATGCTGGATGGGGAGGGAGGGGGACGCTGGAGAGGGGGAGGGAGGGGGATGCTGGAGGGGGAGGGAGGGGGATGCTGGAGGGGGAGGGAGGGGGATGCTGCAGGAGGAAGCTGGGGCTTTGTTTGCCCAAGGCTGAAGCTGGGCCCATGTGGGGCGGAGAGTTGATTTCACCGTTTCTGTTTTCCCTCAAGCCTATGGAGAGGCCAGGTTGAGTCCAGAGGTCCGTGTGCCTCATGGCCACACCACGGCACCCGTTCACCCACACAAGGGCCAGAAGCATCCCCTAGGGAGGAGGAGATGGCAGATCTGCACAGGCTCTGCGCTCCTCTCTCTCCCGAGCGTCCTCTCCTCTGTGTGGTAGGCTCAGCTCATGATGGAGGAGCCCCTTCTGCAGGGCTCTGTTTAGAGGGTGCCCGCCCCACAGCCTGTGGCTGCTCCTACTCATGCCAGGTGAGGCTCCTACACCCACCGGTGGCCACGGGGGAGTCACAGCTCCTTCTGCATCATCTGTCTGACCTGTTTCCTCATCTGGGATGACAACCAGATCCATCTCTGAGGTCCGTGCCCTGAGTAGAAAAGTTCACACAGCAAAGTTTCCGGAGCCTTCCCTGAAGCGCCGCGTGTCTGTCCATAACTGGTCATCCTCCACATCCGGTGAGGCGCGTCTCAGCACCTCTTTGTGCAAGCGCCCGCACTAGACGTTTGAGAAACAGATGTGAGCAGGCGTGGTCCTGACCTCCATCCCGAGGTTGGGGGTGGAATCACAAAGCAGGAGTGCCTGCCAGGAGCACATGTGCCCACACAGCAGGCCTGGCCCCAGTGGCTCAGATCAGGAACAGACAGGCACTCAAAGATGGCGGGTATGAGAAAGCCTTGTGAGGGAAGGGAGCCCTTTGTCGGGGGGCCTGAAAAGAAACATGGCCTTTGCTGGTTCTCTGAGTCAGCCCGCCAGCCACCATCCACACTCCTGCAGGGAGAGCCCCAGCCACTGTACGCCCTCCTGCAGGGAGAGCCCCAGCCACCACCCACACTCCTGCAGGGAGAACCCCAGCCACTGTACACACTCCTGCAGGGAGAGCCCCCCAGCCACCACCCACACTCCTGCAGGAAGAGCCCCAGCCACCACCCACACTCCTGCAGGGAGAGCCACAGCCACCACCCACCCTCCTGCAGGGAGAGCCCCGGCCACCACCCACACTCCTGCAGGGAGAGCCCCGGCCACCACCCACACTCCTGCAGGGAGAGCCCCGGCCACCACCCACACTCCTGCAGGGAGAGCCCCGCAGCCACCACCCACACTCCTGCAGGGAGAGCCCCCCAGCCACTGTACACACTCCTGCAGGGAGAGCCCCAGCCACCATACACACTCCTGCAGGGAGAGCCCCCCAGCTCTGCAGCACAGACCCCAGAGACGGCATGCGGCTTCGTGATTCCTGTGGAGCAGAGTGGGGACAGCCTGCTATGGAGCAGCAGCCCACTGGGGGAGCCTCTAGACTTGCAACGACCCAGACCCAATTCCCTGAGGCCCCAGCCTGTGGTGGCAGGGCCCACAGCCTGCGATCTCTGCATCCCCTGGATTTCAGAGGTCACTGCAGTCAGGCCACCTGAGGACACACACCTGAGGGTGGTGCCCAAGCCAAGACTCTCTCTAGGGATGTCCACGTGACCCCAGAGAAGCAGCCCACCCCACAGTCCACCCACAGCCTTCGCGTCTCTCCAGGAGCTGGGCCACTTTTCACACACAGGATCCACGTCTTGGTTATTATCGAATACTCTTGGAGCTTCCCAAGACTGCATTTTTAAAAGAAATGGCGGAGTTGGCAGTATTTGGAGGTAGTAATGAATTTTCATCTTTGTTCTCCTATAGGAACGTTTCAGAGCTGAGTCCACATATCTAATTGAGTGCTGTGTGAACGTGTTTCCACGCTGGAACTAGATACCACTCCATGCAAATCTCATTTCTGTTCTTTAACGATGCCTTTTAATATCTAATCTGGGCCTTAATATCTCGCTCACTAAACGTGTTGAGATAATTAGATGATAGAGCTAGACAATTACTCTGTGGGTAGAGAGCAGACAGTTTCTTATGTTTATACAAATACACATAGTTAAAATGAAACAGAACTGGCAGCATTCACGGCCCGTCCAACCAGGGAAGGCCACTGACGGCCCGGGCTGGTCAGCTCAGGCAGCAGCTGGCCGGGTGCATTTCTATTTCTAGTTTTTCACGGAACTGACCAGGCAATTCAGTCAGTAGCTGTCAAAACTGGAGTCCAGAACAGGCACAGATGGGCTGGCCCAAAGTTAATTAAAAACCAAGAAGAGGATAAAGAAATGTGGCCCAGTCCAGGGAGCTGTGGAGAGGTGGGGGGCAGGGTGACCTTCTCTTTCTTGGGGGGGTTGGAAGAGGCCCCATCACAGGGACACGGCTGCTTCGAGGACTCTGTGTGCCGGAGTCTGTCCTCCCTGTCGCAGGGACACGGCTGCATCAAGGACCTACTGCAGCACGGCGCCTCCTTCAAAAAGCGAACTGTGTCTGCAACAGTCCTATGTCCACGGAAGGTCCCATTCTGAGCTGCCGAGGTCCAGGACTTCAACATATCTTTCTGGGGGCACAGTTCAGCCTATAACATTAGCTCATGTGCCCTCTGTTAGGAAGTTCCCTGACAGACTCGAGCCCACGGCTAGGGGATTCCCTTCTGAACACGGAATGTCTTGTTTATTTCACACGTGTGCTAATTTGCTGTACACCACCGGCTTATTTAATTGTTGTGCATTTATTGTATTTCTCCACTAGATTATTTACTAACTGGGGTCAGGATCCATGACTTTTTAACATTGATATTCATCTCTCTTTTTAGAACAGAAATGGGTGCCCAGCTGGTCAACATACATTTGTTACCTTGCTTTAACATGCCTTGAGAGTGGAACCACCGGTGCAGGCTTGGCTGGTCAAGAATCATGTTCTAGAAATTATTTCCAGTGCCGAGCACAGTCCCTGATATTTAAAAACGCTTATGGGATGAATGGAAAATAGCAGGGCCTCTTACCGGCCTGCAACGCCTTTAGAGGCACGGGTGCCACGTGCACAGACCCAGCTCTGGGAAGCACAAGCCTGGTGGTGTGCAGGAAGTGGCGAGGTGCGCGGGAGGAAGTGGCGAGGTGCGCGGGAGGAAGTGGCGAGGTGCGCGGGAGGAAGTGGCGAGGTGCGCGGGACGCGGCGAGGTGCGTGGGAAGAAGTGGCGAGGTGCGCGGGAGGAAGTGGCGAGGTGCGTGGGAGGAAGTGGCGAGGTGCGCGGGAGGAAGTGGCGAGGTGCGCGGGAGGAAGTGGCGAGGTGCGCGGGACGTGGCGAGGACCAGCTTTAAAGTCACAGCAGTTTCCTGAAAGATGAGGGGGAGGAGGACAGTGACGCTCACAGCACAGCCACTTGTCAACTTGGGCATGACACACACAAAGCCCAGAGCTCGGACGGCACCGCGAGGAGGCTGGGACTCACGTCAGGCGGCACTTGGTGGACAGTTACAAGAAAGGACGGTAGCCAAGCCAGTGCCTCCTGTGCTCCGGCTCTGGGGCCCTGGACACACCTGGGGATTCAGTTTTGCGTGGACCAGCGTTCTCCAAGCGCTCTGATCAGTCTTACAGGAGAAGTAGGTTGTGTGGTCTGAGAGCCTTGAGAGGGCTCCGCTGTAATCTGTTCAGACTTTTGGACAGGATTTTTCTGCCTTACGTGGCTGATGTGTGTCTGCAGGAGGGTAGCACACGGCACCCTCTCGGCCTGCTGTGCCACAAAACCTTTGCTTTTACAGGTCTTACGGAGCCGGTGGGCTGCCCAGTGCCCCAGTGCAGAGTGGAGACGAGGTCTTCCCCTCCTTCCCAGCTTGCCTGGGCAGCGACGCGTCTCAGAGACCCCTGCCAGGGCCAATCCTGGCCCATCCTACTAGCTCGGGGTGTGAAGTCACAGTTGATGCTGAACACCTGGCTGGGCCAGACTTGTGCCCAAGAAACCTTATACTACCACGTGGTTTTCAAAAGAAAAAAATTAAAAGTAATTCAAAACTTTGAGATATAAATATAATTCTTTAAAAACTGCAGCGTGGTTCACTGGCCCCATGATGGGCTGAATGCGCCCCCAAGTTCATGTGGCAGCCTTGACCCCCAGGACCTCAGCGTGTGGCGTCTTGGAGACAGGGGCTTTACAGAGGCGATGAAGGTAAAACAAGCTCTTATGGTGACCCTGACCCAACAGGACCGGTATCCTTATCAGAAAGGGATATCTGGACAGAGACAGACGTGCACGTGTGGAGACACCTGAAGATGAAGATGGCATCTACCAGCCGGGGGAGTGGCCTCAGGAGAAACAGGCGCTGCCCACGCCTCGGACTTCCAGCCTCCAGAGCCGTGTGAAAAGAAACTTCCATCATTTAAGCTGCCCTGTCTGTGGGACTTTGCCTCGACAGCCTGAGCAGACAGTACAGGCTCCAAAAATGCTCTCTGCATGTGTGATTCTGGCCAGGACCACCCTGCCCGAAGCCACGGCTATGTTGAAGCGAATTGTGCAATTTCTGCCGGCCACGTGGTTTTGATCCAAAATCGCTTGAAAGCTGCTCCTAAGACGCGGAAAAGCTGAGTCCCGGCATCGCTGCTCCTTCCAAGCGACTGTTCACACACAGGGTGGGAGTGGGTCCCCCCATCCAGGGTCCAGCCCGCCCGAGGCTCACTGGGCACCATCCAGGTCTGTGACTGGGTCCCCCCATCCAGGGTCCAGCCCGCCCGAGGCTCACTGGGCACCATCCAGAGGCCCCAGATGCCGACACCTGGGGACGGGCTGTATCAGGCAGATGTTTCCTCCCGGGCTCCACCTGGGGACGGGCCCCGGATGCTGACAGCTGGGGATTGGCGGTATTAGGCAGATGTTCCTCCCGGGCTCTAGTTTTCCAGGCCCACAGGAGGAAGTCCTGTTGGGGCCAGGGGAGGCATTGGGGGTGAGATTGGGAGGATGGTGGGGTTGCAAAGGTTTACATTGCCTGTGCCACTTTCTCCAAGGTCTGGGGCCGCAACCCTGTGGTGCCTCTGGAAGCTGCCATGTGGGGCTGGCCCACGGTGACTGGCCACGGCGGGGCTGTGTGTGGTATGCACCTGTGAGCTGCTGAAACGCAGCCTGGCGGCCAGGAACCAGCTGCCCCGTCCTCTCTGCAGGAGGTCAGGTTTGAGCACATATTTCCTCAAACGCTCATAGACCTCAGTATCTCAGGACAAAGTGCTTGTCTGAGACCCAGGTTTGGGCTCCAAGGTGGTACCATCGAGGGAGGCATGTTCTGGCAGGTGACAGCCCCTCCTCTGTGCCTGAACCTGCAGTTTCTGCCCCCGCATAAAATGCCGCCGTCTCAGGCCCTCCCTGACCCCCAACCTGCACGAGGCTCACAGCTCACAGGCACCTGTGTGGGAGTCGTGGTAGGATCTGTGTCTCTGAGGTCCAGCCCGAGGCTGTGCCACATAGGCCCAAATCCAAGCACTCCCCTCCTGGGCATGTGGCTGTGTGTGCGTGTGAGGCTGGGTGGGCAGGGGGGTTGACTCTGGCCACCGAAATGGAGAGGAGCTGTGCACTCTCTGGGTCTGGCCCACACAGGCTCCTTCCCAAGTGCTGCTGCTGGGAAATGGAGGTCCCTAGGTGAGACGGGAGCCGGGCACTGTGGGGGTGGCCCCTGAGGGACTGCAGGTTGGCACTGCCCAGCCAACGCGTTCCCCAGTCCTGCACCAGGGGATGAACGAGGAATCGGCTTCTGCTCTGCTGAACATCCCACTGGTTCACGTCCACTTGTTTGGGTGATCCTAACTGATCTGTTACCCGAGTTTGAATCTCAGCGCTATTATTAGTCAGGGGTCCTGGAGGTGGGTGGCCCCACCTCACCTAAACCACAGAGACGCTCATCCTCATGCATGCACAGGTCCATCTCAGCTCAGCTTGCAAGCAGGACCCTTACTGTGGGGCCACGACGGACCCTGGAAAGCTGGTCTGACTGTGCCGAGCCTGTCGGGGGTGGGGGGAAAGAAGGCGGGAGCTCGGCATCTGGAGGGCAGTGGAGACCCTCAGCAAGTGCCAGGAGGATCTGCTGTCTTCCCAGTGTTGTCTTCACAGTGAAGAGATGAGTTCACACAGCCTTATCTGTGTTTCCAGTGGCCTCTGTGTGCAAGACGGGCCATGGGTTTTGTGCGGTATTTGCCTGTGGGTCACAGCCAGGTGCATGGGCCCTCCTGGGGCTGCAGCCCCAGGTCCTGATGTTACTTGTGCCAGCCTGGCCACAGTGCCTGGCCTCCAGAAGCTGCTGTCAGAGGAGCAGATGGGAGGGCAGGGTGGACGGTTAACAGGATCAAGGCCCCAGAGCCCCATGCCCTCCCCAGCAGCCAGCACACCCTCTGTTCTGTGACCTCGACCCTGCATTGCGGCAACTGACAGATGCTCCCCGGCCTCCTTCCCCGCTGCCGCGCCACCTCTGACAGCCACGTGTACTCTCCTGCTTTAGAACAAGGACCTTTCCCTTTAGTGCATGAATACGCTCTCAGCAGATGCAAGAAAATGGGAGTCAAATGCACCTTTGTGGTTTCTTTTCCTTCCACACAAACACCGCTTGAGTGAGGCCCGGGTTCTGCAAAGGGAAAGTAGTCATCACTTTCTAGGCCTCACCATGAGCCGGGGCTCAAATCCCATCCTGGCCTGCTGGGCATTTGTTTCATCAATTAAGAGTCAGTGAGCAGGAAACAACATTGCATATTCACACAAACACACGTGCATATCCAAATACACACATAAATACACATACACACACATGCAAATGCATAGTGTATATACACATGTACACACACATGCATATGCAGTTATATACATATATAAGCACACACATACACATGAGCACACACATGACCACATGTACACACACACATACACATGAGCACACACACGTCCACATATACACACATACATATGCATGAGCACACACACGTCCACATGTACACACATGAACATGCACGATCACACCCATATCCCTCGTGTACACACATACACACATGCACACACACACACACACAGTGCTCATGACCTACTAAACAGTGCATGCGCCTCTCAGCCCTTGCCATGACAACCATGAGGTCTGCAGGAAACACGTCCGTAGAGGTGGAACTGAGGCCGGCGTGCATTCTCCCAGGCGCCCAGCATGAGTGCCCAGCTCAGGGTCTGCACCTAGGCTGTCTGGCCCGAGTCTCAGGCTCGCCCCAGTGCTTGCCACACACACCCTGGGGTCTCCTCAGAAGCGGCGCCTGTGCCCCGAGATGCATGGCCACCAACCCGCCCCTGACGCTCTGGATACACGGCCACCACCCTGTCCCTGATGCCCTGGATACATGGCCACCACCCTGTCCCTGACACCCTGGATACGGCCACCACCCTGTCCCTGACGCCCTGGATACGGCCACCACCCTGTCCCTGATGCCCTGGATACACGGCCACCACCCTGTCCCTGGCGCCCTGGATACACGGCCACCTGGATACACGGCCACCACCCCACCCCCGACACCCTGGATACACGGCCACCTGGATACACGGCCACCACCCTGTCCCTGACGCCCTGGATACACGGCCACCTGGATACACGGCCACCACCCCACCCCCGACGCCCTGGATACACAGCCACCACCCTGTCCCTGATGTTCTGGATACACGGCCACCACCCCGCCCAGACTGAAGGGTGACACCAGAGGCAAAAAGAGTGAACTAGATTCACGTAAATCAACATGAATAAACCTCAAAACAGAACAGATGGAAAGACTGGAAAAGTCCACGCACTAGTGTTCATTCAGGCAGAAAGAGTGAGGGTCCCTCCCAGAATCCAGTCCAGGGAGCCTCCTTCTCTTCCTTTCTGCATGGGCCTGAGGAGCTGGTCCCTAGACTGCTCAGATCCAATCCACAGCCCGTGAGCAAAGGGCCGCAGGCGTGGTGGAGGTGTGCCCGGGCCCAGCATGCCCCCAGAGTCCACAAGAGCAGGACTGGGGGCACCGTGCCTGCGCCAGCCCGAGCCGCCCAGACTTCCTCTGCACAGCAGGCCTCCTGAGCCCTGGAGATTAACTCACTGCCGCAGGTAGGATCACCTGAGTCCTCTAGGAACCCAGCCCGCATCCTGGGCGAGAGGCCCACGTGCACCTTAGAAAGGGCCCAAAACAGTTCACATGAGTGGGGTGTGGGCTGTGGGTCCAGACACAGTTATCCTAAGGCCAGGCGCAGGAAGGGTTCCTTTCCCGATGGCTCCGCCAGCCCAGTGGTGCACCTACAACTGCTTCCCATCGAGGTGGTGGGCTGGGACTCGGCCAGCCCATCTGAACAGGGCTCTCTGCAGGCAGCCCCAGGCCTGGAGTTTGCCAAGTGATGAGTTTTCCTGTCTGAGCTTGTTTCCATCATCTCCATGATGAATGTAGGATGCCAGGACATTGGATCTCTGCAGGGCAGCAGCTCATGGCCCGGCTGGAGGAAAGCAGACCCAGCCTCTGGATTAAAACCACGCCTGGAGGAAACTGGCCCTGTGAGTGTCAGGGCTGCGCTGCTGTCTTCCAGGTCCTCCCTGGTATAATTTAGCAAAACTACCAATGCCAAGAACTGGTTAAATTTTTTAAAGGGAAGAAAGTATGACACATGGAGAAAAAGGTGCAGCCCATTTCCCAGCCTGAGGACTGGCCGGGGAAAGAACTCTGAGCCCTCGAGATGAGGGGCTATGCCTTCCCTTGCTCACTCCCTCCCTCACCCACCTGCCCACTCGCCCATCCACTCAACAGCGGTCGTTCTTCATTGTATTGTGAGCTCCCTCTGGGTTGTGCACTCCGGGCCATGCGTGGCTGGTAACTGGGAAATGCTCGACATGGAAAATTCTGCTTGATCATCTGAGATGCCACCTCAGTCTTGGGGAACCCAAAGCCAGCAGGGTCACACAACCCATTTAGCATTGCCTAGCACCAGTGGTGAGGCCAGGCCTCCCGCGCCCTCCATCGTTCTGCCACCACAGTCGTTTGGGGACTCAGTTCCATGTAGAACCAGATGAACATTCATAAAGGCCAGTGGGATAAAGACTTCCCAATGTCCCGAAACACCCTGACATGTGTAATTCCAAATCTGTAAGTACTCAGTTTTAAAATGCGTGTGAGCAAGTCAAATTTCTGATGTTTCCCTGGATGACAAGATGTTTTCTTTATTAAAATATCAAGGTCTTTCTACAAATCTTTCCTGATACCTCAACTTTGCCAGGGTCCTAAGTGTGTGCTTAGGTACTTGCGGAGCCTCCCAGCATGGGAGGTCTGGGTAGGGCCTTGGAGGCCTGCTGGGAGGTCTGTGGACTCCAGGCCGCTCACTTATCCCCATGCATATAAAATTCCTAGGGATAATTTCATTTGATGACAGAGTTACACTTAATGCCAAAGTAAAGAAAAAGTTTACATTTTTCCTGAGTTAGCAGACAAATATAAGGGGACTTCAAAAAGTTCACAGAAAAATTGGATTAAAAGGTAAAAATAAAAATATAAACTTTATTTCTCAACATAATCTCAATCAGGGCCAAGACACTTTTGCAAGGGATCAAACCCACCATTTAGTCCATTCCCAAGGCACTGAGGACCTTGGGAATTTAGCCATATCAATGCAGTCTTTTTCCCATTACTATCTAAGGAAAAATGGGTACCCTCTGGATATATTTTAAGAATGGAAAACAAAAAGAAGTGAGAAGGAGCCAAACCAGGACTGTAGGGGGATGCCTCATGAGTTCTCATTGGAACTCTTGCTAAATTGCCCACATTTGATGAGAGGAGTGAGCTGAAGCCTTGTCCTGGTGGAGAAGGGCTCTCTGGTGAAGCTTTCCCAGGCATTTTTCTGCTAAAGTTTCTATAACTTTCTCAAAACACCCACATAATAGGCAGATGTTATTTTTCTTTGGCCCTCCAGAAAGTCAACATGCAAAATGCCTTGAGCATCCCAACATCTACTGCCATGACCTTTGCTCTTGATCAGTCTGTTGTTGCTTCGATGGGACCCCTTCCGCCCTTCGGTAGCCACTGCTGTGGTTGTGCTTGGTCATCAGGATGGTACTGGTAAAGCCATGTTTCCTCTCCTGTTGCAATTCTTCAAGGAAATGCTTCAGGATCTTGATTCCGCTGTTAAAAATTTCCATTGAAAGCTCTGCCCTTGTCTGCAGCTCATCTGGGTGCAATGTGGATGGAGTGGAAAGTTTGCTCAACTTTAATTTTCCAGCCAGAATTATGTAAGCTGAACCAGAGATGTCTATGGTGTTGGCTACTGTTTCTGCTGTTAATTGTTGGTTCTCTCCAATTAAGATATAAACAAGGTTAATTTTTTCCTTGCAAATTGATGAGGGGGGTCTGCCACTATAGGATTCATCTTCAATATCATCTCATTCTTTCTTAAAATGAGTTCTCCATTTGAAAGCTGCTGATTTCTTTGGGGTGTTGTCCCTATAAACTTTTCATAAAGCATCAATGACTTCATCATTCTTCCACCCAAGTTTCACCACAATTCTGATGTTTGTTCTTCCTTTGATTTTAGCAGAATTCATGTTGCTCTGATAGGGGCTCTTTTCAAACTGATATATTCTCTTTCTAGCCTTAAACTAGATCCTGTTCAGACATGTTACAGCAAGTTAGTATGAGTTTATTTTGGTGCAAAAAGATTTTTGAAATCCATGCATAGTTTTCCATGATCCACATTTTCCATGGACCTTCTGCAGAATCTCTTCCATAACAAGCCTGATGGCTGCTTGGGGTGCTGGCTGAACTCAGAGTAATGCCTGTGAGCCGCCAGGAATCCTGCTCTGGGGCCAGGAGCTGCATGGCCTCCTGCCAGCCTCCCGAACCTGCACCCCCACCTTGACCCCCGAGAGCACCTGGGTTGCCTAAGGGGCTGCACGCCACAGTCATCTGTTTCTTAAAGTACTTTGATGTTGATCTTTCTGTGAGACTCTGGAGGTGGAGGTAGCTTTGGGTTTATTGGGCGTTGGATGTTGGGGATTGGATGGCCTGGCTCAGAGATGTTGAAATGTCCCCGACCTGAAGGCTCTTGCAGTGCTGGTGCTGGGGGCGCTAGGCCATGAGCTGCACAGCTGGGGTAGGGGCCTCAGGGCTGCCTGGACTTCCTTACGAAGAAGCTGGCTCCCAGAGCTTCCAAAGTTGATGGTTCTGAATTAGGCACCAATCTTTCCTCTTTTCTCAGCTGGGGAGGCCCAGTTGCTCAGAGCTGTGGTTCTCAAAGTGGGGTCCCCAGACTGGCAGCACCCAGGGAGCTTGTTAGAAACACAGATCCTTGGGCCCTGCCTCGGACCCCCTGAGTCAGAGGTTCTGGGGTGAACCGGCAACCTGTGTGTTTACAAGCCCTGCAGGTGATTCTGATGCAGGCTGACATATGAGAACTGTGGGCCTGGGGGATTTGGGTTGTTCTGCTTATGGGAAAGGGCAGGCGTGACCTCAGAGAGAACTCGTAAGATGTGAGAGGCCAAAAGCTTCCTCTAAATTGGACTCGAGGTCGCATTCATCGGCAGCTGTGATGTAGGAGGCACCCTAGGTGTTTGCCAATGGCATTTGTCTCTATTGGCCGACACCACCCCAGGGCCCCTGAAGAGCAACCAGGACTCACTGGCACAACTTCACCCTCCTCCTTTTATTTTTTTTTGTAATACAAAGGCTTGAGGTACAGTATTATTTTTGGAGGGATTTTTTCCTATTATAAACTAGTAATGTCTTAGGGTTAACATTTCCCTAACATGCATATACACATACATACACATATGCCTTCCCACACATATGCACACATACACACACACCCACACACCCACAAAAATGCACACACACCCATGTCCACACATGTGCACTCAGCTCCAGAACACAGGATGTGGCCACGCATACCCAGCACCTCCCCACACACTAATACCCAGCGTCCTTCCCATACCTGCATACCCAGCACTTTCCCACACACATACCCAGCACCTCCCCACACACACATACCCAGCACTTTCCCACACACATAACCAGCGCTTCCCCACACACACATACCCAGTGTCCTCCCCCCACACACATACCCAGTGTCCTCCCCACACACACATACCCAGTGTCCTCCCCACACACACATACCCAGTGTCCTCCCCACACACATACCCAGTGTCCTCCCCACACACACATACCCAGTGTCCTCCCCACACACACATACCCAGTGTCCTCCCCACACATGCATACCCAGTGCCTCCGCACACATGGATACCCAGTGCCTTCCCCACGCTATGTCCTCACAGCTGTTTCCCCTGCCCAATGCCCATGTAACTGTGTCCTGACACGTGGTGGCCTCTGTGGTTTCCCGGTATAACTAAGCACTGAGAGGCGCTCTTCTGCCCAGGCCGCCTGTCCAACTGGGGCAAGCTCCATCTTGCAGGAGGTAGAAGGAGGGTGCAGAGTCCCTGAGGCCCTCAGTCCACACGCCCCTCCTGGGAGCGTCTCCTCCCTGCCCTGTCAGGGCTCCTGAGAGTTTCCTCAGCTTCCTGGTGGGGTAGAGGGGTGATGGGTGCTTTCTGTGTGGGCCCTGTCTGCTGCTGCCTCTCCACAGCTCCCCTTCAAGGGCCACCCATGTCCGCAGGCCACCTCCCCTTGCTGGGAGCACTCATTTCCCAGGTGGCGCTTGTCCTCTTCCCGGGACACTTTTCTCTCTGCACTAGAACTTGACAGAGGAAGCCACAAAGCTTCCTGGCCATGGAAAGTGGGAACTGGCCACGGAACAGGGGAACTGCCCCTGGCCGTGTATGTCCCTCACCCGAGCCCTGTCTCTAGGCTCTTGCTTCCATTTTGCACTGAGACCTCTGCCTCATTCCCTCTGACCGGGCCTCTTGCCTGCCCTGAAGTCCTGCTTCCTCGCTGCTCGTGGGAGGGGGAGGCTCCGACTGTCTCTCCTTTATCCACCAACGTTTCCACCACCAGCAAGTGCTGACCAAATACCTGTTGGATAAATGAATGTGCACCAGGAAAGAAAGCAGCTGCCTGGCCTGACCTCGTCTGAGGCTCTGGATGGGATACGCTTGCCAGTTTGCTCGCTTCCCTGGAGAAACCCCCGGAGGGCCGCGCCCCGAGGCTTTGCTCCGACGTGTGCCAAGGACATGTGCTGGGAGCGTCTGCAAGGTCCGTCTCGCCGTGGGGGCCGGGAGGAGAACGTACTGTCCTCAAGGTCCGTCTTGCCGTGGGGGCTGGGAGGAGAATGTACTGTCCTCAAGCAGAATTTCCTGCGCTGGTCTCTGGGATGGGCAGAGGCCCCCGCTTTCAGGTACTGAGGAGAGCACAGCACTCGGCATCACACTGGGGGCACAGGTCAGCAGGGGGCACCTGGGAGAGAAGAGGAGGTGGAAAGCGGAGGAGGAGGGATGGACGCCCAGCTGGGCACAAGAGGGGCTTCAGGGCATGGCAGGAGGGCCACCCGGGGAAAGTTGTTTCCTGTCCCACTGACTTTGACGGCTCTAGGTCTCCCACAGCTCCGACAAAGTCCCAGGACCCTGAGCAGCCTCAGGAAGAGCTCTCGGGGCCTCGGGGGAGTGAGGTGGCCCAGGCCTGGCACAGCTCAGTGGTGGCACGTCACATCACACATCTTCAGACCAGGCCTCCTGCAACGATTCTCTGCCCTCTCTGCTGCTCTGCCTAGCTCCAGCCTTGTCCGCGGAAGGTGCTGAAGTGGCCCTCAGTCTGCCTCTGGCCTCCCTCTGTTTCCCCCTCCACAACTGGGCAGGCTGCTCCCTTCACCCCAACACTCCATGGCTCCCCATGGCCTGCAAATCAGATCACAGCCCCTAAGCCTGGACTGCAGTGCTCCACTTGGCCTTGCCCACCTCTCAGCCCATTTTCAACGTGACACACGCAGGTGAAGTGGACCTGACCCAGCTCCTGCTTTCTGCCCCCTCCTGTCCCCTCTCTCCTGCCCTGCCCCCATCCTGCCTCTGCTTCTGTCCACATGGCCCCAGACACAGCGCCTTCCTGCCAGCCAACCATGTTCACAAGGAAGTTCATGTCCCCCTTAACTCGAACTTTTATTTCAGTGAAGCTTCGGGGTCACCTGCACGGCCTCTCGTGAGTAGGGGGATTTCCTACTCGCTTCACAGACAGCTCCCGGGGTCCGGGGAGAAGCGGAGGGGGCCAGAGAAGGCCGTGCCACCCAGCAGCACAAGGCAGGGGTTCGCTTGCAGGTAGCAAAGTAACCCAAGCAGACACACACTCATGCACACACACACACACACAGACACACTCATGCACATACACACACAGACACACACTCATGCACACACACATGAACACACTCATGCACATATACACACAGAGACACACTCATGGACACACAGAGACACACTCATGCACATATACACACGGAGACACACTCGTGCACATACACACACGGAGACACACTCGTGCACATACACACACACTCATGCACATACACAGAGAAACACTTGTGCACATACACAGAGACATGGGCACACACAGGCAGACGCAAACGTGCATGCACACAGACACACGCAGACACACACGCACACACAGACACACACACACACACGCTCACTCACAGGCAAACAGATGCCCTTGGGTAGACTTGTGGTCTGACAGCCATGCAGGAACTCTGTCCCAGGAGGAGCCCAGGCTGTGTCAGGGTCACCTTGACTTCACTATTTTGGAAATGCTGAATTTTGCTGCAAAGTTTTCCTAAAGGGCTTGGAAACGGTCCAGACCGTGCTGTCCTGGAAGTCTCCCGGGGGCTCCTTCTTCAAACAAGAGAAAGCTGGAGAGTTTCCAGGCGTTCCGTGGGAGCCGAGGGAGCGCGTGAGGGCTTCCTTCTATCAGCGTCCGTATTCATGGTGGGAGGTGGCAAAGCTCTATCGGCAGTTTCTGATAACCTTGCTCTGGGTCACACGTTATCTTCCTGAAGTGGCAGCCACGGAAGCTGCAATTCAGGCACCAATATCAGAAAATGAGTCATTGCCGGGAACTTCACTGTGCAGTCCCAGAAGTCTTCATTCCAGCAGACAGGGTGACTCCAAAGGGAGATCGTTCCAGCCACTTCCAAGGTGTCTCTTTCTCCATCTCTTCTTCACACCCCCACCTGCATCCTTTAAATCCTGTCAACTCCTGGCAACTCCTGGGGGTGCAGCCCTGATTGTGGGGCCATGGCCTGTGCAGGAGGCGAGCAAGTGTGACCCCTGGTGGCTGCAGCAGCAGCAGCACCTTGGGCCTCGGGGGTCAGGAGGGACCGAGTCCCCCGGTCAGGCATCCCCAGGGGGGGCACGGGGCTGCAGAGGGTCAGGAGGGGCCGAGCCCCCAGGCCAGGCATCCCCAGGGTGGGCACGGGGCTGCAGAGGGTCAGCAGGGCAGGTCTGCCTTGGCCATCACCACTGCAGTGGCCTAGAGGTGTTCCTGGCTGTCTCCATCTGGGGCAGCACCTGCAGCTCCTTGGACAGTGTCAGAATTCACGACTCCTTGCAAACAATGCAGTCCACGCTCACCCTCCCTCCTGTCCGCGAGACCTCAGTGACCTGGACCGTGGACTGGGTGCCCGAGTGGGCTCATCCAAGCCCTGTTTTTGTGTTGGTCTCCTGTTGTGACCCATCTCCTGCTATTTCTGCTGGGCCTGAGGTAAGGTGGACAGGGCTGACCCTGAAGGCAAAGCATCCTGGGGGCCACTCTTCTGGAAGCGAATTCCCAGCATGGAGAAGCCTGAATTAACCAGCAGCGGCCCCAGGACAGAGTCTGTCACCAGAGCCTGGAGACAGGATGGGTGGCTGTGTCTAAAGCCTCAGGATTTTCTTTTCCTGTGGCAAGTTATCGCTTTCCTTAGAAAAAAATACTGTTGGATACTGACACCACCACAAATAATCTAGTTCCTTGGCAGGTCCTCTCATGGGTAAAGGGCCCTAGAAGACGTTTCTCCCAGGAAGATGCACAGATGGCCAAGGCAGGCAGACGGCGGCAATCAGCAGCTTCCACGTCCACCAGGGTGGCCTCGGGAAGACCAGTGCCCCCACGTGGGGCTGGGAGAGGCTGCACTGCACCCCAAGAGTGAGGATGGGTCGGGGGCAGCGGGAATGGTGCTCTAAGGGGCTTCACATGGCCCCCGCACCCCAGGGCGGAGAACTTTCTAAGAGGGAAGGTCGGGGCAGCTGCTGTGTGGGTGCCAGCAGCCACCTGGGGACAGTGCCAGCACAGGGGCGTGCCGGGGGAGCCTCTGGGAGCCGCAGGAGGCACTAGGGACACGCAGCTCGCCGGCCCTCCAGGAGGAGGATGTTCTGAAATGGGCCTCGATGCCCTGGACGGCCTCGCTAGCCTTTACCCGCAGGGGAAGGTGCAGGATGTGGCAGTCCCTGGAGGAACCCCAGGCCTGAGTGTGGCACCAGGGTTTCCTCGGGGACCCCAGATCTGAGTGCAGCGCCAGGGTTTTCTCGGGGACCCCAGATCTGAGTGCAGCACCAGGGTTTCCTCGGGGACCCCGGGTCCGAGTGCCACACTAGAGTTTCCTCGGGGACCCCAGATCTGAGTGCAGCACCAGGGTTTCCTCGGGGACCCCGGGTCCGAGTGCCACACTAGAGTTTCCTCGGGGACCCCAGATCTGAGTGCAGCACCAGGGTTTCCTCGGGGACCCCAGATCTGAGTGCAGCACCAGGGTTTCCTCAGGGACCTCGGGTCCAAGTGCCATGGCCAGGGTTTCCTCGGGGTCCTCTCTCCTCCCCTCCGTACACCCCACCCACGTCACAGAGAGGAAGGTGATGTCTCTGGACCCAGCATCAAAGCCCGGGTCTTGGTAGATGGTGCAGAAGGTGTTCCTAACAGTGGGCTGGGGAACAGCCAACCCTCCCTGTGGGCCTCAGAGCCAGGTCTCAGGAACAGGCACTGCGCAGCTGGGGGCAGCAGGGACAGGAGAGGAGGGAGTCTGCTCAGAGACGTCTTCTTCAGAAACCACATTCCCCAAGCCCTTCGCCAAAATCATCAAAACATCCCACGATCAGCTCTGCTTGACCGGGGAGAAGAGGAACAGGAAATATGTCAGGGGTGAGATTTTAAAATGTGTGTGAATATAAACATTCAGCTCTCTAACATAACTAACGGCGCCCCCAGGAAAATCCCACGTATGTCAGTAGGAAGCGTTCTTGATGGGGAGCGAAGGCTACTTGGCGGTGTTCCGGCTCTGACTCTGAAGGGCCTGCCCTGTTCCTTCCTGAGGCTCAGACAAGCCCATCTCGGCTTTGCTTTCTAGGAATTTATAAGTGTAAGCGAGCAAAGATTCAGTTCCCGAAAAGATACCCTCTTGGTGGCCTGTGGTCCACGGGAGACCTCATGCACCAGGGATCCCCATGCTGGGCCGGCCGGTGCTCAAGAGCACGGACCCTGAGTCTCCTTAAAGGGGCTGGAAGGGTCAGTGTGATACCGTGCACCCACGCTTACTCACCGAGGAGCTCTCGGATTCCGTGGGGCTGGAAGGGTCAGTGTGATACCGTGCACCCACGCTTACTCACCGAGGAGCTCTCGGATTCCGTGGGGCTGGAAGGGTCAGTGTGATACCGTGCACCCACGCTTACTCACCGAGGAGCTCTCGGATTCCGTGGGGCTGGAAGGGTCAGTGTGATACCGCGCACCCATGCTTACTCACTGAGGAGCTCTTGGATTCCGTGGGGCTGGAAGGGTCAGTGTGATACCGCGCACCCATGCTTACTCACTGAGGAGCTCTTGGATTCTGTGTTTTCAAGCCTGCCCATGTGTAGGAAAAGCACAGTCTCCATGAGAACAGCAGGAACACACCCAACACGCACACCCAAACACACACGCATGCACGTGCATGTGCACACACACACTCATGCACACACACGTGCACGCACACACACACAGAGCAACGTCCTGCAGCTCCCATCTTTTCTTTTTAAAATCATACATATTTCATTAAGCTCCATGCAGAGTGTCTTCTGATTTATGGTAATTGTCAACAAAAGCAAAAACACAGACAATTTTAACCCTGCAGTAGCTGGGAGTTAACCGGCATGAAATAATTTTTTTTTCCTTTGAAAAGGGAGGGGGCTCCGAGCACTCCCTTGCATTAAACTCTGAGGATGCTGAACCAAGAGAGACAGTGTGAACCCCAGCATTGGTGGCTGTTGTCTAAGGTGGCCCATGCCAGAAGCGACATCTGATAGAGCGGCCACCTCACCCCACGTGAGCCCGGCATGCTCGTGGCCTGGAGGACTTTGAGTGAGACTAATTTCCATATCAAACCCGATTTAGATGAAACGTCTTGGTTAAAAAAAAAAAAGCCAGAGCTTCAATAGCCCCTTGATTAGATTTTCATCTCCTGAGCAGACAAATATGAATATTTATTACCATGAATGCATATTTTTCTCTTTCCATTGCTCTGATCTTGAATATTATCCACTGCTAATTTTTATGAAAATTTGGGCAACATAATGTTTTCACATAAACTGACAGTTCTTGAGATAATCCCGTTATTGTCTGGTTGAAAATGACAGCTTCCGCTTATTCATGTGTTAACGAGGGATTAAATATTGTTTTTCATCCCCGTAATCTAAGATGGACTGGAAATTAAAAATTGAACATTGTATATTAGCAGGGCTCTGAGGACCAGAATTTGTCTGCATTCACTTAGAGACGATCTGCAAATTAGCAGCTTCACAATCAGGCCCTGTGATGTTGCTGCTGAAGGTAGCATCATAAAATGCCACTGACATTTCTAAAATAAATTCATTACTCTACCTGCTGCACACCAAAATGAAAAGGCTTCTATCAGGAAATACATCTCAAAGGAAAAGACAACACTGCCAAAGAAGTAAAATCGCAACACAAGTTATATTGCTTCAACATCAAGAATTTTTTAGGGTCCCCATGCTAGAAGGGGCACCGGCAGCTCCTGGGAGGTGTGAGTCTTGGTCATCATGTGGCGTTGGCAGAAGGAGGACCCTGTACATCCTCCCTGCAAAATCACCCAAGGGACCCGGCCCGTAGGCAGATGCAGCCACGTCCTTCTCCAGCTCTGAGGGCAGGCAGGCCATCTCCACGCTGAGCATCTTTGACGGTGACACATTTGTACCATGTGGTAATTTTTACTTTATTGCTATGGCTGGATGGCTCAGACTGAACTGTGGATCTGAAGGGTTTTTGGACAAAACTATCCTATTATCCTTCTAAAAATCGCGCTAAATTTTATTCATGTATTTATTCATTAATTCACTCTCCCTAATTGCCTTGGTAGAATTTTTCACTTTTTAATTTATTGTTTGACATGGTGCAGGAAAATGGCATAGATGTATTCCTTTGAAGCTAGCTTGACCCAATGCTATCTTTTGGAACAAATGATAAAAAGGCACTCTGAGTTAAATGAGACACTAACAGGGTCAGAGTTAGAGCTGAACTGGGTCTCTCCAAAGTGCCTATGGGAAGCTCTAATCCCAGAACTTCCAAATGTGACTGTATGTGGAGATGGAGTTGTCTATAGGAGTCATTACAGTAAAATGAGGTCATGAGGGTATGTGGAGATGGGGGTGTTTACAGTAGTCATTATGATAAAACGAAGTCATGAGGGTATGTGGAGATGGGGGTGTTTACAGGAATCATTACGGTAAAATGAGGTCATGAGGGTATGTGGAGATGGGGGTGTTTACAGGAGTCATTATGGTAAAATGAGGTCATGATGGTATGTGGAGATGGGGGTGTTTACAGGAGTCATTACAGTAAAATGTGGTCATCAGGGTGAGCCTGATCCCATGTGACTGGCATCCTTGTAGGAAGAGGAGATGCAGACACAGGTGCACACAGAGGGGTGAGGACTTGAGGATGCAGAGACGGCATCTGAAGCCCAGGAGAGAGGCCTTGGGAGAGACCAGCCTTGCCCACACCTTGATCTTGGACTTCAGCCACCAGGATTGTGAGCAATAAAGGTCTGTGACTGAAGTCCCCCACTCTGCAGTATTCTGTTGTGGCAGCCAGAGAAGACGCACATGGTCAACATGGCAACACCCCCTCAGTACACGCTAGACATCTGAGGCCAAGCCCCTGTGACTGCAGGGATGCATCTCTGCCTACGAGAAAGGAGAGGATTTCCTGTTTTCGTGGAACGTTAAGTCCAAGTGCTTGTCAACAGAAGAAAGTTACTTTTTGCTTTATGCTCTCATTAAAAAAAAAAAAAAGATTGGCACTTCAGTAAAAGGGTTTGTACACACACAACCCTAATTAGACTTTTAATAGATCCTTTGTTTCACAGGAATGAAAGTGAAGGTAAAGTTTGTGCCTGTAAACTACTAAAGAGCTACTAGGGCCCAGTGTCTAGGGCCCTCCACCATCCATCAGTTTCTAATGTAGGAGATGAGAACACATCACCCCAAAAATGACTGTCATACATCAGAACATGCCACCCCAAAAACAACTGTCAAAGAACATAACATGCCACCCCAAAAATGACTGTCATACATCAGCACATGCCACCCCAAAAACGACTGTCGAAGAACAGAACACGCCACCCCAAAAATGACTGTCATACATCAGCACATGCCACCCCAAAAACGACTGTCGAAGAACAGAACATGCCACCCCAAAAATGACTGTCAAAGGCTAGAAAACACCACCCCAAAAATGACTATCAGAGACCAGAATACACCACCCCAAAATGACTGTTGGAGAACAGAACACACTACCCCAAAAATGACTGTCAGAGATCAGAACACACCACCCCCAAAATGACTGCTGGAGAACAGAACACACCACCCCAAAAATGACTGTCAGAGATCAGAACACACCACCCCAAAAATGACTATCAGAGATCAGAACACACCACCCCAAAAATGACTGTTGGAGAACAGAACATGCCATCCCAAACTTGACTATCAGAGACCAGAATACACCACCCTGAAATGACTGTCAGAGAACAGAACACACCATCCCGAAATGACTGTCGGAGAACAGAACACACCACCCCCAAAATGACTGTCGGAGATCAGAACATACCACCCCAAAAATGACTGTCAAAGACCAGAACATGCCACCCCAAAAATGACTGTTGGAGAACAGAACACCTCACCCCAAAAATGACTGTCAAAGACCAGAACACACCACCGCAAAATGACTGTCAGAGACCAGAACACACCACCCCAAAAAGACTGTCAGAGAAAAGAACACACCACCCCAAAAATGACTGTCGGAGAACAGAATACACCACCCCAAAAAACTGTTGAAGAACAGAACACACCACCCCAAAATGACTGTTGGAGAACAGAACACATCACCCCAAAATGACTGTCAGAGATGAGAACACACCATCCCAAAAATGATTGCTGGAGATCAGAACACACCACCCCAAAATGACTGTTGAAGACCAGCCCACACCACCCCAAAATAATGGTCAGAGACCAGAACATACCACCCCAAAATGACTGTCAGAAACCAGAACATGCCACCCCAAAAATGACTGTTGGAGATCAGAATACACCACCCCAAAAATGACTATCAGAGACCAGAACACACCGCCCCCAAAATGACTGTTGGAGATCAGAACACACCACCCCAAAAATGATTGTTGGAGATCAGAACACACCACCCCAAAAATGACTTTTGGAGACCAGAACACATCACTCCAAAAATGACTGTTGGAGAACAGAACACACCACCCCAAAATGACTGTTGGAGATCAGAACACACCACCCCAAAAATGACTTTTGGAGACCAGAACACATCACTCCAAAAATGACTGTTGGAGAACAGAACACACCACCCCAAAATGACTGTTGGAGAACAAAATATGCCACCCCAAAAATGACTGTCAGAGAACAGAACATGACACCACAAAATGACTGTTGGAGGTCAGAACACACCACCCCAAAATGACTGTAAGGACACCCCCCAAAATGACTGTCAGGACACCACCCCAAAATGACTGTTGGAGATCAGAACACACCACCCCCAAAATGACTGTCGGAGATCAGAACACACCACCCCAAAAATGACTATCAGAGACCAGAACACATCACCCCACAAAATGACTGTCGGAGATCAGAACATGCCACCCCCAAAATGACTGTTGGAGCTCAGAACACACCACCCCAAAAATGATTGTTGGAGATCAGAACATACCACCCCAAAAATGACTGTGGGAGACCAGAACACACCACTCCAAAAATGACTGTTGGAGAACAGAACACACCACCCCAAAACGACTGTTGGAGAACAGAACATGCCACCCCAAAAATGACTGTCAGAGACCAGAACATACCACTCCAAAAATGACTGTTGGAGAACAGAACACACCACCCCAAAACGACTGTTGGAGAACAGAACATGCCACCCCAAAAATGACTGTCAGGGAACAGAACATGACACCACAAAAATGACTGTTGGAGATCAAAACACACCACCCCAAAATGACTGTTGGAGACCAGAACACACCACCCCAAAATGACTGTCAGGACACCACCCCAAAATGACTGTCAGAGATCAGAACACACCACCCCAAAAATGACTGTCGGATATCAGAACACATCACCCCAAAAATGACTGTTGGAGATCAGAACACGTCACCCCAAAAATGACTGTCAGAGACCAGAACACATCACCCAAAAATGACTGTCAGAGAACAGAACACACCACCCAAAAATGATTGTTGGAGATCAGAACACACCACCCCAAAATGACTGTTGGAAACCACAACACAACACCCCAAAAATGACTGTTGGAGAAGAGAACACACCACCCAAAAAATGACTGTCGGCGATCAGAACACACCGCCCCAAAAATGACTGTTGGAGATCGGAATGCACCACCCCAAAAATGACTGTCAGAGACCACAACACACCACCCCAAAAATGACTGTTGGAGATCAGAACACGTCACCCCAAAAACGACTGTCAGAGAACAGAACACACCACCCCAAAATGACTGTTGGAGACCAGAACACACCACCCCAAAATGACTGTTGGAGACCAGAACATGCCACCCCAAAATGACTGTCAGAGACCAGAACACACCACCCCAAAACGACTGTTGGAGGCCAGAACATGCCACCCCAAAATGACTGCCAGAGACCAGAACACACCACCCCAGAAAAGACTGTCAGAGATCAGAACACACCACCCCAAAAATGACTGTCAGAGATCGGAACGCACCACCCAAAAAATGACTGTCAGAGACTAGAACACACCACCCCAAAAATGACTGTCAGAGATCAGAACACATCACCCCAAAAACGACTGTCAGAGACTAGAACACACCACCCCAAAATGACTGTTGGAGATCAGAACACACCACCCCAAAGTGACTGTTGGAGACCAGAACACGCCACCCCAAAATGACTGTCAGAAACCAGAACGCATCACCCCAAAAACGACTGTTGGAGATCAGAACACACTACCCCAAAATGACTGTCGAAAACCAGAACGTACCACCCCAAAATGCCTGTCAGAGACCAGAACATACCACCCCAAAATGCCTGTCAGAGACCAGAACATGCCTCCCCAAAATGACTGTCGGAGAACAGAACATACCACCCCAAAATGACTATCAGAGACCAGAACATACCATCCAAAAATGACTGTCAGAGACCAGAACATAGCACCCCAAAATGACTGTCAGAGACCAGAACACACCATCCTAATAAATGTATGCCTTTTTGGCATAAGGATTATTTTGAGAAACTGAAGATATAGGAGAAGCTCTGAAAACAAGTTGATTCTCTTCTATAAGAGAGATCTATGTTTATAAAGGAGTCCTCCATTTGTAAGGGTGGCTCCTCTCTGCACCTGGAAGAGGACGGCTCTCATCACTGGAAACCCCATCAATGCAGAGGGCTCGACTGAGGGTGCATGACAGGCCTTGCCCTCGCTGACCGGCTTCTCTGGTCCCCTCCTGTGTTAATCTGTTTTCATGCTGCTGATAAATACATACTGGAGACTGGGCAATTTATGAAAGAAAGAGGTTTAATGGACTCACAGTTCCACGTGGTTTTGGGGAGGCCTCACAATCACAAGGCCTCACAAGGTCAGAGGCACATCTCACAGGGTGGCAGACAAGAGAGAGCATGTGCAGGGAAACTGCCCTTTACAAACCATCAGATCTCATGAGACTCATTCACTGTCATGAGAACAGCACGGGAAAGACCAGCTCCCATGATTCAATGACCTCCCACCAGTTCCCTCTCAGGACATGTGGCAATTGTGGGAGTGACAATTCAAGATGAGATTTGGGTGGGGACACAGCGAAACCCTATCACCTCCTCATTGCTCCTCCTGCTCTGTCTCAGCAGATGATGGTGCTGAAGCCTGAGTCTACACACCTCTTTGTGATTGACCCGTTTCTCTGGGTATGGCTCATGGATGCAGGAGGCGCACATGTGAATCCACTTCGGCTTGTTTATCTCTTGTGAATCGGTTTTTTGTTACAGGAGTCCACCCCTCCTAGGAACTCAGAAGAACAGAGACACTGCTTTTTCTTCCCCACACAGAGTAGTAGCTTGAGGCCACTGGCTCAAGCAAAAGGGGTACCTGAGTTGGCCTGGATGCTCAGTGGCTGCCCTGATAAGTGATTATGGAAAATGTGATGCCAGGGTGGTCTCAAGGCTGGAACGACAGCCCCCACCAGGGTGGGCTTGGCTCCATGTTCACTGTCTCGGGAGCAAGGCTGCTCTTACACCTGCAGCACGTTCCTCCACTCCACAGTGCCCAGGTGGGCCTGGGCTGGGGGCATTGGACACAATGCATCCTGGCAGCCACCCAGGCCTAGCCTCTCCAGGGCACCTGATGCCCACCTGGGCAGAGAAAGGCACCTGAGCAGAAGGGCATGGGGCTTTCAGAAGGAGAGTCCCTGATGGGGATGCAGATGCACCCGCCTGATGCTGGAAACAAGCCAAGTTCCTCCTGCTGGCCCCAACAGGAGAGTTTCCCCTGACAGACACACCTCTGGGCTCTGCTCATCAGCGTCCATGTCCCTAGCTGGACAATTCCAGGGTTGAAAATTAGGGTTTCCCACCTGTATCTCATGAACTCTGCCAGGTAAAAGCTTCATATTCATGGAGTATACCAGGTGCGAATGTGCTATAGATGTAGCTAAGGACATTTCAGCTTTCAGGAATCTCCATGAGAAAAGGAACTTAATTTGATGTGGGGCTCAGTGTAGGGAGTGCGATCTGGCCTGAGTCAGGCTGCCTGGGGCTGGCACCGGCTGCCGGTTCTGCCATGTCACTTCTCCTGCCTCGGTCTCCCCTCTGTGAAATGTTGCCTCCTGGGGACAAGGGAGATGACACGCATGTGAAGTGTGGAACAGACCCCGGGAGGGGGCGAGCATCACAACTGTTGCTGCCACTGTGCTGCTGCCATTCTGAAAAAGCTGCAGAAGGAGCTTTGGGGGGTGCAGGATCCTGTTAATTTTCTTCATTCTCTTTAAGCAACTCCAAGTCTTATGGGTTGACCCACTGAAAGGGGTTTCTGGATTATTACACACTGAGGGACCTTATGAACATCCCTAGAGTTCAGTTGTTTAAATAAAAATGAACTTCTGGTGCCACGTGAGCCAGGCTCCCTAGGGAACCTGCAGGGACAATCTTGCCTTCCACTAAGACCCAGGCACGAGGTGGGCCTCCGTTTCTTCAGCGGGAGACATCACCAAGTCCCCACCTCAGACAATAAGCCATGTCCCTGCGACTGAAATCTATATTATGCATATTTTTATAAAAATGCAGCTGAAAATGTTAGAAAAGGGCACAGGGAGGGAGGGAGGCGTGTCGAGAAGCAGGGACTGCCGTTGCCACAGGCAGACATGACTTATTTCATCTTATGTGACTATTTACTCTGATATTGAATAAAAATTGAATGTGTTGCTATAGCAACAGCCACATCACACAGCACCTCTCCTGCCTTTAAGTCACAGGAAAGTATTGAGAAGGCATCCGTGAGCCAGCGCGACGTGGAAACCTGTGTGCCATTCATAATTCCAGGAGGAAAAGATGTTGTTTCATGATGAACTCCTATTTGTCAATACGTCAAGTGCAGTTAATTATATCGAAAATACATTTTTGTGTTTTTCTTCACTTTTGAGAAATAGAAAAAGAGTGAGAAGAGCAGTAAGCAGCAAGCAGGCTGATGGGGTGCAGCTGAGCCCACCACAGTGGGGCTGCCCCGGGGCCATTGAGGTCCTTGTCACAGAGACAAACCCACAGTGGGCCTGTCCTGGGGCCATCGAGGTCCTCACCACAGAGCCAGGCCCACAGTGGGCCTGTCCTGGGGCCGTCGAAGTCCTCGTCAGCTGAGCCCACCCATGACAGGCCTGTCCTGGGGCACTTGAGGTCCTCACCACAGAGCCAAACCAGAGAAGGGGCTGCTCCTGACCTCTGACCTCCCACCAACCAAAGGCTCATCTGGGGTCCTCAGATGGGCTGAATGCAGAGCTGCCTGGGCTGGGCTGATGCAAATATTTTAATGCAATTTCATGCAGATTTCCCTTTCAGACGCAAATTAAGAATATTTACCAGTAAACAGGCTTTTCTTAGGACTGAGGCACTTTTGCATTTAGGAGAAAACCATCTGTCAAGTAATGCATATTAGAATAAAATAGAGTGACGGTGCAGGAAATGACAAAGATGCCCACTCCCGCCAGTACCCACTTCCCCCAGTACCCACTCCCCCAGTACCCACTTCCTCCAGTACCCACTCCCCCCATTACCCACTGCTGCCAGTACCCACTCGCCAGTACCCACTCCCCCCAGTACCCACTCCTCCAGTACCCACTCCCCCCAGTACCCACTCCTCCAGTACCCACTCCCCCCAGTACCCACTTCCCCCAGTACCCACTTCCCCCAGTACCCGCTCCCCCAGTACTTGCTGCCACCAGTACCCACTCGCCAGTACCCACTCCCCCAGTACCCACTTCTCCAGTACCCACTCCCCCAGTACCCGCTCCCCCAGTACCTGCTGCTGCCAGTACCCACTCGCCAGTACCCACTCCCCCCAGTACCCACTCCTCCAGTACCCACTCCAATACCCGCTCCCCCAGTACCTGCTCCCCCCAGTACCCACTCCCCCAGTACCTGCTCCCCCCAGTACCCGCTCCCCCAGTGCCCACTCCATTACCCACTCTCCCAGTACCCGCTTCCCCCAGTACCCAACCCCCATACCCACTCCTCGGTACCCGCTCCCCCAGTACCCACTCCCCCAGTACCCGCTTCCCCCAGTACCCGCTCCCCCAGTAACTGCTCCCCCATTACCCCCTCCCCCCAGTACCCACTCCCCACCATACCCACTCCCCCAGTGCCCGCCCCCCCAGTACCTGCTCCCCCAGTACTCGCTTCCCCAAGTACCCACTCCCCCAGTACCCGCTTCACCCAGTACCCGCTTCCCCAATACCTGCTCCACCCAGTATTCGCTCCCCCCAGTACCTGCTCCCCACCATACCCACTCCCCCCAGTACTGCCAGAGCCCACCACATGCACTGAGTGGGCAAGAGCCCACACAGGCACCACCGCCCCCTGCCTCCCACCCTTGGCAGAGCTTCCCAGATGCTCTTGGGCTTCTGGGGTGGGATGCCACAGGTTCCCTGAAACGCACGCTGTCTTCGGGGGTGTGAGTGAGTGTTTCTGGAGACAGAGACCCTGGTTTTTCTTGGGCTCACAGATGGTCTGAGATTGCTGGAGTGTTACACCCCAGTCACTGCAGCCTGGTTCTTTAGGCTGAGCCGGCACTAGGGACAAGCCGTAGCATGAGATGTAGGGTTCAGTGGTCCCCCCAGACTTCTATCCTTGGTGTGACCCAGCATTACCATCAAACACACTGTTACCTTCGCAAGCTCAGATCAGTCACCTTACCCAAGGAACCCTGTGAACTCTGACACCTCAGGCTTTTTAGATCCACTGTCCAGAGCCTCAGGAGCTGTGATCTCTTCCTTCAGATACTGCTGAACCCACCGCTTTCGCTCCGTTCTGACAAACCTACCTCTGACCACGTGAGCTTCTCTTCCTCCTGGGAGCTGCTCCTCCAAGCTCCTGCTCCAGGGGCCCCGTCAGGAACGTGTGGCCGTGCTCTCTGCCCCACCGGCCCATCCTGCGCCCCCCCACCCCCCAACATCCAATGCCCCTTCTCTTGAATCCCCAAACACAGGCCCTCATCTAAAGGCCAGCAGTGATTTTAAACCTTTGTCATGTACTGGCCTATACGCAGCACCATGCCACGCAGAATCTTCACGGATGTCTGATGACTTTCGTTACTGTGAGTGTTTCCCACAGCAACCATGGTCAATGGGTGATGGGGGCCGCCATGTCCCAGATGGTGGCTGCTCCCCTCAGGTCCCCACGTTTGCTAATGTGTGTGTAAACGCCTTTGCTTTGGTTACATATTTTCTCTTTATTTAGGTTGTAAAAAAATCGTACTAAAGGTAAAATGAGATAGAACTAGACACACACATTGTTCCAATATCAATCTCCTGGTTTTGCCATAATTGGCTTTTATAATTACCCAGACGTAACCACCAGGGGAAAACCTCACTGGGTAAGGGATACATGAGACTTCTTTGTCATAACTTTGCAATTCCCTGTGAATCTATAATGGTTTCAAAACAAGAAGTCAGAAATAATATAAAAACTTTTGGACAAAGGAAAAAACTCACTTGCAATTCCACTGAGAAAAATAAAGTCCAAAGCCCTAACTGATGGAGTGACCCACTCTTGACCAAGAGGACCCCAGAGAAACCTTAAAACTGAGTTGGGACCGTGACAGGATGAAGGTCAGACCCGCCTGGTTACCCGCCCCCATCATTAATCATCACCAGGCTTCCTTCCCTGGGTTCAGACCCGCCTGGTTACCAGCCCCCTCTCAACTAATCACCACCAGGCTTCCTTCTCTGAGGGCTGAACAGAAACCAGCCCTTTGAAAAGACTCCATTCCTGATATCCACCAAGTGCCTGAAGCTGCTCTTTCTTTTATGGTTTCGACCCAACAACCAATCAGCATTCCCTCCTCATAAGAGACTCCATTCACGGAGTGCCTCTGGCTAGTCTGTGGAGGCTGCACAGGGAGGGCCTTCATGTCCTCAGCTTCACCTTTTAATGCAGAATGCCTAACTGTAATCAGTTTACATGTTAAGTTTCCATGCCCCAGTGAACATGGGATGCATTTTGCAAACATTAGCTGACCATGCATGCCTGTGTCTCCCCTTCACAAATATTCACGGCTCCTCCCATAACCTGCTGAATATGTATACTTAGCCACCCGCTCAGCATAAATTCCTGTTCCCTTTGCCTCTCACTAGAAGTGCCTGTTTCTGGCTTCTGGCCAGAGGCTATGCTTCCCAGCTGGTCAGGTTGGCTGTCCTGCAGGATGCAGCTCTTTATAAGGAATAAAGCTCTCCTTTCCCAATTACGAGCCTCGTCATTCTTCTGCTGCCACCATCAACCCCATAAGAGCTGCTTTCTTATTCACCTGTTACGTACATGGGCTTCTAACATCTCTGTGCACACACATGTTTACACAGCTGCCTTTAAGTTTAGAGTTCTCAAAATTTTAAATGAAATCACAGAATTTGATTTATTTGATTGTTAATGATGAGTTACCTTGCTATAGTTTTATATTTTAAGTCAGTTTTTTTTTTGGTGAAGGTTTTGTTTTTCTGATTTCCTTGCTGGATGGAGTGTCTTCTTAGGATACATTTCTCAGAGTTTGATTACTGAGCCAAAGGGGAAGAGTTTTTGTTTACTGGTTTGCAGATGACCACTGCTGTCCTGCCTTCTAAAGAGTTAGACTCATTCACCCTGCCTACCATGGAGTGTACGTATATGAGTTTTATCACATTTGGTCTTTATTTATAAAACCAAAACTGTTGTTCTCAAGCAACCTTCAGTACTAATCTTAAAAATAAGACTTTAGGCTGGGCACGGTGGCTCAGGCTTGTAATCCCAGCACTTTGGGAGGCCGAGGCAGGCGGATCATGAGGTCAGGACATCAAAACCATCCTGGCTAACACGGTGAAACCCCGTCTCTACTAAAAATACAGAAAAATTAGCTGAACATGGTGGCAGAGGCCTGTAGTCCCAGCTACTCGGGAGGCTGAGGCAGGAGAATGGCGTGAACCTGGGAGGCAGAGCTTGCAGTGAGCTGAGATCGCGCCACCACACTCCAGCCTGGGCGACAGAGCGAGACTCTGTCTCAAACAACAACAACAAAATAATAGGACTTTAGACTTAGGATGTGATTGGAACATCTACGGATTTCTCACCCCACTGTAGCTCTGACATTTCACCTGCCCCCAGCACCACAGGGCCTCCAGTTTCACACAAATCATTTTGGCTGGAGAGCCCTTTGCGAGTGTTCTGCTTGCCAGCTCTCCACCTCACCTGTTGGCTTCCCCCAAATAGCATTTCTTCCAGCCAAGAGCCTCATCCATCCACCTGGATCCACGTGAAACATTTAATGTGCCTGACAAAGGCACGGTCCTGCTGCTGGGCACCACAGAGCAAAAACAGCTGTCACCCTGACAAGCAGGTACAGCACCTCCCCACCTCCCCACCTCCTTACTCCGGCTCTCTTCACCTGTGGGCAAAGGCCCCCCTCTGTCCCGTCCTCTCCTGGGTCACACCTGGGTGTGCAGAACCAGGCATCTGGTGAGGCGGGCAGGAAATCTGCATCTTCACAAGACCCCAGGGAGAAGGTGCATGGCCATGTCGGGCCATCACAGCTGATATGTTCCTGCTATTGATTTGGCCAAAGTCTGCATTCAATGTCCAGGTTCCTCTTGGTAATCCCCAAGCAACCGGGTAGGAGCTGTGTAGGGTAGCAAACCTCTTTGCACAGACAGGAAATGACAGGGTGGAAGTTGGGGGGAAATGAAGCTGGTTTCGAACACATCCATCACCCATCTTAGTTCTGCCCACTGCTTGCTCCCTGTGACAAGTGCTGAGCATCCCCACACCCCCCGCCTCCCACCCCAGGTAACAAACATCACACAGCAAATTCACATTATTCATGGGGTGGATTCTCACACCCCCACCCCAGGTAAGACATATCACACGGCAAATTCACATCATTCATGGGGTGGATTCTCACACCCCCGCCCCCCACCCAGGTAAGACACATCACACAGCAAATTCACATCATTCATGGGGTGGATGCATGACCATAGGTTCATAGACTTTTAAGGGACTTTTGGGATCCACATATTCTTAGCTACAGAATCCTTTCTTGGAACAAAGTTTCACCCAGAAGCCCAATGAGCAGCAGGCAACAGAAGCCTGGACCTTGCTGAGCCAGAGTGTGAGGGTAGCGTGAGCTGAGCAGGGATTCACACCCAACTGCCTCGGAGACCCCAGGGCTCCTTGAATAACCATCTGAAGACCTCTGACCTCATCCCACACTGGACAGAGAGAAGGCTCCCTCAGCAGAGATGGGGGGCTCTTTCCCACCCAGACAGCCCCCAGTCTGCTGCTCCTCCCCTCAGCTGCTTCTCAGATTCCTCTTGTTCACGCTCCTGAGCCTGCAGGGGCTCTGCTGAGACTCAGGGTCGGCCACTTCTCACTGACATGCTAGGCAGGGGACCTCTCTGCTCTATCACGATGCTAAGAAGCTAGAATGCACCCCTAACTCTGGACACAACTGAGAAGGCTGGAGCCATGGATCTGCCTTTATCCAAATTATTTTTCTTCCAAACTTTTGAGTTTTGCTTTTTGGTGATTATCACTTTCCTTTGGGAAAAAACATGGCTTTATTAATTTGAATAAAATGCAAACACTTTTCAAGATATCAGAAATTAGATTTTGAAATACATCAAAATGCCACCCATCTATGAGGGGTGTGTATCTGCACTGTAATCTGTTCATTTCCTTTAAATTTTGTTTTGAGATATTTCCATTTGGCTTAAAAGGTTTTAATTCCACTATCTGTCATCACTTGCATTAAACGCAAGCGCAGGGGAGAGATTTTGTAAATGCTATTAGATTTCTGTAATCAAACTCTGCTTTATATTCCAGAGTCAGGGATTAGAAGAATTTTAAATACATTAAAAATCAGAATCGTCAAATTCAGGCTTAATACTGAATAAGGCAATTAAAATTAGAAAAAAATCATTAGCTGTTAAATAATTTCTCAACTTGTACCCCTTTCTCCCATTTTCACCACTGCAAATCTACTCCAAATATATAAACCTCCCGAAACTACAGCAGCGAATAAAACAGACAAACCCTTCCATCACAGAGCTCCCATTCCAGGTGAAGCTGGAGATGCATCCAGGAATAAGGCCCATTGTTTCCTCTGAAGGCAGAACCCAGCCGTCACCTGCACTGCTTTCTGCACTCACTTGGGGAGACAGGAGACACAGATGCTGGGCTTGAGGGCCCTCTGGGCACGATGTCCGTGGGGTCAAGAGCTCGAGAAGAACCATCTTTTGAAATGTAAAATGGCCACGTGGAGAAGGATAATGCTCCAGGAGCTGGTCTCCAGCATTTGGTGGAACGAGAACAAAGAAATGTCTGGAGAAGGCCAGGAAGACAGGCAGGTCAGGGTGGATGAGCTCCTTGTGGCCAGATCGTAACCAGTGGGTGAAATAAACACTCTAGAGTTTGGTAATTTTCTGTCCCAGGGATGACGGAGCCTCTGCCCCTGGGAATGGCAAGGTCCATCCTCTGCTCGCTCAGGGGCCAGAGAGGACACAGGTTGGATGTGGATGGAAGCAGAGGCGTGGTGCTGTGCAGGTGAGCTCCTGCCTCTGCCCTCAGCCCCCACGGTCCCCCGCAGGAAGCCCATCAGCCCAACAGTCTAGGGAGAACCTTCCTTCCCACATATGAGATGGGTGGGCATCAGGAGTGGGCAGAGGCCAATTCTTTCCAGAGTTAAATAGTCCACTTCACAGATAATCTGAGCAGCAATTCAGATTTCCATGCATTGAATCAATCTACTTCCTAGACACAGCTTCACAAGGAGCAGTGATGCCATTTCCATTAACAGATAAGAAAACTTGACGGGAGAAACAGGCTGCGGCAGGAAGATCAAGAGCCCTGCGTGGCCCACTTTAAGTGTGAGGCTCCTCTACAGATCTCCCAGGAGAGAAAAGGAGGACACCTGTGGCCATACACACCTGTTGCTCGGCGAATGGGTCAGGGCTGGAGACATAGGCTTGGGATCATCATCGAACAGATAACATAAAAAGCCAGGGCCCAGGTGAGTTCCCCACAGGAGACAGCACGGACAGAAAGGAGGAGGGAGCCAGGCCCTGGAGAGTCCGATCTGTAGAACTCACGGAGGAGGAGCTGGTCGACTTGAAGGGAACAGAGATGGCCGTCGCGCCCAGTGAGAGCAGAAAGCAATGCAGGTGACGGCTGGGTTCTGCCTTCAGAGGAAACAATGGGCCTTATTCCTCGATGCACCTCCAGCTTCACCTGGAATGGGAGCTCGTGATGGAAGGGTTTGTCTGTTTTAGTCACTGCTGTAGTTTCAGTTCTTAAAACCTGCCTGACGCATATAAATACCTAGGAATGAATGAACGAACAGCTCACTAAACCGAGGCTGAGCAAGGACCCTCGCACACGCACATCGAAATCCCACATGACGCGTGGCATCGACTCCGAGAGGCACAAAGCCGAGAGCACAGGAAGAAAGTGGATCTCCAGATTCCAAAACTGAGAGGAGCAATCAAAACCAGGCGTGACTGGGAGCTGCTGCTGAAGTGGCTCTTGGACATTTGGCATCTTTCTGTGGATCCAAGCGTGTGGAAGCTGAGAGCTGGGGTGTGAGTTCCTGTGGAAGCTGAGAGCTGGGGTGTGAGTTGTGGAAGCTGAGAGCTGGGGTGTGAGTTCCTGTGGAAGCTGAGAGCTGGGGTGTGAGTTGTGGAAGCTGAGAGCTGGGGTGTGAGTTCCTGTGGAAGCTGAGAGCTGGGGTGTGAGTTCCTGTGGAAGCTGAGAGCTGGGGTGTGAGTTCCTGTGGAAGCTGAGAGCTGGGGTGTGAGTTCCTATAGTCACACGAGGACAGCCCATGTGGCCTTGGGGTGGATGGAGATGGGGACTCCACATGAAGCCCAGGACTTTGAGGACCTGCCTCCCTCAAGATTGAAGCCCAGGAACAGACCACCCACCAGCTGGGGAAGCGGGAAGGGGGCTGAACCCCAGATCTGTGCATGTGCCAGAGCAAGGTCCACACTTTATTGAATGAAGCAGAAACTCCCAGGTGGGCAATTGACAGGAAAGTGGATCCGCTGGGACACTGAGGGCAAAACTTCTTATCCAGAAACTCTCACATAGAAATTCACACTTCAGTATCATCAATCCCTGCTGAGGGTAAGCTCACAATTCTAAAAAAAGACTTCATCAACCACAAAAGAGGATATACCCACAGGAGGGGGGTCAGCAGATGTGATGAGCAGGAGTTGTAGAAAGCGAAGACTAGGAAACGGCCAGAGGGTCTGAACGAGACCATAAAATAAGCCAGAGGGTCTGGACGAGACCATAAAGTAAGCCAGAGGGTCTGGACGAGACCATAAAGTAAGCCAGAGGGTCTGGACGAGACCATAAAGTAAGCCAGAGGGTCTGGACGAGACCATAAAGTAAGCCAGAGGGTCTGGACGAGACCATAAAATAAGTAGGTTTAAAATGATTGAAAAGATAAAAGAAGATATCAAACACATAATCAAAGTAGAAGGTAAAAGAACAGATTTGATAAATTACTAAATAAAAATTTTTTTCTAAGTGAAAAATACAGTAACCAAGAAAAAAGTACCCAGCATTTGAGTTTTACAGCAGATTAGACAGAGGAGGAAGGAACGTGGGAGACAATTTCAGGAAATAATCTGTCGTGTAGCATCGCGGGAGGGAGAGGTGAAGGCGTGACAGAGGGTGCTGAGACAGGATGGATGGAACAAGAAGGTCCAACCCCTGCCTAATCAAATGCTGCGGAGGCGTCAGGACCGTGATGGGAGTGAGAGTGAATGTTTACGCGTGCTCACTCGTCCGCACTCTGCCACCCCAGAAACCTGCACACAACCCAGTGGTGTGGGTCCTGGGATGACCCCCATTTGACAACACAGGAAGCAGAGTCACGGGGTGAGCACAGAGACCGCAGGAGGCCACCGTGAAAGAGATGGCGAGGGGTAGCTCTGCAGAGTCAAGAAGGGGCCTGAGTGAAAGGGAGCACCAAGTATAGCACAAAACCCAGATCCCCCGATCCAAGCAGAGAGTGCCTGGACATCACAGGTGCCCAGCGGAGGACAGGAGGAGCTGGGAAGATGAAACCCAGATCCCCCGATCCAAGCAGGGAGTGCCTGGCCATTACAAGCACCCAGCGGAGGACAGGAGGAGCTGGGAAGATGAAACCCAGATCCCCTGATCCAAGCAGGGAGTGCCTGGACATTACAAGCACCCAGCAGAGGACAGGAGGAGCTGGGAGGCTGAAGCCACAGCGACCAGGCCCTGTGGCTCCTCCAGCATGGGAAGGGCAGCTCTGTCCTGAAAGGGTGGCCATGGAGGTGCTGTCCTCCAGGCTCAGGTGTGTGTGGGAAGGAGCTCCGTTGTGAGTGGGCAGCCGGGGAGGTGCTATCCCCCAGGCTCACGTGTGCGTGGACAATAGCATCTGACCTTCCATGCTTAAGAGGCAATGGTTGGCAAGGCACATGGCAGAAGCCACTTGGGCTGGAGCTGCCCAGTCAGTGGCTCCACCTGTCACCATGTCCTGCCTCTTTTCTGGAGTGGCCGGAGTCCAGGTTTCAATGAGGAAGGTGTGTCTGGACACCAGGCACCACACTTGTCACCTCCCAGATGAACGCCAGAGTCTCCCATTCCCCGTCCCCCACCCTTGCCCCTCCAGCCCTCTCAGGGCAGAGCCTCCCTCATGTCCACGGGACCCACCTCCCCACCCACCACAGCCGCTTCTCACGGGGCCTAAATATTCCACAGTACAGCAGAGGGTCCCAGCCTCGACGCGTTCTCTGACCAGGTTACAGAGATGGCTCTAACCTGAGTCCATCTAGATTTGTCCCAAATTCCTGGACACCATTATCCCTCTAGGAATGACTTAGCACCAACCACCACCCCACGTGGTGAGCTCAGAAGGGAGAGGAAAGACAGGAGGACACCACAGCTCCTTGTACACGCAGGAGACGCACCTCCGACATCACATCTTCCACATGCAGGAGACTCACGGCCGGGGCACAGCCACCCCCGACTGACTCCACCTTGAAGCTACTTGGCCCCTCCGCATCGGTCACTGCACCTTCCGTGGGATGCAGGTGGCTCTCGGCAGCCCCCCAGACTCTTGGCTTCTTTCTCACCCTTCACTGGGTGCTAAAGAGACAGCAAGCTCCCGGGAAAGACCAGGGCATCACCAGCTGCCCAACACCTCATTCATCCGGCATGAGCCAGGAAGGCATCGAGAAACACCAAGAATGGGAGCACCTGTCCGGGACGTGCACGCCAGTTTCCATCAGTCGCCGGCTGCTCTCCTCTCCCACACCCTGCCTGTCATTTAACCGAGACGCAGCCATTTTCAAAGCCCTTCAGGCTATTCTTAAGCAGGCTCTGCACGGGAAGCTCAAGAACCTCTGTTTGGGAAGAGCGGCCAATTAAGCAGCTTCTTATTTCAAGAGCCCGAGTCTGGGGCCTGGTGAGGACGAGATTTCCCCACAGAAGCAGCTTGTCTTTAAGTGGCTCCGCAGAGGGCGGCTCTGCTGTGTAGCAAGCACACTCATAAATAAGCGCTCCTTCACGGTTAATTATCTCTAATGGCGAGTGCTGTGAAACCCGAAATCTCGAACGCGAGAGCGCAGATTGGTTTCAGTCCACACTGACTGACGAGTGGCCACACGCCATTCCGCAGAGGAGGCGCGTCCGCGCTCTGTGTGCAGTTCATTAAGTTGTCATGTCAGGGGAGAGCGGCCATCGGCGCGGTGCGGGGAGGGGCCTGCGGCTCCAGCTGCTGGAGGAGCCTGGCCGAGCGCCTCTCTGATACCAGCATGGTAAGGTTTGGACACACAGGGGCTTGATAGATTTTCAATGATATTATGGAAGCATTTCCTGTTTTATATTGCCTCTCCCAAATATGCGTCCTTCAATATTGAAGATACAAGTATGTCCCACTGAACCCCAAGAGGAAAGAGTAATCCCTCTAGCCCATATTCATTTTCACACACTTGGCAACTACAAAACAGCTGAAGAAGGAAGGAAGCACATATTTTCTGAAGGCTTCTCCGTTCTTCTTAGCCATGAATGCTTTTTCTTGTGGGGATACTAAATCAGGACTTCAAAGGCCCTAAGACATCATTGAACTCGCCAGGCACGTTTCGCCACCGTTTCCCACCCGCAGAGGATGCTCCTGCTGCAGCCCACTGCTCCTCCCAGGAAAACAGGACCTTGGCTGAATGAACCTGAAGGTCCAGCCTCTGTTCTCACGGTGTTCGCCAGCACCCAGACAGCACTGCAGATCGCAGAGCAGACGGCACCCCTTCTGTTACTCACCGACCCGACTCCGGTTTGAAGAATTTCCAGTCCAGAGGTTTCCTCCAGTTTGTCTTTGTTGTCAACTGTTAGGAAAAATCAGAAAGCACAAGAGTCAGGTTGGAGAGGTCCTCAGTCTCCGGGCACCTCTGAGTATTTTCCTCCATTGAAAATTTCAATTACATGACTGCTTGACCCGCCTACCTTAATGGAAGGGTCATGAACAGGCACAGAATTAGAACCTGCACGAGGCCCCATTTTCCCACTGACCCAGTGTGCGTCCACCTCGGGCCGGCACAACTGTGCGCTTTTGGTTTCATCTAGAAAGGGGTGTCCCACCCGGGTCCCCGGGACTGCTGTGAATCACTGATGAGAAATATGTAGACACATTCTGCAAACTGCAAGGTCTTATTTTAAAATTACGTAATCGTTTGTAGCTGTATAATTACTGGGAAATATGTTTCATTAACCAGCATTAGGTGTTGATAAAAAGACTCCGTAGAAGGCAAAGCTGAACGTGTGTATTTCTGCCATCAGCACCGCCAGCTATTTTGCAGCCTCTTGTTCATGCCCTGACAGGAACATCCTATAATAATTTCGCTCCAATAAAAGCCTCACCCTGGTTTTCTCCTGATGTAGAATGAGGAAGACTTTCAGAGAATGAATTGCACTCGATGGCAAACCGAGGGAAATGAGCTCTGGAAACAATTAGCAGATGGAAATGAAACCCCAGTAATCCTAGCACCAACACAGCAAACCCACCTGCCCCACTTCACAGAGAGGACGGGTGTCACAAGGCAATTGACCTTGGCTTACGACTCTGTGGAAATATGCGTTTGCATAAAGCCCTTGTCACTTTGGAGATGAAAACCAGAAAAAAATGGAATTTCATTGCAAACCCTATGAATGAAGAGTGCCTTGCAATTGTGATTAATACAGGATGAGATAGCAGGAAAATATCAATTACTCTCACCCCTTAGTGTAACGCCCCTGTGTTAATCTGAGGTAATGAAATTATTCCTTTTGGAGAGGGATGCGAATGGGATCTTGTTACAGCCTGCCCTCCCTGCTGTTGGGGCCTCTCCATTGTCTTATGGAAAGTTTTTCCCTTTGAGCAAATGCATATTATTTTCTACATATAACTAATTACCTACTGCACTGAAAGAACAAGACAGACAGAAAACAGTCTGGGCTAAAGCAAAACTCCTTTAATACTTTATGATGGGGTAGAGCCCCAGGGGAGGGGAGGACACAAATGTAAGCCTTGGGTGGCAAGAGAGCTATAAGGCCATCGGTGCTGCTGTCCTCCCGCAAACAGAGGAGACTTCTGACAGATTGGCAGGCTTCTCTCAGGAGGGTAACAGTGGACTCTTTTAAGTAGGCTGAGGAACAGAAAGTGAGTACAAATGCGACCTTAGAACCACCCTGGTCACTGCTGCAGAACGGTCACCAACGTCAGGGTCAGGAATGAAAACGGCAGCCCCAGCCCATAGTAACGAGAAAAATCCAATCCGCCAGGGAGCACCCTTTTCCTGTGAAGGGCAGGTAACAACTGGGTCAGGCTCCGCCGGCCCACGGCTCTGTCGCAGCTACTCAGCCCTGCCTTGCAGCGTGGAGGTAGCTGCAGACCACGCCTAAGTGGATGGTCATGGCTGTGTTCCAACAAAACTTTATTTACAACAGCAGACAGTGGGCCTGACTTGACCTGCAGACTGTGGTTGCCAAGAGGTTGTCTGGCTCTAGTCCATTCTCCACACTGTGCACAGGGTGTCACGAGCAGTCAGTCTAAGGGTGTCTGTCCATCCTTGACCTCAACATCCGGACCTCTGGCTCCAAATCCAGACACTTCGGTGGCCCTTCAAAGCCTTTCAATGGTGTCCCCTGCAGGCATGGAGAACTTGCCTTGCTGGCCCTGAGGTCCAGGTGGCACTCCTTGCCCAGATATTGGGCTTTTCAGCACATTTCAGGCATTCTCTGTCCCCTGCCAGGATGCTCTGAACTCCTCAGTCTGACGAAAACACGGTCCTCCTCCCAGGCAGCTCAGGCCCTACATGTGCTCAGGGGCACCCCCTCCCTCAACATCCTCAGCACGGCCCTCTGTGTCTCACAGTTCATGGTGTGCAGGCTGCCTGTCCCCTGCATAACAGAATTGTAAATTATGGCACTGGGTAATTTCTGCTCTGTGTAAATGCTCCCATCACAGCTGACTTTAGCGCTCATGTGACACTACTAAAGGGAATGGGGAGAGATACTGTCTTAGTCCGTTTGTGTTGCTGTAAAGGAACACCCAAAGCTGGGCAATTTACAAGGAAAAGAGGTTTATTTGGCTCGCAGTCCTACAGGCTGCACAAGAAGCATGGCACAGGTGTCTGCATCTGAGGATGCCCCAGGCTGCTTCCACTTGCGGTGGAAGGTGAAGGGAGCCATGCAGTGTGCAGAGCTCACATGGGGAGAGAGGAAGCAGGAGAGGGCGGAGGGAGGGCCAGGCTCTTGTTAACAATCAGCTCTCACAGGAGTTAAGAGAGTGAGAAGTCGCTCACCTCCACCCTGGGAGGGCATGAATCCATTCACGAGGGATCTGCCCCGCCCCATCTGTCCCTCCCTCAGATCCAAAGCCCTCCCACCAGGCTGCACCTCCAACACGAGGACCGAACTTCAACATGAGGCATGGCGGGGCCGAACCAACCAGATGCAGAGTCACACATGGGGACTGAATTTCAACATGAGGCATGGCGGGGCCGAACCAACCAGATGCAGAGTCACACATGGGGACTGAATTTCAACATGAGGCATGGCGGGGCCGAACCAACCAGATACAGAGTTGCAGGCGTGCAGGGAAGAGTTCCCACCATGCGGACGTGGAGGACAGAAATAATCTCAAGGGTGCCGATGACGGTAAAATGTAGAAAACCAGTTATAAAATGGTGAGCTTTAGGATTGATCGCCTCTGCTCTTAACATAGTTTATTTAAGTGCATGTTTTTATCATTCAATGTTTCACAATGGCTGTACTGAATAACGGGCTCACAAAATTCCTGAAAAAGTAAAATTAGTTCTACTGAGTGGATGCAAATTGTCCCCCGCGCTGGCACAGTGCTTTGTTTACACCCGAAGTGGGGCCTTCCCGTCCCTGTTTCCTGGGTCCTGAGGCGGGGCCTTCCCGTCCGTGTTTCCTTGGTTCTGGAGTGCACACTTCCCCCAGCTGAAGTGGGGTCGCGGTGCGGGCCAGCATGGTAGTGACTAGGCAACTCCTGCCACCCTGAATCGGCAGCACAGCAAGGTGCATCCTTGGAGGCCTTGGGGAGGGAATGAGTCCTTGTTTCTACCTGAGCACTTTCCACCCGGCCTCCTATGAGGCCAGGAACGCGCCGCAGCAGAACTTCCAGAAAGGGCGTCAGCTGTGGCCAATAGTGACTCAGAGGACGATCTTGTTGGCTGCAGCGGAACACTCATGAGAAGTGCGGTGCTGCCAACCCCGCGGTGGCCTGGAGAGCACGTGGGGACCAGCCCCGCGGTGGCCTGGAGAGCACGTGGGGACCAGCCCCGCGGTGGCCTGGAGAGCACGTGGGGACCAGCCCCGCGGTGGCCTGGAGAGCACGTGGGGACCAGCCCCGCGGTAGCCTGGAGAGTACGTGGAAATCAACCTCACCGTGGCCTCGAGAGCACGTGGGGACCAGCATTGTGCTGTGTAGGCTCTCAGTGGAGGGGCTCCGAGTGTGACGCGCGTCAGGATTCTTTAACCCATTGATCACTAAAACTCCTTTTAGATGCCGATGCGAGAGTGAGGCTGATAAATGAGTGTGAGAGAGTTTGTTCAATAAATACAAGATCATCTGAGGGGATTCCAAAGCATGTGCTGTGGTTCAGTGGCACCGTCTCTGCTCTTCAGTGGACCTGAGCTGAGAAATGGCTTCCAAGTCAGTGAAACAGGCATCGTGGTGAGCTCCTAGCAGAGCTGCCTCCCAAGATGATGTGAGCCTCTCCATGACAGGCAAGGTTCTTCAGGGTCTATGACTGTACTTTGATGCTTGGGGGCCTGTGTTCTTTCTTCAACAAATGCATCCACGTTGCTGCAAAGGACACAATTTGGGGCCACCATCCTAAGCAAATTAATGCAAAAGCAGAAAGCCACATGCTGCCACACACTCTCACACGGAAGCAGGAACCAGACATCATCAGAGAGCCACACGCCACCACACATGCTCACACGGAAGTGGGAACTACACTCATCAGAGAACCACACGCCACCACATGCGCTCACGTGGAAGTGGGGACCAGACATCGGGTACTTACAGCCATAGAGATGGGAACAACAGACACTGGGGAATGTAAGATGGAATGTGAGAGGCAGTGAGAGGGAGGTGGGAGAAAAGGGCTGAAACTCCCTCTGGGGGACGTGCACACTACCTGCATGACGGCACTACCTGCATGACGGGAGCAAGTGTACCCCAAATCTCAGCATCACCAGTATGCCCAGGTCACAAGTGTACCCCAAACCTCAGCACCACCAGTATACCCAGGTCACAAGCCTGCACATGTACTCCCAGATTCTAAAATAAAAGCTGAAAATTAAAAATGCGGATAAGTAAACAGATGTGCCACTGACAACCCTCCCACATGCCCCACGGTGCTGCCTCTCGAAACTGACTGAACCTTTTAAAATGTAGTTCAGTCAGTTTAAATCAGCAATTGAAGCAAACAACCTGAATTAGTGTTTGGTTTTTTCTTTTTCCTTTTTTTTTTTTTTTTTGTACTAAAAGGTTTTAAGAGAGTACAAGGGACAGTTTCATTCTCGAGCTAATCTGAGACTGCAGTGTAAGTCTAAATCGAAGTCACAGAGTAAAATAATTGAAAAGCAATGAAGCTGGCAGTGGCTACATTCCTGCCACACACCAAGTGCCGGGGCAAGCGCTTCCTACACTTCAATCCGTCTCCCCATGCAGGCTGTGGATTTCCATGCACGCTTCACAAGCAGCTGTGAGGACCACGTGGGAGTCTCTGAGCCAGCATGGCCCAGGTCTTGGCACACAGCAAGCGACTAATCCATGTGCCCTCGTGACAGCGGCTGTTTTGCTGCGTGTGTCGTGGCCGGGCCACTGTCACTTCCTAAGGAGAAAGTGCTGTATCTGCTGCATGTCTGAGACTCCAGTGTGCTCTGGTCTCTTGTGCTATTAACTCGCCGATCAGGGCTTCTGCTTGTGTTTTGAACATCAAACATCAGCTGGAGCATCGCTCAACGACTTTGCTCCGGGTGACTCAGCTATCAGGGTCTTCCTCCCACAGTGGAATTGCTGTGTGCCCCGCTAACAGCACCCGCAGCAACAGGATAAAGGTCACCAGGATTCTCCTGATTTCTTCTGTTTCCCAAGATAGGGTCTCTTCCTTCCCCCACAGGCCGGTTCCTTCACAGGAGGAGTCGGGCTCTGCAGGCCGCTTCTCAGAGCCCGTGCGCTCCTGGTGTCACCGCTCCCCTCCCGAGGCCCTGCACAGGGTCTGCTGAGTGATACCCTCCAGCACTGTGCTGGGCACTGACATCCAACCTGCCAGCTCACGGCAAGCAACTCCACCATCCTCTGGAAAGCCCGACAGTGCCCTGAGCAGGTGCCGGGGAGTCTCACAAAGCACAGAATCTGGGTCCCAGAGTCCCCAGAGTCCAGCTTCTTGCCAGGGAAATCTCTCTGGAGATTGCTGAGTGCTTTTCGGGGGCGTCTGCGCGTTCCCTTGGCGCTGTGGAACGAGCCAGTGTCTGTGGGGCGTCAGCTGGCTTCACGCGGCCCTGTGTTCCGGCCCCTTTCAGCGATGCCTGTCCTTGCTAGTTCACTTTCTGGCTTTGAGATTTCTCACTGGCAGAGAGAATCGAAACACAGAGAGGCCGCACCTCCCTCCTCCTGCGTGGTGAACGCTGCACAAGGGCTCCACTGCACAAGGGCAGCCTCCGCAGCACAGCCCTGCGGTTTGTTGCTTCAGATTTTTTTTTAACCTCAAATATGCCTAAAAGGAAAAACAATGCCTCGTGGTCCCCGGCATCCTGTGGGTCTCTGGGCACCCCCAACACCTCTTGACATTATTCCTGCACCCTTGATGCTCCGCCGGATTTCTCTAAACGGCCGCGTGGATTCCCTTTTCCACACTGTTGGTGGAATTGTGACAGGTGCTGAGCTCTGATCCTGACACGTCTGCACTGGGGAGCCCACCGTCCTCTCGCGGGACTTTTGCCCACACCTGTGTAACTGAGGACTCACACCTACTCCTTTTAAGTCTAAAGTAAATACCTGCTGATTCTCAGTGTCCTTTTGTTCCTTTTTATGAACTCCATGACAATACTGCCAATTTTTAAGTCTCTGCTGAACATGTTGAAGGAGGAAAAGAAGAAAAAGCCTGCTTCAGCCAGATGTCCATCAAATGCCAGGTCTGAGTTATGTTTTGAGCCAAGCTCTGGGCCTCCCGAGTCTGTCAGGCCAGGGCGTGGAGACAGTTGGAGAAGCTGCCTTAATAAAGGCACAGAACAACAGAGAAAGCCCGTTTTTATCTTCATGGGAGACAAAAAGGGTTTCCAAACACAAAAAAGAAGTCCTTTAAAATTAAATTCACTAGATGAAGGATATGCAAATTACCTGAAGAAGCGGAACCCTATAATGTTCTCAAAATTCTGCAATAGCCTATTTAATTAGTATTTTAATTTATCAGACTTATTCTTTGCACTTGACAATTTATGCAGCATTCCATATAATTAAAAGCAGGCAGCTACAGTGGAATAATTTTGCCTACTCTCTTTATCCTCGTTATTTTAACCTGAAAGAATGTGCAGAAGTCTCTTCTGTAATCTAAATTACAATGGGGATCACTTAATGGCTTTGCTCCATTAGAAGGTGGGAGGGGAGGGAGAGCCCCCAGGCCCGGGGTGAAGCTGTCACCTGGAGCCTGGCCAGCTTTCTGGACAGCACCACTGGCTTCCTTAGGAAGGATCCTCCTCCCTTATGGGGTGGAGCCTGGTTTCTGGCCGAGCTGAAACGACGTCCCCTAGGGTAAGACCTGCATCCTGTGCCTCACAGCCACCGTAAACAAGCTGCCTCAACGCTGCCACTTTCCACCCAGGGCCCCCGTGCAGGGGGTCAGCATCTCTGGGTAATTTGGGGACCTCTGTGGACTCTGCCCCTGCCCTGAGGTCAGCCTTCCTGAAACTGGAAGCCACTGGTCAGGATTCCCCGTGCATGTCAGCAAGGTGCCCAGCCGAGGGCTCTCCTTAAAGCGGAAGTCATTCCCGGGAAGCGGAAGGGGAAAGAGCTTTGAAGGAAGTTGATTCAGTGATTGGAGCTCTGGTCCCAACCGGCACCTCCTTTCCTTTTTGGGCATCCCAGGGTGGCCACAGAGCCACTGGGAGTGCAGAGGCCTCCTGGGCCCAGGCGAGCTGCCCTGTCGCAGACTAACACGAGGCCCACCTGGTCGCAGGGCTGATCACAATTCCTGTAAAGGAATCTTTTAAAAATAAGCAACGTCCATACTTTCCTATTTCAGCCCATTCTCTTTCCCCATGTCGTTTTCTGAAAAGAACTCTAGCAGGGCCATACGTGAGGCCCATGAGGGGCCCCACCTTCCCTCGGAGTGGACAATCCCCGACTGGGCTCTCCCAGCGGTAATAGGTATTCTATGAAAAAATGGGGTCTTTATTCATACAAGGTTAAGAAATAGCCTGCCAGTCACTCAGGCCAAACCTAAAACTCCTAAAAAAAAAAAAATTTAAACATTGCAAACCTTCTTAAAGCTTTTCACTCACTACTGTGCACTGTGAGCCTTTCACTCACCCTCTGGGCGCTGGGGCACACGCTGTTCTCCCAGGACCATGGGCGGCGTGGAGGATGGGCTGGGGGCTGAGGGAGACCTTAGGGAGGGGCAGGGTAGGAAGGACCCACGTGTCCTGAGCCCCTCTAGATGGGGGGCTCGCCAGGGTCTGAAGCTTCCTGGAGAAGGCCCTGCTCTAAGCTTCTTTGGTTCTGGGACCTCTAACATGTCTTAACATCAAACACGTGCAGTGACACTTCAGTCTTCATTTCAGAACCAAAGACTCTCACTCAGCAAATCCTGAGATCCTGAGATCCTGACACCCTGACACCTGTTGGAAAGGTCTGGAAGCCGCCATGGAAGCTGTCGCACGGGCCCTTTGGGACACTGGGCTGTGGAAGGCCAGCGTGGTGTGTCCCCAAGGGTGGTGTGTCTCCGAGGGTGGAGAGGCTGGCCCTGGAGGCAGGTGCAGGGTGGGGGCCAGGGTCCCCACCACAGCTGGAGGGAGGTGCATGGGGAGGGGCCCTGAAGGGATGGTAGCCACCCAGGACCCCCCACAGCAGGTTTTCCTGTACAGGTCAGAGAACCTTTCTCCAGAGAGGCCCCTGCCTCACACAGAGTGCTGTCCTGACACTGTCACCCGCAGAACCCTCTGGGCGACTTGCCGTAGCCAGGCCATGTGCAGCTCTTTTTTGTTGGGCTGTGATGGTGGCTGGAGGCAGGTCCCATCCAGAGCACAGCCCTGGCCTTCTGCAGCCCTCTCGGCAGCCAGCCCTGCTCCTTGGAAGTGGTTCTCGGCCAAAGGCCTGCTCCTGTGTGAGCAAGATGTCTTGGGGGCAGGAGGGAGCCAGGGTGCATTTATGTGTATTTAATCTCAGTCCCACCATGGCACACGGTGCCCAGGGTCCTCGGCTGACCCTACCCCTCCTCAGCCCCCAAAGCTCATCCTTCCCCAAACCCTCGGGGAGGGGCCAAGGGTCACAGTGTGGCTGGTGATAGTGGGGGCAGGAACCAGTGTTTTATGCTCAGATCTGTGCTGATGTCACACTTTGGACAGCCAAGGGGGCGGGAAGATGAAGCATAAAACCACCTTCAAGGTGGGTGTGGTGGCATCTGGGGTATCCTGTGACCGAGCAGTGTGGCCCGAGGGTGAGAACGTGGGCTCGGAGAGGACCAGGCCACAGCTCTGTGCGGCCACTGGCCAGCTGGGCACCACGGGAACATTTACCCCTGTGTGTGGTGTGTCCTGCGTGGCAGTATCTCCTTGTCCCGTGTGTGGGGCGTCCCGGGTGGCAGTGTCTCCCTGTCCCCTGCATGTGGGGTGTCCCGGGTGGCGGTGTCTCCCTGTCCCCTGCGTGTGGGGTGTCCCGGGTGGCAGTATCTCCCTGTCCCCTGCGTGTGGGGTGTCCCGGGTGGCAGTATCTCCCTGTCCCCTGCGTGTGGGGTGTCCCGGGTGGCAGTATCTCCCTGTCCCCTGCGTGTGGGGTGTCCCGGGTGGCAGTATCTCCCTGTCCCCTGCGTGTGGGGTGTCCCGGGTGGCAGTATCTCCCCGTCCCCTGTGTGTGGTGTGTCCTGCGTGGCAGTATCTCCCTGTCCCCTGCGTGTGGGGTGTCCTGGGTGGCAGTATCTCCCTGTCCCCTGCATGTGGGGTGTCCCAGGTGGCAGTGTCTCCCTGTCCCCTGCATGTGGGGTATCCTGGGGGTGGCAGTATCTCCCTGTCCCCTGCATGTGGGGTGTCCCGGGGGTGGCAGTATCTCCCTGTCCCCTGCATGTGGGGTGTCCCGGGTGGCAGTATCTCCCTGTCCCCTGCATGTGGGGTGTCCCGGGCTGGGCCTCAGGCTTCTCTTTTCCACCCTCTTCTGCCCCCATGTGCTGTGTTCAGTCCTCAGGCCCTGACCGGCATCTGTTCACTGATCAGAGCCATTTTCTTTCCTCCAGCCCCATCCTTTCTGTGAATCTGATATCCCACCTGTCTTCTTGCCACTTCCACTAGGATGTCCAATGGTGTCTCCACCCAAATTCCTGACCTCACCGACTTCCCCAAGCCTGTCTGTCCCCCGTGACCCCAGCCTGCCAGGAGCTCAGGCCCACAGCCGCAGAGCCGCCTTTATTCTCCTCGGACACGGCACAGCGTGCCTGGTGAGGCTGCAGGTTCTGGCCTCAGGGTGCACATGGGACCTGCCGGCATCTCTGCGTGGCCAGGTGCATCCAGCATCTCATTCTCTGCTCTGGATCTTGCAGAGACCCCAACTGCGCTGCCTGGCTCTTCCATCCATGGTGCCGGGCCCGGCCTGGGAGGGGCTGCGCAGGCCAAGCCGCAGGATGATGTCCCCTGCGCCCAGCACTTCTGCCATGCGAGCCTTGAAAGGGCCTCCACCCCTGCAGCCTGCATTCCATGGAAGCCACGTGTTGCGTGAGGCCTTTCGTGCCTGGGAGAGGGAGGTTTGAAGAGCGGAAGCACTTAGGCAGGAGAAAAGACAAATTAATGAACGTGTCAAATCCTGCTGTTCAGGTTGCAGAAAAGCCAATGATTTCTGCATAAAGAAGTATCCGTTCCTGGCAGTGCCAGGCGCCCACTCTTGCGTTTCTTTGCACGTCGGCTCACAGCTCTAGAAGTACTCACGGACAAATGTGGAGGCGCCACGCAGCACCTCACAATCCCTTTCACTTTTCCACGTCTGTCGAGACAGGACATGCGTGACTCACGCAACCAGCTCATGACATCAGCAACTGCAGGGATCTCAGAGCCAGAATTGCAAATGTCTTATTCTTACAAAAATATGGACTACAATTTGATTAAATTGTCACAAAATACAATTTAAAATACAGCTCTATTTAAATACTTTTGATTGAAAATTTTGATATTTTGTGAATTATATTTGGCTTTAGAATTTTAGTAATTCACATTAAATCTTTTTGAAGAAAAATAGCTTTTGAAGCATAATTTTAGTTTACAATTTTAAATGCATTTTTATTTTTAATGAAAATACTTCTACATCTTGTACCCTGTGTGCAATTACGGTTGAATCATTTCTGTCTAAAACACCCCAACTTTATGAAGATCGTCATTAAACAATCTAATTAGTGATTTCATGAAACAAGGGGAATAAAATGCACTTACAAATAAATATACAATAATTTACAAAATTATGTATGTCATTAACTTATTACTCAGCCAAACCTTACCAGCCCATCGAGAGAACATCACTACTCACAGGGTTATAATCCAATCCACTGTCTTTTTCATTGGATTAATTTGCAGAAATAAAAACAATAGCTTTATGCACATTTGAATAATTTTTTTCACTATGAACATATATTTTTCAAAGTATGAAGCAGTTTTTTAGCGGCTAATGAGCCTCACATAGACTTTTAAATGTCCAGAAGCCCAGCATGGAATGCCACTTGCCTTCTGGCCTTGGGCCCCTCGACAGCTGGACAGGGGCTGATTCTATACACAGTCGGGAGGGAGGATGCTGGCCACTCACACACACTCAAGCCTCTCCTCAAAGCCCTGCGCTGGCGCATCTCACCCACAGTGAGGTCTACAGTCCCGGCCACAGACACAAGGCCCTTCAGAACCTGGCCCTTGGCTGCTGCCCTGACATCACCTCCAACAGCCCCCTCGCCCCTGCTCAGCCACTCCAGCCCCTTCAGCGCGGGACGCCCCGGCCAGCTCCTGCCTCAGGGCCTTTGTACCTGCTGTTTGTTCCTGACCCTCAAATGCCTGCCTGCAGCCATCTGCATGGTCCTCCTGTTCTCACCCAACATCGGGCCCTCATCCCATCACCTGCCTGTGCCCTCATCCAGCTTCATTCTTTCCCAAAACATTTATCACCCTCTGACATGATGCATGCTTGTTTATTATCTATTTTTTCTCCAGAATATCAGTTCCACAAAGCGAGGATTTGCCCTAGTGCTTAGAACACTGTCCAGCACATTAGAGGACCTCAACGATTATCTGTTGAGGGAATGAATAAGTGACTTATAGGAAGCACGAGCAAATTAACTCCCTAGTGGCAGCGTTAAAGCATTACTATCTCTAGGATGATCATGCCACCACTGTTACCTCTATTACTAAGACCAGTGGTGGCACTCACTAGTGGTGCAGGGAGGGAGTTTCCTATACCTTCCACACCCACAGTTCTAGTTTTGAACTAAAGAGCCAACGATAAAAGGATATCTGAGGATTCCTGATTTGCAGTCTCATGATTCTCTTCCAATATGGGCTGCCAGCCATGAGCACGGGCGCAGGATCACGCACGTACGCCGTGGGAACGCGTGCAGGATCACGCACGTACACCGTGGGAACGGGCGCAGGATCACGCACCTACGCCGTGGGAACGGGCGCAGGATCACGCACCTACGCCGTGGGAACGGGCCCAGGATCACGCACGTACGCCGTGGGGACGGGCCCAGGATCACGCACGTACGCCGTGGGGACGGGCCCAGGATCACGCACGTACGCCGTGGGGACGGGCCCAGGATCACGCACGTACGCCGTGGGGACGGGTCCAGGATCACGCACGTACGCCGTGGGGACGGGTCCAGGATCACGCACGTACGCCGTGGGGACGGGTCCAGGATCACGCACGTACGCCGTGGGGACGGGTCCAGGATCACGCACGTACGCCGTTCTGCACAGCTGGCGGACGCTTCCTCTTTCCCACATGGTGTGGTGTAACCTGATCGTTTGTATGCAAAGCAAACCCATGCACAGCTGACTGTGTCAAAACACAGCCAGAAAGATGCCATGCGGCAGGGCACGTGTGTGTGTGTGTGTGTGTGCGAGCGCGCGTGCGCCCCTGCGATCAGCCCAGCAGACAGAGCACATTCCTGTAACGTGTTGTGATCCACTGCACGGCAACAACACAAAACACAAGAAAATGTTTTGATGTTAATCATTTTACATCAAGTCATCTGAAAGTAGCATGTTGCCCCAATGTTTGGATGTTTAATTTTGCTAACTGTCAGAAGGAATTAAAATAACCCTGGAACATAACTGCTTTCCTGACAATTATTTACTAAAACCAGAGATGCCATTTAAAGCTTAATTCCCAGAGAGGGAGAAGAGAAGGGGGGTGCCCTTGCCTGTGCCTGTGCTGGAAGTGGGCTGTTCATCATCTCTCTTTTCTCCTTTGGCGGTGAGGCCAAAGGCGCTGTGGCACAGCAAGCCAAGAAGAGGCTATCCATGAAGAAGATCGGTCTCCGTGCCATCGTGAACGGGAGCTGATGCCTGACCACCCGAAGGAAGAGAGGAGGCAAGATGCTGTGCCCACAAGACCCACCCCATGGAGAAACGTCTGCATGGTGACTGGGCTTGCAATGCGGTGATCTCCAGGATGAAAAGATGCCCCCTTAGAGATTTACCACGATGCAAAGACGCTCATTTCTACCTGAACAGCCAGGGTCCCATCCTGCTTAGTATAGAAATAGCAAAGACGTTTAGGGAGATAAACTAGATGTGCACCTACTGACATGTGTATAACGTTCAGTGTTTTATTAAACATGCATATATCACGGGCTCCTGGAAATGATTCCTCTCACCAACTCAGATGACTTTCTCTTGAAAGTTAGAAGTTTTGGGGTTAATTTGTAATTCAAAAATATTAATATTTTATATTTATATTCCATTAAATATTAGGAAGATACCAAAGATTATAAAATATGTGTTGGTTCCAAAGAATAATAAGACAGCAAACACCCAGGATACCTGACACTCTGAAAAGAGATAAGACATTAAAATTATCTTTGATACTCTCTGTGAGCTCTTCTCGGTCCTATCAAAGCTAATAACTCTCATGAATTCTGGGTGCATAGTTTCTTTATGTAGACTTTTTTTTCACCTATGTGTGTATCCCTAAACAAAATACTGCATAAGATGACATAATAACATACACGTTCTGTGATGTGCCTTCCGTCTTCTGCTAACCCTGTGTTCTGAGACTCAGATTCGGTTTTGCATGTCATGGTGGCTCATGCATTTTCATTGCTGTGTGACTGCATTCTATACATACGGAGCATCACGCTTTATTTTTCCAACCACTTACCCAGTCCGGTGGGAAACTGGGTTCTGATTTTTCCCTCCATATCTGAAACAGTATAGCCATGAACCTTCTCACACGTGTCTCCAGGCACATGTAGAGAATTTTCTCCAGTACAATCACTAAGACATAGATGTCCCAAAGGGATTCTATCAATTTACACTCCTGTCGCCAACACACAGAGTTCCTAGTGCCCCGTGTGCTCACTGGTTTAAGCTTTAAACACTGTGCCGATTTGGTAGATTTACGTTGTATCTCCTTGGGCTTCCAATGTGCATGTCTTTGATAATTCATCAGTTTGTGCATCTTCGTGTATGTTTATTCATCATTCATGCTTCCTCTTACATGAAATTTTTGTTTTGCCCATTTTTCTACTGGGTTATTTGTCTTTTTCTTACTGCTTTGTAGAAGTTCTTCAAACATTCTGGATACCAAAACTTTGTCAGTTATGTAGGCTGCAACTATCATATCTCAGTTTGTGGCTTGGCTTCTTAAAGTTCCTGGTTTTAATACAGTCTAGTCTATCATTTTCTTTAAGGTTTGCATTTCTGGTATCTTGTTTAAAAAATTCTCCTTTAGCTCAAGATCATAAAGATATAACTCTGTTTTTTTCCTAAAAGATTTTTGTCCTTCACATGTAAGTCTGATATTGAAGAACTGATTTTTGTATGTGATTCAAGGTAGAGGTCATTTCATTTTTTTCTCATTGAATACCCCATTTCCCCATCACAGTTTCTTGTAAAGGCCATCCTTCCCACTGATCTGTAATGTCAACCCTGTTATCAGTCAGTTCTATTTAAGGGTCTACTCCTGGGTTCCCTCTGTTCCTGGCCCAGGTGTCTCTCCGTGCACAGATCCATGTGATCTTTCTTACTTTAGTGTTAAGTAGTTTATGCTGTCTACACACGAAGGCAGGTGTTGGCTCTTTGTACTTATACATTTTGGAATCAGCTTGTCACGTTTGTAAATGAATAGTTTTTGGATTTTTGTTAAAATTTTATTGAATCTAGAAGTTTGATTGTTATTAATAGCATAATTATTCCCAATCTGTGAACATGTAAATCTCTCCATTTATTGTCTTCAACATCTTTTAAGTTTTATATTTTTCCCCATAAAAGTCTTATATATTTAACATATGTATATATTCCCGGGACTTTAAGTTTTGATGCTATTTTAAATGAGTATCATTTTTAAACAGCATTTTCTAACTTTTTTTCCTAAATATACAAATACAGCTGACTTTTGCATGATTTCATATACAGCACCGTTCCTAAACTATCTAATTCCATTAGTTTACCTGGATCTTCTTCTGTCTCTTCTGAGTAAATAATGAGGCCATCTGTGAATAATGGCAGGCTTGCTCCTTCTCTCCTAAGTGCACCCTTTATCTCTCCTTCCTGCTTCACTGCCTGCTGAATGGACCCTCCTACAAATGCTTGTAAGGGTGAGAGCCCACATCCTTGTCTTATTTCTGGTGTTCAAGAGAATATTTCCAGTGTTTTGCTGGGAAGCATGATGTTTCTGTAGGGTCTTTAAAAAATCAAAATAAGAACAAACTAGCCTTACTTCATTCAACATTTTTATTATGAATGAATGTTAATATTTAGCAAATGTTTTTACCTGTATCTATTGAGATAATAATTTTTTTCTCTTTTCATTAATGTGATAGACTACATTAATTACAGCTTTAATTGCTCATGACATATTTTTAAAATAAATTGCTGGATTTTAATTTGCTATTACTTGGCTTTTACACCTATGTTTTTGAGGAAATTTTTCTCTAATTGTAATTCCCTGTACTGTAATTACTGAGTTTTGGTATCAAGTTTATGCTAACCTTATGAGCTGTGTAGTCTGGGATGTTTTGTGTATGAGTGCATGTGTTTGGATGTATGGAATAACTTGCTTATAAAATATGTGGGCCTGATATTTTCTTTGTGGGAAGACTTTTAACTATTAACTCAAGTTCTTCCTTGGCTACAGGGCTATTGGAGTTTTTCATTCTGGTATTTTGGTCATGTTATCTAACATTTCAAATATATGGCCATAAATTGTTCATGATGACCCCTTGTTATTCTTTTATATGCCAAAGCATCTATATTAGCATTCCAATTTTAATTCTCAATATTGTTTATGATTCCCTCCTCTCTTTTTTAAAATCACTTATGACAAAGGAGGTTTCTCAATTTTGTAAGCTTTTTTTAAAAAGACAAAAAATTTTGCTTTTTAAACAAACAGAGAGATTCTCTGTCTTTGAGATTCTCCAACTTCACTGTCAGGAATCGAGGTGTAGAGCCTTTTTCACTCCATAGGCTTCTGGAATCTGAGTACTGGTGTCTTACATCAGTGGTGGAAATTTTTCTGCCACTGTATCTTCAAATATTACCTCTGGAGTGCTCTGCTGGAATGCTTATGAACCATATGTAAGATTCCAACTCTGCCAGAACACTTATGAATTGTAGGTAATATTCTAACTCTGCTGGAACATTCATGGATCATGTGTAAGATGTGTAAGATGATCCTCGATGGTGATACAGTGTGCCTCTTCCCCGGGAATGGCTTTCCCAATAAAGTTCTCAATGTAGCTACCTTTTTTTTTTAAATTAGTATTTCCTTATGAACTCCATAGGCTTCTGGAATGCTTATGAACCGTGTGTAAGAGTCTTCTACTCTGCTGGAACACTTATGAATCGTGTGTAAGAGTCGCCTAATCTGCTAAAATGCTTATGAACTGCATTTAAGATCCTCCTACTCTACTGCAAGACTTATGCATGTAGGTAAGATTCTCCTGCCCTCTATGGCTCCTACCCTTACTTTCATATTTTCAATTTATTTGTCTCTGTGGGCTGCGTTTAAGAAAATTTCTTAGTTCTATCCTTTACTTCTCTAATTCTCTCTTCAACTATATCTAATCTGCTATTAAACTCATATCCTTAGTTTAGAATTTCTATTATTATATCTTTCATTAAAATATATTTCTTCAAAAATTGTGGTCTCTTTTAAGACTATTGATCTGTAGGTTATATTTAGCTTCCTCCTATGTTCCTTTAATCATATTAAAATATTTAAATTATGATCTATGTCCAATAGTTACAATATCTGAGGCTTTCTTTTGTTGTCCATTCTTTCAATTGACTTTTGTCCTGTTACCTGGTATGTTTTAAAATCTTTTATTGTGGACTCAAATTTCTTGGAATTTTACTTGCAGGTATTCTTTATGAGTAGAAGGGGAAAGAAAGGATTCCTCCAGAGAGGATCTGCCTTTCCCTCTGCCAGGCATCTGGAGGCCTGTGCACCTGGGAGCATTTGAAGCTGAATTCCTTGCTTGAGATGTTGTGGCTGTCCAGGCAGCATGCAGTGGGATTGTACATCCCTGTGAAGCCTGGCTGTGGTTAATGTCCTGAGGGAAAATGCCACCCCCCACCCCCACCCCTGCCACACACACACATATCCAGGAACAGCGCTGAACGCAAGCAGTTTACCATCCTCCAGCCCAATGGAGAGCTGAGAGGACACTCTATCATCGGTCACCGTTACCCTGCAGTCATGGTTCTTGGGGGTCCCAGCTCCATGTGGCATGTCTTCTATTAGCCTTACCATATCAGGGTTTCCTAGTGCCTCCTGCCCTCCATAGACCACAAGATCATGAATGCTGAAGTTCAAGTTTACCTGGTGTGGAAAAGATTCTCAGAATAAAGGCCAACATCAAGTCATCCACTGATGTCCCCGGGTTCCTGCTCTCACTTGGCTTGGGATCTCCAATAATTTAATTATTGCCAGATGTCTGATGTGTTAAAATTATCTCTATGTCCTCATACTCTTGTAGTTTTGTTTTTGGAATGAGGGTGAGTCCCAGTATTTGTTTCTTCCAGCGTACCAGTAGAAATGGGAACTCCCACATCTCCTAAGAAATCTCTGCCCCGCCCCAACTGCTTTGTGCTTATGAAGTAAAACTCATTTTAATTCAGGTTTGGGCAAAACCTCAGGGGAGGCTAAATATGAAATAATCGAATGATTTTATATTATGCTAAATATAACTAAACACAGATGTGTATATAAAATTGCTAATTATTCAGTGTTTTATGGAATCTGCTGTGACTATTGCTGGGACTGTGAACTAGAAATGGCAACGACACCTTTTCTTTGTGTGGTGCTGCGTGTGGACGCTGGTCTCTCCTCGGCCCCAGTCCACGCTTTCCCCAGGTTCTTCATCTCTAACCCTCCTGGCAGCAGTGCTGGGTCAGAGGGTCTCACCCCAAATAGTCCCAGGCTCCTGTGCAGGGCCTGGTGGTTATGGTCCCAGATGGGCGGCTGGAGCCTCTGGGAGGTGTTGGCCCAGGGCTACTCAGTTCAAAATGGGGGCTCTGGGAAGGAGAGCCAGGTCTCTCGAGCTTGAGGTGGCTTCTCATGGACTGTGAAGGGGTGCGTGTTTTAACACAACAAACTGCTCTCCTCTAATTACCTGTAATCCATAAGACAGTGTGAGGACAGTTCTGGGAGCAGGTGAGTTCGAGAAGCACCAAGACGCATCATTTGCCCGTCCTGTGTGTGGTCTAAGAGGTGCCTGGTGCTTCACTGCAGAGCACACAGCTCCTTGCTCCAGCCACCTGCACCACAAGCACTGCTTCTGATGTCATGAGCATGGCCTTGAGGAGACGCTTAGGAAGCCTCAGGCCAGTGCACATCCCCTCCCCGGCTGAAGGTCCCCACCACGGCAGGGGCTGGCCACGCACCCCGGCCACTCCGGGACACGTCCAACACACGTCCCCCTCCCTGGCTAAAGGTCCCCGCATGGCAGGGGCTGGCCACGCACCCCGGCCACTCCGGGACACGTCCAACACACGTCCCCTCCCCGGCTGAAGGTCCCCACCACGGCAGGGGCTGGCCATGCACCCCAGCCACTCCAGGACACGTCCAACACACGTCCCCTCCCCGGCTGAAGGTCCCCACCACGGCAGGGGCTGGCCACGCACCCCAGCCACTCCGGGACACGTCCAACACACGTCCCCCTCCCCAGCTGAAGGTCCCCACCATGGCACGGGCTGGCCACACACCCTGGCCACTCCGGGACACTTCCAATACACGTCCCCCTCCCTGGCTAAAGGTCCCCGCCATGGCAGGGGCTGGCCACGTACACTGGCCACTCCGGGACACGTCCAACACACGTCCCCCTCCCCGGCTGAAGGTCCCCGCCACGGCAGGGGCTGGCCACGCACCCCAGCCACTCCAGGACAGGCTGCTGCAGCTGGGGAGCTTCTGCTTCCCCTTCTTTGCTGTTCCAAACCGCTCTCTCTCATTTTAAAATGTCCTGTATGAAGCGAAGGCACTGAACACACTCCAGCCTGCAACACAGAAGTGCACATTGGCGTGGAGCATTTGAAAGGCATTTTCTCCTTGGAAACTGAAAGGTCAATTTGTCAAACTCCACTCCTCAGGGTTCCAAGAAAGGTTCTTCAGCCCTTGTTTTCCAGCCATAACAGGGTAAATAAATGAGACTCTTATCTGCCGGTCTCCTGTGAATTCTGCCGGTGGGCAGGGCTTCGGTGGAAAGGGAGCTTGGCTGCACAGTAATAATAGCGGCAGGCTGGGAAAAGCTAATGTCAGCTTCAATTTCCAAGTCATTTTTCAAATTATTTTAATTAGATATTGTTTCAATCTCACTTACATTAATTTAATATCTGATATCAACATTTCAGTTTTCAATTTGTTCAAATGATTTTTTTTCAGTCTGCCTGGTTGCCTGGAGTAATTTAAAATACAATGTTTATCTTCAGCAATTTTCAACGCGTGGTCCTGGACAAACTGCTATGTTCAATAAAAGTGACAAGGAAGGGACGGCCCCAGGTCCTGCGTGGCGACGAGGAAAAATGGAAATTGTCTCCTTATTGTTCATCTCTAGACATCAGAGTCAGCAGGCCGAGCTGGGGCTGGGGCTGGGATAATAAGATTTTCCACCCATTTCACGATGTAATTGGCTTTCCCAACGCAAATTTCAGTGAAATTTGACTAAGATTTTTTGTATTAAAAGGCATCTGAATAAATGGCCACATTCCCCCATCTACACATTTTCTGAGAATTTTCAGTCACAGCCCTCAAACCTACCCCTAAAAGATTCTTCCTGGATGCACTGCCGCAAATAGCCTTAGGTTCTGCGTTTTCTTAGTTTGTCCTCTTCTTCAGACATTAGCACGGATGCTGGTAAAGACGTGCCTTCTAAAATGGTAAATGTAAAGCTGAACCAGGCCTTCATCTCCCCGTTTATAAAATGTGGGAGAAATGAGGTATTCTGAAGTGTTCTTCTAAGACAAGGAAATTAGTATTGTTCTTGAAGTTGATAATGAGAAATCTGAAGATCCTTACTGCTTTTGAAAAGTGTGAAGAACTTAAAATAAATTACCTGGGAACAACATAAAACCAAACTATAACATCATCCACATGGCAACAGGTAAACCATCGAAGGAACAGGAGGGAAGCTGAGGAGCTGGAAGGCGTGGGCCAGTGTGATTAACGAGAAACACACACAGTGAGGACAATGCGTGGGAGCAGGGGAAGTCATCTTCCTAGGACAGGTGCCTTCACTCGCATCAAACTACTCATTATCTACAAGCAACATATTGAAAACAACGCCGTCCAGAAAGATTACAAACCGATGCGGCCGGGAAGATCTATCAGACATACGAACGGAAGGAGAGAAGGCGTCATGGCGTCGACATCAAGAAAATGTGCAATTTGTTTAAAAGTTATTGATTAAAGTGGAATAAATAGACTAATGTTATATTAGATTATAAAATTCCAGACAATGATATAGGGTTAATGAACTGGTGTGTGCCAAGAAATAAACATCGAAATTAATAAGGAAGAAGTGATCACAGTACAAAGAGACGCCACTCACAGCCTGAGGGACGGAAGGGCCTGAGGGCTGCCATCTTCTGCCAGCCACGTTCCGCGGCTGCGCTTGGCACTTTAACTGCACCCGGCACTAACCCCCACAACAGCCACCTGAGGTGCGGACTTTAAATGCCCCCATCTTATTGATAAAGAGGACTGAGTTTTCCAGGGGCTTAAGCAACTTACCTAAAGTCACAGGGCTAGTAAAACACAGAGCCTTATTAGAAACAAGTCTCCCTAGCTCCCACAAGGGTCCTACAGCGGGTCCGAGAACATCACAAAGAGAATTCAATAGCGACTGATCAAGCTCTATGGTCTAGAAACCAGAATGGAACTGATCAGATATTAAGCCTCAAAAAAGGACTTCATGTTTTCTAAATCATAAACATCATAAATGTTGCATTCTCTAAGCAAAATCTAATAAGTTAGAAATTAATAACCACAGAAAACAAAACTCTCTCATCATTTGGGTATCAAAAATATTATTTTCAATAATTCTTAGGTTAAGAAGGAAATGGAAACTAAATTACAAAATAGAGAATAATAAAAGCTGTGGGAGGTGCCGAAATGATTCCCCAGAGGTGGGTTTCGAATGCTGAGAGCTTCCATGATGATAAGAGAGAAGGACAGTAAACAAAGTAGGCACTCCATTTATGACGTCAAAGTAAATAGGTAACAAAAAACTTGAGGGAAGAAATTAAGTAATAAAAATATAAATTAAACTATAAAAGGGAACGCAGGATTGGTGAATAAACCCAAGAGCTTGATTTTAGGGGAAAAAATCATAAACTCTTAGAGGTAATCAAGAAAAGTAAAACACCTCAAATTCTAAAATTATCAAAAATTAATAATTAGGAGGACACATAATCACAGATGCAGTGGAAATTTAAGACTTACAAGCCATTAAGACCATTTATATATCTATTTACAGTCATGCACCACGTACTAACGTTTTGGTCAGTGATGAACCACGTACACCCACAAGTGGTGGTCCCATAAGAGTATGATGGAGCTGACAAATTCCTGTCACCTTGCGACGTCACAGCCATCATAAAGCCACAGTGCAATGCATTACCTTTTCTATGTGCAGATGATACACAAATGCCTACCGCTGTGTTACACCTGCCTACAGTATTAGTATAGTGACATGTTGTGCAGGTTTGTAGCCTAGCAGCGCTGTCTCATACAACCTGGGTGTGTAGGAGGCTGTAGCATCTACAGGTTTTGTAAGTGCACTCTGTGATGCTCGCACAACGACGAAATTGCCAGATGAAACATTTATCTGAAGGCAGCCTCGTCATTAAGCAACGCATCACTGTCTAAGAATTTGGAATTCCAAGAAATTGAACTATGAACAAAGAAAATAAAAATTACTAACCTGGCTAAGAATGAAGAAAGAAATATTAATAGATGAATATGAAAATACAAAACGTTTTTCAAAGAAACTTCCTTCCAGAAAAGCACAAGGCCCTAAGTGTGACTGGAAAGTTCTCTCAAAACCTTGAGGAATAAAAGATTCTCAAGTCAGCACCTCCCAGGAGCGCCAGCACCAAGCGCAGTCCACAGTTTACAAGGACACGCTTGGCAATCCATTGGTGGGTCTGAGGATACAGCAAAGGCTCTGAGCCTGCACCAAGGCCCCCCGTGTTGTCTGAACGTCCTGCCTACTTCTTCTTTTGAACATGAAGTTCTAGCCAGCGAGGACAAATGCTGAAATGTTTGAGACTTCCCAAACCACTTGTGTTTTATCAATACATTTTATAAGCCAAAAGTTAAGAGTCAGCCGCACAAACAGAGCTGCCCAATCCTTGGCAAAGCAGCAAGGGAACTCAATGGGGAAGGGACCAGCTTTTCAGCAGATGGTGCTGGACCAATGGGATACTCACATGCAAAAAGTGAATCCAGACGTCAACCCTATACCCTCCACAGAAATTAATGCAAAGTTAGATGTAAAATGCCAAACTATACAACTTCTAGAAGATACAAAGAAAATCTAGGTGACCTTGGGTTTGGTGATGACTTTTTAGAGATACAACACCAAAAGCACAGTTCATGAAAAAAACAAAGGTAGGACTTCATGAAAATTAAAAACTGAATATATTATTAGTATACGACCCAGCAGTCATGCCCTTTGGTATTTGCTAAATAGAGTTGAAAACTTATGTCCATACAAAAATATGCACATGGATGTTTATTGCAGCTTAGTTCATAATTGCCCAAACTCGGAAGCAACCATGATGTCCTTCAGTAGACGAATGGATCAACTGTGGTGCATCCATATAATGGGATATCATTCAGGGCTAAAACGGAATGAGCCGTCAAACCGTGACACAGGACTTGCAGGAATCTTAAATGCCTCTTGCTAAGTGAAAGAAGCCATCCTGGAAAGGCTACACACTGCACGATTCCAACGCTAAGACGTTCTGGAAAAGAACAAAGGATGGAGACAGTATAAGTTGTGGTGGAGGTAATGAGGAGTTGGGGGAAGAGAGAGGTACCAGCAGAGCACAGAAGGCTTTCATGACAGGGAAACCACTCTGTTTGACGCTATGATGATGGATACGTGTCATCATACACTTGCCCAAACCCACAGAATGTACCATCCTGCTGTGGCTCAAATATGGTTTATACCATCTGAAACTCATACTGAAATTTGATTACCATTGTGGCAGTGTTGGAGGTGGGGCCTTTAAGAGGTGATTAGGTCATTAAGAGGGACTGATGGTTTCTTGCAGGAGTGTGATAATTCTTGTGGGAGTGGGCTGCCGCAGGCAGGGAGGGCTGCTGTAAGGCGAGCCAAGCCCCTCATGCTTGTCGTCTCATTATACATGCTCACTGGCCCTTCTTCCAGGGGATGGCGCAGTAAGAAAGCCCTTGTCAGAGCTGCTGCCATGCCCTCGGACTTCCCAGCCTCCACAACTATGAGCTAAATAAACTTCTTTTCTTATAAACTACCCTGTCTCAGGAATTTTATTATAGCAACAAAAATCCACCTAAGAGAACAGCAGGAGTGAACCCTGATGTAAACCATGGAATGAATGTGGGCTCATCAACTGTGACAAACAGACCATCCTAATACAGATGGGAGCAATGGGGAGACGGGGCGTGGAGTGGAAGGCAGGGCACATGGGAACCCTCTGGACTGTCTGCTCTATTTTTCTGTAAATGTAAAACTGCACTAAACATAAAATCTACTAAACACAAGTCACAAACAAACGTTAAAAGTTGCTTGTTTTTATTTGAAGTGCAGATATCCCTGGCTAGATGTTCAAATACCTTAAAAACTGTAGGTAAAGGGCATTCTCCATGTGTACAAAGATTATTACTGCAGTGAAACTTTCAGGAGAATTTTGAAGAGAGATGATTATTTTCTGACTCTACTGACCAGGATTCTGTTCAACATCTTGATACGGGATTTTTGATTTTTAAAACCTGGGTGACGGGGCCAAGGAGTGGTGACTTGCAGAAGGACGTCTTTCCTGGGCGATGGGGCCAGCACTGCATCCTGACTTGGAGCAGAGTGCGTGGAAAGGGAAATGGGGGTCTGGGTCTCAGTCCTGCAGTCCTGCAGTCCTACAGTGGGTGGGACTACACCTGTGGCAAAGCTGGAATTGCACTGAAATTGGAATTGAATTGAAAATTATGCAGAATTGGAATTGCATTGAAAATTATGGATGGAAAACAAGAGCAAACTTACTACTGTTAAGTGCTGATTTAAACAAGATAAATGTTCTCTTTAGTTGGACACAAACTAGCAAGAATGACTTTGTTCCCATGGGTTTCTCAATATAAGCTCCTTTTGCTGGGAAGGAAAAAGGGCATCTGCAGTAAGGTTGGTTCTTTTCCTTCCACATCACCAGCGGCAAGCATCTTTATTATTCATTAGCAAGCTCAACGTCACGGCACGCTGCAGCACCGCTGAAACCAGCCTGAGTTGGGAAAATATTTTCAATATTTCAACTGACTGCTTCACTAAGTCACAAATAATACAGCTAATCCTGAGGTCACTCGCTTACAAAAACCTATTTGCTGTGCTTCAGAGCAAAATGAAAATATATATTACAAATGATGCCACCAGTGGCAAGCCTGCTCTGGGACCAGCCATCCTTCCACTGTCTCCTACCACTGGCAGCTAAAAACATCCCTCCTTCTCCTTAAAGCCATTTTAATAAAGACCCCAGAGGCTGTTTACTCAGGTGAACACATTTATTTGTAACCAGCGTTTAATGTAAAATTTAGCCTAGGCTGTGTGTGTCAATAAAGGTCTATAAATAAAACATCACTCTGGGTTTTTTATCTTTGTCCCAACACCCTACACTGCATGCTTTTAGAGACGCCGTTCCACTGGGCCTTTTTATTCTTAACCCTGACCTATAAAAATCACGTAAGTCACCAGAAGCTTTTCCTATGAGCCAGTCAGTGCAGGTGAGGTGGGAGCAGCTAGCCATAAGTTATGATGCTTATGACTGAGAAAACAACAGGTGCCATAAAGATGATGCTTGTGACTGACAAAACAACAGGTGGGTGTGTTCTGGCAGGGCAAGAAGGCAGCCAGCCCCCTGGGACCATCCAACCATGCTCCACCTGCCTGAGCCTCGGGAAACGCCACCTGCACGCTGGCCTGTGGAAGGGAGCTCATTCCCCTCGCGAGGCAGAGCACGTGTCACCACATCACATTGGGTTGAAAAAATCCAAAGAACATCATCCCCGTCTTTCCACCTTCCTTCGAAGGTGGAAGTTCCTTCGAAGACAGGCCCGAGACCTCCTTTGGAAGATTCTGCTCAAATTATTTGGGGGCAAACGTCCGAATGTCAGACCACTGATGGCTTCCATCCCATTCCCTCAACTGACGGATAAAACCCCAGAAACTCAGAGAGGCTGTCACTGCTGCAAATGGTCCAGGAAGAAACTCTGATCCCAGAAACCAACAAGAGGAAATCTTACTGAGATAAAGAGAAATCTCTGCCTTTAGATAAGAAATGTGTTTTCAGGAATCGACAGTGTTAGTGTAGGATGTTAGCGGTCACGGCTGAGATGGTTCTTTTGCTAAACTCAGGGAGATTTTAGTTGAATTTGCAAAATAGTTGCTAACATATCTACCCGTTTTAAAAAACGGGTATTTAAAAAATTTAAAAAAGCAACCTGTCCTGAATTAGAGAAGGCTGGCTTTGGTGTGCTGTTTGGGTTGGACCGTATCTCAGCACTGTGTTCCATTCTGGATACCGCTGTTTGGGAGACCCCACGGGCACCCATAGCAGACGGCAGGGATGGGACAATGGGGGATGGCAAGGTTGTGTGTCACGCTGGGGAGGTGGAGGAGGGGCCCGGTCCTGAGCGTTTCAGAAGGCAGGGTGGGGCCATCACATCCATGGCCTCTTCACTTGGACAGGACGAGGGGGCGCGGCCACAGGCAGGTAGAGGGGCGGCAGAGGAGGTCTATGTGGCTTCCTGGGGGTGGCTCCATTGAAGCCACACTCGTTCTCCTTTTCTCCTCCACCTGTAAGGAAACACTGTCCATTGGAGCATCAGAAAGGGCAGCCCTGGGCTCAAAGCTGAGGATGCCCCCTCTGACCTGCAGCTGGCGAGGTGCACAGCTCCTGGAGGAGAACCGAGGCCACCTGCCCTGATGCCAGAGCTCAGCTGCTCCTCCCGACACTGGTTCTGAGTCATGGAATCTCCCTACCCTGGACGCCTCCAAAGGCCCCATCCACAGTGCCCTGCTCACCACTGGCCCAGGTGCCACCCAGAGTCAGGGCTGGTTCCTGACCTCTGCCAGGGACAGCAATTCCCATTCTTGAGCTGGAAAAGAGGTCATGTGGAATCTACAGGATGCACGGGGAGGACACCTCGCTTTATTTCAGGTACACAGGGTAAGAAGTCCGCTGCAGGTGGATTAAAGACTTGCCGAGTCAGCCAGGAGGCCACTGCCTATGCCACTTGGCACGGTACCCTCTGCTCACCCAACTCCCATGACTGAGATGCACAGTTCTCACCAGCTTTAGGCGATGAAAACACCTCCACTGAAGCTCAAACGGGCAAATGCAGTTATTGATATGTAGTCAGGATGCAGGCACCTGCATTTAGCATGTTGCTTTAGTAGGTTAAATCCCCTCCAGAATCTTCCAGAATCCCCAAAATCTAAATGCCCACATTTGCTATGTCCAAATCACGGCTGTCAGAATAGCCCTTTATGGGTTCACCTTCCTCGTGGTCCCGGGTCCCAACCTGGCCTGGCCCCTCTCCCTCCAGCTTCCTTTGGCCGCAGGCAAACACTGTCTGTTCTGAGGTGGTCAACAGTGGACTCGGTCAGGCCACGTGGAAACCACATGGGGCCACAGAGTGATGGGCCTCAGATGCACAGCGCACCCAGGAGCCGCTGGGGACCCTGTTAAAATGCAGACCCTGATGCAGAAGGTCCAGCTTTTCAAGCCAGCTTGCAGGTGAACCCAGAGCTGTGGGTCAGGGTCAGTCCCAGAGACGCATCACAGAGAAACAACACCGAATCGCCAGCCACCCAGGCAATCAGGAACCAGTGATGTGATGGTAAACAGAGGGAAACTTCAGAGGAAAACACGGGCCACTCTTCAAAGCGTGGTGCCTCAGAAAACACTTCCACAGACGTATCTTCTTCTGTGTCATTCTAAAACCCTTCTCCCAGAGATAAGGAAACTAGTTCCCTGCAAAATATATTTTATGGTTTTGTTGTCATTTTCAGTATTTGCACTGTAATTATGGAAAACTAGTTTAGACTTTATTAAGCTTTTGAGTCTACATGTGAGGCGAATGGATGAATTTAATTTATATCCATGCATTACCTCCCTCTACCTATCTACCACTAAACCACAGCCAAAGTACACTGAGGGACTACACATTACATCCCTCTATCTACCTACCACTAAACCACAGCCACAGGAAGCTGAGGGTCCACGCATTACCTCCCTCTATCTGTCCACTGATAAACCACAGCCACAGTATGCTGAGGGTCCACGCATTACATCCCTCTATCTATCTACCACTAAACCAGAGCCGCAGTACACTGAGGGTCCATGCGTCACGTCCCTCTCTCTGTCCACCACTAAACCACAGCCACAGGAAGCTGAGGATGAAAATCCCCTTTCTCAGAGCATCTGCTATGTGCCAGTTCTGTATTAGAAGTTTCAAATGCATCTCATCAAATTCTGAGTCCATGTGAGATAATAATTGCCAAATTAAAAACAATTTAAAGAGCAAGAAGGGATTCTGGAGATCATCTAATTTATTTTAATAATACCTAAATGAGAAGTGGAGGCAGGGAGGGCCTTGCCCACAGCTGTGTGTTCCTGAGTAGCTGGGCGGGACTCCCTGCATCCCAGGCCTCCTACGCACCCTCCAATGCCCCTTCCTCTAAACACTCTGTAGCCGCATTCACTCACAAACACCCACAGACCCTGTAAAATGCTGCTCCTTTTCTTCCTGCTTAGACCTGAGAAGTAGCCTCTCTCCCTGCAGCCCTGGAGATCCTTCACCCTGATCTTGCTGGACACTCCATGGCCCCCACTGCTGTTGGGTAAGAGTCGCCTCCCCCTGCATCTGGACGTGTGGCTGCAGGGATCCTGACACCGGTTCACTGTCTCCAAGCAAAGCCCTGAAGACAGGAAGCCCCAGGGACCCGTCTGAGAGCAGAGGCCTCGCGTCTGCTGGGACCCTGAAGACAGGAAGCCCCAGGGACCCGTCTGAGAGCAGAGACCTCACGTCTGCTGGGACCCCGAAGACAGGAAGCCCCAGGGACCCGTCTGAGAGCAGAGACCTCACGTCTGCTGGGACCCCGAAGACAGGAAGCCCCAGGGACCCGTCTGAGAGCAGAGGCCTCGCGTCTGCTGGGACCCCGAAGACAGGAAGCCCCAGGGACCCGTCTGAGAGCAGAGACCTCACGTCTGCTGGGACCCCGAAGACAGGAAGCCCCAGGGACCCGTCTGAGAGCAGAGGCCTCGTGTCTGCTGGGATCACTCAGTGCACACGGGCATGTGTGGTGTGTGGGAAGCAGGAGGGAAGCGAGGTTTTATTAAAGCACAGGTGCTTTACCTCCAAGCATGAGTCAGCATTTTCCAGGGAGTTCTGCTGTGAACCCTCTGGGGTTTGTGACCAGGCCAGGCTGAGCAGACTGGGATGTTTACGAGTTCTTACGCACGCCCTTCACAGCTGAGGGTCTGCAATTCACGCTTGTGGGCAATTCATGAAGAAGAGAGGTGCACATCACTACCTCCATTTTGCAAACTAGGGCTGGGGTCAGGAGAGCTGCCCGACGCTTAGAGGGACTGTGGAGCTCTGTGGGCAAATGGACACGTGACAGGTGGCATTTACAGCGCACTTACTGGGAACATGACAGGTGGCATTTATAGAGCACTTACTGGGAACATGCACTGTTGCAGCACTTTATGTGAATTCACACATTTAACTCTCACCACAATCCAGAAGGAAGGTGCAGATGAGGACTCTGAGGCCCACCCAAGACCGTAAAACCAGGGCAGGGCCGTAGGCAGATACAGGACCCGACCCAGAGCCCACACTCAGCCATGCTGCCCCCGGGACTAACTGCCTGGCTTGGGTGGTCCTTAGTAGAGCGGGAGGCATCAGGCCTCTCTGCTCTTGGTCGCCTGGCGATCCCACAGCCAGCAGGATGCGCCCAGCCTCCCTGAGAAAGATAGAACTGGTCTGGTTCCTTTCCCTGGGTTGAGGGGGCTGGGGCCAAAGAGAAAAATGGTAGGCCCTGAACACTCTTCTTGTGTTGGTGGGATGGACCTGCTATTCAGGAAAGCCTCAACTGGCTCCCCCAGGTCCACTGTACCCAAAGGAACTGGCTGCCTGAACACATTTGGTAAAAGGGAGATTGCGAAGCCACCCAGGACACTCCCTGTGTCGCAGCGTCACTGCCAGGCTCTCACAAGCTGATCAATCTGAGACCACCTGAGTTTGAAGCACCAGGGCTGGGAGTGCGAGTTCCGACTATGAAGAGAGGGCAGCACAGAGGGCGGGATAGGGGTGGGGCGGGGCGGGGGCAGAGGGTGGGAGATGAGAGGGTGGGAGATAGGGACGGGAGAGAGAGCGGGGCAGATGGCAGGGCACAGGGACAGAGGGCAGGAGAAAGGGCAGGGCAGAGGGTGGAAGAGAGGGCAGTGCAGAGGATAGGATGGGGGGGTGGGACAGGGGGCAGGAGGGAGGGCAGCACAGAAGGCCGGGCAGAGGGCTGGGACAGAAGGCAGCACACAAGGCAGGACAGGCTGCTGATGATGCTCAGAATGCAGCCACTCCACGTCCAGAACGTCAGGGCAGGAGGGGACATGGAGATGGTTCAACCTCACATGCCCACTTTAGAGGCAGGAGAGTGGGGTCCCGGGGTGCCAGGTGTCTTGCTGAAGGTTGTGAAATAAGGAACAGTGAAACGGTGAGAACATTCCTTCCACCCTTGTGTTTCCCTGGCATATGTGTCAGCCAGCTGGTCAACACCTGCTGCGTTAGCAAATGCTGAAGGCAGGGTCGTCCCTGGCATGACCCCCTCCCCATAACCCACAGCCCCTCTTCCCCAGTACGCCGTGGCAGCCTGCCATCCGCTCTCTGCTCCTCTGACTACCTTCAGCAACCCTGCCTTATGGTGGGGATGCTGGACAGGCATTCAGGAGACACAAATGTCAACTCCTCTGTGGGTTCCTGCAGCACCGGGAGACTCTGGCGCGACTCCTGAGGGCTTCAGTCCTCGGTTTCTTCCTTTTAGGAGGAAGCCACCGGATCGTTTCCCATGCTTAAGCTCAGACGCCCACGCAGCACAGCCTCCGCCGCAGCCTGGCAGCCCAACAGAGGCTGGTCATAGTTTTTGCCCTGGAATTCCCCTCCTTTTACCACATTTGCCACCTCTGGTCCCATCTTCCTTTCAGGGTCCAGGCAGTCTTCCCCCTCATTAAATCAAATTTATTCCCAATCCTCTGATCTCCATTCACCAGCCTCCTCTGTCTCTATTGTAAGACTTCCCTGTCCCTCCGACCAGCAGTATTCGGGTGGGGGCGGCATCCTCACAGAGTGAGGAGCTCTGTGCTGCTGTTGAGATGAATGGTGCCAGAAGGGAGTCTTTCCAAGTGCCCTGTAATGCAGAACCTTTCCCAGTGCCCACTGGTGGTGTTCCCGGGACACCAGGCACTGGAGGTCGGCACGCTTATTGTAATGAATCTGAAGGCAGCCCCCACCAACGCGCTGGCTGCCTTGGGGCCAGGCATGAAGCGAATTCAGTTCACATCAGCGGGTCCAAGCCTGGACCTAGACACCCGTCCCAGCTCAGACGCTCAGCTCTGGGCTATCACCCGTCGCTCAGCCTGGGTGACGCAGACTGTAATAACCATGCCAACGTGCACACTGTTTTTCGGAGCCTGTTGAATCACATCACAAATGCAATTTATAGTTTGCCTCAAGATGTTTTCCGGAACCTTCCTGCAGAGATAGCACGAGGCCCACAGAGGGGTGTCTTGGGGCACCTGGCAGGTTCCAGGGTGGGAGCTATAAACTAGAAGTCCCGTGCTTCTCCTCCCCCAGGTTCACTTGATCACAATTCTAAAATATTAATAGCGTACAGTGTGTTAGGTGATGGCAATGAAAGTCTGGTTCACTCTTATTTTATCACAAACGTTGCATAATAAAACATCCCTGGTGCCCCTCGTGATTCGCAGCCTCCTGAGAGGGGGTCTCTCTGCTCAGGGTCTCTCAGCTGCTGCTTTTAGCTCCTTTGTGGGGTGCAATCATTTCCCAGGATGTTGGAGTCAGGTTTCTGCACTGGCACCAGCTGAAGTGTTTTCCATTTCCTGTGTGAAGCTCAGGGGGTTGTAAGCACACACATGTGACCGTCGTGAGCACCATCAGCCCTGCCTGGAGCACCGGAGGGTGCCAAGGGGGGCTTTCTTTTCTTTGCTTCTCCTGCTGCCCCTGGCCCTGAGGTGGTGCCTGAAATCCCTGCCAGTACCATCCCTGTTCCTGAGAGCCTCCTTGGACAAAGCTGGGTCTGGGGCAGGTAAGCGGGCAGCTTCCTGGGGCACCAGCCCCACAGGTGAGCCAACGTGGGAGTGGGCATGCCACACTTCCCAGGCTGCTCACAGGCACTGCTGCTTGGGGATGAAATGTATATTTTTATGGAAATGTTAAAAATTATTTTTGGCTGCCTAAATTATGTATATTGCCTTCCCTACATTTTGATAATTTTTTTCGTTTTTTTTTTTTGTTTTTCGCAAGAGGCAGAACCAGCTTCCCGCTGTAGCAGCTAAGAGGCTGCACTGAAGGGCAGCCCTCTCCCCTGTCTCACCTCCAGTGCACAGGCCTCCTGTCGATCAGAGGCTCCCACAGACTCTGAGTCAAGAACTCCTTCTGCCGCTGCAGGAGCTGCAGCCAGACGAGGTTTCTAGAAGCCATGGCTCCAGCATTGCAGCATGAGCTGCCGGGCCTGGCATTGTGCAGAAGGGCACCCACGCACGGATAGGGTGGCTGGCATCTCCCAGGCTGAGGCTGCTCTGAGCTGGTTCCCTGGCTGTCCCAGCAATTCCACGAGTTAACTAATACATTTTCATAAGCACATTTGCTGCCTAGGCCAGGTTTCTGTCGCTTGCTAATAAGAATTAATTGTGACTCACGCAGGATTCTTGGGGTAGGGGTGAGGGCCCCAGTGGGCACTGCTGCTTCCAGGCAGGTCCAGTGAGGAGGCGTTTGGCCCGGGAAAGGGCAGGCTCAATCAGGCCTGAGCAGAGCCGTCAGCACAAGAGGCACGGAACCCAGTCTACTTCCGAACACACGCTGAGTAGGCACTGAAAGAAAAGTGACTGAAATGTGAGCTCAATTCTTAATCTAACCCTGTTCTCGGGAGGCACATGCCTTCGTGTGGGGCTAGAGCATTAACTCTAAAACTGTTTCACAAGCCTCTGGGGGCTTCAGAGGCATCTCAGTGAGTCACAAATGCATCAGAAAAATGCAGGTAAGCTCTGGCTCTTACATGACGAGGGGACATTTTCAGTGAGTTACCGAGACGGTTAGAGGTGCAGCTTTGGTAAGCTAAATTGAATAAATGACTAGAGCTTAGCATAGACTGCGGTCTGGGCTTCCGTAGGAATTACGGCTGCGTGCAGGGCGGGGCAACATGGCAGAGCTTCTACTGAGCACGAGCATGCGCACAAAATTGGGATTCTGCCACCGCCAGGAGAAATTATTTTAGGCTGGTCATGGATTTCTATTGTTACTCTAAGTTGCTTCCCCTCCCCCCTTTAAAAATATGTTATTTTAACATATGTCAGGTTTATAGAAAAGTTGTAAGACTATCATACAAGAATCTCAGACACTCGTCACGCGATTCTCCAAATGGTAACATTTTAGGCTTTACTCTCACCTGCAAAATCTCTCTCTATATTTATATTTACACTGATATTTGTGCTTTATTATTCTGAACTATTTGAGAGAAACTTATGGACGTGATTTTCCCTTAGTTCTAAATACTTCAGTGCTTATTTCCTAAAAACAAAGGCATTCTCCTACATAATGAGAGTACAGTTATGAAAACCAAAAATTAACACTGATATGGTACTAATATCTAATCAACAGAACTTACACGATTTGTCTACTTCTCCCAAGAACATTTCTAGAACAAAATAAATGCCCACATGAGGCCCTGCATCCCGACGTCATGTCTCTCTAGCCTCCTTCAATTTAGAAAATCCCTCAGTCTTTCTTGGTCTTTGTGATATTGACAATTTTAGAATGGGGTAAGTCACTTTGATTGACAGTTTCAGAGTAGAGGTGACTTACTTTGACAGTTTTAGAGTAGGGGTGACTCACTTGAATTGACAGTTTTAGAGGAGGAGTGAGTCAGTCTGATTGACAGTTTTAGAGTAGGGGTGACTCACTTGAATTGACAGTTTTAGAGGAGGAGTGAGTCAGTCTGATGACAGTTTTAGAGTAGGGGTGACTCACTTGAATTGCCAGTTTTAGAGGAGGAGTGAGTCAGTCTGATTGACAGTTTTAGAGTAGGGGTGACTCACTTTGACATTTTTAGAGTAGGGTGAGTCACTCTGACAGTTTTACAGTAGGGTTGGGTCATTCTGACAGTTTGAGAGTGGGGTGAGTCACTCTGATTGACATCTTTAGAGGAGGAGTGTCATTCTGATTGACAGTTTAAGAGGAGGGGTGAGTCACTCGGACAGTTTTAGAGGAGGGGTGAGTCACTCACAGTTTTAGAAGAGGGATGAGTCACTCTGATTGGCATTTTTAGAGGAGGGGTGAGTCACTCCGATGGACAGCTTTAGAGAAGTGACTCACTTTGACTGACATTTATAGAGTAAGGGTGAGTCATTCTGATTGACAGTTTTAGAGGAGGGGTGAATCACTCCGACTGACAGTTTTAGAGAAGGGGTGAGTCGCTCTGATTGACAGTTTTAGAGGAGGGGTGAGTCACTCATTGACAGTTTTAGAGGAGGGGTGAGTCACTCTGACTGACAGTTTTAGAGGAGGGGTGAGTCATCCTGATTGACAGTTTTAGAGGAGGGGTGAGTCACTCTGACTGACAGTTTTAGAGGAGGGGTGAGTCATCCTGATTGACAGTTTTAGTGGCGGGGTGAGTCAGTCTGACTGGCATTTTTAGAGGAGGGATGAGTCACTCCAATTTACATTTTTAGAGGAGAAGTGATTCACTTTGATTGACACTTTTACAGTAGGAGTGCATCACTCTGATTGACATTTTTACAGGAGGGATGAGTCACTCTGACAGTTTTAGAGGAGGGGTGAGTCACTCTGATTGACAGTTTTAGAGGGGGGTGAGTCACTCTGATTGACAGTTTTAAAGGAAGGGTGAGTCATTCTGATTGACGGTTTTAGAGGAGGGGTGAGTCACTCTGACAGTTTTAGAGGAGGGGTGAGTCACTCTGACAGTTTTAGAGGAAGGGTGAGTCATTCTGATTGACAGTTTTAGAGGAGGGGTGAGTTACTCTGACAGTTTTAGAGGAGGGGTGAGTCACTCTGACACTTTTTGAGGAGGGGTGAGTCACTGTGACACTTTTTGAGGAGGGACAGTCACTCTGATAGTTTTAGAAGAGGGGTGAGTCACTCTGATTGACAGTTTTAGAGGAAGGGTGAGTCACTCTGATTGACAGTTTTAGTGGAGAGATGAGTCACTCTGATTGACAGTTTTAGAGGAGGGGTGAGTCACTCTGGCATTTTTAGAGGAGGGATGAGTCACTCCAATTTACATTTTTAGAGGAGAAGTGATTCACTTTGATTGACATTTTTACAGTAGGAGTGAGTCACTCTGATTGACGTTTTTACAGGAGGGATGAGTCACTCTGATAGTTTTAGAGGAGGGGTGAGTCAACCTGATTGATGGTTTTAGAGGAGGGGTGAGTCACTGATTGACAGTTTTAGAGGAAGGGTGAGTCACTCTGATTGACAGTTTTAGAGGAGGGGTGAGTCACTCTGACAGTTTTAGAGGACAGGTGAGTCACTCTGACACTTTTCGAGGAGGAAGAGTCACTCTGATTGACAGCTTTAGAGGAGGGGTGAGTCACTCTGATTGACAGTTTTAGAGGAAGGGTGAGTCACTCTGATTGACAGTTTTAGAGGAGGGGTGAGTCACTGACAGTTTTAGAGGACAGGTGAGTCACTCTGACACTTTTCGAGGAGGGGTGAGTGACTCTGACAGTTTTAGAGGAGGGGAGTCACTCTGACACTTTTCGAGGACGGGTGAGTCACTCTGACACTTTTCAAGGAGGAAGAGTCACTCTGATTGACAGTTTTAGAGGAGGGGTGAGTCACTCTGATTGACAGTTTTAGAGGAAGGGTGAGTCACTCTGATTGACAGTTTTAGTGGGGGGATGAGTCACCCTGATTGACAGTTTTAGAGGAGGGGTGAGTCACTCTGATTGACAGTTTTAGAGGAGGGGTGAGTCACTCTGACAGTTTTAGAGGAGGTGTGAGTCACTCTGACACTTCAAGGAGGGAGAGTAACTCTGATTGACAGTTTTAGTGGAGGGATGAGTCACCCTGATTGACAGTTTTAGAGGAGGGGTGAGTCACTCTACATGATATTTTTAGAGCAGGGGTGAGTCACTGATTTGCATTTTTAAAGTAGGGGTGAGTCACTTTGCACCATGCCCCTTGGCTGGTATACCGTGGCTGCCTCAGGAATAGACGTGGGTTTTGCTCTTTGTCGAGAACACCAGGGACATCATCTTTTGTGTTCTTTGTGCATCAGCTCAAGGGCACGTGTGTGGATCCATCCTGCCGCTGGTGACGTTCACTGGTGTCACTTGTTAAGCGCTGCCTGCCTGGTTTCTGCACCGTGAATGCTGTTTTCTTCTGATCCTATCTTGTGGTGAGAGCTATTCTGTGGTTCTCCAGAATATCGGCCGCTCATTTTAGCATCAATGATTCTTATCTGAATCAAGTAGTACTAAGAATTGATTTGACTTTAACATAAAGAATTTCCAATGTGAGAAGATTTCAGTATTCATGGCTACAGATGCCAAGTGTGGGCAACTTATATTTTATTCCCCTTCAACAAAGCCATGGGAGCAGAGAGAGGGAAAGAAAATCTGAACCAGTATGAGTCAACTGGCACGTCGGCTCACCTCGATAGCATTTGCACATTTGACTGGAAGCCTCTGGCTTGTAGAATTTTTTCCCACTATAGTATAGAACACTCCACTTCAATTTTTATTTGTTTAAAAGAATCACATTTGTTTCATTTCCACTCTGACCTGATCTTTGCTCTGCCACAGGGACTTGGCGATGATGAGCAAAGCGTCCGGCCTTGGACCTCCTGCTTCCCAGAGCCTGCAGGGCTGTCTCACTTCCTCCGGAAGCTCTCAGTCTGCTGCCATTTCTTGGGTTCTTCATCCTTCCTGTGGACCTGAGTCTCCAACTGCTGTGATTTCCCATCAGTCAGAAGAGGTCCGCAGCATTTTGTACAGTGCAGGTCTAACATGGCAGATTCTCTCGGGATGGGCTGGCATGAAAGCAGGTTTCTTTCACCCTTATGCTGAAACATGTTTTTGCTGGAGATAGAACTCTGGGCTTTTTTTTCCTCCCTTGCAGAACCTTAAAGAGTTGTCAAATTGTCTCCTGGTTTCTGCTGTTTCTAGTGAAGAATGAAGTCAGTCCTCATGCATATTATTGCTCCTGGGAATGTAACGTCTCTCCTCCCAGCTGTTGTTAAGATTTTCTATCTTTGGTATTTTAGCAATTTGACTACAAATGTGCTTATGTTAATTTTCTTTGCACTTACCCTGCTTGGGGTTCTCTGAGCTTCTTCTTTTTCACCAGGTGGAGGGTGGGTAGGGTTGCTGGTTTTGAATATTAATTCTTCTTTTTTTGTGTCCCACCTTTCTTGGCTCATCTTCTGGAACTGTCACGTGGGTCAGACCACTTGACTTTGTCCTAGAGGCCACCTGGGCTCTTTTTTGTTTCCGACATTTTTCTCTGTCCTTCAGATGTGATCATTTCTGTGGATCTGTTCCAAGTTTGCCAATTCATTCTTCTGCAGTCTCTGATCCGCTGTAAAGCCCATGCAGTGAATTTCCCATCTTACAAGCTCTCCTTTCTAAAATCTACACGTGGTTCTTCTGCACGGCCTCCATCTTTCTGCTGAGGTTCCCACGTGTCCCCTCTTCTCCGTCTTTCCCTTTACGTTCTTGAACGGATCTGGAATTGTTGTTAAGTCCTTGTCTGGTTGATTTCAGTGTCTGTATCATTGGGACTTTCTTTTCTCTTCTTTATGGGTCCTAATGTCCTGCTTCTTCACATGTTTAGCAATTTTGGACTGCAAGATGAACACTGGCGGGTACATCACAGGAACCTGGTGACAGTCCACTCCTTGCTTTTAAAATTGGAGCTCCCTGGGAGGCATTGGCATCTGTGTCCCTCCCTCAGGGAGCTCTAGCCATCCTCAGCATCTGTGTCGCTCCCTCAGGGGGGTCTAGCCATCCTCAGCATCTGTGTCGCTCCCTCAGGGGGGTCTAGCCATCCTCAGCATCTGTGTCGCTCCCTCAGGGGGGTCTAGCCATCCTCAGCATCTGTGTTGCTCCCTCAGGGGGGTCTAGCCATCCTCAGCATCTGTGTTGCTCCCTCAGGGGGGGTTTAGACATCCTCAGCATCTGTGTCGCTCTCTCAGGGGGGTCTAGCCATCCTCATGGTGCAGCAACACCATTCTGTCCTGTGTGCTTCGCAATCCGAAAGTGAATCAGTCGTAGGTGTATGACTACAGCAAATGCAGACACATTCTCCCCACTTTCCCTCCCTGCCATGGTTCTCTAGTACAAGATGCTTGAATTTTTTCTCACTGAGCTTCACTGCTGCCGCTGGAGGTCTGAATTGATTTTGCCTCAACTAGTTAGAGAAGACTGAGACTGACTGAGCTGAAGCTCTCTGCTTTCTTGAGGTGACGAGATGCTATCGATTATGGGCTCTGTGCCCCTGTCACGTTCACACGACATCCCAAACCAGACTCTACTGGACTCGTTCCTCCCCTCTGCCTGTGTCCCTCACTCCACCAGGCCCCGCGAGCATCCTCCCTGTAGCTCTCTGGCCACCCCACCTGTTTCTCTTCCATGGAGGCACCTCTGTCTCCTGGATTCCCAGCACCTCTCCCTGTTCTCCCGAGCACCACTCAATCTCACTTCTAGTGTCTCCTCCACTCGGAAGCCAGGGTGGGGGTCTACAGCGCAGGTCTGACACCTCCCATGTCTCCTCCACTCGGAAGCCAGGGTGGGGGTCTACAGCGCAGGTCTGACACCTCCCATGTCTCCTCCACTTGGAAGCCACGGTGGGGGTCTACAGCGCAGGTCTGACACCTCCCGTGTGTCCTCCACCAGGAAGCCAGGGTGGGGGTCTACAGCGCAGGTCTGACACTTCTAGTGTCTCTTCCACTCGGAAGCCAGGGTGGGGGTCTACAGTGCAGGTCTGACACCTCCCGTGTCTCCTCCACTCAGAAGCCAGGGTGGGGGTCTACAGCGCAGGCCTGACACTTCTAGTGTCTCTTCCACTCGGAAGCCAGGGTGGGGGTCTACAGCGCAGGTCTGAACACATGTGCAGCCCTGTGCAAAGCTCTTCAGAGGCTCCTCATGCCCTCTGGAGAATTTTCAAGTTTGCAGGGAGTGTATGAGGCCATCCTTTCGGTCATTCATGCCATTTTCCCACCTCTCCCCTGTCTTTCCGCCATGCCCAGTCATGGGAATTTTCCTAAACATAGCCTGTTTCTCATCTGTAAAAAGTATTCTTTCTGCAATATTCTGTAAAAAGTATTTTTTCTCTTGTAGAATGTCTTTCTGCCTGCCCCTCTCACCCGCATGTCAACCCCCTTCACTGGGGCAATTTCTCTTCATCTCCCAGACTCGGCCTGGGCCACCTTCTCTGGGAAGCCCTCCGGACCCCCGAACACCGTGGGTCTGACAATATCTTTATGCTCCTTCTGCATCTGGGCACCTGGAACTTGCCGTGAGCATGGCTGTGGTGGGTCCTTAGCCCGAGTGACCACGTGAACTTGCAGCTGGCACACATAGGTGAGTAAAGGTCCACACGGGGCTGGACCACCTAGAAAAACAGCTTTTGCTTATTTACCCAAAGTAAGCTGTGCTGGGGAAAGGAAGAGGAAGGTTCTGAAGGTGGACACAGAATTTCCGTCTAACTGAGCACGTGGGGACTGGAGCAATTCACTGAAGAAATGAAAGATGCGAGAATAGTCAAGCCCTTGATGTCTGGAGCAGATCGCATCAGCTACTACTAAGCCGCTATCGTCAGGCACAGAGAAGACACTCAGCATCGGATGAGAGAATAAAGCCGTGTGCGGTGCGGCTTCACATCTCTGACAATAGCGCTCCCGAGTGCGGCCGCTCCACCTTTCACACCCAGGAGAAGCCGCTTAAAAAGCCAGGCAGGGGCTCTTCAGTGCAAAGGTTCTGCCCCGGACTCTCACCAGCTGCTGAGAGCGGGTGCGGCCTCTCTGAGTTTTGGCTTGAGCCGGGGCCTGGAAAGGCCAACTGCCTGTTGGCCTAAAGAGCTAGAAAAGGATGAATGGATTCATATTTACAAAGACACCACAGAGTCTGTCTGAACAGTCCTGTGTATCTGCAATCTGCTCGTCACCCATCCCCTTGTGCCTGGTGACGTGAGCCCCAGGACAGTCTGTTCAGTAGCACCATCTGCAACCCCTGTGATGGGAATCTTCGTGACTATGTGACATGTTCCCCATCTCTCTCTCTGTTGCTTTATTTTCCTTTGACAATGTCAAGCTGGAAATTAGAAGCAATGTGGCATGTGGAGCCACTCAGATCTGAAGCAGAGTGCATGGTGGGGCCATCTAAGTATGTTTTTCTGCACAATGTGAACCCCGGCTGTTCAAAGCTAAGAGCCACCCACTGCAGGGCACAGTGCTCTGGTGAGAGGAGGTCACCTCAAAGTGGGCCCCCCGCATGGGGCTGCCAAATGCACGCACAGATTACGCTTCATGAAAGGTTTCCTTTGCTTTGAATAGTTGGCTGTCTCAGAAAAACTGCAGCACCCACTGGTTGGAAATTGCATCTGAACTGCAGTGGAGATGCAGGGGAGACACCGCACGGGAGCCTCAGCCATGGGACAGCTGCACGTGCTTGCAGTGTCATCCCTGCCAGCTCTCAGAGGCACCTGCTTCTGCCCTGGGGATCCTCCCCAAAGGTTCTCGAGCTGCTGCTCAGCAGGTACACAGGAGAGGGCCGGATGTGAGGGGTAGACACTATAAGCAGACCTGCAGGCCCAGCCATGCCACGTGCAGACCACTGCCCGCCCTCTGCAGATGGGAAGGAGAGGCCCAGGGAGGCTGCCTGTCTGCTCAGGGTCACACAACAACACCCAAAGGCAGGATGTGAACCCAGATCTGCTTTGCACTGAAGACCTCAATTTTTACTATTAGTCTTACCACATGGACAAATTAAATGTGAAGTGTTTAAGTTGCATTAAACTGATGAGATTTGAGGAAGCTCTTTTCCAAAAATTCTCTTTAATATCAAAGATACATTGTCCTTCTAGTACACTAAGCATGATTGTTTTTGAGTAAAAAGAACCACCCTTTGGGGTGTTGGCGCTTATGTAGGATGGTCCAACCCTGGCAGTAAAAGGGAGGGTTTTAAATCTACCGGAGTGGCCCACAGAAAACAACCTGCCGGTGTCAAGATGCTCATATCAGTGCTGAAGGAAGGAGTGGGGCTCTTTGGGAGCATCAGAGCAAACTTCTTGTCCGTGATCCACATGGGCTACGAGCCCCTGCAGTGCCTTGTGCATGGTGGCAGCCACGTCAACTCACACCCAAATTCCGAATTACAGTCAGATAAAGTAAAGTAAAGCACGCAGGTCCCCACCTCAACAGCAAGGTTTCCAGCACCCAAATTCTGAATTACAGTCAGATGAAGTTAAGTAAAGCACGCAGGTCCCCACCTCAATAACGAGGTTTCCAGTATCCAAATTCTGAATTACAATAAGATAAAATAAAGCACGCAGGTCTCCTGTCTCACTAGCAAGGTTTCCAGCACTGAGCAGCCACAGGGGCTGGTGGCTGTCCTGCTGGACAGCACACATGTGGGCCATTCTGTTGCCACAGAAAGTGCTAGAACAGAGCTGCTCTAGAGACCAGGCCTCTGGCTGCAGGAGAGGAGAGCTGGACAGCCATCTGCAGACCAGGTCACTCTCAGTGCTGTGTGTTGTGGGTGGAGCTCACCAAGTGCCAGGATTCACCCTGTGGACACAGCCACATCCCCAGTGGGGCCATCATCTGCATATGAACCTAATTTGTCAAAACCCATAATCTCGGGTTAGCAAAGGTGAGGCCCAGAGGCCTCAACCCCATCGTCCAGTGTCTACTGAAACTCAGCACCAGACAGACAGAGTTGGCCTCAGAACTCCTCAGTCCAGCTTCCCTCTGGTGTATCTTAAAACCTGTGTTAATACCAGGGCTTTTAAGACGTGTTTGCCTGGCAGTTGGTTTTGCTAGGCCCTTGGATAGGTGCATTTGGCTGGGTACTGGGCACCCGAGAAGGAGAAGGTTGCTACGTATGTGTTTACAAATGCCACAGGTCTCTGGCCTGTGAGACCTCAGCACAGAGCAGAGTGGAGGCAATGCTTCCTGAATGAACTAAGCAGGTCCAGGAAGGTATCACTGCACAGGCGGGGGAGAGCAGGGAGTACCCGGGTCCTGGAAGGCGTCGCCGCATGGGCAGCAGAGAGCAGGGAGGACCTGAGTGGAGGAAGGCGTCGCTGCATGGGCAGTTGAGAGCAGAGAGGCCCCCGTTGGTATGACTACGGGCCCCTGCCAAGAGTTCCAGTCCAGGTCCTGAGGGACATGTTCTCTGCACATTTCCTTCTGGGCATCATCCTCAGAGTTCCCATCTAGTGGTCTGTCAGCGATGGTGGTGTTCAGAACTTGGTTATAACTCAGCCCCAGCTCCTTTCTGAAGCCTCAGTGCAGATTCTTTTCTCTCCCCTTCCTAGTGTTATTATTAAATTTTATAAGGTCTGTGTTCCTTACTTTCAAAGCAAACTCTTTTTTGTGCCATCAAGAGGCAAAGTTATAAACAGTTGACTCTGTGACATTGAAATACTGAAATTAAGAAATGAAGAAGCCTAGAAATTCTCACTGTTACAGAAATCTAATGCCCTCCCCCATGACACTGCAAATCTAACGCCCTCCCCTGTGACACTGCAAATCTAACACCCTCCCCCTTGACACTGCAAATCTCATACCCTCCCCTGTGACACTGCAAATCTAATGCCCTCCCCTGTGACACTGTAAATCTGACACCCTCCCCAGTGACACTGCAAATCTAACACTCTCCCCACCGTGACACTGCAAATCTAACACTCTCCCCCAAGACACTGCAAATCTAACGCCCCCCCCGTGACACTGCAAATCTAACACCCTGCCCCATGACACTGCAAATCTGACACCCTGCCCACCATGACACTGCAAATCAAACATCCTCCCCCCTGACACTGCAAATCTAACACCCTCCCCCACAACACTGCAAATCTAACGCCCCCCCATGACACTGCAAATCTAACGTCCTGCCCCATGACACTGCAAATCTGACACCCTCCCCACCATGACACTGCAAATCTAACACCCTCCCCCGTGACACTGCAAAACTAACACCCTCCCCTGTGACAGTGCAAATCTAACACCCTCCCCACCATGACACAGCAAATATAACACCCTCCTTACCATGACACTGCAAATCTAACACCCTCCCCGCCGTGATACTGCAAATCTAACATTCTCCCCACCATGACACTGCAAATATAACACCCTCCCCCTCTGTGACACTGCAAACCTAACTCCCTCCCCCATGACACTGCAAGCGATTCATCAGTAGACCCAGGTCTCTGGGTACTTGAAACCACAGCAGCCACAGCAAGCCACTGTGTAAGAGTTAGCAGAGAGGGGCTCCTGGCCGTCCGTGCAGGGACATACGTCCATGCATGTGTATAAAAGATCTCTGTAATTTTTATCAAGGCTAGGACCGTCCTTAAAGTGCAGGTCTCCCAGAGCCAGCCACACTCCCTATGCTGGGCTCTGCATGGAGTGGGGTCAGCATGTGGCCAGCTGCTGCCAAGGTCTCCCTCCCAATAGCCCTCCCAGAGGCCTCTGCCCACCTTCACCACCTAATCTCCATGCTCAAGCCTCACTGTGCGGCCAGGCTGAGTGCCCATCTCCTCACGGGACACAGCGCTCTCTGCAGGACTTTTGCTAAGTGGTTGGTCCTGACAGAGACCCTGCAGCAACACACAGGGGTCCACAGCACACCCTCCACACACGGGGGTCCTCAGCCCACCCTCCACACATGGGGGTCTGCAGCGCACCTTCACTCATGGGAGTCCTCGGCCTACCCTCCACACACGAGAGTCCTCAGTATGCCTTCACACATGGGGGTCCTCAGCCCACCCTCCACACATGGGGGTCCTCGGCCCACCCTCCACACACGGGGGTCCTCGGCCCACCCTTCACACACGGGGGTCCTCAGCACGCCTTTCCAGAGGAGGTGATCTTGAGGCACCACAAAAGCAGCACCTGGCCCCTGGCTGCTCCCAGCTCAGAGCCCACGGTGGGGTCCTCAGCCTTCACCCTAGTTTTGCTCCCGCATCTGAGGGCTGCGTGTCACCTCACTGTGACTTCTGACTGCACAGCAGGTGTTGGTGTGGGGAGTCAGGCAGCCTCAGCGAATGTCCTGAAAATGCTCCCACAGAATGTTTATATCTTTACAGACACAAAATGCTGCTGGGGTAATACCCTTGGAAAGTATGCAAATGAGTTCTTTTTCAGATGTCAAGCAGGAGCAATGATCAGAGAATCCTCTCATTGAGACTGGGAGCTGGTGGAATATGACTCCACCAGCTCCAGACCCCAACTTCTCTGTGTTCACCTGTACATCCGCAAGTGTCTAAAAATGATGTGTGTCCCCTCCCAGTCCCTCACTGTCCTTCCCCAGATCACACCCCCACAACCCTGTGCTCATGGAGAACTGCCCCCACCTCTTCCAGGAAGGAGGGCTTGGTTATCAGTCATCCTCCTGCCATCTCTGATGACAGGCAGTGGCAGGGGCTCAACCTTGTCCTTCCTTCTCATTCCCACTGGTGCCACCCCAGCCACCTTCCATCTGTGTGGCCTGAATCACTGTGGCCTAACTGGGCCCTGGGTCTCCATGCTTCACTCCCAAAGTCAAACACACCGTCTCCCATCACTGGCATTTCCATGCCCTCACTTGATGAGGATCTGCAAGAGCCGAGCTCTGTGATGGGCAGCAGGTGTGCACAGCAGGAGGGCCAGGCCTGGTGCTCACCAGCATCTTCAGCCTTAAAAATTTGGCCCCAGGAAGCCTTTGCATTCATAACTGTAGCTACCACTATTCACTGCTCCAAAATTCAAAGGAGGAGTTCTCCAGACCCAAGAACACACAACACACATTCCACTAGCCTCAAAGCCACATCCTCGCACATCTCACAGCCTGGGGAAGCGATGCAGAATCTCACCAGAGGATAAATAGGCAAAGAACCTTGGGGCTTTGCTAGGAAAATGTCTTACTCTGCGGACCCCCAGAGGGTCTCAGGGACTTCCCATGCCCCCTCCCATGCCCCAGACGGTCTTTTCTGAATGGCCGACTTAGACAAAGGCTCCACCCTTTAAATTCAGTGACAGTCAACAGAATCACTTCCTGCCCTTGAAATCCAACAATGTCTCCACAGGAAGCATCTGCTGGCTCAGCACAGCACCAGCTTCACCCCCACCTCCTCCCCATCCCTGCTCCTGGACCTGTTGGTTCTGAGGAGGCCCTGGACACCAAGACACCCACCCCAGATGCCCAGACTCCCTCAACACGGAGGATCCCCAGACTGAGTCCTCCGCAAATGCTGAAACCCCCTCCCAAGATGCCAAGGAAGCCCCCCACCCCCAGGATACTGAAGTCCTCCCCAGATGCCAAAGCTCCCAGAGGCCAAGCGCTCCCTACCCTGACGCCAAGGCCCCTCTAGGACACCGAAGCCCCCGCCTCCTCTGCTGAGGAAGTGCCATTCCATGGAAGGCCCGGCTCAGCCTCCCTGGGTCAAGCTCCTGTCTCCTTTCAGGAAGATGGAAGTTCACGGAGGCTGCAGGTGTCTAAGGGTCAAGTTGATCACTACGCCATCCCCTTTTCGTGTTTTTGTATCTGTTTTGACTCCCTATTATTTTTCTGGTAGTTCATCTTTTTATGTGTTTTTAACTAAATCCATTCAGACGATCTTGTTCTCCCTTTGCCTCTTTCCTCCACGTCGTAAGGGTTTTAAACCAATGTTTCTAAGGGAGCACTGGGCTTCATTTGACATTTCCAGTAAGCATCAAAAGCTGCCATCACTTCAATTACAGACACTCCGAGCCCAGGACAGGCTCCAGATGCCCGGCCTTCATGCAGCAAACACCTTCACAGGGAAGGAAGGCGGAACTCTCTTTCCTTGCCACAGAAAAGGATTCTAATGGCATTTGACAAAGATTGAGCATGGTGCGTCGCGAACGCCAGCCTGCCCCCATGGTCACGTCCAGCTTAACCAACACATGGCCCAGCAGTCTCGGTCAGTGGAGCCCACCACCCAAGCGGGGGCGGTACCACTCCCACCACTGACTGAACCTTGGAATCAATACAATGCAGGGTAGAGCAATTCATTTGAATTAATGTGTTAAGTGGCACAAATATGTGTTTATCGAGAGAAACCTAAGTTTGTGAGAAAAGGATCTATTGGAAAATTCTTCTTTTTAAAAAAGTTTCATGGAAAAAGCTTCCTGCAAGCGTCCGCACTGCTGCAAATATAATAATTGTTTGAAAGCATAACATTTAAATCAGAAGCATCCCTAGACATGTTGATTAGAAATAGTCTTAAGAGGGTCAAACTATGTCCACAGAGGCTGGAACACCAAAATAGAGGCAAAAATCCTGAGAAGGGAGTGGTTTTTAGGTGATCCAGTCACCAGGCCAGTGACCACTGTCCAGCAGGTCCACGTGCATGGATGAGAGCTGTGCCCCTCTCTTCTCTAAGCCAACGGGCTGTTGGGACAGGCAGTCGCACCTGGCCAGCTCTGCCCTTGCTCATCAGCTGGGAAGCAGCATGCTTCTTGGGGGGCAAGCATTGTCTACAACACAGACTACACAGTCCACAGTCCACAACTCCTGAATCCTGCCTAGTATTTATACAGTAAACAGAGACTCTGAAATAAACACCGTGCCGAATGGAGCCTGTCCAGTTCCCAGTGCTGTGACCCCACCATGATCGCTCATCTGCTCCAGCCGGAGCACTCTGCCTCTCTACCCGTTTTCCTGCTCTCACCGAGTCAGGCCTCGGACCAGCCCCTGTGTGAGATGGAGATGTGTTTAGTGTGGGAGGAACATGGTGAGAGGTCAGAGACAGAGCAGGGATCCGTGCAGGGATGCAGAGGCCCCGGTGCTGGGTGTTCAGGGCTGACTCCTCCCTCCCCAGGCACCTCCTGCCAGAGTGACCTCATGAGCCCTCATGGTTTCAACCCCACCCATTCGCAGCAGCCACATCCCCACCTGCACTGGGTTCTCCTTCCAGACTCACAGCCTCCGCCTGCTGGCTGCTCCTGGCCAACCCCCATGGGCACACTGACCCCGTGTGTCCCGAAGACCCCCCGCATGCCTCTGAAGGCCCTTCCATCCTACTGCTCCTCCATCCTGGCGTCTGACAAATCAATGTATCTTTCCCGGTGGATGTTTCTCCAACCCATTCACTCTTCTCCCGCTCTGTGACCTGGCCCCTGAGCCTGCCGTTCCCAACTCAGACAAAGCCGTCTCCAACTCGGACAATGGCGCCTCCAACTCGAACAATGCCGCCTCCAACTTGGACAATGTCGCCTCCACCTCAGACAATGGCGCTTCCAGCTTGGACGATGCTGCCTCCAAGTCGGACGATGCCGCCTCCAGCTTGGACGATGCCGCCTCCAGCTTGGACGATGTCACCTCCAACTTGGACGATGCCACCTCCAGCTTGGACAATGCTGCCTCCAGCTTGGACAGTGCCGCCTTCCCACCTCCACAAAGTCTGCTTCCTAAAGAGCAAGTCCAGCCACACCACTTCCTGGCTTCAGTTGTCCCATCAGATGACGGGTCACCAACAGCTGGGGCATTCTCAGGAGCCAAGCTGGGTGCCTTCCCCCTTCCTGGGCATCCCTACCCTGCTTGCTGGGCCCAGTCCAGGTTCTGGAAGATTCTGCCTTTCTGTTCAGCTGTCCCACCTCTCAGTTCCGACAGTGTGAGCCTGGTGGCTAAAGATTCCTAATCTGGCCCTTGAAGACTCAGGCAAACTTAGGAGCTCCTGGTTTCAAACTTCTCTTTCCCACTTTGCCTCTTGTCTTGAGGTGGCAGAAACAGCTGATGGTGAGGCAGGATAATACGGTCTGGAGGCAAGAAGCAACCACACTTTTCTAGTCTTGTGAAACAACCAAAGCAACTGTCTGAAGCCTCTTCAGCTGGCCCATGCCTCATGGGAGTTTTGTAGCTCTTTCTGTGTTTGAGAAGACACTAAAAAAAAAAAAAGTAAAATCCAGCTGGTCCTGAGAGACAAGAGTTTCCTCAATCCTGGAAATTCAGCAGGAAAAATACTGTTTATGCACTGAGTGAAATCACTGAGGCCAAGAATAGTTATTTGTTCACACCATTTCATGGATGCCTATTTTTGTCCCAAAATAAAGACTCTGCATGTCACCATGTTGATGCATCTGGAAACAAGTGAGAGGCTTTGTTATCAGCATGCAGCCCTGATGTGAAGGCCCACAGCAGCTCCTGAGGGCACGTAAGCTTGCAGGAACAGGATGATCCCCCACCAGCTGCCTGGGCCATCTGTGTAAGGGCCCTGTGGACTGAGCCATTTACATCAGTTAGGCCAGCAGCCACAGGGATGGTGTCACCACTGTGGGATTCAACACTTTGAAGAATTAAGGCAGAGGTTACTTTTGTCCACAAAATCACATCCTGCAGTAAGGATGTGGGTACAAGTAATTTATTTGGAGGATGATCCCAGAAGCCAAGTGAGAGAATGGGACAGTAAGCCTGAGAAGGGCAGAAGCCATGAAGTACATGCACAAACCACCAGTGTGGACGGCCGGGGCCCGACACTGCCGCAGACCCTCTGAGAGGCATGTGGGATGTGCCTTGAATTGTCTGAGGGGCAAAGAATCAGGGGTCTCTATCCATTGACTCCCATCCCTTGCTCTCTGAAGAGGTGAACTCCTGAGCAGCCCTGGCCTGCCCTGGGTGTGGGCTAGTGTGCTGCTTAGCTCAGACAGACCAAGGCAGGTGCTTAAGGCTGGAGCCATCAGCATAGATGGGAGCTGCCCTGCAGAGCTGAAAGGAGGCACAGGGTGGGCAACTGGGATGTGGGCAGGATGCGAAAAAGTCTGTCAAAGGGGTACTTCTTCCAAGTGGGCCAAAGACTCCATCAGGTCGAGTAGTGACATGGAAATCACAGAGCAGGTGGCTCCAAGGAGCTGTCCCTCCACTGAAGTAACAAGTAAGCTGACAAAAATGGACAGAAGTGACTGTTCTGGGATTCTGTAATCTAATTTTAAAAACCAGCAGTAACCAGGGGGTGCTAAATTGAGAAAGAGAATGCTAAATTTTGGTTAAAAGACATTCTGTGGTTTTTGCTTGCCCACCTATTATTCCCCATTCCCCAGTTCAACAGCAGCTACAGGATTGGTGGCCTGAGTTCCTGGTGAGATGTGGTGGTACCAGGGGGCAGTATGGATCTTGTTTTCAAAAAACTGTGGCTGTGTGTTTTGAGCTGTCTGGTGGTTCCTTGAGAAACCAGTGCAAAGAGGAACCCTGTTTTAGCACCTTTGGGCGAGACTGGCTTTCCAGGAGGAAGCTGATGAAATCATGTATAGAGTTATACTGACCAATACTATCCCAAATTTGATGAAAGACATGAATATACATATCCAAGAAGCTCAACTAACTCCAAGTAGAATTGATTCAAAGAGATCCACGCTGACATATTATCATCAAACCATCAAAAGCCAAAGACAGAAATTTGAAAGCAGCAAGAGAGAGGCAATTCATCTTGTACTTGAGATCATCAATAAGATCAACAGCAGTTTTTCACCAGAAACCATGGAGGCCTGAAGGCAGTGGGATGATGTATTTAATGTGCTGAAAGAAAAATAACTGTCAACCAATAATTCTGTATCAGGCAAAACTATCCTTTGAAAATAAAGCCAAAATTAAGACATTCCCTTAGAAGCAAAAGCTGAGGGAGTTTGTCACTAGTAGACAAGCTCTGTAAGAAATGCTAAAGGTGTCATACAGGCTGAAATGCAGGTCATTGAGGCTGAAATTCTAAACAGTAACCAGAAGCCGTACAAGAAAATAAAGAACTTCAGTAAAATTAACTACATAGGTAAATATAAAACCCAGTATTGTAGCTTTGGTTTGTATCTCCTCCTTTTGTCTTCTATATGATTTAAAAGACAAATGCATAAAACAATAATTATAAATATGTTAACAGCATACAATGTAGGAAGAGATAATTTGTGACAATAACAACATAAAGCTGGGAAGGAAGCTATTCAGAAGCAGTTTTTGTGTGCTTTTGAAGCTAAGTTGGTATAAATTCAAACTACATTGTGATAAATGTGGGGTGTTAATTGTAATTCCCATGGTAACCACTAAGAAAATAACAAAAAGAAATGTGCAGGAAAAGAAAATGAGAAGGGAATCAAAACAGTACACTAAAGATTAAATCAAAGAAACAAAAAAAAGGCAATATTTGAGGAATTGAGGAAGAAAAAAGGTGTAAGACATACAGAAACCAGCAGCAAAGTGGCAGAAGTAAATCCTTCCTTAACAGAAATTACTGTAAATGAAAAGGGATCAAACTCACCAATTAAAAGAGAGATTGACAGAATACATTTTTAAAAGTATGACCAACTACGGGTTGAATATCCCTAATCCAAAAGTCCAAAATCTAAAATGCTCCAAAATCTGAAAATTTTTGAGTGCCTACATGATGTTCAAAATAAATGCCCATTGAAGTATTTTGGATTTCATATTTTTGGATTATGGAAGCTCAACTGGTGAGTCCGGTTGGCCTCAAAACAAGATGTGTTTGAATCATGCAGGTCCACTTATATGCAGATTTTTTTTCAACCAAACGTGAATTGAAAATATAGTACTCGTGGTATTCAAAACCCATGTATACGGAGAGCTGACTTTTATAAATGTGGGTTCTGCAGGGCCAACTTTGAGACTTGAGTATGCGTGAATTTTGGTACACATTGCAGGGGGCGGGTGTCTTAGAACCAATCATCTGCATATATGAGATGACCCCGAATGTTCCAAAATTTGAAAAGATCCAAAATCTGAAATATCTCTGTCCCAAGCATTTAAGATAAGGTATACTTTGTATGTAAGATAAGGGATATATGCTGTCTGTTAGGGACTCACGTCGGATCCAAAGTTGAAAGTAAAATGATGCATTTTGGGATGGTGAAAATGTTACATACAGGTGGCAGTTGCACAATGTTGTGAATGTACCAAGTGCCACTGAATTGTTCATTTTTAAGTGGTTAATTTTATGCTATGTTAATTTTATCTCAATTTTTTAAAAAGACTCCCTCAATTTAGTTTTGTTTCATTCATCTATTCCCTATTTATTTGCCTCTCTAGATTATAAAATTGTTGAGAACATGGACAGGAGTTTATTCCTCTTTGTGCTACCCAGCACAGTGCCTGGAATAATATTTACTGAAGGCATCACTAAGCATGGAGTTGAACATCATTGAGGGGCTCAGACACTGGCGGCTGAGTCAATGCCATGCTTGCTGCAGGACAGCCTGCCCAGGCCATCTCAGTCTCAGGTATTTCTTCATAGCAGTATACGAATGGACTAATACAGGCCCATATTCCAAGACCCTTAGGAACAAGTGGTAATTGTTTACTATCTAGACGGGACTCTCCTACTTGATAAAAGTCTCCTGCTCTATAGCTCCACAAACAGTAAATTTATTTGAAATCAATAAATGAATGATTAAGCACTGTGACTGGAGAGGGCCGAACAGGGTTCCATTTCCAGATGTTTCCCAGGCACTGATGATTCACTTCCTGGGGCCGGGCAAGTTCCGAGGCTCCTCAGGGTCTCCTCAAACAATTCAGGCTTCTTTAAGCCTCCAGCTTGCAACTATCTGACTCATTAAGTTGAAGTTGGCAGGAAAGTTCTAAAGGTTGTACTTGAATCACAGTCCTGAGATCTTGGGTTGAGATGCTTTTTATTTAGCTTGTGCATCACCAACTTGTAAAAAATAGCTTGGTAAAAAAATTTAAAATAAAACTTTAAAGTTTGTGTTGTGACAGATTAAACATTTAATGCCCATGGTGTGTATATCTCAATGGAAACACGGTTCTTGTGTGTTCAGTATCTGTGTGCATGTTAATCTTCCTGTGAGATCATAAAGCTCTGTGAGGGAAAGGGTCCAATTGTCTCACCTTGAAAATTCCAAACCTAGCAAATGCCTGGTGGGAAATAGGGACCTGCAGGTGTTTCTGAGTGAACGGAGGTTGTGCCGGGTCAAATGCTCACTGCTGGTCCCGTCCTGCTCTAAAATGTTCAGATGTGTAATGGGTTATTTTTGTTGGTATTTGGGTGGGTCGAATGCTCACTGCTGGTCCTGTCCTGCTCTAAAATGTTCAGATATGTAATGGGTTATTTTTGTCGGTATTTGGGTGGTATTTTTGCTCTATGACCTCCCATTTCTCTGACGTCTCTAGATTCCTTTGTTATTTGTGATTTCTGCTTCTGGTGGTGACAACAAAATCTGCCATTGCTGTGCAGCCGCCTCACCCATGGAGTAGGCTTATCCTCTACAACTATTCTACAGAAAAGACAAGCAAGGTCTGCGTGGAGTGAAAGCGCCTTCCTTCTATATCGGATGCTGGAAGCAGTGATGTTGGCAAACGGCTCTTTGCATGAAGTACTGTGTACTGAACCAGGAAAGTGAGGTGCAGACGCGAAAGTCAGGTGCAGATGTGTTGGGCAGATGAGCTATGGTGATGGCGGGTGGCCATTCCCTATAAGAGAGTGGCTCCTCTATTATTAACAAAATAAAAATTAAAGAAGGTTTCCATTGAGTTTGCTAGTTCTTCACTAGCAATATTCCCAGCTGGTTGACCTTCATTTGTTTTAGTTTGATTTCATCCAACACGGCTTTATCTTACCTGCTGCCCACACCCTACTCTTGAGAGCATGTACTCCTGGCAGGACCCCAACCCAGGAAACCCTCCCATGCCCCAGGTGCCGTCCCCTGACCAGCCAGCCTCACTCTCAGAGACAAGGATGAAACGCATATGAATATCCACTTTAATATGGTTCAGAGAAGGATGATCTGTTATCTGAAACTTTTACTGCAAAAGCTCTTTTAATCAAAACCTTCAGAAAATTTGAATTTTACTCCTTGCAAAGATTATTTGGTTAAAAAAAAAGGACACTCAACAATTAACATATGACTGGGGATGTGTAAGAACAGCGAAGAGAACTGGACAGGCTGTGTCCTGGGAACAGCGCCCGGTGCACACACCCCTTTCCATCTTCCCTATCGGCACCTTCGGTCCTGGGAGGCGCTGCTGATGCTCATAGGAAGGGACTAAGGCCTTCACGGTCTGTCAACAGGAGGGTCCCATGGGGCTCCATCACGGTCTCTGGGACCCCCCTTCCAATGCAGCGAAGTGGACAGGTGCACTGCATCAACATCTCAACACCGGGTGAAAAGGGAAACGCCTTACTAAACGATGTTCCCGTGATCAGAATCATGGGCTAACGTCCCTCCGCTTCCGCAGTCTTCAGGCCTCAGGCAGTGACATTAGCTGCTGTGCGTCCCTCCTGCTGGACTGTAACACCGTCTCAGGATCCACCTCCCACCATCTTCCCTGACCATGGCCCTGCACCATCTGATTTGTTTGTCCTCTGATCAGGTGGGGCCTGAGTCCGGCAGTGGATGCCAGTGAGTCAGCCATGGTTGGCAGGGACTGGCTGGCTACCCCCCTCTCTTCACTGGCCCCGCCGGTCTGGCCTGGGTGCCCACTCACTCCTGCTGCACCTGCCACAACTGCCGGCTGATCCTGCTGCTCTGATGCCCCCTCACGTCTCCAGCCTGCGCCCTGCACTGCGTTCGCTGCCCATCTTCCTCCCAAGCTCACAGTCTAGCTCCAGGTGCCTGCTCTCCTTGTTCTGTGTCTGTTTCTGCACACCCTGCGGGGAGGCCAGGCTCACCCAAGAAAAGAGTCAAGGCTGCACCATGAAGCCTCTTGGGCTGGGCAGGGAGTCCAGGCCCTGGGAGCCCCCCAGAGCCCCCCACAGAATGTGCAGCTAGCCTCGCCAGATGCGGGCGATGGGGCCGAACCCCGCAGGACAACTTAGGAGGAGTGAAGAGTGGAAGAGTGCCCGGTGCAGGGATGGGTGGGAGGAACCCGGGGTAGTGTGCACACCTGAGACGGGGTGGGGGACACGAAGGGAGACAGGCGAGGGTGGGACAGGCAAGAGTGGGTAGTGTGCACACCTGAGACGGGGTGGGGGACACGAAGGGAGACAGGCGAGGGTGGGACAGGCAAGGGTGGGTAGTGTGCATCCCTGAGACGGGGTGGGGGACACGGGGGGAGACAGGCGAGGGTGGGTAGTGTGCATCCCTGAGACGGGGTGGGGGAGACAGGCGAGGGTGGGACAGGCAAGGGTGGGTAGTGTGCATGCCTGAGACGGGGTGGGGGACACGGGGGGAGACAGGCGAGGGTGGGTAGTGTGCACGCCTGAGACGGGGTGGGGGAGACAGGCAAGGGTGGGACAGGCGAGGGTGGGTAGTGTGCATCCCTGAGACGGGGTGGGGGACACGGGGGGAGACAGGTGAGGGTGGGGAGGGAGACGCTGACTCCGTGGTGGAACGTGGGTGGGTGATAGGTTGGCTCCCTGAGCAGCCCCTCCCCTGTGGTGCAGAGCCGTGGGTCTAGGGGTGAGGGAGCCATCATCTCATCTCACGCCATGGAGACACAGGTGTGGCTTCTGTTCCTGTATCTCTAGTAAATGTTTCCTTCTGAGAAACTGGGTCTGTCAGCCTCTTTCTCAGGCCTCTTGGTTCCCTCAGACTTGGGGGTAGGTGGGCACAGGCCTGCCTGCCAGGGGACAGGAACCCCAGGGGAAATAAAGGTGATGCTCAAACCCAGACCACCGAATGCTCTGAACACACTTCCTGCTTTCAGGTGGAAACATTCACACTGTCCCTGGGTACAGCAGACTTCATATCACAGAGACTTCCCTCTCCAGGACGTGAAGATGTCCATCACCGAGACGTCAGCACGGCAGGTGGGAGAAAGCCATGCACACAGTGAAGGGGACAGCCTCCACTGGCCCACAGGGTGAGCTATCCAGTGCCAGGAACCACCTGACCACAGGGTGAGCCGTCCAGTGCCAGGAGCCACCTGACCCACGGGGTGAGCCCTCTGGCTCGAGAAGCCCTCGGCGACATCTGGGGGTCCTGTGCATGCACCATGTCGACTGTACCAGTGTGCAGCTTGCACAGAGTCCCCAGCAGCTCTGGGGAGGACTCCGTGTTCAATATGTGATGAGCTTTCGGGAAGGACAGGAGAGCCGGGTGTGAGAAGCCTCCTTCCTGGGGCCTGTGTCTCTGGAGTGCACGAGGCAGATGGATGGAGACGTGGGAGCAGGGGCTGGCGGCACTCCCCGAGCACGGTGGGAACTCAGGAGCAGGGGCTGGCGGCACTCCCCGAGCACAGAGGGAACGGCCTGGGTGGCATGGAGAGTGTCCTCCCAGGATACAGCGGAGTGCCCGTCACCACCTGCCCACCTTCTTCACACCATGAGGCTGCTGGCGCGGGTGCCTTTGCTGCCGGCTGCTGTCTGTGCTGCCCTGCAACCTGGATCCACAGGGCTGGAGGTCCGGTGTCCCTAAAGACTTCTGTGACATCCTGACACTGCCCTGCTTGGACACTCTCTGGACAGGAGACACCTCACCCCTCACAGACATCTCATTTTTTCAGAGCTGCATCATCAGAGCAGTTGGGGGACAGGAGGGCCAAGTCTGAGGACTCAGACCAGGGGCAGCTGGTGGAAGCTGGGGTTAAGAGTGGGATACATGGCTAAAGGATCCCTCCTGAGGGTGAGGGCGACCGAGAAAGGAATGAGGGCATAAGAGCGGTGCTGGAGAAATGTAAGCAAATCCGCATTTCGAAGCAGAAATTGCTGGTTTAAATATTCTCTCCTTTCCCTCACCACTGAATGCACAAACGCTTGAAGATGCATGTGTGTTAGAGTCTCTTCCACAGAACTCTCTGGAAAGGCCGTTCCAAGAGCTTCAGGTGTTCAGGTTCGTATCTGAGGCTGCAACAGGCAGAGCCACTTCCAGTTTCCTGACTAAAAAGTGAAAGTTCCAGAAGCATTCCTAGATCTGTGGTGTGTGTGGTGCACGTGTGCTGTGTGGTGTGTGTAGTCTCTGCATGTGTGTAGTCTCTGCATGTGTGTAGTCTCTGCATGTGTGTCTATGTGGGTGGTACCTGTGTACTGTGTGTGTGCTGTGTGGTGTGTGTGGTGCACATGTGCTGTGTGGTGTGTGTAGTCTCTGCATGTGTGTCCATGTGGGTGGTGCCTGTGTACTGTGTGTGCTGTGTGGTGTGTGTGGTGCACGTGTGCTGTGTGGTGTGTGTAGTCTCTGTATGTGTGTCTATGTGTGTGGTGCCTGTGTACTGTGTGTGCTGTGTGGTGTGTGTGGTGCACGTGTGCTGTGTGGTGTGTGTAGTCTCTGCATGTGTGTCTATGTGGGTGGTACCTGTGTACTGTGTGTGGTGTGTGTGTGTGGTGTGGGTTGTGGTGCATGTGTGAGAGAAGTGGTCTCAGCCGGGGTGATATTAACGCCTGCAGTACAGCTCCAGACCCCAGAGTGAGGCCCCGCCTCCCTGCTGAGCCCCAGAAACCCCCTTTTCAGGGGTGGAAGTGGGGGTAGCCTCTCCCATGCAGTTGAGTGTCCTGGGAGGGAAAGCACAGAAGTTCTTTCTGGTATCTTTAGAACCAAATCAGGTGAGGTGTTTAAGTATCTCATATGTTTTTTGGTCATCATTTCTATTTACTCCTACAAAATTATTTTTTAAGATAAATTAAAAGAATAACAAACCGAAATACTAGACTTAAAATTTAAAAATTTAGAAATTGCTGGCAATCTTTTTGTTTTTACAAAATGCCACTTCCTAGTTTGTTTCTGGGTAGTGTGGGAGTGAAGCGGGTGAGGTGGAGGGTGCTGGGCCAGTGTGCCTCTCACCGTCCCCAAGGAGCCCCCTGGAGACGCGGTCCAGAAAGACGGATCCACCGGCCATCCGGCCATCCCAGGTACCAGGAGCAGCACACACAAATGCTGGATTTGTGCCTCACACTAAAAAGCAGCTTGGTGTAGCTGCGAATTTTCTATCCAGGCACATCTCTTCACTGCTGATTAAGCTACCTCTTTTTGCCAAACATACTCTATATTTGTGCTGGATCACAGGTAATTTGGTGGAGAAAAGCAATTCCAAGGAACACAGGGGAGGGTACCATCATGTTTGTGATGCATGGAATTCCTTGCAGCTGGGAGACCTATCTAGAATGCTGAGCCGGGCTCACATCCCCCTGGGTGGGAGCTATTTCTAGGTCTCATCAGCAGCTAGGGGAGGGCTTACCAGTAATTTTTAAGCCATTTCAACTTCTCTGAAGGCAAAACCTGGGAAAGCACCACAGGCCCATCACAGATCCCCTGAGAGAAGCAACTCCTCAATTCTGCACCTGCGTCTGCTTCCAGACAGCACACAGCAGGAGGGTTATCCAAACATTTGAAGAAATGCTCTCCAGGATCAACTTTCTTCTTCAGACAACTCCCAACCATTGTGGTTTTAAGTGGCAGGGCACAGCTCAGAAGAGAAAGACAAGGAGGGCAAGGCGGCACCGCAGCTCAGCCCCGCGAGGTGCTAGGGCGGACACACTGCGGGGTTTGCCTGGGCTCTGCATTCCCATCCCTTCATTAGCCCAGGGGTGTGGAACAGTTTGCACCCAGCTCTGGGTCTTAATACGTGGAGGTCAGGAGAGTCTCAAATAGTGCATCTGAGAAAACCCCCAAATAGGTGCGATTTCCAATAATACGTAGCCTTTGCATATTTCTAAAGAGAGTCAGAGGTTGGAAGGAACCCAGGAGACCAAGGGAGAAACCCGCACATTCTGACAGGTGCGTTTTCTCATCAGGATGTCAGCTGCTGTGACACTGCCCCAGGCCATTCGTGTGCTGCTGAAACTAGGATGTGTTTCTCTTGTGTTTGGATGAGATTTTATTCTTCCTACGTGCTGGCATTTAGTACACTGTTGTTTATGGCTGTTTGATGAGAAAAGCCTAGGGGACGGCTGGTTTAAGGTAAGAACATTCACAGTGTGTTATCTGCATGCCCAGGGCTGTGAGGGAGCAGAAGACACAGGGTTGGCTCCCTGACGTGTTGGAGACAGCAAGAGACATGGAGCACATCTGGAGGGGGAGGCTGGGCTGCTGCTGTAGCCGTGATCGCTCCGGTCCACATCTGGGTTCATTTGGTGTGTGGACACAGGTGTCTACCGAGAGGGTTTTACCTAAGTTAGACTAAACAAGGCTGCGAGCCAGTCCCAGTCTGTGACTCTACCAGAAGAGGCTGGGTCCCTGGCTGAAGAAATGCTGAAAAATCCTCAGACACAAATGAATCTGTTCGACTCAATGTGCACTCAACAATTGACTGGCTATCCCTAGCCCTCTTTGGGTCTACCAGTTGCTATTCCTTGCGTGGGCATCAGCCTGCACACAGTGAACAAAAGCAGCTGGTTCAGAGCTGCCAGTGCTCCCCAGGGGAAGGACTGACAGAGTGATGCCAAGACAGGGCTGCCCTCCTCCCTAGGGAATGTCCAATCCATGCATGGCCACCAGAATCAAGGGCCCACAGAGGAATCAAGTTTCAGGGGTCATGGTGGGAACCTCACTTTCCCAGAGGATAAACTGTTACACAGAAGGCCTGACTGCTTTTGGTTTCTTAGCCTGTGAGTTGGAATTCATTTGTGTGACTAATTCATGTTTGGAATTTACAAAAAGAAGTTGTTTCAATTGCCACCAAGTAAAGGGTTCATTTAAATCTGCAACCTTGCTAGAATGCCTGGCTCATGCCACTATGAAAACCTACATCTGAGCCCATTCTGTTTTGAATGGTGGACACCTAGAGAGTAAGAAGGAAAAGGGAAGGAAAGGTCCTACCCAACATCAGAACCACATGAGCGAATGGCCACTTGGGAAATGGAAGTACGTTTGACCTCCATGGCTCAGAGAGGTTCAGAAGGGTTAATAAACAGCTCGAGCACTTGCACCTGAGAGCCCACTGTTACTCTAGAGCAGGGGACAAGAGTCACCCAAGGTGACTATAAGTCCCCACAAATTCATCTGATGTGCACTTCCCAGAATCTGCAGCACCCTGTACCAACCCCCATCCCCTCTCCACAGCAACAGCGCATCCTAACTGTGAGCTTAGGAGACACATATTTTTGGCATCTAGGACTTAAGTATTAATCCCTGGGGGGGTGAATTCCATAAACTAAGGAGGGGTACAGTAAGAGGATGAGATGTTTAAAGAGAAGCATATCCATGGAATCAAAATGCGATCAGAGTATGGCCAAATAATCCCTAAGAAAAACACTGATGGTACACACGACAGATACAAGATTCAAAATAAATCATCGATTAATACTTTTAAATAGTATTATTGTATTCTTTTTTATTTATATATTACTATTAATAATTATTATTTGATGGTACAAAGTGAAAAGGATTATAAGTGAGTGTGATGAGCATTTGCACACCTACAAACAGGATAACACAAGAAATGGGATAATTCCTAGAAATACGCAACCTATTGAGACTTAGTCATGAAGAACTAGAAAACTGACCCAACCAGGAATGAGTAAGGAGACTGAAACAGTAGTCAAAAACCTCCCAAAGAAAATCCTGCAGTCGCTGATTTGATGGATAAATTTTACCAAACATTTAAAGAAGAATTAGCACCACTCCTCCTCAAATTTTTCCAAAATATTGAAGAGGAAACAATTTCTAACTAATCCTGTGAGTCCAGCATTACTCTGACACGAAAGCCAGACAGACACTACAAGCAAACAAAACTAAGAACCAATATCCCTTATAAATACTGATGCAAAAAATCTTTGACAAAATACTAGTAGACAAAATTTGGAAGTTCAGAAGCATATTAAAACGATTGCTGTACCATGACCAAGTGGGATGTATTCCTAGAATGCAAGAATGGTTCAACACATAAAAAATAATAAACGCAATACACCCCACTAACAGAATGAAGGAAAGGACCCATATCATCATCTCAACTGATCCAGAAAAAGCATCTGACAAAATTCAACCCTCTTTCATGATAAAAACGCTCAACGAACTAGCAGTAACAGAAAATCACCTCAACATAATAAAGGCCATCTATGAAAAATCTGCAGCTAATGTAACACTCCAGGGTAAAAGATGGAAGGCTTTTCCTTTAAGACTAGGAACAATATGAGGAGGCTTGCTTTCACCACTGTTATTCAAGACAGTATTGGAGGTGCCAGCCACAGGAATTAGGCAAGAAAAATAAGTAAAAGGCATCTAAATGAGAAAAGAAGACATAAAATTGTTTCTGTTCACTTATGATATGATCCTATAGGTAGAAAATCATAAAGATTTTACACAAGAGATCTGTTAGAACTTAATAGAATTTATTAACAAATTTAGTAAAGTTGCAGGGTATAAAATCAATATACAGAAATCATTTGTACTTCTATACACTAAAATAAACAATGCCAAAAGGACATTTAAAAAGCAATTCCATGTACAATAGCATTGAAAGAATAAAATATTTAGGGTAGGCTTAACTAAGGAGGTGAAGGACATGTACACTGAAAACTACAAAGTGTTGTTAAATGAAAGAAGACACAAATAAGTGGAAAGACATCCCATCTTCAGGTATTATAAGGCTCATTATTGTTAGCTTTTAATACTACCCAAAGTGATCTACAGATTCAACATAATCTCTACCAAAAATATTGATATTTTTTCAGAGATAGAACAACCCATCCAAAAATTTATATGGAATCTCCTGGGAACCCAAACAACCAAAGCAGTCTTAAAGAAAACTGGAAGACTTGCTGATTTAAACTTACAACAAAGCTATAGTAATCAAAACAGCATGGTCCTGGCAGAAAGGCAGACATACAGACCAATGGACTATAAAACGGAGCCCAGAAGTAAACCCTTTTGTGTACAAATGCTTTTTGACAATTGTGCCAAGACCATTCAATGAGGAAAAGAATAGGCTTTTCAACAAATGGTTCTCAGACAACTTGCAAAAGAATAAAGCTGGACCTGTAACTTACATCATATACAAAACTTAAAACTGATCAAATATCTGAATTTACAAGATGAAACTATAAAGCTCTAGGAAGACTTAGGGGGAAGCTTCATGACACTGGATTTGGCACTGATTTCTCAGTATGACACTAAAGGCGTAGGCAACAAAGAAAAATAAACAAATTGCACTTTATTGCACTTTATCAAAATTAAAACCTTCTGTGTATTAAAGAACATTATCTAAACAGTTAAAAAGTAACCCAAAGAATGAGAGAAAACGTTTGAAAATTACATATCTGATTAGGAGTATCTAGAACATATGTAAGACTCCTACACCCAACAACAAAGAAGCAAGGATTGGAATAGACATTTCTCCAAAGACGACGTGCAGATGGAGAGTGAGCCCATGGTGAGCTGTTCAACATCACCAGCCATTAGGCAAAAGCAAACAGGAGCCATGAGATGCCACTTCACACTCGTCAGGACAGCCATCCTCAGAAAACCAGAAAACAAGGGCTCATGAGGGTGTAAAGAGACTGAAACTCGTGTGTACTCCTAGTGGGAATGTAAAATGGTTCAGCCACTCTGGGAAATAGCTTGAGAATTCCTAAAAAAATTAAACACAGAATTACCATTTGACCCCACAATTCCACGTGAGGTAAACACTCAAGTGATGCAAAAGCAGGAACTTGAATGGATATTTCCACACTGACATGTATAGCAGCACTATTCCCAACAGCCAGAAGGTGGAAGCAAGCTGAGTGCCCATCAGGGGAAGAACAGATAAAAAACATGTGGTCTATACACGGCGGGGTATTATTCAGCCCTAAAAGTGAAGGACATTCATCCAAGCTACAACACGGGTAAACCTTGAGGATATTATGTTAAGGGAAATGAGTTGTATATATAAGAGGACAAATATTATGATCCCACTTCTCTGAGGTCCCTAGGGTCATCAGATCCATAGAGACAGAAAGTGGAACGGGGGGTACCAGGGGCTGGGGGAGGGGGGTGAGGAGTTCTTGTTGAGTGAATACAGAGTTTCAGTTTGAGAAAATGAACAAGTTTTGGAGATGGATGGTGGAGATGGTTGCATGACAATGTGAATGTACTTAATGCCACTGAATTGTACAGGTGAAAATAGTTAAAATGGTAAATTTTACTTTATGTATATTTTACCATAACAAAAACATTGCAAAAGAAGCATGGGAAGAATCATAATCAGGTGCTGTTTTAAACTGTAAATCAATAAAACCTTTCTGAAAAAGGAGGTGGGTGGCACATGTCAAGAACAGATAAAATATAGATACATTTTAACCATCTAATTTCAATTTTAAAAATACATCTTTAATTCTTTCCATTTAAAAAATGTGCAGTAAACATTAGATATAGAAATAAAAGTCCTAAGAATAGGGAAATAGCTAAGTAAATATATTTTCATGGATGAAAAATTATTCATCCGTTAAAATGATATTACAAATGTTGAAAAGACCAAGATATTCTTATGATACAATGTTAAATGAAAAAAAAACAAAAAACAAAAAAACATGGTCAGGCATGGTGGCTTACGCCTGTAATCCCAGCACTTTGGGAGGCTGGGGCGGGTGGATCACCTGAGGTCAGAAGTTCGAGACCAGCCTGGCCAACACAGCAAAACCCCGTCTCTACTAAAAATACAAAAATCAGCCAGGCATGGTGATGGGCGCCTGTAATCCCAGCTACTCTGGAGGCTGAGGCAGGAGAATCACTTGAACACAGGACGTGGAGGTTGCAGTGAGCCAAGATCATGCCACTGCACTCCAGCCTGGGTGACAGAGCTAGACTGCATCTCAAAAACAAAAACAAAACAAAACCAAAACAAAACAAAAAACAAGCAAAAAACAAAACCATGGAAGTGAAATTCTCAATTATATTAAAATATGTATCTGTAACACTCTTGAAGGAAATATGCCAAAATATTCACAGTAGTTATAGTTTATTAGAGAGATTATGAAGAAATATTTTTCTTTCCTCTTTTGATTTTTTCCAAAAATTTCACAATGGCACACAATATAGATATTAAGAATTATTATAAGGTCAGGCGTGGTAGCTCATGCCTGTAATCCCAGCACTTCGGGAGGCTGTGGCAGGTGGATCACTTGAGGCCAGGAGTTCGAGACCAGCCTGGCCAACAGGGTGAAGACCCATCTCTACTGAAAATCAAAAAAATTAGCTGGGCATGGTGGTACACACCTGTAATCCCAGCTACATGGAAGGCTGAGGCAGGAGAATTGCTTGAACCCGGGAGGTGGAGGTTGCAGTGAGTTGAGATTGTGCCACTGCACTCCAGCCTGGATGACAGAGACAGACTCTGTCTCAAAAAAAAAAAATTATAAAAAGTCGATTACAACAACAATTTTAAAAAGAGGGCAGGAAAGTGGTCTAGGGCCCAAGAGACCTGTCTCAGCATTAAAGCATCCATTTAATAACGGTGTAACCGTGGCTTTGTTATTTAGTTTCTCTATTCTTCAGTTTCCTGATTTGTAAAATGAAATTTTCAGGTGACTGCCTTTCAGCACTCACACTCGAAGGCACTTAGTAAATTCGGCACTCATATTCTAAGGCACTAAACAAATGTGTCTACTTATGGGAGCCCGAACATGAGCCTCTGCCAGGTTTATGGAGGATGAGTTCCAGTGGGAAAGAGGCTTCCTGAGTCACAGTGAGCCCAGGAGACCCGGCGGCGGCCGCACCGGGACCCGGGGTTGCGGAGACCTGGCGGCCGGACCCGGGGTGTGTGGAGACCCGGAGGCCACACCTGGACCCGGGGTGTGTGGGAGGCTCTGGAAGAGCCACTCTGTGTCCCACCCTCTCACTTTCCCTCCTGCTGAAGAGGCCTCAGTGCCCGGCGGGTGCACACAAGCGGCGCAGTCCCTACTCTGGCGGGAAACACAGGATGTGAAAGTATTTTATGAAACAGTTTCAGTGAAGAAGAAAGTGGGTCATTTTCTAATTTGAAAAATCCAGAGTCTTCTATTTTTCTTTGAAATTTAAGGAGAAGCAAAGTGCTTTTAAAATGTTTGTATATTAGCATAAACGACTACAAATATTTGTGTGTTTCCTGGTCGATGAAAACACGCCGCTGCCAGCAGGATGAGATCCGAATGTGAATGGCCACACTTCAGCAGGAGTGTTATTCCATCAGCGGGAGCGTTATTCCCCTTCCCGTTTCCGGTTCCTTGGTGTTGACTTTAATGCATATGTTCAGATGCACAGAGGAACAGAATTTTCAAACTCGGTCACCAGCAGGTCTCTCATTATTACAGGACAGCCTGATCCAGGACTGCAGACCAAGGGTGCTTAGTTTTTACAATATTTAATACACAGATTATTTTCATCAATGTTAAGACTACAGCTTCCTGAAGTCAGACCCCAGGCCTTTTATTGGTACCTACACACCTGGAGTCAAGTGCAGCCTGCACATGGCAGGTACTTGAGGAACACCTGTGGACAAGCTGGAAGAGTCTGGTGGGAAGGGTTTTGGGTGACAAGCATAGGAAGGGTTCGTGACACCTGTTCCTATTACAGACATGGGGAGGTTCAAAGTGAACCAGTCAGGAATAATCTCAGCCTCACCCCAGAAGGAATTTACAAATGGGGACCATATATGGCATGGACTAGAGGGTCATATAAACCCACAGACTGTGGCATTCTTGGTTCCATTCCCCACTATTTGGATAACCTTGAGCAAGTTAGTCTTTGAGCCCTGAAATGGTGAGGAACATGCCCTTAGCCATGGGATGCTGGCAGGTCATTGATACTGTCCTATCTATGAACGGGGTTTTCCTGTCTTTAAATGGGGTGATGAGGCCACCTCGCAAGGCAGCATGCAGAGAAGCAAGTCCACACGGCAGACACTCAGCCAGCGCAGCGCCCAGCACAGACGTGCTCAGCAGACGCACACTCTCAGCTCTGACAGCCACCGTGCAAGTCAGATGCAAGCCTGCAGGCTGAGCCGGGCAGTCTCCTGGCCTCAGGTGGACCTGCAGTCAGAGACAGTCCCTCCCTTCTGCGGCATCCTTTCCTTCCTGTGTGCGCGCTGTAGAATAGTGGGCTGGGGGTGTTTAAGACCAGAAGCAGAAAACTGACGACTTTGTTGCCTGGAAAAAATAAGGTGGACAATACTGGAACTAATGGCAGAAACAAGGTTTTGGAGCAATCTACAATTTATTGAAAGCAGCCCTGAGTCCCAGGACTAAAATAACTAAGAATTGGTTTGGTTTTATTATTTCTTGTTAAGCACCATGTCTGAGGTTAAGACCCAGTTCTTAAAAGTAATCACATAGATACGTGTTCCACACATCAGTTCAGTTGCTAAACAGCCCATCAGCTTGGACGTAATTACTTCACACGTTCTCTGAGAATGTGTTCCACACATAAAGAATTTCCATAATGGCCAGGCAGCCTTGGGTGGAAACAGGCCACAGTTCGGGCCTGGGAGAGAAGTCTGCAGGGGGCAGATCTGTGGTCATGCCCTCACCCCATCCCCAGGGCAGACGATGCCGCTTCTCAGTGAGGTCCCCTTGGCTTCCTGTCACAGCGCCTCGGTGCTAGTCCACCCGGGAGATGCCAGAACAGGGCTAACTCGTTCATCTTTCCAGTCCAATGGCAGGGATTGCTACATTTCTCAAACTTAATTTCTATCATTAAATCCTTTTGTTTTGTTTTATTTTTGGACAGACGAGTTCTCCCTATGTTGCTCAGGCTGGTCTCAAACTCCTGGCCTTGGCCTCCCAAAGTGCTGGGATTTATAGGTATGAGCCACTGCACCCAGTCATTAAGTCCTAATTACATGTTATTTGCCCTGTTCAAGTTCAAGCAGTATTTTTTTAATAAAGATTATTCCCAATAGATCTTAGTCTTCATCTGTAAGAGGCTGTTGAGGGCACGACCACCTTGCGGTGACCTCCCTCTGTGTGGGACCCCCGTTCCCGCTGGCACACCATGGAGACAGCTGGGTGGGGTAGTGTTGAGTTCTGGTCCTGGCCCCACCGACCTGGCCTGGAGCTCCCAGATGCTCCACACACCCACGTCTACAGAAACACTAGGCCAGACTGGGGTCCGCCCCACATGCACAGAGGATCACTGGGGGCGATGTAGAGATGTGGAAGCTGGACCCCACCCCCCAGACTAATTCATCAGCAAGATGTTGGCAACTGCTGGGCTGGACGGTTACTAGCATATTAGGATGATGTTTGACCCTAACATTCCAGTTTTGTGCTACCAAAAAAAAAAAAAAAATCACCTGAATGAGTCAAGACAGTTAAACTTGAGGGTGATTTGGGAATGAGGGGAATTAATCCATTTGAGGTTAAATGTTTGCCAATCTAATTTGGTCAAAACAGTTCATCCACAACCCCGTGCAGGCCACAACACAGGAGCAGGTGCAGCAGGGCCCTTGAGTCTGTCTCACGCCATTAACACCCAGTTATGGCCTTACTTGGCGTGTGGAGCTGTGACCACCAGGGCCAACCTGAGGCAGCATCATGGACTTGAGTGACTCACCTCAGAGCTTGGCACTGGGTGCTCTGATTCCCTTCCTCAGGCTTCCCACTTGAAGGTTGGTGTGAAACCCCACCCCACTCAACCCTGGCTGATCCCCATGGCCTGTTCTTTCGACGATCCTCCTCTTGCCCCAATTTCTCCGCTGTACATACTCGCCCGGGCTTTGGTTTGTGAGTGCCCTGCACTCTGTCAGTTGGGCCATGGTATAATTTATCTTCAACAGAGACCTTTGGGAGTGGGTGTCAGTGCCGTAGCGGAACACAGGGATCTGAGGCACAAGGCAGGGCTGTCCCAGGCAAACAGGGACACCGGCCCCTTCATCAGTAGGTGACATGCTTTCATTCAATAGGAAATTCCAGAACACCAAGAAAGGGATCTCCAGACAGGGACTTGAAAACAGGATATGGAGGTAGATTTGTGGGAGAGAGATGGAAAGGGAGCTAGCACTCTTTGAGTGCCCACTTTGTGCTAAATACTTAGTTTTTGACTCCATATGTATGAAGATTACCATATTTCATCAATTTCAAGACAAACCCTTTTTCACAGTGTAACCCCTCTGAAGTCAAGATGCCTCTTATGAACACTGGCAAGAGAGTTTAGTTGGAGCATAGCCCTTTCCTGATAGCACATAAAGAGACGGTGCCCCTCACCAGGGTTCCTGGCTTGGACGGGACAGACGACAGCACCGCAAGCATCTCACCATCGAGAGACTGAGCCTTCCCAACACCATGTGGCATTCCCAGCTTACACAGCTGAGGTGGTGAAGCAAGGTTCAAATCAAAGTCAGCACTAATAAAAATTTCTAGGTTTCCAACCCTACACACCCATTTGGGTCCCACTCAAACATCACCACAGGGTGGCTCTCCCCAGTCACCCCTCAGGCCTGGCCCAGTGCCATGAACTGGGACCTCAGGAGGGTCAGAGCCCCAGCAGGTTCCAGCTCTCAGATCAAGGTGTTCTTTTCTTATCATCTTCTTTCTTCTCTTTCCTCTCTCCTAAATCACTGCTCACTCTCTGCCCCACACCCAACTCAACATTTAGATGCTCAGATAGCATTTCAGAGTCTTATTTTACGACTTTCTGAAGAATTGTGCTGCTTCAAAAATAAGAGCCCCCTCATTACCAAAAACTTAACTCAAAAGTGCACTTCCCAAAATGCCTCCAAATAAGTGTGGGAAATCCAGGAAGCCCTCGAGAGCCACTGAACGCCTCTGTGCCCAGAACTTTGACCAGCACCGTGGAATCAGCTTCCCAAAGCATGCATGGGGCAATGGAATCCCAGTTTCACAGACACAGAGACATAGAAAGCTTGATTCACAGGCAGGTGCCAGGAGAACTGCAGTTTTATCCCTGTAAAGTCTAATTCCAACAGGAGTACTCAGCCACATCGAACTTCTTCTAAGAAAAGTTATCTCGGTGGCCTATAAACTCTTTGGAAATTGCTTTGAAAACATGTTCTAGGCTGGTGTTTTATTACTTATGAAGCAACACTGCTGTCCTGGTTTAACTGCCTTCCTGTGAAAGAAAAGGCTTCCTGTTTTGGTTCCTGAGACTCCTCTTTCTCCTTCCTGTCATCACCATCACCACCATCATCTTCATTACCACCATCATCTTCACCACCACCATCATTTTCATTATCAACATCTTCATCACCATCATTACCATCATCTTCATCACGATCACCATTATCACCATCTTTATCATCACCTTTATCTTCATTTCACCATCAACATCTTCATCACCATCATCATCTATATCATCACAATCCCCATTATCACCATCACCATCATCTTCATCACCACCATCATCTTCATTATCACCATCACCACAATTATCACTATCATCAGCACCATCATCTTCATCATTACCATCATTAATATCACCATCACCATCATCTTTATGATCACCATTATCTTCATTATCACCATCAACATCTTCATCACCATCATTATCTTTATCATCACAATCCCCATTATCACCATCATCACCATCATCTTCATCACCACCATCATCTTCATCACCACCATCACCATTATCACCATCATCACAATTATCACTATCATCATCACCGTCATCTTCATCATTACCATCACTAATATCATCATCACCATCATCATCTTTATGATCAACATTATCTTCATTATCACCATCAACATCTTCATCACCATCATCATCTTTATCATCACAATCCCCATTATCACCATCATCACCATCATCATCTTCATCACCACCATCATCTTCATCACCATCATCTTCATTATCACCATTACCATTATCACCATCACAATGATCACTATCATCATCACCATCATCTTCATCACCACCATCATCTTCATTATCACCATCACCATTATCACCATCATCACAATGATCACTATCATCAGCACCATCATCTTCATCACCACCATCACTATCATCACCATCATCATCACCATCATCTTCATCACTACTCTCATCATCATTTTTAAAAAGGATTGCATTCTAAAAAGTTCTGTGTTTGAAAGTATTTTTGTTTTCTTTGGCTGCTGTTGTAACAAATCACCACAAACTTAGTGGCTTAAAAAACCCACAGGCTGGCTGGGTGCAGTGGCTCATGCCCATAATCCCAACACTTTGTGAGGCTGAGACAGGAGGATTGCTTGAGACCAGGAGTTTGAGAACCACCTGGGCAACATATTGAGATCCTATCTCTATTAAATTTTTTTTTTTAAATTAGCCAGATGTGGTGGCTCACACTTATAGTCCCAGCTACTTGGGAGGACCCCTTGAGCCTAGGAGGTCGAGGCTGCAGTGCACTGTGATTGTGCCACTGCACTCCAGCCTGGGCGACAGAGTGAGACGCTATCTCTTCAGAACAAACAGACAAACTTATTGTTCTGCAGGTTAGAAGTCCAGCCCGGGTCTCACTGGGCTGAAGTCAAGGTGTCGACTGAGCTGCACTCCTTTCTGAATGCGGATGATGGTAAATGGGATGGAAGGTGCAGGTAAAGACTCTGTATGGCAGGTTCTATCTCATTTACATGGCTGGGAGTTGTAAATGCCATGAGTTTCTTCTGTTTGTTGGACCGTAAAGCAATGTGAAACCTGGGTGGGTGAAATCTGACTGTGGGCTGAGAGGGCTGTGTGTCCCCGTCCTCACTCAGAGGCAGACAAATACTCCATGACGTGGGGAAAAGGAGAACGATGCTGACCCATTCCACAAGTCATCAACTCGCACAAGTTATGTATGTGCAGTTTACTGAGAGTCAGTCATACCTAAAAAGAGAAAAACTCAACAAACAGGAGGGTGGACATTGAAAAGTGTCTGGCTGACCCTCTGTGAGTGAAGATGTATTTACCTTGGGATGAATGATCAGGAAAAATAAAGGCTGAATCCAGGGAGAAGGGGTCCGGGCAGCCACAAAGCTACGGGACACAAGTCCATGGAGGTCCAATGAGCCCATCTCATGCACGGTTCTCTTTTTGTGATGAACACCAGTGTGACCAGTGTAAATACAATATTAGTTGGATCATTTGTTAGTAACATACCTTTGGACACTGGCTTCATTCTTCAGTATCTTCCCTTTATAGACTTGGCTTTCTGGGAGCTGGATGTTTACCCAGTACCACCTAGCACTAGTAAATTACTACAGCGGAGGGCAGGGGAGGACCCACTACTCCAGGATCATTTGTGGGGGTGGCACCTGACTCAATATTAAAAAAACTCACATGGCGTTTTATGGTTTACAAGGCAGCCTTGAACATCTGACACCATGTAACAAGTGGTAACTGTGAGAAGTGGGGATACAGGACCAGGCCTTCTCTCCAAACCTTGAGGTCACCTTTCCTAGGAATGCAGAGCTTTCAGAATGGTGTCCATTCCACTCACCGCATTTCAGCCTCTGTGGCCTTGGGCAGCACCTGTGATGCCTGTGCTGACTGGCATCGTCTGCAGTAAGTGAGGAGGGCACAGAGCCTTCCATCAATCTGTTGAGGGCATGTTTTGCTGCAAAGTGAGTTGTGAAAACTTTTGGTTTTCAAGAGCTTCTGGGTCTCGGGGTTGTGTGAATGGACGTGAACCAGCCTCCTTCTGTTTTTCCAGGGGATCTAACAAGGCTTGAACGGTGGAGCCGCATGTCTGCGATCACTCAGCAGGTGCCGGCTGGGGCTGGGCTCCTCAGGCCTGAAACACTGACTTCTCTATTCGGCACATCTCCAGGGTCATCCTTGCAGATGAAGAATCCAGCCTGGGTGTCTCCTGACCCATCATACAGCCTAGAAGGGTTTGTGTTTTGTTTTTTCCAAGTAAATTCCTGCTATCATTTTACTTATTTTATTGCTGTGTGTAGAGTGAAGAAGATGCTGAAAAAAAAGAGTGAGAGAAAAAAATCCAGTTGATCCTGGTAGATGGGATATGTGGGAACTAATTTTATATCCATGCAGGAGTTAAAACGAGCAGTAGGCACATTTCCCATGGGCGATGGAAGTGACCTCTGTCGGCTCAGTGGAAGGTGCCGAAGAAACAGCAAAAGACCTCCTTGTCCAGGTAGCCACAAAGGAATTTCCTTTTGAAATGTATACTCATTGAAATTTTTAATCCAGGATAAATTATGAGAGTCTGTACTGCACATGTCAGTTGCTGCACATGAAGGGTTAACATCTTGCAATATCCATGGCATCAATGTTTCCTTTTTTTTTTTCATCTTGCTCTGTCACCCAGGCTGGAGTGCAATGGTACAACCATAGCTCACTGCAGCCACCACTTCCCAGGCTAAAGCGATCTGCCTGCCTCAACCTCCCAGGTAGCTGGGACCACAGGTGCATACCACCATGCCCAGCTTATTTCTGTATTCTTTGTAGAGACAGGATCTCACCATGTTGCCCAGGCTGGTCTCAAACTCCTAAGCTCAAGTGATCCACCCACCTCAGCCTCCCAATGTGCTGGGATTACAGGCATGAGCCACTGTGCCTGGCTGCCAGTATTTCCTCTTTGCACACATCCTGCACTTGTCAGTGGCCACTTGCCCACCTCTGATTTCTCAAGTGAAATCATCATGAGAAGGGCATGAGTGGGGAGCTGGGAGGTGGTGGCAGGCTGGGTGCTGCCTGGGTTTCATCAGAACCTCCTGAGGTGGGGGCCAGGGGTAGCCATGGAGTTGGGAGCTGTGGAGGAGGCGAGATGCCTGGAAGGAAGCTGTGGACAGGGTCTGAATGGGGGTGGCTGAGCCTGAAGCTGGAGTTGAGTCCTGGTGGGAGCAGAAACCTTGGGCACCTGGGAGTTTGGCTTAGACAGATTGGGCTGTGCATGGTGGAGAAAGGCCCAAGCAGAAAAGCTCCTGAACAGGCCTGGAGCTTGCACAGGAGAAAGGCTGGAGTCACAGACCTGGATGTTGACTCTCCTGATCTCCTAAGGGGGAGAGGAGAGGAAGAAATGAACGGAGGGTCTTGGGGGAAATTCCCCAAGAAATAAGTGAGTAGCAAAAACAAACACTGCCAGACTCCTGAGGCCAACGGGATCCCTGAAGGTGCAGGGACTTAACACAGCCACCAAGAAAATGCAGGTGAGAGGATGAGTCCAGGAAAAACATCACTGGGCTGGCCTGGGGAAATTGGTGGCCCTGACAAGGGAGTTGCAGAGGCTCAGTTCCAGGAACACACAGGGAAAGGTAAAAGACATTTGTTTCCCACAGGGCCAGGGCTCTACCAGCTCAGTTTTGTATTAGACACGGGGGCCACACTGTTGGAAATAATAATTTAGGGATAACTGCACAATATACTTGCCACCTTTGCCCTATGAACTCCCCAAGAGCTCGGGACACACATTGAGAAACACCAGCACACAGGTACCCAAGGTCATCTGCAGGCAAATAGAAAGCATCGTGGAAGCAATGCTCATTAGACGCACACACTGTCCCAGGTGCTCTGCTCAGCAGAACCGGGGGACAGAGACAGCATCCCAACTAGCAGGGAGGTGACAATCCCAGGGGAAGAAAGAAGGGGAAAGTCTCTACTCCAGCACAAGGGTCTGAAGTCATGAAAATAGAGCAGAGCAGGGAGTGAAGCTGTGCCAGAGCCACGCTGATGGCGTCCTCACCATTGGTGCGGGTGGGTGGCCAGATGCAGCTGTGCAGATGGCAGGGGCATGTTTCCTCCTCTCACTGTAACTGGCAGCAGTGTGCTTCATCGTTATGCTCAGAGCGGACCCCCCCTCCCACAGGTTGCCCACCCCAGGGCAAGACCTAGATCCTGGTGAGCCTTGGTGGGACCTGTGCCCAGCACAACACACATGGACAGCCCGGCAGGGGTAGCTGTGCAGCCAGTGGAGTGGCTTCTGTGCCCAGCATGCCCTCTCTGGGGCTCATTCTCGTGTTTCCTACCCTAATTCTAAGCTCATTCTTCAGAGCTCACAGTGCCCCTAACACTCCCTGGTCCCCCTCTCTGCCCAGTGACCAAAGCTGGCTTGTCCCTGCATGCACGAGGCACCACTCCATCACATGACTTCCATCTGCCTGGCAAATCTGCACCATTTTTGGAAGCAGCTGAAATCCCATTTACCCCGTAAAGTCAGCTGAAATAATCCTAGAGAAAGTTCACCACCTCTTCCTCTGCCTGTGCCTCTATCACAGATTTAATAACACACCCTTGTAATTCATCTTGCTTATGTGGGTGTTTTCTCCATGAGTTCTTCAAGAAAAGAGCTGGATTCTGTTCATCTTTGTTCTTACCCCTGAGTATCCAACTCAGAGCTTTGTACATACTAAATATTTGTACTTGTACTGAATATTTTTTGGAATGAATAAATGCATTTTTGAAGCATCAGACCCTCAATAAAAAAGGTTATTTATTTCTTATCCATCACGAATCCGTATTTGAAGATTTCTGGAAGAAAAATGAATCAGAAAATTCAGAACATCCAGGTGAGTCTGGGGATATTCCACCCCAGTGCAGCATAGACACACCTCAGGACAGAGAAATTGAAGTTGGTGGGGTTTCTTAAAGCTCTTGCTGTAATGAGCGCCACTTGGAAGTAATGGCCTAATCGTTATTAATTTCTCTGGTATTTCCTATGATAACATTAATCACAGCAAACTCATTTGATGTAATGGAGACCAGGAGCCCCCCTGGAACGTTCCCCAGCAATTCTGTGCTAATTAACTGAAGCATCTTGTAAAACTGCCACCCTGTTTTACGATTAAGTGCATTTCTTGCACACTTTGATTAAGACACAAATCCCAAGCCAATAAAAAAAAGTGGGAAAGAAAGAAAGAAAAAAGAACCACTGTATTAGAATGCAGTAATGAGAGCATTGGTAAAGTAACAGAGACTTCACTGCCAGAGGCGACAATAGCTACTACTTGAAGTGAAGCAAAAAGAACTCCCCAGGGATGGTGTAGACTGAGAAACCTTCTTCTGTACCTTAATTTATCCACTGCATATGTACAGAAGCAATTTTAAAATGCATATTAAACACTCCAGTGAAAGAAAAGAGAATAATTCACAAAGATGTCAGTTCTGCATACACAAGTGAGAACTGTGAAAGCAGAGATTCCTATGCAAACTTATATCAAGGTATGGAAAACACCTTTTACCACTTAAGGTAAATGTTCAATTTCCAGAGGGCAAATCGTGTGCTGCCCCATTCAGCAGCAGAATTTTTCTCCCCAATGATTGGCATTTGGCTATCAAGGCAGAAGAAAATGGAGCATATCACAAGATTGCACAGCTTGGAAGTGTAAAAGGCGTTCACTAGAATAGGTTCTCTGGCACCCAGCATGCCAAGGTCCTAACGAAAATCATGTCAAAACTCACATCAGTCATTCTGTGTTTTTTCTCCACTGGTTCAAATGCACATCATTCTAAGGATGACAGACACATGCAGAGGCACCTGGAATGAGGCAAATGGGACCTCAGGTCTTAAAGGATGAAACCAGAGCACGTGGGCATTAACCTGCTGACTGACAGCAGCTCAGGACGAGAGAATGCCTATGTCGCCCAAGAGAAGGGGGTCCAGGCCCTGTGGGAGAGACCACAGGAACTCCACACCATGAGAGCAGGGCTTCAGAGACCACAGGAACTCCCCACCACAAGAACATGGCTTCAGAGACCACGGGAACTCCACACCACGAGAGCAGGGCTTCAGAGACCACGGGAACTCCCCACAAGAACACGGCTTCAGAGACCACAGGAACTCCACACCACAAGAGCAGGGCTTCAGAGACCACGGGAACTCCACACCATGAGAGCAGGGCTTCAGAGACCACAGGAACTCCACACCACAAGAACACGGCTTCAGAGACCACGGGAACTCCACACCACATGAGCAGGGCTTCAGAGACCACGGGAACTCCCCACAAGAACACGGCTTCAGAGACCACAGGAACTCCACACCATGAGAGCAGGGCTTCAGAGACGGTGGGAACTCCACACCATGAGAACAGGGCTTCAGAGACCGCAGAAACTCCACACCATGAGAACAGGGCTTCAGAGACCACAGGAACTCCACACCACGAAAGCAGGCTTCAGAGACCGTAGGAATTCACACCACGAGAACAGGACTTCAGAGACTGCAGGAACTCCACACCACAAGAACAGGCTTCAGAGACCTCAGGAATTCCACACTGTGATAGCAGGGCCCCACTGAAGCCAGGGGTGACATAAGCCTGCACTCTGGGCTGCAGCGGCCTCACTGGCCTGCAGGAGAGGCCCCATGAGATGCCCTGGAGCAGCAGTGGGTGGGAGGAGGTTGTGCAGGGGCCTTTGAGGGATGAAGCAGCTTTGCTGGCAGTTTTGGGGAAGACAGCCCTACTTGGCCTGCCTTTAGTTCATGGGCTGATAGGACAGACACAGGATTTAAAGGCCAAATAGAACCACATAAAACCTGCAGATGTAAAATAACAAATAGCATGCTGTGGGGAGGAATGGGGAAAGGGTGGGGGGAAATAACAGGGGGTAGGCTCTTCAATATTTAAAAGTTCCAGACATCCACAGACTTCTTATGTCATTTTCCTGATGGGAGGGAAATGAATTTCCAATATTTATATACACCATTTAAATAATTTTGCAAAATAATCAGAGGTCTTAGAGAAAGACGTGCATAGAGCCACATGAGCTGTCTACATGAGACACAGTCACAGCCAGGTGGGGCTTACCCTGTAAAGAATAACCTTCTGCACAGCAGAGGATGGCCTCACTGGATTAGATGGCTCTCCTTGAATCAAAGCCCTAATTTTCAGGTAATGGCCAAGATATAAGATGTAAAGCACTGTTGTAAGATTTTTAAAGTCTGTACTATTTTTTGTAACGGCAATATAAAACTTAAAAAGATGAAAGCACAGCAACAAAGATAAAATAAACAGCATGCTTTTAGAAGACCTCGTGGCATGGAAAGCAGTCTCCAGCGCTGTCTTCCTTCCGTTAGGGTGGACTGGAACCACAGCGTATGAAAAGTGGCCTCTCGCGCTGTCCTCCTTCTGTTGGGGGGCTGGAAACACATTTCTCCATTCATTGTCAGCTGTGTTACAAGCCATTGGTGAGCTTCCTTCCAGAGTGAATGCCAAATGATACATTTATATTAGATCTCTCTGACCACTGCTGTTGACCTTGGCGGGGTAGCAGTTGTGGCCGTAACATGGAGCACAGGCTGAGCTGCCTGACTTGCACTGCTGGACGGCGGGTTGGCGGTGTTGATGCTGCACAGGCCATGAGCGCCGGCCCTGCGGATCTGGCAATGATCATTGTGGAAAGAATGGACAGCACCCTGGTCGATGTGCAGAGTGACCCCGCAGTCAAGTCTGTTTTCCTCCCACTAGCATTTTCTCATCTCCAGCACAGTGTCAATGGTGCCACTCCAGCCGGGCCACCCTGCCCACAAGGTCTTCCATGGGGCTCCTCCCCAGCTCACGGGGAAATCCCCTTTAATTTCAAACAGGGCCCTTCCACCTGCCCGTGATTCCCTGTGGCACCTTGGGAGCATGGGGCTGCCCTACTGTGGAGTTAGCGGGTCCACTTCGAGAAGACAGAGACAGAGTGAAGCCTCAAGAACAGTGTTCACTGGCAGTGGGAACCGTCGGTCCTGCCATGGGACAATGTGACTGGGGGCTCGTCCGTGCCTTGTCGTGGACATCTCTGGTCTCAGCCGGCAGGGGTGGGTGAGACCTCAGACCTCAGCGGGTGATGGCAGTGGGAGCCTGGGCAGGGGCGGGCAGGGCTCTGTGGTAAGACACAGAGGGCAGGGGCTGGGGTGGGCAGGGCTCCATGGGAAGACACAGATAGCGGGTCAGGTGCTGGGGAGGCGTTGCTGGGCATGGTGGATTTGCAAATGTCCAGGGCGGTGGGGGGTCTGGCAAGTGTAGACACAGGGCAGAAGTGGGCGCAGTGTCTGTGGGTGAAGAGCTGTGCGGGCGGGCACTGAGAAGAGGTGCTCACGTCCATCCCCAGCCCCTCAGGCATGTTCACCATCATGGGGCACGTGTCTGGGAGTGAGCAGAGGACCAGGGTATGGAACAAGCCCTAGTCAGAAATACTTCCTGACACCTGTGACCTCTGGGCAGGGCTAGTGGGGGGCTGGGGAGAGCAGAGGGTGTTTCTGGATAAGGACTCACACTAAAGGCCTGGCCTGGACCCTGCCTCCATCAGCAGGGTGCAGCCCAGGCCTAGCACATTCTCCTCCTCCTGGGACCTCGACCTTGGCTTCCCCTAGGCCTTTCTGGGGCCCCCCAGTTCCTGCCAACACTGCTGTCCATGCTGGGGCCCTCCAGTTCCTGCCAACACTGCTGTCCACTCTCTTGTCCACCCCATGATTCCAACCACTGGATCTGAGCATCTGCACCCTGTATCCGTTTCTCTAACCCAGATTTCCTCCAAGTTTCAATCCTGTACTTTCAGATTAGGACCAGATGCCAGCCCCTGTCTCCTCATGTCTGAGAGCCTCTCCATCTCCAGACACCCCAATCTCCTCGTCCCTGTGATGTCAGCTCAGATCACCATTGTGTCCTCTTGCTCTCCTCGGTCAGCCACCTAGGAGGCCCTGAATGCAGGCAAATCATTCCTCAGCTGTCAGCTATTCATATTCCCACGGCCCCACAAGGAGACCTGCTTCATTTTACACAAACTTGGGCGAGCTCCCTAAACCTGAACTGTGCTTTTCAGTGAGTGTCATAGATGTCACATGGGTGCCGGATTCAAGGATGAGGCCGGCCCTTGGTGCCAGGCTTGGCATAAATCAGCCCCACCAGCCCCTGCCTGCCCTCCGTGTCTGGTATTCATGTTCAAAGGAGTCTAAAACCTCACCGTCTTTTCCATGTGAATTTACCTTTTTTTTTTCCATTGCATGTCCTTTAAATAACCACCAGGTACCTACTGTGTGCCCTGGGCACTGGGGATGCAGAGGGTCCCAACCACAATGCCTGTCTGCAGGAGTTCCCAGGGTGGAGGTCCAGCTGCTCTGAGCCTGGTCCAAGGACAGCCACAAACTAGAGATAGGCTTCGGACAAAGCACTGTGGCCGAGGTGGGGTGTTGTACCCCATGCGATGTGGAGAGAGGGAACTTCTGTCGAGGATGGCAGAGCAGAGCTGGGCAGCAGCCCAGCACAGGGCCCTCCCTCACCTGAGTGCTCACCATCCAAGCCCTTGTAGCGCAAGGTGAGCTGGAAGCAAAAGCCACCCCAGCTCAGATGTCCTGGTGAAACGCCGGGAAAGGGGCCTCAGCCAGGGCCATGGCAGCTTAGGGCTGGTTCCCATCGCGTTATCAGCAAACGAATCTTCCCAAAATCAAGCTCTGATCTTACTTCTCTGATGTGAGGTGCTCGGCGATTCCAAGGAGGCGCTGATGAGTTGCTCAGCCTGGCAGCCGAGTTCCAGCAGAGTTGAGAACCGGCAGCTCCTCCGGCTGTTCCTCTGTTGGGCATTCTCCTGCTCCTGGCACCAGCTGGCACTCTCTTCTGTGGCCTCTGTTCTCTTTATTGTTCCGTTATGAGGCTTCTTCCTCAGTTCCACGGGTTAAAATCCAGATGCAAGCCCCCCCACCAATTACCCCTTCGTCCTACAGAGTTCCCAGGTTCTCGCCTACTCTGCCCAGCACCTTACTGGAGCCTCCACCATGAGGCCTCCCGTGCTGCCTCCCGGGATAGTCACGCGTGTGCCTGTGCGGCTGCCCTACCAGACCCTGGGGCCTCCCAGATCGCAAACTGGTCCATCCCTCTCCCCGCCTCCAGCGTCTGCCGACCATGTTGCACGCAGCCGTGGACTCGTGCCGCAGATTGGGGCAAATAATCCTAGAGCAGATAACTAAGGTACACTCTTCAAACCGTAATTCATCACAAAACTAAGTAATATTTTGTTTTTAAATGTACCTAAGCCCATGTTGTCTTGTTGATATTAAACTGTGGGGGTATAGAGGTGTGGTAGCATTTTACTAAGTCACAGAGGATATAAACACTTCTGCTTAAGCTCCCAAATCGTCAAAGCCAGGCATAGTGGAAGAGAAGCTGAATCAAATCGAAGTTTATTAACAAAGATAGCTGTCGTGCCAGGAATCGTTATAGATTTCGTCAAATTTCAGAGGTATATGTAATTATGAAAAGCCACAAACACAGTAGTTTCCATGAAAAACTATGAGTAGGTATGGAAAATAAAACAGATGCAAGGGTAGGAACCACAGCTAATAGTCCATGAATCTAATAATTAGTTAACTGATTAACGAAATGCATATTCATTAAGCACACCTGTAGAGAGCCTATTGCGTACAGGTGCGGTTCCAGCACCGGGGACTCCCTGGTGTGACCCACAGGTAGGGTGGCTGTGCCCCATGAAGCTTGCATGGAACTCACCATCTGTGGTGGCACTGATCCAAATTCAACGAACAAGGTGATTTCTGATCAGGGCTCTGAGCTCTGCGTCAAGTGGGAGGGGTTAATGTGCTCTGGAGTGACAGGGGTGGGAGGGGTTTATCCAAGATCTGGGAGCCAGGAAAGGTCTCCTGAGGGGATACTCAAGCTGATGCCTGAATGCCAAGAGCCACCTGGGCAAATGTGGGATTGTGCCTGGCAGGTGGAGGGCCCAGAGCGTGCAAGGCCCCAGGTGGGATGACGTGAGTGTGTTCATGGAGTAGTGTACAAGGCCCCAGGTGGGATGTTGTGAGAAGGCCCCAGGTGGGATGAATTGAGCATGTTCAGGGAGCAGAGAGAACGCTGCTCTGTCCAGTACCTGTGAGCAGGGGAGGTGGGGGCAGGAGGAAGTGAGAGGTAGGATCTGGTACCATCTGGAGAGGCTGCAGCAGGGACACTTGAAGATCTAGTGACACCTAAGAGATCCCTGTTGCTGCTGCTGGGGGAGCAGGAAGGGGGATCACCCTGACAAGACTGGTGGCAGCTGGGACAAGAGTCGTGGCTGAGGAGGAAGGAAGGAGGTCAGCTTCTTGATGTGTCTGTGGGCTGGCAGGACTCAGCGCCGCAGGCAGCAGGCTCAGGCACCTTTGGTAACTAGGCCCACATCAGATCCTGAACTCCCCGTACGTCGCATGCACATCTACAGACTAAATGCCAAGGAGTTTTCTAAAAAGGCCAATGACAGGTCAGGTGGACCTGAATTGTTACCACTAATTAGGATATAAGAGGTTTACAGATGCCTTGGGCCAGGGCAGTTTCCTGGAAAGTCTGAAACCAGCCCTCAGGTGTGTTTCCTGGAAGACACGGCTCCTCTGGTACAGGGCTGTGAAACCAGCTCTCAGGTGTGTTTTGTGGAAGACACGGCTCCTCCGGTACAGGGCTGTGAAACCAGCTCTCAGACGTCGGTGAAACTCTGCCTGATCTGCTTCTCAAACAGCTCCCGTGGGAACTTGGCCTCCCTGGTGCTGCCGCCATCTCCGCCATCAGGAGTGGCTTTGCAAAGACGTCTTATGCTGACCGCATGTCTTTTGGCCTTTCTTTTCAAGAGCCAAACCCTTCCTCCTAGACAAGACACAGCAAGATACTATGGCTTCACGTCCTTCCTAAGCAAAGCCAGGGACCATTCGGGAAATTGTTTAGCAATGCTCTGAGTCTTTTACTCTTTTGAAAGCTTTTGAGCTCAAGACAGTTTCTGGCAAGGCAAGTCCATTCATTCACACCTAAAGCTACAGCATTTGCGAAAATAATGAAAAGGTCTTAATGCTGGCATCTTTAACAAACCCTTCAAAGTCACAAACACTCATGAAAACAGAAGCCAGATCTAGACTTTGCTCAGAGGTGAGCAGCTGATCCAGCTCAGGGGTCCCCAGTGATGATTCTTTCTGAACAAGAGTCCTCAGCTCCCCCATTTCCCTCTGGGACTGCACACTTTCTGTTCCCTTCCTCAAGGGAGGCCTTTTCCCCTGATTTTCTGTCACAGTGAGGTTGCATCCGTGGTGAAGTCGGTCCTGGTTTTGGGGCCAACCTCACTGCTCGTGGGGCTGAGAGATGAGACCCCAGGAAGCATAGCGCCATGATGGGAGAAAGACATCCCCTGGGCCTTCCTGGTGACTCACAAGGCTGGATGTTCTTGTCTATGACACCTGCCCAGCGGAAGGCCCAGAGGGGGTGGCTCGCTGGAGTTGACTCTGCAGAGCACTGGCAAGGCCAGGATCCAGAGCTGCACACACCAAGGGCCGCCCTCCCCCAGGCCTACTGCACCTGCTTGGCCTTGCCTACCTGCCATCTCCTGTCACCCCGTGGCCCTGGCACATGCTGACGGCTGCCCTCCCCCGGGGGCTGACTGCACCGGCTTGGCCTTGCCTGCCTGCCATCTCTCCCATCACCCCCGCGGCCTTGGCAGGAGGGATTGTTTCTCCTTCTGTGTACAACCAGAACCTACTACAGGGCCCAGTCCACAGCAGATGGCTAATGAATGTCTGCTGAATGGATAGAAAAAAAAAATGTTTTAAATGTTCAAAATACCTGAAGGAGATGAAAGGACATTGCTTAAGTTATCAGGGAATGAAATTCCCAATAGAAAGACATGCTAACTCTAAGTTTAGAAAATATTATCCTTTAATCCATGGTTTTCTCTGGAAAAACCACCAAAGTTAAGAACATTCCATATCTGAGAAAACACTTCACGTCGCTGTGGCTGCAGCAGCAATGGTGGTGATGACGGTGACACTGGCAACTGCACGTTGCTGAGTGTCCGCTATGCACTGGTCATGATTCTAAGTTCTCACATCATATTTAACACATGACAATCCTCTAATGCAGACACTATGGGAGCCCACATTTTGCAGATAGGGAAACTGAGGCAGCTGGTCCAGATGACTTGGTCACTACACAGAAGAGCCATGCAGCCCGGCTCCAGAGCGACGCTGCCTCCAGTTCCTTTATCTACCTCTGGTGCTCCCGGTGGCTGACAATGCCTGCTTATGTATTCTGCTCTCTGCAGGGGGTGCCGCTGAATGCCGGTCCTTGGAGGTATGGGCTGGACTTTATGACTCGCATCTGTTGCATAGAATAAAGCGCATGACGCACAGGCATAAGAGGTCCCTCAGCTTCCTGCTCAATCGCAGCCCAGGCCAGCAAGCCAACCATACCCTCATGTGAGTCCCAGAACCAGAGCCCCTGACTGGGTAGCTGGGGGATCTGTGACAACAGGAACGAAGCTGGTGAGTTTGGGGTAGTGTGTTGTATAGCATCAGATAACTAATAGAGTCTATTTCCTCAGCAATACAAGGATCCCCCAAAAGCCTCATAAAGATAATCACTGAAGACTCCTTAGTCTTTGAAATGTAATCCTCATTTCATTAAGTTTCAGTGACCATCACATTTTGATGACTTGGTAAAAATTCAGTACTGATGGAAATGATGACCATATTATTACATCACTGAGGCTTCTCTGCAAAACAGGAACTTGTTGATCAGGGTATTCATTTTATGCAGGCTGAGATGCAAACTTCATAGGCAGGCTGCACACCAGAGGGTAATTCAGTATCTCTGCATCTGAGTAAGAAAGTTCTTAAACCACTGTCTCTTTTTATGTCAACTTACAGGGAAGAACATTCTCCAAATATCTTAGAAATTCAGTCAAGTGTTTCAAAGCCAAACTAAATTACTCCAGCTATTTGTCGGAGTTGGAAAAGAAACTTCTAGGACTGAGCAGCCATAAGATACAGCCATAGATACCCTGTGATTGGCTGGGCACGGTGGCTCACACCTGTCATCCCAGCACTTTGGGAGGCTGAGGTGGGGAGTCACTTGAGGTCAGGACTTTGAGACCAGCCTGGCCAACATGGCAAAACCCCGTCTCCACTAAAACTATAAAAATTAGCTGGGCATGGTGGCACGTGCCTGTAGTCCCAGCTACTTGGGAGACTGAGGCAGGAGAATCACTTGAACCTGGCTGGGCGGAGGTTGCAAGTGAGCCGAGATCATGCCACTGCACTCCAGCCTAAGCAACAGAGCAAGACTCCATCTCAAAAAAATAAATAAATAAAAGATACTATGTGATTGTATTAGCATCACACCTGCCCACAGCCTTGGAAAGTAGGCAGACGCTCCTCCCTTTAAGCCTGAGGAAACTCAGGCTTAAAGAAGTGACATGATCAGCCAGTTCCCACCAAGCCCCACCTCCCACACGGGCACTGGGGACAGGGGAGGGATAAGTAGCCAGTTCCCACCAAGCCCCACCTCCCACACGGGCACTGGGGACAGGGGAGGGATAAGTAGCCAGTTCCCACCAAGCCCCACCTCCCACACGGGCTCTGGGGACAGGTGGGGGGTAAGTAGCCAGTTCCCATGGAGCCCCGCCTCCCACACGGGCACTGGTGACGCCCTGCGCACTCTGGCTGTGTTGTCAGGCACTCACACAGTTAGATCAGTAACTTGCAGAAAGGCTCCTCATATACCAAAGTTGAGTGGATAAACAGCCTTTTACCCTAAGAGTGACCTCAGAGTTTGCAAGAACCCACACATTTCTTGGTCCTTATACAAATTCAGAGGAACTGCAGACAGTGGTGTCACAAGAACCATTTAGACAATAATGTGTGTGGACGAGACATGGAGAAGCCTTCCATAGCTGGTGACGCTATTCCAGGACAGGTGAAACTACTCAAACTCCTGCTATTCCAGGACAGGTGAAACTGCTCAAACTCCTGCTATTCCAGGACGGGTGAAACTGCTCAAACTCCTGCTATTCCAGGACAGATGAAACTCAACTTCAACTAAACCAATTAATATATTCAACACACCAACACACACACAAATTTGACTCCAGTCATTGATAAAATAGTAAAAACAATAGTTTCTTTCCTGTTTTAAAAGGAGCTTTTCCCTTTCATTCAGTTAATTTAACAGGGAGTGATTCCAATTTTTTTGGTAGTAATTCAGTTTACTTTATTTTAAAAAATAACTCAGTGTACCAAACGATTTAATGACTTCAATGTATCAAAATTTTATTGGCTCATAACCTACATCTATTTCATAAAATAAGGTTTGATCTAAAATGACCCTTGGGCATTTCCAAGTTAATTAATTAGCAATACTTCGGAAAGGCACAAGCTATGATGTGAAGGCTTTGAGTTAATATAACACCAGTTCCCTATCATATAAGGCCATTCTTCAAGGGCTTCGCAAAGCAGCAGTTCTCCAAATGCAGCCCTTACACCAGGTGCCACCTGGAGGTTGTTAGAATTTGTAGAATGTGGGGTCCCCCCAAACCCCTGAGTCATAAAGATGAGGAGGGGAATGCAGAGTGCAGGGTCCCCCCCCAAAACCCCTGAGTCATAGAGACAAGGAGGGGAATGCAGAGTGTGGGGTCCCCCCCAAACCCCAAGTCATAGAGATGAGGAGGGGAATGCAGAGTGCAGGGTCCCCTCTAAACCCCGAGTCACAGAGACGAGGAGGGGAATGCAGAGTGCAGTGTCCCCCATAAACCCCGAGTCACAGAGATGAGGGGAATGCAGAGTACCGGGTTCCCCCCCTAAACCCCGAGTCATAGAGACGAGGAGGGGAATGCAGAGTGCAGGGTCCCCCCTAAACCCCGAGTCATAGAGACGAGGAGGGGAATGCAGAGTGCAGGGTCCCCCCTAAACCCCGAGTCACAGAGAAGAGGAGGGGAATGCAGAGTACCGGGATCCCCCCTAACCCCGAGTCACAGAGACGAGGAGGGGAATGCAGAGTGCAGGGTCCCCCCAAACTCCGAGTCACAGAGACGAGGAGGGGAATGCAGAGTGCAGGGTCCCCCCCAAACCCCGAGTCACAGAGACGAGGAGGGGAATGCAGAGTGCAGGGTCCCCCCCAAACCCCGAGTCACAGAGACGAGGAGGGGAATGCAGAGTGCAGGGTCCCCCCCAAACCCCGAGTCACAGAGACGAGGAGGGGAATGCAGAATGCAGGGTCCCCCCTAAACCCCGAGTCACAGAGATGAGGAGGGGAATGCAGAGTACCAGGTTCCCCCCTAAGCCCCGAGTCATAGAGACGAAGAGGGGAATGCAGAGTGCGGGGTCCCCGCCCAAAACCCCGAGTCACAGAGACGAAGAGGGTGCTGATCACATCCCACCCCAGCTTCCAGGTGCTTCCGACACAGCTGAAACCTGAACCCATGACTTTCAGGGCTGTGGCCTCCCCCGCCCCCGCCCACATGTGTCCACCAGCCCTGGGAGTGAGTCTGAGGCAGGGATTCTCAGGGACGCTGCCTGCATGCCCCGGAGGAGTAGCGTGTGTGTGTGCACACGTGAGCTTGTGAGTGTGGGCTTGAGACCGTGCTGCCGACCCAGTCCCTGGAATCCCTGTGCTGAGTTGTTCTCATGTGGCTGCTGGCCCAGGGAGGAGCGTTACGGACAACTGTTAACTGGAAATTGTCTGGACGTAATGCAGTTCATCAGCTCAAAAGCTGTGGGTCTGGCTGTGTGAGCCAGCAGCGCTGGTGTCCTGGTGCCTGGACACACGGATGTTCTGGGGCTGTTGCTGAAACTGCGGCACAGTAAGTCCTGCAGCCTCCCTGGAATCCCTGAGGAGGAGCCGGCTCACCCAGCGCCGCGAGCATCTCTTCCTGACTCGCAGGGGGCCCGTGAGATGGAGAATCTGCCTGACAGGGTGCACTTGCACAGCTAAGCACCAAGAAGGAAAATGGCATTTCATTAGCCATGGAGACAGCCGGGAACCCAGCAGCCTTCTTTATTCTGGCTCATATTTTCTCATCATTCTCAGGGAGTTGTCCAGGTAACAATGACCTTGTGTAAACCAGCGTCCCTGCCTGAGTCCTCTTCACCTGAAACCACCCCCCCACGCCAGGCTCCACCCCCCACGCCAGGCTCCACCCCCCACGCCAGGCTCCACCCCCACGCCAGGCTCCACCCCCACGCCAGGCTCCACCCCCGATGCCAGGCTCCACCCCCCACGCCAGGCTCCACCCCCCCACGCCAGGCTCCACCCCCCACGCCAGGCTCCACCCCCCACGCCAGGCTCCACCCCCCCACGCCAGGCTCCACCCCCCCACGCCAGGCTCCACCCCCCCACGCCAGGCTCCACCCAAGCCAGCGGCACCCGTTCTGGCTGGAAGGTTCCCAAACCCAGGCCAGGGTGTGAACGCCAGGGGCCCTGTGAGTGGTGAGTGATGGGTGCTGGGTGCTGGGGGCTGGGGGCTGGCGCTGTTCCCGCCACGCCCTCCATGAAGCTGACTCTCAGGCCTGCTGACACCGGGCTGTGCTCGGCAGCCACGAGCTGACCACGCGGTGAGTCTGTTCACTTTTCTCCCTGACTCCAGCTCTCCCCACATGCAGCTCATCCCCGACATGGGCTCTTATCCCACCAACCGCTTCTAAAGACCTGCAGAAGCTCCCCAGTCACAGGACGTGGCGAGCCCAATACTCACGTCTGCCCCTGACTTCCGCACTAGGCCCTGCCTCAGCCACTGGCCTCCTGCCCCTCATTGTCGGCCTCAGGCCCAGGCTCTCTGTGCAGAGGCCTCCTGGCTTCCCCACCCCGTGCTGTTCCCCACCCCGTGCTACTCCCCTGGCTGAGCGCCCACACTTCTTTCCCCTTTTCCAAATCCCACCTGCAGGTGGCGGTCTCTAGCACTCCTCTTGGTTCATGGGCCTTGACTGACAGCTTTCTCCCGCAGCCATCCTCTCCACAATTCTGGAAGCGTCGAATGTGCTCACTCAACACTCCCTTTAACAAAGTGACATCAGATGTTTGGGCCCTACTTGCATTTAAGCCATCCAGTGCATTCCACATAAAAAGCGTGCACCTGGAGGAAACTAAATAATCACAACCAATCACTCTTTTTTTTAGAAAAAAGCAACAGCTCTCTCAATGTAGACCAATTTACGGGTCTAAACTAGAGAGGCCGGGCAAGCCACTTCCATCTTGCGAGTTTAGCATATTTGCCTGTCGACACCTACACTTGGAGGAAGTCATCCTGTGTGTGGTGTGCCTTCACAAGTGATTTCTATGGAAAACAGCCGTCAGACAGTCATCCGGGCCCAAGGTGACCTCATTACCAGAATTTGTTCTAGTTGTCATTAGACATATCACACTATGTCACTCAAAATGGGAAAGAAAGAGAAGATACTGACATGCCGCCCCAGTGATTAGAGATGAAAATGCAGTTATACCATATATGATCCCTGCTTGGAGACTATATGGATAGGGTTTAAGATTCAGGCCCCCCTCAGATCCATCACTGTGGTCCTGAAGTCTCTGTCCTTCTTCTGTTCTTTTAAACTTCTCTGTGTAGACACAGCAAGTATGTCTTCTACTCACTGCACAGCCAGCGCTGCTCTTGAACAAACTCCTGAGGGAGGTGCACGGAAACCATGCATCCAAATCCGGAGAGCAGGGAGACCAACCGGACAGCCCACCTGGCTGACGAGACCGGGCCTCGCTCAGAAAGCTCCTCCAAGATGCCACCGCGTGTGAAATGCCTGGAGTTGAATCTCAAGAGCAGGGAGACCAGCCAGACAGCCCACCTGGCTGAGGAGACCCGGCCTCGCTTAGAAAGCTCCTCCAAGACGCCACCGCGTGTGAAATGCTTGGGGTTGAAAAGTAACGAATCTCTCACTACTGACAAGAGAAAGGCCAGAACACAAACACACTTCCTGCTTCCGGATGGATGGAAGTGGGAGGAGGGAGGGGTTCTGACCATCTTCTCTGGTGCTCAGTGAGGCAATAGCACAAGATAGATACCCTCATCTACAGCCCCGCTCTCGTATGTCCGGGGGAAGCTATGGAGAGGGTGCTGCAAAGCTGCCAGCAAGTATGTCTGCCTCTGACGAGTCACTGTTGGATGTGAGGCAACGTGAAGCCTCCACCACTAGGACCCAGGCAAGACTGCCAAGCGGATGAGGCTTCGCTTTAGGACCATGGACTCTGGCGGCAGATAATGGCCTGAGAGGTCAGCTAGTCCAATTGCTTCCTTGTAGACATGCAGAAACTGACGCCCAGAGAGGCAGGGCACCCCGTGTGTGGTCACCGTGGTCAGTGGCAGAGGTGGGGCTGGAGGTCAGAACCGGCTGCATCCGTCTCCATCTCCCCAAGCACAGGCCATGCCTGCCTCTCCCAGGTGGCATCTCCTTTCTGTGGTCCTTTCCCTCCTGCCTGCCTTTCTGCAACATCTGCACTATTCAGACATCACGCTTCCTTTCCTCCTCACTCAAAATTCCCATTCACTCAGTATTACCACGGTTTGATATTAGGACTGCTTGATTCAAGCCAATAGTGCTAAATTAGAAATAATGAAGGCTTCACTGTTCCACGGGGTTCTGCCCTTGGAAGAACTAATGAAACCCAAGGACCATCCAGTTGGCAGGACTGGAAGTAACTGGGCAGAGGAGACATTTTGGAGCAGGTGGTCCATGCCCACCCACTGACAGGAGCTGCCAGTTTCTGACCCACTCCACCCCTCCTCCAGGACCCTCTAGAGTGAACCTGGAGCGAGGGGGCCCAGTGACTTTGGGGTCATTTGCATGGTATCAGCTATAGCCGCAGTGAGAGGGAGGCTGCTGGACACGCTGGGGTTCACCTGTGTCCCAGGAGAACCCCCCTTTAAGATATAACGGGTTCATGCACTGGAGTAGTTGCCGGTACACATCTAGGGAGTGATGGTCCCCCTCCACCAGCCAGTGGGGAATGAGCCCGTGAAGGTCACAGCCAGCCATGAAACAACTGCACTGCCCCAGCACGCCGCCCATGCTTGGTCTGCAACACAGAGATTCCATTTCTTCCTGGGATTAGGAAGCACGAAGTGTCCAGATCTGCTTCTGAAATCTCTTCCTCCCTTAAGGTAAGGTGCTGTGTGGAGCTTACTGGAACCTAAACGGGGGCAAGATGACCAGTCACCAACGGGGGTGAGATGACCAGTCACTAAAGGGGGCGAGGTTACCAATCACTAAAGGGAAAGGGGGCGTGATGACCAGTCACTAGTGGGGGTGAGACAACTGGTCACTAACGGGGGCAATATGACCCCTCACTAATGGGGCTGTGATGACCGGTCACTAAACGGGGTGAGATGACAGGTCATTAATGGGGGCGTAGTGTCCAGTCACTAATAGGGTGTGATGACCTGTCAGTCATTATCTCTTGCATAAGAGACTTCCCAGGGGCAGAGCAGACCCGGTGGACAGCAGGAGCCGCCTGGTCCCACTGCTGAGTTTTATGTCTGGATGCTGAATAGCTGGAGGAAGCAGCCTGTTGGTTTTGTTCACACTGGGTGAACAGTTGGAGTACAGGTTCCTCAGGCCTGTCCTAAATGCTATCAGTCTTTCTCTAGAGATGGGGCAGTTACTATGCAGTGTGGGATCCACAGTTACAGAGCAGATGGGGGAATAAGAACATCCGTTCTGCAGAAAGTGGGACATTCAGGCCAATAGGGAATCTGCTTTTCAATGTAGAATCCCAGTGGGGTGGCCCCATCACTTCTGATGCCTTCATCCCTGATGCCCCCAGCTCTCCCCACACCTGCCATTCCCCGCGTTAATGCAGCAGGGATCCAGAGAAGGGTCTCCGGACATCACTGATGCCCCCAGCTCTCCCCACACCTGCCATTCCCCACGTTACTGCAGCAGGGATCCAGAGAACACTGTCCGGACATGCAGGGGACTGGAGTCCTCACCACTCCCCCTTTTGTCTTCTCCAAGCCAGGGTCAAAGCTGCCTCATGCAGACGGAGAGGAGAAGCTGCGTTCCCTGCCTTTCCCGAATTGTTTGTGGACTGTGAGTGATGCATGTCCTGTGGCACCATGGGAGCACCAGGGAACACCATGCTGTCTCTCCCTGGAGCCCCCATTGGCGTCCTGGCCATTTCCAGCTTGTCTCCCAAAGACAGGCTTCTTTGCACTTTGGTCACACGGAGAATTATCAGTGCAGTCTCTGTCTCTCTCTCTCATTTCCCCCTTAATTGCCACATGTTGCAACTCCCAGGTGTGCCCCCAGCTCTCCTGAGGCTGGTTTGCAGTGGCCGGGCCCAGCTAAAGCAACTGAACCTCCAGAGCAGAGGACAGTGTCCTGCCTGCACGTCTTGACGTGGCCCCACAGGAGGGTTCCCTGTCTTTCACGTGCTGATAGACCAAAACCAAACGCATTCCCAGGCAGATGCGTACATCAGAACAGTGATGAATCAGGGACCCTTCTTAGTGCTATTATAAGTAACAACAGTGAGTCAGACGGGTGCAAACCCTTTGGAAGACTCAGTCTGCAAGCCCCAGGGAGCACAGAGGGGCTGGAGGGAACCGGGGGAGGGATGCACAGGCGAGAAATGCCCGTGACCCGGTCCACAGGTCATCACTGCCTAAAGCTCCCACGTTATATGCACATCCACACTTTCTAAAAAACCACCTACAAGAAAGGGGTTGTTTCCTGGTCCCCAGTGGGGTGCAGAATGTCAGTGCTGGGCTGTACCCTGGGCAGGGCTGCTCTGGGCAGCATCGCCACACCCGTGTCCCATTCTTGGGGTGCATCCCCTTCTCACATCTGTGTCTAAAGAAAGGAATGGGCAGTGTGACCTGAGGAAAATCAGGGACACCCTCTGTGTCCTCATATGCAAACATGTCTCTTTCATGCCAGTTAAATGAAGAAAAAGGCAAGACCTAAATCCTGAACTCCTACCGCTATAACACATTCCTCTGCGCTAAGGAACTGACATTCTAAAGGTGCAGATACCTCCGGGCTGGAGGCTGAATGGGCAAGAAGATCCCGGCACAGCTCAGGCTGTCTGAGTCGAAAGACCATGGTTTTTGGCCAGGCATAGTGGTTCATGCCTGTAATCCCAGCACTTTGGGAGGCTGAGGCAGGCAGATCACTTAAGCCCAGGAGTTTGAGACCAGCCTGGGCAACATGGTGAAACAATGTCTCTACTAAAATACAAAAGTTAAGCTAGGCGTGGTGGCGCATGCCTGCAGTCCCAGCTACTCGAGAGGCTGAGGTGGGAGGATCGCCTGAGCCCAGGAGGTCTAAGCTGCAGTGAGCCGAGATTGCACTACTGCACTCCAGCCTGGGTGACAGAGCAAGACCACACCTTAAAAAAAAGAGAAAAAGAAAAGAAAGAAAGACAGCGGTTTTCATAAGGGGGTAAGACTCAGAGGGCAGAAGAAAGCGGAGTCTTGTGGGGAGCACCATCTGTGGCTGGGTCGGAGGGACGAGGGCCGCTGTAGCCCCTTCCTTTCTGCACCGCTCCGACCAAGTGCGTCTAAGGGGTGGAGGGATGAGGGGGGTGGGTGCCTTCGTGGCTGCTTAGCCATGGTTCTGCTGGACACCATGGTCTGGGGGAGGCAGCGGGGGCGGGTGCCACCTCACCTTCGGGTACCTGACGGGCCGGAATGACACATGCTTGTCACGTCCACCCCACTTCACAGATGGGAAACCGGGGCTCAGGTAACTCAAGGGAAGCAGCACTGGGAGGTCAGGGCAGGCCTTCTGCCCAATCCCCCGCCTGCTGGCTGTGTTCCTTCCACACTCGGCCAAGGTCTCTGCCCCCGCATCCCACCCCACCCTGCCCAGGGCTGCACTGACCTGCCTTCTCCCCCTCCTCATTAGCTGCAAAGAAAACTCTTCTGGGGGCTGTCAAATGCAGAGCTGCTTCGTGTCCCTTCTTTAACAGTAAAAATTGTTTTCTTGGAAATAAATTTGTATTTCTCAACAAAACCTGCCCTCCATCCCTCTATGAAGAAAAATGCAAGTTGCTCTTCCGAGCTCCAAATACACCGAGACGAAAACAAGCCCAGGTGAAGCTGCAGCTGGGGACACGAGTTAATGTGAGTGCGAGCCCAGGGCAGAGCGGGCCCAGATAAATAATTCATGAGCGCCACCGGGGAAGACCGGGCACTCGTGGAGTTCAACAGATCATAAGCAGGATCCAGGGCCGTGTAGCGACACAGCTTCCCAAGCAGGCGAGTGACCTGGAACACAGAGGGGAGGGACGGGGACAGGTGCAGCAGAGATTGGGCACGGGCCAGGAATGCATCACGGCACCTGTGCACAGGGGTGGCCTCCAGGGGCTCCAAGTCCTCTGGGATCCAGGTTCTCCTTCCTTCAGGGCACCCCCACCCACCCTCTCCCCAAGGCTTGGGCCACACTCCATGCCCCCATGCCCAATGGTCCCCGCCCTGCACCCACCTCTGGCAAGTTCTGGGCAGGGGGAGAGCGACACAAGGCAAGGGAGGAGACATCGGTGGATGGGGAAGCAGGGCAGGCTGGGGGTCAGGGCTCAGGGCGGTGCTGACAGTAGGACATGCTGGTCCCCTTCCCAGTGAAGTCCCAGGAAACAGCCTCTCATGTTGCTGGGCCGGTGCTCAGGAGCTGGGGCTGCCTGGTGCACAAAGCACATGGACTAGGACACTGGAATGTCACCGAGCTTCCCTCTAATACAGTGGGAGGGAGGACTTGGCGCACAGTGGGTGAGTGAATGGACAGGCAGGAGTGACCAGCCCAGTCCCAGCGCTTACCGAGGAGGACTGGGGAGGGGGGCCGAGTCTCCAGTCAGGCAGAGAGAGCTGCTGGTGTCAACCCTGCCAGCAAGATGTGCCCCAGATCCCCAGAGTCCAGCGAACTTCCCTGGCCCTGGCCAGAGTCCACGTCTGACTCTGAAGGTGTGCGGGGTGTGGACATGAGGGCACTGCTATCTTCACTGCCAGGGCTGCTGGATATGCTCCAGCCTGTCACAAGCCAAGGTGACCGAGCTTCCCTGAGAGGCACCCAGCCTGACGCAGCACAAGGCAACGGGCTGGGGCACGATGGGCTCTCCTGACGCAGCACGGGGCAACGGGCTGGGGCACGATGGGCTCTCCTGACGCAGCACAGGGCAACGGGGTGGGGCACAACAGGTTCTGCTGTTTCTCAGTCTCCCTGTGATGGGAATTGCAATCCCATCCTCAGAGGGTGGCTAAGGGGATCCCCAGGAAAGTACCTGGACAATTCCTGCCACAGAGACACTTTAAAAAGGAAAATGGCCAGCATTTCTGAGGTTTCCTTTTCCTAACCAGGAACAGATTCTCTTTGACAGATGGGTCTTGCCACTTGTTATGAACCCAATGCCGTGGGCCCGGCCTGCACTTCCTGGTGGAGTCCTGGCCCCACCCAGCTCCTCCACACGTCCTCTTCACTGAAGGAAACTCACAGAGCCCTGGTGGCACCGGGTGCTGCCCGTGCAGGGCACAGAAACTCAGGGCCGGTTTCCCTCTGGCTTAGGGAGGGTGAGGGAGGTCGGACCTGTTTCCTGTTAAACCCTGGAGCTAGCACAGACTTGCAGCCTGCCTGGGACCCAGTGAGGATCTGTGGAGATGGGCTACAGGGAGTGTTGGGGTGAGAGCTGCACAGGGCTGTTCTCAGCAGATCCCAGCAAGTGACACACCCAAGGCTGGGGACCCAGGACAAGGCCAAGGGCACCTAAGCACCAAGCAAGAGTGAGATTAGACCCTCCCAGAAGTGATGCACCCAAGGCTGGGGACCCAGGATGAGGCTAAGGGCACCTAAGGGCTGAGCAGGAGTGAGATCAGACCCTCCCGGGGCTCAAAAAAGGCTCCCAGCATTGGTCACAGCCCGTGCCCCTCGCAGGCCTGCATGACAGTCAGGGCCTCCATCACCATCAGGCCAGCACAGGCACAGCCCAGACATGCAGGAGGCTCCAGCCAGTATTTGAGAGCAGACGCCTGAGTGCCGGGACTCGGCCCGCAGCCCACATTTGCCCAGGGAGACTGGTGGTCCCCATGTGCCACCCGAGCTGTCAGGCACTGAGTATGTTTTTAAAGCCTCACTTTTTAATTATGTCATCTAATACATGGAAAATTGTGTATCACTACTGTAAATGGAAAGCAGAATCATTGCTGTGAGAAGGCCACCCTAAAGGTGAGTTCCATGAAAACAAAACACCCAAATTTTGTTCATTTAAACGTGATCAAAGACTGCATGGCGACACGTTCTCTGGAAAGAGGGGCTGTTCATGGCCCCCTGAGTCTCTCGCTCTCCAGGATGAGCTGGGAGTGGAATCGCCATGGCCACGGAGTCCCTTGCCGCCTCTGAGCTTCTGCCTGTGGGAAGAGCTGGCAGGTTGGGGGACCGGCCACACGGTCTGTACTGAGTGGGTCTCTCAGCACCACCTCATTCTAATAGGAGGGCTCCTCAAATCAGGGCCTTATGGTGCTAAGGTTTTAATAACACATTAGAATACACAGAACTAAATAAAAATAAAACAAAACAAAATAAAACACAAAAGCTGTAGACGATTTTCTGCTCTGGAAAACACCAGTGCACACAAGCCTTTATCTGGGGGTCCCCTGGAGGGGTTGGGGTGGCCCAACAGAGAGCAGGGAGCAGAGGCAGATGTGGGGGTCACACTCCACCAGGAGCCCCCAGGCACCGTGGCCACAGGACAGCTGAGCTTGTGGACTGTCCTCCAGAGTCCAGCTGGAATCACTGCCCACGCCTAAATCTAAGAAGAAGTATGCGATGGGAAGACCTTTGGCTCCTTCTGCTCAGGAAGCATAGACAGTATCTTCAGTTTTGCCCACGCAGGCCCCTTGAAGGGGACACACAGACGCCAGGAGACGCGTGGCGGCCGGGTCACTCCCAGTGGGGAGCTGTGGTTTGGGCGCCTGAGCCTGGAGCCCCCGTCTTACTGGGAGGTGTTCCCTTATGACGGAGCCCACGGGGTCTGCCCAGGTCACAGTCCCCTCCCACAGGCCACGCTTCAGGAGGATCATCGCAGGTGGGTGGCCTCTATTGAGCTGTGAACTGCAACTTTCCATTTTCTGATCACAAGCTCTAACTCATTTTCCCACAACATATTATGGGCGGCTCATAAGATTTTCTATCAAAACGTAAATAGATTCGGATTTCTCTGAAGAGCAGGTTTCCTATATCAGTGCGTACCTGTCCGTGTTCACATTAAGACCAAGGACAAAAGAGGAAAATAGATTTTTGCCTAGGTTGTATGACTTTATGAAATTAAAAAAAAAAAAACACCTAAGCAGCCCTGAGCCTCTGCAAAAAAAGACCCCACAGGCACATCCCGTACCCGGTCAGAGCCAGGACATACCCCACGTGCTTTTTTTTCCTCCCCTTTCAGAAATGTAATTTCCATGACGCGTCCACCCAGGGCCAGGAACCACAGAAGAGAAAGAGCAGTGGGAAGCTTCCAGAAACTCCCACGAGGGCTCAGGAAACATGGGGAGGTGGCGATCGGAATCATCTGCCAGGCCTGGAGAGCCAGAGGTTGGCCAGCCGGGAGGTGTCCTGTCCGAGTCCCCGCCCTGGCTCCACTTTCATGCAAGAGAGGGGCAGGGTGGGCCACAGAGCTAGGTCCTGGAGAGCCACCCCCAACCCAGCACGGGTCCAGGACAGCAGGAAGAACCCATCCTAGGTCGGAAGTTCAAATCTCTGATTTGAGATGAGTGTTGACCCTACGGGGGTTGAAGGCCTCTCTGGAGAGCGTCGAGTGAGCAGACAGGCCCAGAGCTGGACGATCTCTCCCTAAAATGCCAATGGCCTCGGAAGACAAAACCCAAGGGGGTCAGTGGCCCCCCATGCACTGAGCTCACTGGGTCTCCCTGCGCCTGTGTCTGGAGTCATACACAATGCTGTTATTTTACTGCCTAATTTCAAAATGCACGGCTGCAGTTTACACCCTGAGCTGTGGCTTGAATAATTTATCGCAAAGTCCCTGTGTCAGTGACCAGTGTGTTGGGTGTTGCTTTGAAACCCACAGAGAAGACCTAATGTATCATGTTGTTTTCCTCCTCTTTAAATATTATTGACACAGCAATACTTCAGTACAGGCCATTAATAATGGTCTGCTTCTAGAGGAGAAAATACTGATGCAGGTCAGGGCAGGTGACTCGCTCTGAGCCACTTAACACTGGGTGGCAACAGTAACCCACCACTGCTTCCTTTTTAATTTAATCCAGGAAGCAGCACAGCAAAGTTTCCTCATATTTCTCCTCTTAAAGCTGACAGAAAATAACCAGCAGAAAACAAACAACACATCTTAGGGAAGGGAATTTAGACAAGGACAGAGACCAGGGAGTGAGAGGAAGATGCCTGTGTTTCCCACAGTCATCGGGAGGAATCTGAGGCAGCGTTAGAGCGAGCGCCCTCCACTTTGGCCCACAGCTCCTTGCTCCTAAAATCAGCACCGCGTCCCCAGCTTACAGCTCCTTGTTCCTAAAATCAGCACCGCGTCCCCAGCTTACAGCTCCTTGTTCCTAAAATCAGCACCGCGTCCCCAGCTTACAGCTCCTCGTTCCTAAAATCAGCACCGCGTCCCCAGCTTACAGCTCCTTGTTCTAAAATCAAATCAACGCTGCGTCCACAGCTCACAACTCCTTGTTCCTAAATCAACGCCGCATCCCCAGCTTACAACCCCTTGTTCCTAAATCAATGCCGTGTCCCCAGCTTACAGCTCCTTGTTCCTAAAATCAACGCCACGTCCCCAGCTTACAACTCCTTGTTCCTAAATCAACGCCGCGTCCCCAGCTTACAACTCCTTGTTCCTAAATCAACGCCACGTCCCCAGCGTACAACTCCTTGTTCTAAAATCAACGCCGCGTCCACAGCTTACAACTCCTTGTTCCTAAATCAACGCTGCATCCCCAGCTTACAACTCCTTGTTCCTAAAATCAACGCCGCATCCCCAGCTTATAGCTCCTTGTTCCTAAATCAATGCCACGTCCCCAGCTTACAGCTCCTTGTTCCTAAATCAACACTGTGTCCCCAGCTTACAAACGCTGTGTCACACTCTACGGTTTCTATCTGGTTTTATTTTCATCCAACTCTCTCCAGGCCTGCCTGTCACTCAGGGACAGATCTCACCAGTCCAGCCACATCTGGGAGATAAAAATGCCCAATTCAATGAGCATTTGTTAAACACACCCCAAGGTTTGTTGCCATGAATTGTAAATTCCTGGAAGGCAGCAAACCTGCAGTCTTAGAGTAGGATGGGGCCTTTCAGCCCCTGAACATGCATCTGGGTGTGGACCAGGGGCTTGCCAGCCCCGCAAAGGGCATGGGCAGCCTGCTTTGCCTCAGCGTCCACACGAGCAGGTGGGGTAGCACCTCCTGTCAGAGGGGAGGATCCACCTGTGCATGTGGAGGTGCAGAAGGAGGGGTCATCCATGGAAATCTGACTTCTACAGCAAACTCAAGTTTAAGCAAAAGTAGACTACCCTTCGGAAATGCACACTGGAATGATAGCAAAACATGAAATCGACGTAAGTGTCCATCAGTGGATGGATGGATAAAGAAAACGTGGTGTGTCCACACAATGGAATACTACTCAGCTATGAAAAAGGATGAAGTCCTGTCTGTTGCGCACAATGGAATACTATTCAGCCATAAAAAAGGATGAAGTCCTGTCTTTTGCACACAATGGAACACTATTCAGCCATAAAAAAGGATGAAGTCCTGTCTTTTGCAGCAACATGGATGGAACTGGAGCCATTATCTTGAGTGAAACAATGCAGAATCAGAAAGTCAAATACTGCACATTCACACATTTAAGTGGGAGCCAAATTACATGCGTGCATGGATGTAGCACATGGGACAATGGACGCTGCAGACCCGGGAGGCTGGGAAGGGAGAGGAGGGTGAGAATTCGCCGCTCGGGCCCATCTATGTTATTCAGTGATGGCTACACTCAAAGCCCAGACTTCACCACTACACAACAGATCCACGTAGTAAGACCGCACTTGGACCCCAAACATTCATACAGTAACAAATATTACTAAGAGAACCTACTGGTCAGATAGATCTTTGCTTTCCTGCCAGTCAGTGCCAGGGGAGCTTTGGTCTCTCACACGGCTTAGAGCCCTTCCTTCCAAGGCGGGCAGCTCCTGCGTGCACATGGGGGCTCCCACCACCCCGAGGGCCGGTCCCCCATGCCTGTTGTAGGGTGGTGTGGGTTTGCTCTGGCTGGTGTGGACAAGCCCTTAACTGAGAACAGGGTCAGGGGACCTTCTAGCTTTCTTCTCTAGCTTTCTTCGTCTCTAGCTTTTCTTTTTTTAAGGCATTTATTGCTCCTGAAAATAATCTGTGCTTGCAAAGAAAAAGTCATTTTGTTTCAAATCCAGTGATAAAGAATGGATCTTTTCTTCTCCTAGCAAACCATTTTCCCTTGCCCCAGGGGACCATGTATGACCTGAGCCACCTTCCCCCACGCCAGGCCCTCAGGAGACCCAACCTCCCTGACACATCCTAGGCCCGGGGCGGGTGTGGGGAGGCACGAGCTTCTCTGGAAACCGGCAGCTGTCGCCTGCTTGCCCATCTGTCACCAAGCTCTAAGTCCTGCTGTCTGCTCAACAGGCACGAGGAGCAGTCCCACAGTGCGATGAGGCCGGCACTGGGGCCCAGGGAGGGCTCGGCCCCAGGTCCCCTGACGTGGGGTGTCTGCCCTCCCCAGGAGGACGGGGTTGGGGGCACATCTGATGGGGCCTGGGTCATGCCTGCCAGTTCTGCACAGAGCTGCCTCCTGAGTGCCCACGTGCCCTGCGGGGCTGCCGGGTGGCTCCATTTGCTCTGTGTCTGTGGAGCAACTGCGCCCCTGGGCCCGCCTGGCCTGGGCTCCCACTGAGGTCACAGCGCCTGGGTCGTTCAGCTCCAAGGATGGGGCAGGCCCCACAGGGCAGGACCCCCTCCAGCAGTTTCTGCCTGTCCTGGGAAGGCCACGGAGACAGACCCTTGACTTCAGGACAGGGGGCTGCTCTTTCCATAAATCCCCCTGGCTGGCGCCTGGAGCCCAGGTTCCTCCCACACAGCCAGTCATTCCTGCCATCCACACTGGCCCTGCAAGGGCTGGAAAGGCCACAGGTGGGCCTCACTCAAGACGGAAGAACCAGGGAGGAGAAGGGAGCCACATTAGCCTGGCTGGGTGGGCAAAGCCACGTCAGCAGCCAGAATGTCCCTGCAGATAAACGTGGGGGGAGGCATGACAGAAAGCCGGGTTTCTACAGAAAGAGGAGGCCAGGGAGGGGCAGAGCCTGGGGGGAGGAGTGCAGGGAGGGGCAGGCAGAGACCAGTGGGTCATAGGGACCCTGTGGAGCCCCCAGACCAGCCCCTGCACAGAGGAGAGCAATGTGGGGCCGGAGGAATGGAGTGCAGGGGAGATGACTGCACGGGAGAGGAGTGCAGGGGAGTGGAGTGCAGGGCTGGGGGAGAGTAGTGCAGGGGAGAGGAGTGCAGGGCAGGGGGAGAGGAGTGTGGGGCTGGGGGAGAGGAGTGCAGGGGAGAGGAGTGCAGGGCAGGGGGGAGAGGAATGCAGGGGAGAAGAGTGCAGGGGGGTGGGGAGAGGAGTGTGGGGCTGGGGGAGAGGAGTGCAGGGGAGAGGCGTGCAGGGTGGGGGGAGGAGTGCAGGGGAGAGGAGTGCAGGGCGGGGGGGAGAGGAGTGTGGGGCTGGGGGGAGAGGAGTGCAGGGCCGGGGGAGAGGAGTGCAGGGGAGAGGAGTGCGGGGCTGGGGGAGAGGAATGCAGGGCCCGGGAAAAGGACTGCAGGGCCAAGGGAGAGGCCCAGGGCCCGGGCTGCAGCCTGGCTTCAGCTTTTACCCGGCAGCCTCAGAGCTCTACTTTTAATTAAGTGCCTCACCAAATAATTAATTTGTACTCCTCTGTGGAATAGGAAAAGAGCCATGGAATAATTAAAGAATTAAAACACTAGCTCAGAGCCGGGAGCAGCAGTCAGGGCTGGCCCGGAGGCTCCTGGGCTCTGACCACGCCATCCATCCGCTGAGGACAGCAGACCACCTGCGTGAGACGCGGAGGAGCGGCAGCTCTGCCGTGAGAGGAGCCCGTGTCCAGCCTCCAACGTAGATGCTGTGTTGGAGAGTCTAAATGTAGACCGAATAAGCTACCTCACATTTCAAGCTCAGTAAATGTAATGTTTAATCACACCTGTAATCCCAGCACTTTAGGAGGCTGAGGCAGGTGGATCACCTGAAGTCAGGAGATCAAGACCATCCTGGCCAACATGGTGAAACCCCGTCTTTACTAAAAATACAAAAATTAGCTGGGTGTGTTGGCAGGCACCTGCAATCCCAGCTACTCGGGATGCCGTGGCAGGCGAATGCTTGAATCTGGGAGGTGGAGCTTGCAGTGAGCAGAGATTGCACCGCTGCACTCTAGCCTGGGTGACAGAGACTCCATCTCAAAAAAAAAAAAAAACTCTACTTCAAGTTGTAATTCTGAGATTTTGAAGCATGTTTGGCTGGACTCCATCCTTCATGCCCCATGTAAGAGGGTTGTGTTCTGGGTAGAGAAGTCATCTTTGTGCGGGGTGCGAGGCATCCGGGGGCCAGGGGACTGTGAGCTGCAGCAACAGTGACCCCTCCAGTGCTGACAGCGTGGGGCGGTCCCGGGTCCGATCCTGGCTGTTCCTCTGAGCGGCCGTAGGGGTCCGCCCTGGCCCCTACACTATGCCCACCAAGAGGACCTCCTGTAAACGTGATACTCGTGCCAGAGAACCCACAGCCAGCCCCTCACACCCCTGCACTGACCGGCTTTTATTTCCAGCCTAAAAGAAGAGAAGGCAGATTTAGTTGCCTGAACACAAACCCTCCTTCTCCCTCGCTCAAGCCATCAGGGGGTTCTAGTCAGCTTGTCCACTCTCATCTCCTTTAAATAAACAGCAAAACCGTTTTCACAACTCATCTCCCAATGTGAAATTAGTTTCATGGTGACTGAGCACCGCGTGCTGCCCGAATTTCTCACCAACCTCAGACGCTCTCGTTTTCACGTGCCAAGGAGCTACACAAAGATAAAGCAGCCCAATAAAGACCCGGCTGAAGGCTTTTGTGTTCTCTCACTCTTGCCCACTTACCCCGCGTTTTCCACCAACACAGGCAGGGGAAAGCTTGGCCTGGGAACCTGAGTTCTGGGACCTGCTCCCTGGCTGGACTTGCTGGCACCCACCGGAGATGAGGCCTCCAGGAAACCTGTCATCGGGAGACTCGTCCACACGACGAGACCAGGGGGAAGAGGTGCTGTCTGCAGCTGTTCTCCGCGAGTCCCTGGCCCACCTGATAACGAGTTCCGTAACTGGAAACATCAAGGTGGGGGTGTGGGTTGAGACTTCACTGCACTTTATTAAATCTCAGCCACTCAAAGGTGGGGTGCAGACTGGGGTTCGCAGCTCTGACACACCACACTTGATCTCAGATGTTTACCTGATGAACTCTGGCCTCTGGTTTTTATTTTTACTTTTTTTTTAATTTTTCATTATTATTTTTTGAGTCAGAGTCTCACTGTGTCACCCAGGCTGGAGTGCAATGGCAGGATCTCAGCTCACTGCAACCTCCACCTCCCAGGTTCAAGTGATTCTGATGCCTCAGCCTCGCGAGTAGCTGGGATTACAGGTGAGTGCCACCATGCCCGGCTAATTTCTGTATTTTTAGTAGGGATGGGGCTTCACCATGTTGGCCAGGCTGGTCTTGAACTCCTGACCTCAAATGATCCACCCGCCTTGGCCTCCTGAAGTGCTGGGATTACAGGCGTGAGTCACCTTGCCCAACCTAGTTTTTATTTTTTTAATTAACTGCTTGCCTCACTAATAAAACTTCTCTTTTGCCAAAGGATGCTTCTCAGGTTGCATTCCCCAGTCAGGGGAATAACCAGAGGATTAAAACAATCACTTCAAAAACAATCGCCAAGGCCCGTAAGAGAAGGGTTTAAAACGCCCCAGGGCCATGCTTGGTTTCAGGCCAGAGGGTTCTCAGCTGGAATCACCCAACACGCGAAAGCCGTTGAGAGGCCGGGATGAAAGCACCTGGTCACCACTAACGCCCTGCGCACCTTTCCTTCTTCCTCCTCCTCTTTATTTCTTAACAGGAAGCTGCCTGACATTTCGGCTTTGACGTCTACTGGGAAGCATGACTGAAGTTGGGGTGCAGGGTGGGGGCTGGGGTCCGGCCGCAGGTGGGGTGCAAGGTGGGACTGGTGTCCGGCCGCAGGTGGGGTGCAGGGTGGGGCTGGGGTCCGGCCGCAGGTGGGGTGCAGGGTGGGGGCTGGGGTCTGCCCGCAGGTGGGGTGCAGGGTGGGGGCTGGGGTCCGGCCGCAAGTGGGGTGCAGGGTGGGGGCTGGGGTCCGGCCATAGGTGGGGAGCAGGGTGGGGCTGGGGTCCGGCCGCAGGTGGGGTGCGGGGTGGGGGCTGGGGTTTGGCCGCAGGTGGGGTGCGGGGTGGGGGCTGGGGTCCGGCCACAGGTAGGATGCAGGGTGGGGGCTGGGGTCCGGCCACAGGTGGGGCGCAGGGTGGGGCTGGGGTCCGGCCACAGGTAGAGAGCAGAGGGCCTTCTCCCACAGGCCTGCTCTTGGCTGTGCATGTCACAGAGGGGACCACACTCCACACTCACAGCAACCCAGAGGTGGAGTTCACGTGCAAAGAATGGGAAGCTGGAGCCTTAAATAATTTGCCTAAGTTCAGGCAGCAGCGAAAGCCAGAGCCAGAATTTGGAAGCAGGTACAGCTGATTCCAAACCTACCTCCTATACCCATGACCCGTCAGGACCACAGGGCCTGAGTCCACGGCTGGGGCGTGCACAGCAGGGGGACCTGAGGACACGGAGGGCGGCACTTCAGCCTCACGGGCGCTCCCACCATGCAGACAGATGCAGGCAGTGTAGTAGATGGTAAAACGGCCTAAAACCATCAGCAGCCTCAGGACCGCCCTGTCATGATGCCAACTCTCAATCCGTGCTGAGAGCCCGGCACTGCCTCAGGGAGATTAGCAAACACTTTTCATCTGTTTATACACAAACAGCAGGCATGGGCCCGCTGGCCTTCCAGGAACATGAGTCTGCGTGACTGGCTGTTGTGCCCTCACCCGGAACCGTGCCAGGCACTGAGGAGGTGCTCAGTAAACTATGGGGTTGCATCGTATTTGAGGTCATCCGGAGGCACCCGCTGCTGCACTGGGACTCCTGGAGATCCTCCTCCAGCCGGAAGCTGGCCAAGCTGTCTCCAGGTCCTGGGATCACGTTGTTTCAGTGGAGACGATGGCCGTCAGCTTCAGATTCAGAAATGGCACTTAGTGCCTCTTCCCTTGGAGTCACCTCGGGTGACATGGGGTGGCCCCCATGGCCAGCACTGACCAGCTCTGCCCCCCACCGAGGCGGGAGCCACATCTCACCACCAAATGCCCTTTTATGGGAACTGAGGTGCAAAGCCGGGGCTTGAGGCAAGCAGCCCCCACGGGAAACACGGCGCGGTCGTCAGGCGAGTGCTGCCTTAGAGACCCGCCCCCCTGCGGAGGCTGTGCTCTGGATGGCCACTCGCTCACCCCTTTATTAAGTTGGTTCTACGGAGGGTGAGAGAGGCAGGGACGTGTCTTGGGAGAAGGTCATATGAAAAATTAGTGCCACTGAGTTTCAGCCCCTAAAAAGCTTCCAGTTTCACGGTGAGGGGAAATGTTGTAAACTAAAACCTCTGGTGGGGAGAGTCACTTTTGTTCCCCGAATCCCCAGTACAGTGGACGGCGCCGCGTGAGCCGGATGGCGACCCGGCCGGCGTGCAGTGAAGGAACAACGGAGCCAAATGCCGCAGGTGTGGATGAGGGAGAAAACAAAAGCTCCCACTGCGCCCCTCCCTCCCTGGAGCTTAGGGTTCATCTGAGGGGTGAAGAGGAGGATGTGAAGGACACCACGGGGGTCAGGGAGCCAGGGAAATGTCCAGGAATCCTGGGGCCGGGACCTGCTCCCTGGAAGCAGATCTGAGGACGTTTCGGGCAGGCCAGCTGCAGCGAGAGAAATGGACTTGCCGGGGAGGAACTCCCGGCTGCCTCAAAGCTCAGCAGGTCCACGGAGCAGGAGCCACACAAGGCTGTTCAACAAGCCCCATGAGGTGGGGAGCTGGCCCGGACCACCCTGGCACATGGAACACGAGCTCCACACAGCCCTTCAACACGTCCCGGGAGGTGGGGAGCTGGTCCGGGCCACCCTGGCGTGGATACGGCTGGGCTGGGTCTCATCTGTAGAACTCCTGGCAGGAGATGGAGTGCCCTGGTCCCGGCCGGGGTTCGGCAGCACAAGTGGGGGTCTGCTACAGGCCGCTTGGATCCAGGGGAGGAGGAAAGAGCACAGGAGAGGGCAGGAGATGTTTGGCTTCTGTCATGAGCTGACCTGTGTCCCCCAAAATCCACAGGGGAAGCCCTGAACCCTCATGTGACTGTACTTGGGAACAGGGCCTCTAAAGAGGTAAAGGTAAAATGAGGTCCTGAGGGGGCCCCGATCCAACAGGACCTGTGTTCTTCAGGAAGAGGAAGAGACACACAGCCTGCATCTACACAGAGGGATGGCCCCTGAGGACGTGGCCACAACGCAGCCACCGTGAGCCAGGGAATGCGGCCCCAGGAACAAGCCCTGCCCACAGGCGTCTCAGACCCAGGCCTTGGGGACTGCAGGGGATGGATGTCTACCCCACCTGTGGGGCTTCACCGTGGCCACCCGAGCTGACTGACAGGGGTGGGGAAGCACGCCATCCGGGCTCCAGCCCTGAGGTTGGCGGGAACCAAGTTTCTTGGTGGTGGCGAGCTTCTCACATGGGCTTGGCGGCACCTCCCAACACGACAAGGCCAGTGGTAAAACGGGCCTCTGCTTTTTTTAAAGAATAGCTTGTCTAATGACTCTGAGAGCATCTATTAATTTCATCACTGTTGCCGACTTAATCAGCAAACTTCATTTACAATTCCACAAGCTACGAAAAATCATTTGCTACTGTCATAGCAGTATAGGAAACGTGTCAGCACCTTGGGAGCCCGGCCAGTGTTTCATTTCACTGAGTTCCAGAAGACTCCGGCTCTCGGATGGGAGCAGCCCCCATGGCTGCTTTTCAGCTCCTCGTTTGGAAAACTTGGTGACTCTCTAAGGTGACAGGAAAAGCAAAAATTGCTCTATTAATGCTTCCAGTGCCCAATTTGGGAGTAAAGAATGGGTTTTATCACCAAAAAGAAGACTTCACATGATGTTTCTGCCTGAGAGAAGTAGGCAGGGTCTAGGGGCCATCCGAGCCTCCTCCCATCCCAGAGGATGACAGAGGGAACCGCCCACTTCCTGTGTGGCCCCAGGACTCAGAGCTACCCTCAATGGAACCCGAATTTTATTCCTAACCCCTCCCAGATGCTTCCTGTGTGTCCACAGCTGGGTGGTGGTTCTAGTTTTAGGTTTTTTATATTTAAAAAACCAGCAGATTAAAAAATTAACCAGCATCTATTTTTAAAGAACTGCATGCATTCCTTTGCTATAAATAACACCTTAGTGGACTCCAAAAAAAGTAATTCAAAACAATCCTTTTTCACTGGGTTTGCTGCTTGTTTACGTTATATTTCTCTGAGATAACAGAAACAGGCACATCTTATCACTTTCCTGACAGTTTCATTTTCAGGATCTGATAATGCTATGTGTGCTTATATGGAAAATATTGATCCCACTACACTCTGCTTTTCCTAAATTTTTCATTTTTTAAAAAATTCATGACAGTATTTGATTCCCAGAGGTTTTACAAACCATCTCCTTCAAGCAAATGCATGTAAATTTCACTTCTGTGACTCTGAGTTCATTTTTAAAGAATGGTTGTAGAAAATCTTCTTCTACTTTGCCAAATTTCATCTTTAAAATGCTTGTTTCTGTTCCTCTCATGATAATGGTAATGTTTATGATGGCTGATTTTAAAACCTCTTAGGGTATGAAGTGTGTCGTAGAAATGCTAAATGCTAATAGATACATAAACAGTAAGATGGAAGCGGGAGAAACACACACCTCCCCCTTTCCTCACAAGCCTCAGAATTTCGGGCTTGAGAAAATCAGCCTGGCACCCATGAAGTACCTGCGGTCTGAGCTGTGTGGCCACTATTTTTTTTTTTTTTTGAGACGGAGTCTTGCTCTTGTTGCCCAGGCTGGAGTGCAATGGTGTGATCTCGGCTCACCACAACCTCCACCTCCTGGATTCAAGCAATTCTCCTGCCTCAGTCTGCCGAGTAGCTGGGATTACAGGCGTGAGCCACCACACCTGGCGAATTTTGTATTTTTAGTAGAGATGGGGTTTCTCCATGTTGGTCAGGCTGGTCTCGAACTCCCGACCTCATGTGATCCGCTCACCTCGGCCTCCCAAAGTGCTGGGATTACAGGCGTGAGCCACCGCACCCAGTCGTGGCCACTCTTAAGGTGGGTGCAGCTTATGGTGGCGAATATGGAAAGGTTACTATTGGCTTTCGCTGATTTCTTTTAAAAAAAAACGCAAAGAAGAGAAAGGTCACTAAGCAAAAGACCTAAGCTGGTTTGGAATTCACTAATCTAACACTGGCTAGAGTTTAAAAAGTAGGGGCTAGTAAAGCCCACTTGGTATGCACAAAATAAGATTAGCTGCAGCGTTTTGCTGTCCACGTTGTCTTAGCTGGAAGACGGGGTGTGGGGGGAGGTGCAGGGCAGGAAGCATCTGCGGTGAGGCCTCTGGTCAGTCACTGCGCAGCTGGAGAAGACTCAGGTGGTGCTCGTGGCCCATGAGGGGCTCTCCCCAGAAGAGACAGGAAGGGCCCACCGTGGTTTCCCATGGCAATGTCCTCATGCACGCTGAGGTACACATCTTACGTGGATGCTGTTAGTATTCAGTACACTGCGTCTAAAATGCACGTGTGTGCAAATGCGTGTCTCTAGTGCACTCAGAGTGGGAAGTCTGCACGGCTCCTTTTAACTCTATGGGATCATGAAGGAAAGTAAAACCTTAGAGGCTGAGGGGTTTCTGCCTGCATCTGAATTTCTTTGGAATGCTCATGTCAAATCTGATGGAAATGTGGTACTAGCAGCAGCCACTGCCCAAATAAACATGTTCAAAGCTCCTTTTCACCAAGGCTTCTGCTGTGAACCTCTCCCTTCTTGGGGCACCTGCTGCCCCTTCCTCCTGCCTCTCCTGGGGCAGCACAGGCACCTGCAACCAACTTACGGAGTTTTGCAGATGTGACACCCTAAGAAAGCAGCCAACACTGTGTTCCTCGTGGAATTACTGAGTTCACATCCCTTTTCCTTTTTAGAGAGACAGGTCGTATAGGCAGCATGAATGGAAATGCCAAGACTCCATCGATTTTTACCAACTTTTCCAAGGAAAGTCCAAATCATGTTTGCTCCTCCATGCTAGTACAGCTCAGTGCCAGCCTGGTCTGGCCCTGGAGCCTTCTTTTGGCATCCAGAACATCTCCCTGACAACCCAGAAACACAGCTGACCTCCTGCCATCCTGAGCCTCACAAGCTTGCTGGACACCTGCGGTGAGTCCCAGCGAGGGTGAGTCCCAGCGCCAGGCAAAGATCTGGTGAGGGAAGAGCCGCCCGGGATGCAGACACACTTATCACTCACTTGCCATTTCCACAACGTCGTTTCTTTGCAGCTGTGGACGGCAATGGATTCCTTAAGGGCCATCCCACCCCTATGGAGATAGATGCCAGGGCTTGGGAGCCACCTGGTGTGGCTGTGCACGCTGAGTGTCCTCGTCACTCAGAGGAAGGTAGGCCCAGGGTCCCTTAGGCCAAGAGACTTGTTTGGGTCTGACTGGGGCCACCCTGGCTGTCCCCACATTTCCAAAAGTAAACCTGTAACGCATCATGTCTCAAAGACAGGAAACCCTATGGACACCCCAGCTCCATCACGCGGTCATGACATTTTGGGCCAGGAGGGCCTCCTGTGTGGTCCTCTGGCGGGAAGGCTGCTAGTCTCCCTAGGGCTGCCCTAACGAGCCCCACAGCCTGAGCGGCTCAAACAACAGAAATGTACTCTGTCACGGTTCTGGGGGCTGAAGTCTGAGGTCCGGGCTTCGGTTTCTCCTGAGACTTTGCAGGCTGGCGGGCGGCCGTCTCCTCCTGTGTCCTCACGTGGCTTCTTCTCCAGTGTCTCTTCTTTCAAGGACACCAGTCCTGCTGGAGCCAGGCCCACCCCACGACCTCACATAACCTCAATCGCCTCCTGAAAGACACTTTCTCCAAATACAGTCACCTTATGTGGCCCTGGGTGTTATTCCTCAAATACAGTCGCCTTATGCGGCCCTGGGTGTTACTCCCCAAATACACTCGCCTTATGCGGCCCTGGGTGTTACTCCCCCAAATACAGTCGCCTTATGCGGCCCTGGGTGTTACTCCCCCAAATACAGTCGCCTTATGCGGCCCTGGGTGTTGCTCCCCAAATACAGTCGCCTTATGCGCCCCTGGGTGTTGCTCCCCAAATACAGTCGCCTTATGCGGCCCTGGGTGTTGCTCCCCAAATACAGTCGCCTTATGCGGCCCTGGGTGTTGCTCCCCAAATACAGTCGCCTTATGCGCCCCTGGGTGTTGCTCCCCAAATACAGTCGCCTTATGCGGCCCTGGGTGTTGCTCCCCAAATACAGTCGCCTTATGCGGCCCTGGGTGTTGCTCCCCAAATACAGTCGCCTTATGCGGCCCTGGGTGTTGCTCCCCCAATACAGTCGCCTTATGCGGCCCTGGGTGTTGCTCCCCAAATACAGTCGCCTTATGCGGCCCTGGGTGTTGCTCCCCAAATACAGTCGCCTTATGCGGCCCTGGGTGTTGCTCCCCAAATACAGTCGCCTTATGCGGCCCTGGGTGTTGCTCCCCAAATACAGTCGCCTTATGCGGCCCTGGGTGTTGGCGCTTCCCAGGTGAACTTGGGGAACACACGTCAGCCCATCCCAGGTGGAGCTGCGGCAGTGCGGGGTGTGGCTGGTGCTGGGGGTGGGCAGGAAGGGTAAGCAGGGGACAAGGGATCGGACGCAGGAGGTGTCCTGGCCCTAACATTTCCTTTGCTTCTCGTAAACGTCACCTGAGCCCACTCAACACCAAGGCCACATCAAGGAGAGAGGACAAGGGGAGAGTGATCACAGGGTGTGACAGTGATGGAGGGGACCCAGACGAAGGGACTAAGGAGGGCAGCGGGGCCTCACAGGGCACCTCCCACAGGGAGCAGAGAGCGGACGATGGCCGGTGGCGATGAGATGTGGCCCTGCTGTGGAGGAAGCGCCAGGTGCATCTGACGAAGGTATGAAGACACAGAAGGGGACGGGAAGGGGCTAGAAAGAAAAGTATCACAGTCAGCCTGGTCCCTATGCTATGTGCACGTGCACGTGTGTGTATGTATCTGGGTGTGTGCATTGCATGTGTGTGAGGGTGTGTGTGGCTGTGCTATGTGTGAGGGTGTGCTGTGTGTGGCTGTGTGTGGGTGGGTGTGCTGTGTGTGGCTGTGTGTGGGTGGGTGTGCTGTGTGTGGCTGTGTGTGGGTGGGTGTGCTGTATGTGTGTGGGTATATACATGTGTGGGTGTGTGGGTGTGTGTGCTGTATTGTGTGGATGCATGCATGTGCACGTGTATGTATCTGGTTGTGTGCATTGCACGTGTGAGGGTGTGTGTGGCTTTGCTGTGTGTGGGGGTGTGGGTGTGTAGGTGGGTGTGCTTTGTGTATATGTGGGGGTATGTACATGTGCACGTGTGAGTGTGTGTGCTGTGTGTGGGGTGTGAGTGTGTGTGGGTGTGCTGTGTGTGTGGGTGTGTACATGTACACATGTGTGAGTGTGTGTGCTGTGTGTGGGGTGTGTGTGTGGGTGTGCTGTGTGTGTGGGTGTGCCGTGTGGGGGGGGTGTGCTGTGTGTGTGGGTGTGTACATGTACACATGTGTGAGTGTGTGTGGGTGTGCTGTGTGTGGGGGTGTGGTGTGTGGAGGTGAGCTGTGTGTGGAGGTGTGCTGTGTGTGGGTGTGCTTGTGTGTGTGTGGGTGTGCTGTGTTGGGGGTGTGCTGTGTGTGTGTGTACATGTACACGTGTGTGTGTGTGGGTGTGCTGTGTGTGGGGGTGTGGTGTGTGGAGGTGAGTTGTGTGTGGAGGTGTGCTGTGTGTGGGTGTGCTGTGTGTGTGTGTGGATGTGCTGTGTGTGGGGGTGTGCTGTGTGTGTGTACATGTACACATGTGTGAGTGTGTGTGGGTGTGCTGTGTGTGGGGGTGTGCATTGCACGTGTATGTGTGTGGGCATGTGCATACACACTGCGTGATGGGTTCTGAGGAATGAACGGATCCATGAATCAATGATTACACCCACCAAAACTACTGACTGCATGATGGGAAAATATGGAACAATTGCCCATTCTTATTTTCATTTTCAGGAGAAAGAAAACAGGAGTGAGACACCAAAACGCAGGGCTCTGTTTTCAGAGGAGGCCGCGGGGGCTCCCCGCCAGGTCTGTGCATTTCAACTCAGTTCTGTCCTTCCTCAGAAACAGATGAACGTGTCCCGCGCGCGTGGCGGCGGCTTACACGGCGGAAACACCCTCAGGTGCTTTCTCACTATCAAAGAGCATCTTAGCATTTATTTCATATTTTTGTCTTCCACTGATTCTTATTTATTTTACAAATTGCACCTGAACAATAAAGGAAGTCATTCCAAAAGCAACAGCCTGCCCCCCACCAGCAGGCAGCAGTGACGTGTCTCCATGGGGCCTTAAACCTTCAGGGCCACGTTGTGATTTATCTTCACACAGCGCTTGGCACATGCGGGCCCCTAACGAATGTTTAGAATTTCAGTGACTCTCCTATACCGTTTTCTTTCTATCTTCTCTTCCACACACGTGTCTCTTTCTCATGGTCTAGTCATTGTAAGTTTGTTTTTAAAAAAGTTTTACTAAGTACATATGCTACTAAATGTGGTGAGTAAATGTTTACTGTTCAATTTTATCACGTTGATATACTCAGACTTCTTCTGAAATGAGACACAGGCTTTCTCCTTTCACCTTTGTTTCCAAGATGCTCTTCCTGCCTCTAGCTCCCCGCACTCCCTGCACTTCCCTGGGGTCCCTGCACTCACAGAGCTTCCTATGTGATCAGTTCCACCAGGCATAGCAGGAATTCTTCTCATTTGTCCAAACGAACAGAGCCCCAGGACGCCCCCACCTGGTGCCCGTGACCGACCCCCTCAGTGAACCTGCAAAGGTGCCCATGCACAAGGCGACGCTTCAGACATTTCACCATCTCACTCTCCAGGTCGGACTTGAAAACGCTCTCATCAATGATCAAATCTGCTTCCACCCAATTCAAACGCAAGCAGTTCTGAGGCACGATTATACACAGTACGTGCTATTTATTAACCGTCACCACTCAGCTAGGTTCTTTGCCAAGAATTTCCCAAAAGAAGTCTTCATTCTACATAGCAACTTGTTCTTATCCATGGGAAAGATAGTGTCTTATTTTAAATGCAAATGAAGCCGATTCAGCAGGTACAAGCAGAACCCGCAAATGAGAGAAATGTTGGTATATGTGATTTGTAAATAACAGCATATTAAAAATATAATAGATAAAATGTTTCCAATGATAAGGCCAGGATTCTTAATAATTGGATAATCTTAATCAAAAATCTTAGATGAGTAAAATTTTCCCACTTAATATAAAAACCACGACATCAAGCTGAGTATAAGGACACATTTAAATTCTGGCCAAAAAGCAAAGCTTATCCTGGGAGTTCCAAACCTCCTTCCTGCCTGGGTGCAGCTCTTTCTGGGTGTATAGCACATGATAAAGAGATCAATCTTTGAGCTTTATTGGAAACAGCACACGAGGTAACACCAACCAAGCATTTGAATTTCTGATTTGGATCTATGAGCATTGCTAATGACACACTCACTGCACACTTGAAACTCTTGGATTTCCACACCCCTCATCACTGATCTACGCCACGCCATTACCAGAATTCCCCATGCCATCCTGCCCCACCATGGGCACCAACCAAACCCACTGAGTAGGCACTGTCTCCCGCCCATCCTTCAAGACCAGGCTGGCCTCTGCCTGCCCCAGACCCTCCACCCTCACTTCCAGCCATGCCCCTGCAGGACCCCATAGAGCACTTCATCTTGTCCCTGTCCTTGTGGAGGAGACAGGGGCCTGTGTGAACTGCCCTGCTTACTCCGGCATCCCCAGCAGCCCTCAGCAAGCTCAGCACAAGGTAAAGCCTCAACACGGGAGGACGGAGTTCATTTTCCTCCACTACCACGAGATCCTGGGGGACCAGGATCCTCCAGGTCCGTCCTTTCCTTCCTCTGCTCACCCATCCACCAGCTCAGCACCTACTTCAGGCCTCAGACATTGTAGGTGCTACAGAGACATCTAGAGAGTGAACCCACAGACACACAAATAACCTGTGTTTAAAGGTGTGTTAACAGCACTGGGTGGTTCCCAGTGGGGTACACACTACATCATTTCTACACTTGAAAAAGTAAGAATTCCAAGATGGATGGATTTACTCAAAACCTCAGAAACACCACTGACCAGCTACTTCTACAAACATCAGTTCTGTTTTGTCCTGCCCACTGTGCATTTAGGCTAACAGGCAATGAAGAAATCTTGAAACTATGAGAAACTATGGAAAAAAATTCAAGTTTTAAGGAAGATACAGTAGCACCCCATTTATATAGCACCAGTTAAAGTTATTCCAAATAAATATATTTTCAGGGTAACTTAAACTTACCTACATAACACCAGTATGAGAAGTTTATATACTTTAAAAAGTCTATTTTTTTAAAAAGTATTGTTTATTTCTCTGCTGCCTTACACACAGTAAACAAAAGTTAATTTATTCCTGATGACTAAGACTCCTCCTTTAAATTTCAGCGAGGCCTTGGGCCCCCCATGGAGCACCTCAGATGCTGCAAAGACCAGTGGGTCTGCTCCCCCCACTCCAGATGGTCCCAGGCAGGCAGGGGAGGAAGAGCCCCATTTTAACAAGATCTTTCCACTTAGAATAACAATCGCCTCCACAGAGAAGGTTTTAGAAGTTACCAGTTTGTAAACACAGACGGAATCCTGAAATAGGACTGTCACCTTGCACCTTGCACAGAGATCCCAGCAAACACCACAAAGGTGTGCAAATGACAGGAAGGTGTGCAAATGACAGAGTGGTCTCTGCTAGCATCTCTGTGGTGATTTTACCCACACAAAACCCCACCTGGGTCTGTACGTCATTGCTAAAGACATCAAATGTGCCTGTTTGATGCTGTGAAAGTTTTTCACATCAGCCCCTGTCTTCTCACAACATAGAAAGAAGGGGAAATTTACAAAAGAGCATGCCAGAGTCTGTGTCTCCCAGTGATTGTTAAAAGTTCGTAGAGGCCTCTTCTCTATCATCTTTGTTTCAAAATCCTTTATGATTTTAACAAATACCAATGGCCTGAATCAAAGATGCACAAAAGATGCACAGGTGTTTGATTTCATTCCAGTTTGAAGCATCCATTCAACCAGAAGAGGGAGCACATGTTTAAAAGAAACCCCCAAACCGTCAGACCATCGTCTCCGACGATCACCATATTTAGTGATAGAAAATGGTACAAATTAAGAACATATCATGATGCTTAGGTTCTTAAGGAGCTATAAGCAAAGGAGGATATAAAATTATATAACACAGAAAGTGAAAATGAAAGTAGGAAACTACACCTTATATTTTGTCCCCTCTGTGGTTTTTGGGAACTTATCCTACAAACTAATAATCGGGGACAAGGGGTTTGAAAAAACTGTCATCTAATTTTCTGTCTCACAGAGGAGTTCCCTTGGACCCACAGAGAAAGTGAGAGCAGATATATGCGAGATGAGTCTTGTTTTTAAAAAGAGAAAAAGAACAATCTTACTCAGAAAAAATCCAGCTGGATTAGTTGGTCATAGATCGTTATTTTACACTGAGGTGCCTTTTCCCCACAGTTCTTTCTTGGTCAAATCATGGTTTCTTTCTTTTTTTGGTTGAAAAACTACAACAATAAGAGATCAAATATTCCATAACTCACCAAAGACTTCAGAATCAACTTGGGTGAGAAGAGCTTCCTTTTCTGAATGTGGATGAAGCTGCCCCGATCCCGAGTTTGTAGGAGAGCCATTTGTCCTGAAATTGTTGGATAACTGCTCCCTCCCACTCCTTGGCTGAGAGAGTCCCACGTGTCGGGGGCAAGAACCACACATCTTTGTGCACTGTTCTTAGTGTCTGACACGTGCCTTTCGGAAGCAGATGTTTAAAACAATCTGCTCAGTGAGTGCGTGAATAGGTAAAAGGATAGGGAATGAAGGGGGACCTGCTGGGGGCTAATATATAGATGACACGACGCTGGCTTTACACACCACATCACGGTGAGACTGACTCCAGCAAGCTTACATCACTCAGACAGCAAATATTTCAAAGAAAAAATCCACAGAAGAACATTTTAAAGTAAGGAGTAACAAATCTGTACGGAAGAATTTCCAAAATTCACAAAGCGTAGAAAGAAGATTGTTAAAAAGTATGTCCAGTGATTGACTTGGAGTGGGTATGGAGGCACGGGCAGTGGCCCTGGACTGCTACCTCTGCTGGCACCAGCTCTGGCTGCAATTACCACCGCTTGAAGAACATGGTACATTTGTTTCTCATATAAAAATGTGAAAGCAGGCAGGTCGGGGCTAATATGAGGACTCATCCATGAAGCCCTCCTTTCTCCTCTCTTGAAATTCCCAGGTCACCTCTTGGACCATGGTGTAGCATCAGCTCCGGCCATCACATCTGCGTTCCAAGAGCAGGGATGAGAAAGAGAAATAAAGGAGCAAAGGCACATACCTAACCTTCTAGCTCAGATCCACTGGCCACACCTAGATGAAAGGGAGCTGACAAATGCAGATTTTACTCCAAGCAGGGGTGACTGTGACCCAAATCAAACCCTCAGTTCTATCTCTCCAGAAGAAGGGGAAAATAGACCTTAGGCTCAGCCACATCTCCATGGAGAGTGGAGGTGAAGTCAGACAGAAGTAGAGATTTAGAAAAGTTCATATGCCCATCCTTCCACCTACAGACGGGATGCCAAGCACTTCCATGTTTGTCCTCTCATATATGACTCGTAAGGCCAGTGAACACCTGTAAGAATCTGAAGGAAAATCAACCATAAAGGAGAAAACTTAATGTTACCCCCTCAAGCTTAGGAGGGCTTCCATAAGCTGAAGAGCAGGCTCCTTGAGGGAGATACTGGGTTCCTTGAATTCCACTTCAGAATCATGGCCCTGTGCCTTCTTTTCCTTCTTAGCCAGGCAGCTCCCTGCACAGACTTGGCAAGTTTCCAAGAGACTGTTCATTAATCAGGGCTATTGCAATTGCTGAATATTCTCCAGCAAACCATTCACCTATATATCCGTCCATCATCCACCTACACGTCCCTCCATTCATCCATCCATTTCTCCATCCATCCCTCCAGCCCGCCTTCCTTCCTTCCATCCACCCATCCACCCACACATCTACCCATCCATATATCTATCCATCCTCCAATTCATCTGTTCATCCATCCATCCCTCTATCTATTGACCTACCATCTATCCAAACATACATTCATCTACCAATTCACTTGTTCATCTATCCATTCATTCACCCATCTATCCATCCATCATACATCTATCAATCCATCTATCATCCATCATTCATCATCTGTCTATTTACCCATCCATCTCTCCATGCATTCACCCACCCACCCATCCATCCAGCCAGCCAGCCACCCACTCACCCACCCACCCACTCATCCATCCATCCACCCATCCACCCACCCATCCATTCACTCACCCACCCATCCATCCACCCACCCACTCACCCACCTTCCCATCCATCCATCCATCCACCCACCCACTCACCCACCCATCCATGCATCCACCCACCAATTTACTTGTTCATCCATCCATCTATCCCTCTATCCATCCATCCAATCACCCATCCATTCATCCATCCACCAACTCACCTATTCATCCATCCATCTACCCCATCCGTCATTTGTCTATGCATCCAGCCAGCCAGCCACCCATCTATTTACCCATTCACCTGTCCATCCATCCTTCCCTCCATCCACCCATCTATTCACTCATCTATGCATTCATCAACCAGCATCCATCCACCCATCCATCCCTCATCCATCATTCAGCATCCATCTACCCACACACCCATACATCCATCACTTTACCTGTTTGTTCGTCCATCCATCCACCCATTCATCAAACAATCCACCTGCTCATCCATTCATCCATCCCTCCATCCATCTACCCATCCATCAAACAATTCACCTATTCATCCAGTCATCCATCCCTCCATCCACGCATCTTTCCAACTACCCATCTATCCATCCACCTACCCATCCATTCAGGAAGCCAACCATCTTTTCACCCATTCACAAGTTCATTCCTCCCTACACCCATCCATCATCCATCCACCCACCTATCCATATCCATCATCCATAATTCATCATCCATCCATCTATTTACCCATCCATTTCTCCCTCTGTCCCTCCATTCATCCATCCATCCACCCATCCGGCCAGCCAGCCAGCCATCTCTTCACCCAGTCATCTACTCACCCACCCAACCATCCCTCCACCCATTCATCCATCCACCCATCCATATACCCACACATCCATCCACCACACATCCATCCATCTACCCACCCATTCACCTGTTCATTCATCCATCCATCCCCTACCTATCTCCATCTGTCTTTCCTCTTGTTTCAAAAAAGATTTGATTGTTGTTTTTCATGAAGTATTTTTAATGCAAAAGCTTACTTTCATTTCCTAATTTTTAAGAGAATAAGAACTTCTCCAGAATATCTTTTTTTCCCTTTTTGCTCTCTCATTTGTCTCTCTTTTTTCTTCCCTTGTATCTTGCAAATCCCTCAGATAAAAGTGGGTTGCTGAAATGAGAGGCTCGGATAGAGCAGAGGAAAACAATTCAACTCCAGATACCCAGGGGGTCTAGGCAGTCAGCTGACCTTTCTTCATGAGCACTGCAGAGTGCCAGTCTGTGCCTCATTTCTACTCCACATTGAATCTTTGAATCTAGTGATTTGGTTGTTGATCTTTGAACTTCTCCAAGCCATTATACCTTTAGTTCCCTCTTCCCCACTTGTTCTCTGATTGTTCATTTTGTTTTTAACCTAAAATGAACAAATCCCCTGTCTACCGACTAAAAACTCTGAGGTCCTTTTAGTTAATTTGTGACAAATAGAGAAGAGATGGGGAGAGAGAGGGAAAAAGTGAGAGGGGGGGTGAGGAGAGTGAGTGAGTGAGAGAGAGAGAGGAAGAGAGGGAGAGAGGGAGATAGAGGGAGGGGTGGGAGGAAGACAGAAAGGTCCTCACCGCCCCCGCCCCTCACCCCTGTATGTGCATCTGGAATCCACTTTCAGGGGAAAGCAGAGCCCTTTCTCTACTCACCAGCAGTTCATATTGTTAATTTTTAACTAAAGACAACTGATTTTTGCCAGTAGCAGACAACATACGAGGTCTTTCTTCCTATTTTCTGCAATTAAGCAACCAGCTATTATGAGGAGTTCAAAACAAATCACAAACATGTCTGTCTATTACAACTGTCTAATGGTCCCAGGTCCAACACTAAGGGAAACACATCCATTCACTACAGCCTAGTAATTAAGACAAAAATAGACACGGAAGCCGCGATCGGGGAGGAGGGGGGACAAAAGGGTCGGTCAGCTGCTGCTAAGAAAGCCTCAGCCACGTCCCTGGGGAAGTTTCATGTCTTTCCTCACACGTGGCAGGGACGGCTGTGGGGTCCCAGTGTGTCACCTGCGTGGCCTTTTCAGGTTCTGGGGGCCTCGGTGGAAAACACGCACAGTGCATGGCCTGACACCCGCTGTTTTTCCTCGTTCAGGGAATAAGAGCCACTCCCAAGAACTCTCATTCAGACTCGTAATCAGCAAATCAACACGGATGCCTCTCAGAGAAAAAACGATGCTTCCGATTTCAGGAGCCCCCTGATGATTCCGAGTATCTTCATACAAGGGAGGTGGGGAGGATGGGCAGGGCTCGGGAGGTCCGGATGACTTTCCCCACGGACACGGGCAGAGTGTCACACTTCACAAGCCACAGATGCCTTGGGTGGCCTGTGTGTGTTTAGACCCCATCCTGTGCCCCGCCGGGCCCACAGCACAGACGCGCCTGGCTGAAGGGGGAGGGGGAGTGGGCTGTGAGTGTGAGAAAGTCACCAGAGAAGGGCCGAGTCGAGAAGGGGCCACTCAGTGGCCACCCTGTCCGAGGCGCGGAGCCCAGCATGGCTGACTTCCTCTCTGAAGGTCATTAGAGATGGATCCCAATAAATACACACACACCCATCAGATTAGCAGACCCAATGGTCTCCATGGCAACAATTGGACAAGCAAGTCGCCTGCAATTGGCATTAATTTAAAATATTTTTCCCCGAGTCTCCTTGGAGTCAGTTCCGTGAAACACAAGTGCTTGCCAGCTCTCTAATCTGCGGCGTCCTTTGAAATTCCATCCAGCGTGTGCTGAAGCTGAGCCAATTAACGTGGAGAGAATTGGGTGGATCGCAGAGAAGCTGGCAAGACCGTGTTTACCAATTAGGCTTTTTTTATGATGCAAATGTTGCACACCATGCGGCAGGAATAAAAGCTGGCTACGCTGAATATGAAACTGTTAATTGCATTTTCAGAGACATAGTTACAAGGTGAAACTAATCATACACATGATAACCGGGCTTCACCACCTACAGTGCCCTGCTGCTGCACTCTCACTAATCTGTATTAAAACAGCCCCACACATCCTTGCAGGAAAGGAAAACATTGCGTTTGGTATAACCTTCCAATTTTAAAGAGAAAAAAAGTGTGTCTATGTGGGAAGCAATATAAAGGATAATTTTCATTTAAATCAGATTAATAACATTAACAAACACCACGGCAAAGGGCCCAGTGGTGCTTCTTGAAATGCATTTTTTGCTTTAAAACGATAGCAAGGTGCATTTGCAAATGAACGCCAGCACATGCTGACAAGAGTGGCTCAAAATGAAGGAGCTTGTTTCAGAAGAAAGGGCCATGGTAATTACAGACCTTGGCTTTCCGAGCTAGGAACATCAAAGAGGCCCCGCTGGAATCACTAGAGAGAGGCTTCCCAGGGAGTCCAGTGCTCCTGAGGTTCCCAGTGCCCAGCCCCTTCCTGGGGAGGGGAGGACGAGGCCCAGGAGCAGGGAGAAGGGTCTAGGCTCCAGGCTCCATCCCAGTGCTTGGGGGCAGAGAGGGGTGCCCAGGAGCACCTGTGTGCAGGGAGTCCAGGCCTGAACTAGCAGAGGCAGTTCTGAAATGGGGTGTGGCCACATTAAGGGGTGAGGTCAGCTTTTAAAATGCCCCATGAGAATTTATGTCTTTTTCTCATTTCTATGTTAACCACACAGTTTCAGCATTGACGCTGACGTTAACTCAGCAGCCGAGAACAGGGCTGGGAACAGGAGGGAATGCCTGACTCCCCAGCAGCAGCCCACGTGGGGACCCTTGTCAGAGGGGTCTGGGGTGCTACAAAGGAGGAGCACCCAGCCAGGGCTGGGCGGCCAGCAGGGACAGAAGGATGCAGGACTCTGCACGGCTCCACAACTCACACCTCAGGATTTCACACACGCACAAGGAGCTTCCAAGACAGAAGCCACCTGAGGCTGTGCCCATCGGGGTCCCCTTCTTTTAATTTTGCATTGCAGTCAGCCCCGGGAGTTCCAATGGAAGCCTCTGCTCAGAGATGGTCAGAAGAGCCTCCGAGCCCGTCACTGTGGGCTGGGGCCTGGATGTGCACTCCCCAGTGTCGTGAACGCTCTCGGATTCCATGTGTCCCTGCACCTCACAGTTTCAGGGGCCAAGCGAGTAGTGGGTTTGAAAGTTCCCAGAGATTCTGAGCCAAGATGGGGTATGTGTTGCAGACTTCTAAATGGCTAGGGAAGGGAATTTAAAAGGACCAGCCTGATTCCTCTTCAAGGAACGTGTGGAGCTGGAGCTAGGCCACATGCGCTGCTGAAGTGGTGGGTAACTGGAACAGTCTGTGTGCTTGTTCATAGGCACCGCTGGCCATACAAATTAGCACAACAGGACAGGACGCTGTCTGCAGAAGGAAAAGGCTATTGCCTGTATGATGTTTCTAACACACGGCTAAGGTGGCCAGAGAAGACAGGAATAGCGTGCATGCTCTGATGGAATTTATAACCGGGAGTATATAAATCCCTGTTTGTGATGTAGAAAACCGTCAAGCTGGATCTGCCTGGAAATGCTAACTTCTGGGAGCTTCACATTTTTAGTCTATACTAGTGACGTGCACTTAACTTTGAAATTTGTTTCAGAAAATGAGGCCTCTACAAGGAAAATCATCTCGGCTTGAAATGGATCTCTTGTCCCACAGTGGCTGCCTCGGTGTCCTGTTACCATATGTGGTAGAGACGGTTCCTAACCAAACGTTCAGTTTGTTTCTCTTTAAGAATATAAGAAAGTAGGCCAGGCACGGTGGCTCACTCCTGTAATCCCAGCACTTTGGGAGGCTGAGGCGGGAGGATCACCTGAGATCAGGAGTTCGAGACCAGCCTGGCCAACATGGTAAAACCCTGTCTCTACTAAAAATACAAAAATTAGCTGGGCGTCGTGGTAGGTGCCTGTAATCCCAGCTACTTGGGAGGCTGAGGCAGGAGAATCATTTGAACCCAGGGGCAGAGGTTGCAGTGAGCCGAGATCATGCGACTGCACTCCAGCCTGGCAGACAAGAGGGAGACTTTGTTTCAAAAACAAAAACAAAAAAAAAAAAAAGAGAGAATATAAGAAAGTATAAACAGAGTGAAACTAATTCATTACCATGAGGAAGTAGAAACTCACTCTAACGTGACCCACGCTAGCATGAGACACCGTGTAACTGTCCTGGGTCTGGATCCCCGACGGAAGCACTTGCAGCCGGACCACCAAAGGGCTCACGCAGGCCCATCCTCCCACCACAGGCTCCCAGCACTGGCAAAATGCCACTCAGACCACAGCTGCAGGGGCCTCCCCGGTCCTGGGGCTGTTTCTGTAATAGAGTGTGTTTTGTCACCAAATGATATTTATTTTGTTTCAAGCATTATTTCTAATGAACAAATATATGCTAAATCAATCGGCATGTAATTAAATAGCACATGGATAGGACATGCGATAGAAGGAGGAGGCAGAGGCCGTGGTGTTTCTGACGCCGCCTCTCTTTAAGGGTGGCTACAAGGACGTGAGCTGGAGTGACCGTGTCAGACAGCGCGGTACAGGCCAGGGATGGGGCCGCACAGGATGCCCACAAGGCCTCGTGATTAACTGTTTTTTATCTGTGCAATTACTTCTTTTCCTTCCTTAGTATCTTTCTTCTAAAAAATTCAAAGAATGAAAGAGGGCGCTTAAATTATTTTAAATCAGCAGGATTTTTTGAGGTCCCATCATAGACAAGACTTATATTGAGCAAACCAGGCTGTAGAGTTAGTGTTCAGTGGAAGACGGCGAGCGGGCCGTGTCCCCCCCAAGTCCCACCTGGTCTCAGGGACCCCACATCTGCAGGCCTGGCTGTGCCTGGCAATGCCGGGGGAGCCGCGCAGCATGAAACGGACCCTGTGCTCAGTCTTGAGGCCACAGCTCGGCCTTGGTGTGGCTGGGGCCGCACAGACACAGCACAGCGGCCCCCGGCATCCGCAGGACACGGTTTTCCACTGTTTTACCAGTCTCTCAGCTTTGCCAGACGTCCCTGGATCCCAGACCCTGCTCCTCAGGTCCAGCCATTGGCCGCGGTCCTGCTCCAAACCACACCGGCCATCCAGGACCCAGATTCAATGTCCAGCCCTGAGGCTTCTGCACTGCAGCTCATCCTCTTGGTGAGAGCCTGAGCTGGGGCCCTGTGTCCTTGTTGAGCATGGTTTGAACTCAGGAGCATCTGTGCGATGGCCAGCGCCCAGATGGGGTGACCCCAGCCCCAGTGCTGCCCGTTATTGCTGCCACTGTCATTATCACTGTGGCTCTGTGAGTTACACCCCTGCTTCTCAGCTACTGCAACTTACCTCCTTCAGCCAACACTACACATACATGAGCTCCAGGGAGGGTGGCCTTGTGCAGCCATCTGGGTAGAGATGCAGAAAGACTTCTTACAGTGAGTGGGCTTTGCCTGAACTGAGCTCTCAGAAATGAGGGGGTGAGGGGGTGTCCCAGGAACAGGTGATGCCTGGGCAGAGGCCACCTGCAGCTCTGGGTTGCGGGGAACGTGAGGGACAAGAGGAGAGGGAGGGGCGAGGGCACAGAAGTGGGGTTTGGCCTGCGTCCTACGTCCCGAGGTCACTGTGGGGCTTGACAGTGGGTGCGGAGAGGAGAGGCCGGCCCGGGGTCATGGTGAAGCCATCAGGGCAGAAGCAGTAAGGGGCTGGGGCAGCCTTGCCCACCATGTTGGGGGTAAAATGCACCATGTGCTCATCCTCTGACGTGGCTGTCTCAGCTCCCAAAGCCTACCAGCCAACACCCAATGATTATGGTAGAAACTGATACAGAAAGGGAATAGGTAAGAAAGACAAAAATAGGGATCCTGTGTCAAGTCTAAGGGAGTGCACAGGAGTTGTGTTTTGCTGAATAAAAAGGGAAGAAGCCTGAGCCACTGGGATCACTGCAATAACCTTCTTCTTCCAAGGCCCAGGTCCTGCCGGAAGTGTGGATGCCGTCCTCACTCAGGCTCCCCCGAAGGCCGGAGCCCCCTCTATAGAGGAGGCTGTTCCTAGACGGACATCAGGTCAGACGGTTTTTGCTTATGGTAATTAAATTCCCTCTACCACCCTAAAAATAATTCCCTCTCCTTGAGATTTCTGTACTTAAAATTCTTAAAGGCATTTATTGCCCTGCCTTAGTTGCTGCTTTACCAAGACAAACACACTTAGTTGCTTTCCACTTTTCTCACAAACAAATCCTTCAGTCTCTTAATCATTTATGTTGCTTTTCTCTGAATTTCCTCCAATTTGTTGACATCCTCTGGTTTCTAAGGTTCTAATGCCTATATTTGCTTTGTTAGAACACAGCAGGTATTAGGAAAGAATTGGATGCTATTCAAGCCACAGTAATTATAAGGGAAAACAAGTTCAAAAGCCTTGAATGAAAGCAGCAGGTAAGAGGGAGGAAACATGGAAGATAATGACCAATGCATATAACGCTTTTCTAATTCAGGACAAGGCCATGAGAAACTTCATCAGTGATGCCAGCAAAAACCAAATACCTAAATAGATACATAGATGTGTGTGTATACACCCATGCACACGCACACACACAGAAGATATCATTTTAAAAAGAAGGGAACATATCGGTAATTAGCACAGAATATAAATCTTCCCCCCAGAGATGGGTGCAGAAGGACAGCACTGTGAGGACACAGCCAGAAGGCGCTGCCCGCCAGCCAAGGATAGATGCCTCTGGAAGAGCAAGCCCTGCCCACATCCTCTTCTCTGATGTCCAGCCCGCCAACCAAGGAGAGGGGCCTCGGGAGGAGCAGCCCTGCCCCACCTCGATCTCCGATGTCCAGCCTCCATAGTGGGGAGAGGATGAACTCCTGTTGCTGAAGCTGCCCAGGCTGTAGCATTTTAGTCCACCAGAAAAGACCACTACATCGGCCAACCCTAGTTTCAATAAAACTTTATTTACTAAAACAGGTGGGGCTGTCCATGGGTTAGAATCTACCCGCCTCTGTCCTAGTAAGTATTAAAATCAAAAATGAGGTGACCTCACAAGGTCCCTGTGGAGAGGCAGAGAAATGGCTGCTGCTACTGCCCTGGCTGAGCCGGGAAGCCTCGCCCATCCACCATGAGGCGAGACCCCACACTCCAGCTGGCCTCCTCCCTGAAGGGCCAGACGGGTGACAGGTCCCCAGAAGCTTCGGTCTTGGGCTTGTCCTGGTAGGAAAGGTTTTCCCAGCCAAGTGCATCTTCTGCTTGTCAGCAGCTTCCACAGACATGGTGAGAGGAGACATTCAGGGAAGAATTTAAATTGTGAAACTAAAGGGGCATCACCTGAGTGCTTTTATTTTACCCAGTGCTGACCCTACGGCGTGATGACTCCGTTTCCTACACGGTTCTGAGTGTTTTCCATCCTTCCTGACGGCCTCCACCACGAGACTTCAGGTCATCCTTTAATGAGGGCCCAAGGAAGCACCCCCACTCTCCAGTTCCATGATTTCCCACGGTGATTACTGAGGGAAGACCAGTGCAGCCCACGATGTGTTCATAGCCAAGGCCCCGGCACCTGGGCACTCTGTCTGGGGCAGCCCGTAATATGTTCATAGCCAAGGCCCCGGCACCTGGGCACTCTGTCTGGGGCAGCCCGTAATATGTTCATAGCCAAGGCCCCGGCACCTGGGCACTCTGTCTGGGGCAGCCCGTAATATGTTCATAGCCAAGGCCCCGGCACCTGGGCACTCTGTCTGGGGCAGCCCGTAATATGTTCATAGCCAAGGCCCCGGCACCTGGGCACTCTGTCTGGGGCAGCCTCTGGCTTTTAATGATGCAGCAAAGCATCAGGCTGCCCACACCAGAAGGCTTTCCCCCACGGAGGCTTCCGCCATGAGTCTGGAATGCGTTCTGAGCACCCCTGGAGCAGGGCACTGTTGGGTTACTTGAAAAATAGGAAGAAAAAGAAGACAATATCCCTGGACCTTAGAAACATCATTGATCAAGAGTAGCGTTTCCCTCCACGGTTGCCCAATTTCACCTTGTTCTGCAGGGGATGGCAAGAGCAGGGTCGCCCTGGTGAGTCTGAACTCTGTGCACTCCCGTTTAGTCCTCAATGGGAAATGGGAAATGGGAAAGGGCTTTGTTTTCAGTGTGCATTTATACCCGATAAACAAAAATCACAGCACAAAGCAGAACGGTGGCTGTTTTCTTGTGACTCATTATTAACAAGTTTTAAACTCATTCATCTTGGAAAACTCTCAACAATTTAGCACAGAAAACCACTTTAATGAATTCACCTAAGCCCGTGTCGACAAGGAGTAGCCAGAAGCCAATCCTGGTTTATTTCTCCAACATCTCGCTAAAGGAAGAGCTCACCAGGTAAGCACTCCCAAGCCTGTGTCCTGGGAAACACTGACAGACAGCTCTCTCAGACCCCAGGTGAGTCTCTGCTCTCTCAGTCCCCAGGTGAGGCTCTGCTCTGCTCTCTCAGACCCCAGGTGAGGCTCTGCTCCCATGGCTGCACTCTGTGGCCGGTGCTGCTCCCAACATCTGAAGACATCTTGGCCTCTACTGTGGCTGTGTGTATTTTTCTTTGTGGTAATTAACACTCTAAAAAAAATTTCTCTAATCTATATTTTGAAATAACTCAAGCAGAAGTTTTCAAACATGCACATTCTGCAGCACTGGCCCATCCACTGCAAAGGAGAAGAGCCGAGGAGCGAGTTCCTTGTTCTGCTCCCTCCTCGCGGTGTCCCCCACTGCCTGGACTACAGTATTTCCTGAAGCTAAGGAAGACAGTTGCGTAGAGACCCTGAGCTTGCATTCAGCAGACGCACACATTCTTAACCAATCTTGAAATGAGTAAACAAATCTTCATGCCCAGTTTGTCATCTCCTCCTTACCCTTCCCCTCGTCAAGCCACTCAGTCGTGTCAGTCCCTCCTGAGTCATGCACATGCATGCAGGCACACACATGCAGGCACACACACGTGCAGGCAAACACATAGGGCCTGGCACAGACATGCAGGCACACACACGCAGGTAAACACACAGGGCCTGGCACACACTCGCAGGCACACACTCGCAGGCACACACACGCAGACACACACATGCAGGCACACACACAGGGCCTGGCACATGGGTTCTATATTTGGTAGATGCCACCATTACCTCCAAACAGAGCTGCTAACCACTGGTATCTATCAGCAGTTTCAATTCCTCTTGATGTGTGAGGGTCATTTCGTCTTCTATGACAATGCCAAACACACCCCAGCAAAGCTCCAGGGTGGTGTGAACATGCCCAGTGCACCCCAGCAAAGCTCTAGAGTGGTGAGGTTCCGAGTCCTCACTGCCATTCAGCACTTGCACATCAGAAACCCAGGCATCTGGATGGCCAGTGCTGACTTAATTGACTGGTCAGTCTCGGCAAACCTACAGTCAGTTCCTTCCAAGAAGCCAATCAATCAGAAGAACACAGGTTCCCTGAGCTGTCCACTCAGCTGAAATAATCGCTCTGCAGCCCTCCGTAACTTCAAGATCTCTAGTGAAACACACACATTTAGATTTTTAAGAGGAAAAAACTGCCAAAATGATTGCCAAGACATGCACTGGGCATTCCCTGGGCACACAGGGCACCCGTGCAGCTGTGATTCTGGGACACTCGCTGCCCACGTCCTCCACAAGGTCATAGGCATTTTAAGCCAGGAGTGCATCCTAGGCCCTCCAAGAAGACGACCACCAGGATATGGCTCCTGACCCCATGGGGCTGATCTGTGGGGCAGAAACTAAGATGCCTCGTGACAAACAGGCAACGGAAGAGAAAACTGCTTTAGGAGCAGGAAGGGGGCCAAGGCCAGCTTGGCCATGGCAGGAGCTGATGAAGGCTTTCCAGGGAGGATAAGGCATGAGCAACTTCAGTTGTGCTCTCAACATTGACCTCACTTCCTTTCCACTGCCTCTTTCTGCTACTGCACTTAGAAAAATGTCATACACACAGGAAGTTTTCAATAAGCAACAAAATTTACCTAAAAAAGAAAAAGGAAAACAGAAACGAAAAGATTGAGTGGGGTTTGGGGCCTGCTGAGTCCTTGTCTGCTTGATTGTGGGCGGTGGGTGGTTTGTGAATGTCAGAATAAGCTTTTCTTCTCAGATGGGTAAGCGGGCAGCTGGGCTTTGCAGTGACAGGTGCCCCGAGGAAAGCAGGCAAACATGCACTGGACAAAGACATGTGCAGCCCTATTCTAAGAAGGACTTGACCTTTGAGTCTGAAAAACACCCTGCACTTTAGGAGCTCAGAAGAGAAAGGCATCGTTTCAGAGTGGGAGAGCCGCGCCTCCTTGTCAGTGTGATGGTTGGTAACTAGATTGGCAGGTAAAGCCACAATGCAGTTGATGTACCCTCATCTGCTCTATTATTAAACATCCAAAATACATTGTTAGTATTTTAAAAAGCAGACAAAGGCCCCCATGGTATGATACAACTGGATGGGTGTTTGTTCTCGGCCATGCTGAGAGATACCGACATCCCCAAGTCTCTCCTGGCACCCCCAGCATGGCCGCCTTCCCCAGAAAACAATGTCAGATTTTAGATGCTGAATTGTGTGGCCAACTTGGTTTACTTCTTTAATAGCCCTGTGGGAACACAACTGCTTATATGTGACAAGGCCTAACTCCACACAGAACAAACACGAGTATCAAATAGCCTCACTTAAGCTAAAGAAACACACACATATGTGACCACCTTGGGGGATGATGGCTGGTGTATTTGTATTTCCCTGCTCAGCTTATCAGTTGGATATCGGCAAGTAAGATTTAGAAGCAGAAACATAAAATATTGAACAAATACTAAAACACTTATAAAAAGGATTCGCTGTGTGGTGTGAAGCTTTGTGCAGTAATTGACACAAGATCAGAAAGCAAACCCTAAGAAAAGCGGCGCCCACACTCCCAGCGCCAGGCCAGGGATTAACGAGCCCGGCAGACAATTCCAATCCGGAGTGGGATTTGCTCTTCCGTTTATGTTCTATTGTCCAGGTCTTATTTTTGCTTTCAATTCCTTTTGTAATGGAGGTAGCAGTTGTTATTGACAATTAATAGGGGCTTCAAAAGCAGTCATGTTTGGAAGGGGTAGCGGCTTCCCTAAGACCCCTCAGCTGCTGCTCAGGTGCAGCTGCTCTGTATGCCAAGCACGGCCCATGCTGGGCCCCGTCGAGGCAGCACAGATATCGATTTAGATGGAAACCGGGGTCGGCGCAGAGGGAAGGAGCTCGGTGAGCTTCGCGTGCTAATGTATTATTTAGGCTTTGTGGTTTCATCCGGAGTAAGTGCCTATTTAGGAAAAATTACAGAATCAGTATCTCTGCTACTGATATATTTTCCCTAACAGTAATTCACAGGTAAAATACCAGGGATGATGGAAGGTATTTGTGCAAAAATTCAGGAGGAGATGGTCTGATCTGGTGGGCTGGGCTCGCTGGGGGGGACCATAATAACGCAAAGCAAACAACATCCATGTGGGAAGGTCCACTGGCCGAGGACGGGCACCAAGGCTGCCCTCAGATGCCAGCCGGACAGCATGGCGTGGATTTTGGCGAAGCTGAGTGATGCATGCTATATGCACCCTTATTGATCAAAATTATTCTTTTTACTCAAATATTTACAATGTAAGATAATTCCTTGTGTTCATAGTTCTTACATAATCATACACTAAAACAAATTTTACCAATTAAAGACAAAACCGAGACCCTCTTCCATGTGAGACGGTACAGGAGGAAGCTGCAGTGGGCCTGGCTGTGGGGAGCACCCTGGCCACTGTTTCAAAGCTGCCCCCTGAGCCTCACAGAGGTTCCCTCACCCCACAAAGCACTTCCACTCAGACATACAGGACAACGGGAGGAAGGCAGAGTGCTCTCCACGTATACCGTGACAGGTCAGGTGCAAGGAGGCCCCATCAAGAGGCCTGACCACATGGCCCTGTCCTCTGCAGGGCTGCGTGAACACAGGACACACAGCAGTGATGGTCCAGCAGCCACTCGGCTCTGGGCACTGTGTCAGTTGGCACTGCCCTAGGTATGCTGGTGACAAACGGTTCAAATGACCCCACCATCGTGACACTCGACGCTTTTGGCCCAGGAACTGCCATTCACGGGCACAGCACACCTGCTCCTCCCATACCGAACCTCCATCATCTCTGCTGACCAGGCAGGTCCGGGGTCCTAGAACCAACAGGGCTCACCCACCCCAGCCCCAGGCAGAGCCGGCCCCTGTAGAAAGTGCCCAGCCACAGCCAGGACTTTGCCCACATGCCTAGGCCGGGCCCTGGTCATCCTTCCACAGACACGTGAAAGGCAAATGTAAGTGACAGGAAGTCAAATGGAACTGAAAGCCACCTTGTCTCCTGGCTTCCACTCAGAAGTGGTGGAGGAAATACTCTCAGATGAAATCATGCGATCCTGTTTAAATAAATGGAAAATTAAAAGGCAGGGCGCTGGCTGACCCTTGATGCCAGGAGGGGCAGATGTGGATTCACGTGGCTCTCGGCTCCCATGGGCTGGTATTGGGCCTCCTCGGGAGCAGCCTGAGAGTGCTCATTCTTGGCCAGATCCTGAGTTCCACAGGGAAAGAGATCGGACCAAAAACCTTAGGGAGAACCTTGGGGCCAGCTGCAGCAGTAACACGTGGGCACCCTCCACAATCCTCTATCCTGACACGATGCTCCCTTTGTGTCTCCACTGTGTTTTTCACTCCCATATTTTCACAGTTGTGATTCATCCTCAATGCTTCTGGAACCCACAAGCCACCCAACCTAACTTTCTAAAAATATGATTGAGAAAGCAAGACAGAGTTTGGGACGGAGGTTTCTCCAGCGGAGCAGAGCCCTGGTATCCTGTGGAACATATTGTGAGTGTTCACAGCCGAGAAAGTAAGATGACCAGGATGTCATTTTCAAAGAGGAAAGGGGCCCCACCCCAACAGGGCCACCGAGGGAGAATCGCAGGAGGCAGCTCCCACAAAACTGGGAGAAGGTCAGGCCTGGGTTCCCCCCATACCGTCATGCTCTTGAGTCAGAAACCAGAGATTTGTAAACAGCATCAAAAGCCTTCACTTCCTTCTGCAGCCTTAAAGTTTGAATTTTACTTACATTTTAGACATGAAAAGTACACCAAGAAAGCCACCATGGTGAGTTTTAGGCAGATACCCTCTTGTGAATAATTCGTCTACGATCCAAGATGGCCAGACAAGAATCAGGGCCCAAGCTTTTTCTCCCCAGTGTCATGTCCACCCTGCTGTCACCTCTCCAGCTCAGACCAAAATTCTCTGGACATTTTCATGGCTGAAAACCCCACCAGAACGCTGGCCCTGACAGGACCCTCTCCTCAAGTCCTGAGGACCCGGCTGCGGCCAGCCAGAATGTAAACTACAGCTCGCAGAAGCAGCAGGCATGGAGGAAGAGGCAGGAGAGCAAGAGCAGAAGCTCAAAACCTTCAAAGGGAGCTCGAAGAACAAGGCCAGGAGAAGCAGCGGCCAGGCCCCACCAGTTTCCTCCTTTCCCTCCTGAATCTAGGACAGAGGCCATTTCAGACGAGAGAGGAAAGAACAACAAAATGAACCGCAGGAGAAGCAGCCGGAGCCTGCAAGGCCCAGCCAGAGGCGGCAGAGGAGAGAACCGCAAGCCAGGAGCAAGGAGACAGGCGGACTCCGCTGACCAACCGACGCAGCCTAGAGGAGACAAGCGGACTTCACAAACCGATGCCACCTGGAGAAAGTAAATATTTAACTGTCAGAAGGAAAACACTGAACAGTAGTGGCCTTAGGAAGAAGGCCCTAATTTTTTGGAACACTGACCGGGGGCCATTCTTTACCCAGAGCTACTATGTCCCGCGCAAGGCAACACTGGCTGGAGCCCAGGAGGGCGGGGCAGCTGCAGACCCTCAGGAGCCTGTGCTGGCTCAGGGAGCATGGGGAGAGTCCAGCGTGCACCAGAAGGAGGGAGGCCACCTCTCCTTGCGGCATTAGGAGACCAGGGTCTCTGAAAGGGCGGGGACCACGGCCAGGCCAGAACCACCACATCACCAGGCTGAAGGCTGGTTAACCTGGTGGAATCAGCTGTCTTCATGTTCAAACCAGCATATGGGGCTATTTTGCTCCAGTCACCTGGCGTGACATGAGCCACTGAGACTTGAACACCCCTGCTCTGGAGCAAAGAAGAACCCACACCTCTGTCCTTCCTGGCAGCCTCCCCACCACTCGCTGGGAGCACGGGGTCCGTATCCTCTCGCCGGGGGCACGGGGTCCGTATCCACTCGCCGGGGGCACGGGGTCCGTATCCACTCGCCAGGGGCACGGGGTCCGTATCCACTCTCTGGGGCATGGGGTTCATATCCTGTCCTCTGTCTCCTCTAAGTGTCCCTTAAACTTAAGGCCAATCCTATGATTTCCCTCTAAAAGCATTCTTCCGAATTCTACCCCAAAGAAACCAGTGACATTTCTCAACATCAGGCTTCCTAATCTCTGCAGGCCGCCTGAAGAAAAAGAAGAGATATGTGTATGGCCATGCCATTAGAAAATAGAAGAAAAGCCTTTAACCGCCTCCTACCTTCAGCTGCTTTTGCCAAGCAGAGAAGGTCCAGAAAGCACCTTCAAAGGGGCTGGGAGCTCTGGCCCTGCCCATCCACACAGCAAACACAGCAAGCAGAAATAGCACGTTCACAGGGGCTGGAGGCTCCTGTCCTGCCCATCCACACAGCAAACACAGTAACCAGAAATAACACGTTCACAGGGGCTGGGAGCTCCGGCCCTGCCCATCCACATGGCAAACACAGCAACCAGAAATAACACGTTCACAGGGGCTGGAGGCTCTTGTCCTGCCCATCCACACAGCAAACACAGCAACCAGAAATAACACGTTCACAGGGGCTGGAGGCTCCTGTCCTGCCCATCCACACAGCAAACACAGCAACCAGAAATAACACGTTCACAGGCTTCCCCTCCCCACTCCCAACTCAGCTGCAAAACAGCTGATAAAATGAGGATGGGCTCTATGTAAGTAAACAGTATTCGATCTAACAGTTTACGACATCATCAAAGACATGTAGAGAGAAAATACATACACAGGTAATAATAACAATGATAATTCTAATACTATTTTGTTAGATTAGAAGCATTTTTCCTGGACAGAAGCAACATCACCTGGGGTCCCAGTGGAAAGCACGGGCCGGGCGTGCTCCCTGTGACCAGGTCAGAGCACAGAGCCCGCCTGGTGACCTCATTTCCTTAGGGCAATTGTATCTTCTACCTCTTAAAGGTAGAAGACAGCAGAAAATAATTCACCAGAAGCGGGCATGGTGCATCCCCAGGACGGATCCTTCACCACACCCGAGAACCCGCAGGATGAAGCAGCTCTGCGCAAGCACCTGACCCCCTGCAGAGCTGAGATGGCTGCTCGGGGACTATGTCCCCCAGCAAAGCACAGAGCTGAGCCAGCTGCTTGGGGACTATGTCCCCCAGGAAAGCACGTCTGAGTCTTGGGCTCCAGCTCTTGTGTATGGGATGTGATTTGGAAATGGTCTCCGAAGAGGGAAGCCAGTTAAAGATGAGGCCATCGGAGTGGCTCGTAATCCAGGGACTGGTGTCCCTAAGAAGGAGACATGGGACAGAGACAGAAGTGCCCAGTGGGAAGGCGAGGCCAGAATTCCCGAGAACACCTGGTGACCCAGCAGAGGTGGGAGGGAGGCCCCTGTAAGCCGAGGAATGGCAGGGGTGTCAGGGCCACCAGAGGCTGGAGGAGGCAGGAAGGACCCCCTCTGGAGCCTTCAGAGATGCACGGCCCCGCTAAGACCTTGATCTCAGACCCTGGGGGGTGCAGGGCCTGGAGAGCTTTGCACCATTCTAAGCCTGCCAGTGTGCAGGGCTCCGTTGCCAAAGCCTTGGGCACTGCACACGCCATCTGAGACCCTCTGGCCCCACACAGCCAGAGCTCAGCGATGAGCCAGGCCCAGAGCTCTTCCTCAGGGCCCTCGTTTTCTCTCTTTGCTAGCCTTCTCCTTTCTAAACTGTTGTTGCTAAGTCAGAAAGAGAAGAGAAGGCATCACGTTGAATAATATTCTCGAGTGATAAATCTGCAGTATCTGCTAAAGGTCCACAGATAATGTGTTTAATTCGACAAACCAGGGACAAGAATGATGAATAAAACACTGCTTGCTGATAAACTGGACCACTGCGGCCTTTAATATTTTCCCAGTCTTCCTGGGTTTTCTAAAATGTAAAAACAGAGCTGAGTGTCTGTTCCGGAAGACTGTGTGATCTGACAGACGACCTCGATCTCACCGTGATGGAGACATCAACTTTTGCACCTTTCTGAATTTTTTCCTGCCTCCCTGTACTCACTCATTTCCAGTATCTGACATTTGGGGTCTATTTGGTTTTGAAGGAAAGACAGGTCTCACCAGAGGGTGGAGCAACAAATAATAAAGCCACAGAAATGCTCTTAATTGTAATAAAATATTCATTTATAACCAATATGTTTGTGCCAAATGCCGTCACTCTGTGAGAATACAGTGTACCCAAGTGAGAGATTCAGAAAGCCCTTTAAGCTGCTTTTTACTTGTTAAATGAAAAAATATAATCATTAGGCATATTCAGGAATTGGGAAATTAATGCTTATTAGACTTCAGGAAAAAAGAAAAAGATAAATGGAGGGCAAGCGAGGATACTCTCCAGGAAGACACAGCCTCAGCCACACTTCCCAGAAGGCATCGTCATCTTCAGTGGATGTTATACTCATTTATATTTTAAAAAAAGAAGAAAGGTTAAGAGCCAGTAAATAAAGTGACAGATAAAGTCAGAAAAACAATTTAAATCATCGAGTAAAAAAGGTGGGCGGAAGTCAGACGCGGGGGCTGTTTACAGCAGCCTCAGGAAGATGCATTAATTACAGTCGCCGCAAAACTACAAAGACGGTGCTGCTCTGCAGCCGGCGCTCCGGGGGCCCGCGAGCCTCTGAAGTCTCTGGGTCTCCTTTGTTTCTTCTTCATGGTGCAGAAGGACATGGTGAGCAGCCCAGCTCTCACTTTCCAAGGACCTTTGGCTGTTTTCTCCAGCACTGCTGAGAAAGAAGAGCGGCCATTCTGGGGACTGCTCAGGCCCCAGCATTCCAGCTGCTGTGTGGAGCCTTCGGCTTCCCTTTCGGAAACCTGCCCCCATGCCTGGCCCTGGCTAAGCAAAAAGCCAAATGGCATTGCACTCACATCCAATTAACTTCCCATTTTCAGCAATTATTGCTTCGCCGGGAGCAGCAAGATGCCCTCTGTGGGGAAGCAAGGGCCCAGGAAGGGGTGGCTGACGCTCTGATGAAGGCCCCTCCTCTGACCTCTAGGCCACGTTAGAGAGAGCACAGCCCCTGGCCCTCTCCTGCCCCTCCTTCCCGGGCTTTGAAAGCAGAGGTGCTGCATTTGGGGCAAGTTCTGGTCAGTTCTCATGGTGGAGAAGAATTAAAGTTCAGAGGAGGGCAAAGGCAAACAAAATGACAGGAGGAAGGCCGGATGCAGTGAGTGGCTCCTCCGCCCGAGAGACAGATGCCAAGAGACCCAAGGCAGGTGAAAAAGCGCCTCTGATGCACAGAGACGTTCCGTATGCGACAGAGTCGGGCTGGACACCGAGAATCTCGACTGGGTCGATTCAGAGCAAAGGACGCATTGTGCAGTGAGCAGTGAGTTCATACAACGGTAAATGCAGAGATTCTAAAATGGCTTAGACCTAAAATCACAGAGCACCAGGCATTTGGCTCCACTGACCACTCAGAGGGACACGTGCAGGGCAGATGGGGCTTAATGACGAGCAGAGTAAACCCAGGACCACAACGGCCCCACGTCCAGCACCGTGTGGAGGACGGTACATCTTCCGTGCCTCCAGGTTTTCAGGGGAGGAGCTCTGCTGCACCACGCTGGGAGAGATGAATAGGCTAAGCTTATTGTCAAAAGGCATTACTGCAGAGGAAGGGAAAGTCTCATTATCAGAAACCTCAATGAGTTGTTTCTTCGGATGTGCTTACCCAGTAATTTTTTTGTTCTGTAAGTCGCTCACTGATGCAATCAGCCAACTTCTGTCTCCCAGGTGCTGTGCTCAGAGAAGAATAAGAATTTGCTCTGGAGTCAGAATGGTTTAGGGCTAGAGGCATGAAACTGAAGGATGTCAGCCCAAGCGGCAGTGGCCACCAAGCCTGACAGAGCCATCAGGGGCCATGAATAAAGCCTTGGTGCCTGGTGGTGGCCACCAAGCCTGATGGAGCCATCAGGGCCACACATGCAGCCGTGGTGATCTTATTGACTACCTGAGTAGTGGAGGAGGATGTGGGATGAGAGAATGAGGAAGAAACGAGTCGGTGATTAGCTGGAATGATAAGTTGTTTTAGCCATGTTGTGTGATAAGGAGTTTGGCTGGCCTTGGTCCTGTTCCTGGAAGCAGCCTGAGTCCTTGGAGCCTCCTGAGTCACGGGAGTGAGGTCATTTGTGGTGGGCCCCTCGGACCACACCTGATTGTTTATGCAAATGAGGTGACAGGACGGGGGCTGTCCACACCAAAAAGACCAACAATGTGATGGGTGAGTGGGGGCTCTGAGCCATGGGATATAGTCTGATCTCAGGAGAGGGGAGGGCTGGTGGGTGGCTTAAAGCTTGTGGCCAATGGTTCAATCCCTCACACCCATGAAATGAAACCTCGATAGAAGCTCTGCATGCTGAGGCCCAGGTGAGCATCCCTGGTCAGCAATGCTGTGTGTGGCTGGCTGCACACTGAGACCTCGATAGAAACTCTGCACTCTGAGGCCCGGGTGCACATCCCTGGTCAGCAATGCTGTGTGTGTGTGGCTGACTGCACACTGAGACCACGATAGAAACTCTGCACACTGAGGCCTGGGTGAGCGTCCCTAGTCAGCAATGCTCTGTGTGGCTGCACGCTGAGACCTCGATAGAAACTCTGCACTCTGAGGCCTGGGCAAGAATCCCTAGTCAGCAATGCTCTGTATGTGACTGGCTGCACACTGAGACGTCGATAGAAACTCTGCACTCTGAGGCCCGGGCGAGCGTCCCTGGTCAGTAATGGTCTGTGTGTGGCTGGCTACACACTGAGACCTCGATAGAAACTGCATGCTGAGGCCCAGGTGAGCATCCCTGCCCAGCAATGCTCTGCGTGTGGCTGGCTGCACACTGAGACCTCAATAGAAACTCTGCACTCTGAGGCCTGGGCGAGCATCCCTGGTCAGTAATGGTCTGTGTGTGGTTGGCTACACACTGAGACCTCGATAGAAACTCTGCATGCTGAGGCCTGGGCAAGCATCCCTGGTCAGCAATGCTCTGTGTGTGGCTGGCTGCACAGTGATGTGGTTTGGCTGTGCCCCCACTCAAATCTCATCTTGAATTGTAACTGCCACAATCCCCATGTGTCATGGGAAGACCCCAGTGGGAGGTAACTGAATCATGGGGACAGGTCTTTCCCATGCCGTTCGTGTGATAGTGAATAGGTCTCACAAGATCTGGTGGTTTTATAAGGGGGAGTTTCCCTGCACATGCTCTCTCTCTTTGCCTGCTGCCATCCATGTAAGACGGGACTTGCTCCTCCTTGCCTTCCACTATGATTGTGAGGCCTTCCCAGCCATGTGGAACTGTAAGTCCATTAAACCTCTTTATTTTGTAAACTGCCCAGTCTCAGATATGTCTTTATCAGCAGTGTGAAAACAAACTAACACAGGCTGGGAGGGGCCCATGCTAGGCCAGGATCTGGAAATCAGGGCAGGTGTGTGGGTGTCTCACCCTGAGTCCAGCATCTCAGCACCCCAAACACGACAGGGCTGAGTCAAGTCACATCATAGCTGAGGCCCGGGCCTCTTGGGGCTCAGTCCCCCAAACACAACAGGGCTGAGTCAAGTTGCATCGTAGCTGAGGCCTGGGCCACTTGGGGTGTAAGAGCTGGGAGCTGCTGACAGGGAGCAGTAGCAGAGGCTTCAGCTGCCAGAGAGTGGCCTGAATTCAGAGAAGCGGACTCCACTTTTCTGGGGTAGGCTTTGTGTGTGCACACGGGAGCCTGCCTGTCAGCCAAAACCCTATTTGCAATGCTTCCCTGCTATCTGCCCTGAGCAAAACATTAGAAAGCTGGGATCAATTTAGTAAAATCTTCCAGGCTTACTCTCCATTTCTTTAAAACTCCAAATCAGAACATGTGGCCTGAGCTTAGGAGGAACAAAATTTGAAATTGTACTGCCCAGAAAACCCAGTGTGGATAGTCAGTGTGTTTACACACATCAGCACGGTAGTGTGTTTACACGCATCAGCATGACAATATATGCACTTTTAAATACTCTCACTTCGTAGTCAACAAGTGTCTCAAGTATAAAACTATAAAAAGAGAAGAAAGTCCAGAGATGTCCATTTCGAGCACACATTGTAAAAACAGCACAGACCCTGCTCCCAGTCTAATGCATAAATACTGTAAATAAAAAGGGACAGACACAAATTTTGAAGCATTAGTAAACATGAAAGGAAGGAAGGAGAAATCCCAGATGCCAGAACAGAGAAAGCATAGAGCTGGGGCGAAGAGCAGGCAAGGGAGGCAGCTGAGTGCGGCAGTGGCAGGCAGGCGGGTCTGTTAGGGCCCAGCAGGCTGGGGCTGGGGTCTGCCCACAGGAGGGCAGGGGGCAGGTGCTGGCGGCACACCCCCAAGGCCTGTGCATACCTGCCCTGCACAAAAGGAATGCCAACAACCTGTCCACATGCAGGCGGGCAGAAGAGCCTCTCTTTCTCAGGCTCTGGATGAAAACACAAATGCCTCTCATTAGAAATAGAAGCCTGAATCTGTATCCCACATGACTGTCAAATCCTAATATAATGAAATACTCATATATCTAACATAACACATTGATTTGAATTGCTAATTATAAAATGTTGGAGGAACATTTCCAACAATGAGAGTTCTTGGGACTTCCACAGGATTCTCATAAGAAAAGAAAGACATCAAAGACAAGCACGTAATGAAAAATTATAAACCACGTAGAAAACAATCTATAATGAGAAAGTATGAGCAAAATTTAAAAGAAAACGCAAACTAGAGAATTAACCCCATCTGACCTGGAGATAAAATGATAGCCTGAGACTTAACGGCAGAAATTAACAAACCAGAAAGCAGCAGAGAGCACAGACATGAGCAGAGTTGACTGTTTAAAAATACGAAGGAAATACAAAGATGTCTGTCAAAATTATCCAGAAAGGAAAGATGCAAAATAAATAACAGTAGAAATGAATTAGGGGTGTAACAATAACATATACAGAGATATGCAAAGTCACAAGAAACTGCAATGCACAACAGAAACGTAATTGGAAGACATAAGTGAAATGAATCATTTTTAGGAAAAAAACCAAAAACACAAAATGCCAGAATTGAATTGAAAGGAATGGTATCTGACTATACTTGCAACCATTAGTTAAATCAGTATTCAAAAACCAACTCTCATAAACAGCACTAAAGCCAGGTGACTTAAACACTGTTACTAAAGCTTCAAGCAACATCTGTTTCCTCCTATGCGGATTTTAGATTTTTCAGTCTAGGACACAATTTACTTTATGAGATGAGTATTACTTCGATACTAGCACTGAAAAACAGTAACACAATGAAAATAAGGGAATTCCATTTCTCAAAAAATAACAGCAACCAAATATAACAGAGGGAAATCAGTAAAACAAAAAGTGACCAAAAAGGTATATCTCAAAAATGCAAAACTGGTTCTACTCCATGTAATTCACTTTACTAAGAGATTAAAGGGAGAAAAAGACCAGTAATATCTTAGAGATTCAAGAATAAGATTTGGTCCATTCAAAATTTTTTAAATTTTAAGAAACTAGGAATAAAGCATCCTTAACCCAATAAAAGTTATTTAATAAAATCCTTCAGAAACGATCATCCTTTAACAAGATAAAATGTCAAAGACATTTGCTTAATGCTTGGGATAGATAATGAAGCCTGCCTTGACCCCTTTGATTCAACACTATTTGGAACACCCTAGATACTAAATGCAATGACAAATGTTAAGATATACAGCATTAGAAAGGAAGAAAGCTGCAGATGACATATTTGTTTACATGGACAATCTAAGAGAACTGCCAATCAAGCAATTATAACAAATATAAGATTCCTTCAAAGATACAGGTCACAAGGTCAAAATACAAACCAATGTGCCTATATGCCAGCAACAACCAATTATATAATATCTTGAAATAGTTAGAAGTTAATTTAAAAATAATCCTGATCATGTTAAGCTACTTCAAAAAATTTTAATAAAATATTTTAAGAACTTTATATTTAAAAATACTAAAAGTTCATTGAATGACAAAGGAATATCTCAATCAGTGAAGACACACGCCATGTAAGTACAGAAGTGGATGGGAAGACCAAATGTCGTAAATACACTCGCACGTCTCCTAACCATGGGGACACGTTCCGAGACATGCATCGTTAGCTGATGTTGTGCCAACATCACAGAGTGCACTTACACACACCCAGATGGCACAGCCCACTGCACACCCACAACCTGCACGGCATATCACTGTACTGAGTGCTGTAGGCAACTGTAACCAATGGTATGTATTTGTGTATCTAACCTGCACAGCTGTTACTGTTCTGAGTACTGTAGGCAACTGTAACACAATGGTATGTATTTGTGTCTGAACACATCTAATAAAAAAGGTATAGTTAAAGTATGTGATTATAATCTTAGGAGACCACCCTCATGTATGCAGTCAGTAGTTGACTGAAACACTGTTATGTGGCAATGACTGTACTTTTGTACAGTTTTGTCCAAACTGAGCTATATATTAAATCGAAATTCAACAAAAAACCCAATCAGTCTTTTTTCATAAATTTGACAAGCTCATCTGAAAAATGATTTTAGAATAAGGGACATGTAGATAATTTGGGGAAAGAATGGGGGAGGGTTGCAATTCACCTTGTCAGAAAGATTTCACATTGTCAGAACGACTGAGACACCAAGTATCTACTCTGTACCACAGCAGGTGAGTATCACAGATGTATGGTGAGTTAGAGAAGCCAGACACACGGAGTGCATGATGTCTGAATCCGCTAACCTCCCGCTTTGGGTCTCACTTGGGAGCAGATGCTGAGGGGAGGGTCTGGGCTGCCAAGGGCTCTGTCTGGAGCTGGATGGTGACCACACAGCACAGTCAACGGGCTCTGCACTAAGATGTGCACACTTTGTATATGTTATACTCCAGTAGAAATTCATGTATAAAATAAGATGAGAAAGTTGAATTGAGAAAAGAAAATCATCAAGGTTTTGGAAAGACTGACAAACAGAACCAGTGGAATAAAACTGAGGAGGGAGAAATGTAAGTACACACATGGGGACTGGATAGACAACCAATGTGAAGTCATACACTGCAGGAGAAAGGGTATTTCAACAATTAAATACAAGGGCCAGGACAACTCCCTATCTAAGTAGAAAAAGATAAAATTCAATCCCTGTCTCACAACAACAAAAATTCCTGACAGATTAAAGATTCTAAAATTTCAGAAGAAAATACGGGCAAATATTTTTATGAAATCATTAGAGAAAGATGCCATGATGAAACCCAAAGACTTCAAATGGAAAACACTGATTAAAAAGACACCATAAAAAAGATAAAAGATAAGCTATATCTCTATTTTTATAACATATATAATGCACTGACCAAGAACTAGTATTCAACTATAATTACATACATTTTATAATAATATACTATGCTATATATAATACATATAGCATTTCTATATAAATATGGTCTACATATATATTTATATGTAACATGTATATTTATATTATATAATATGTAGTATTTATATTAGATAATAAAGTATAAAATATAGAAATATAAGATTTTATCATACATAACATGTAAAATATGTATTTCTAGAATAATGATACAGATATTAAGAATCCTTACATTCTAATAATAAAATAACAAAAAAAACAGCATGAAAATTGAAGTGTTCAAACAAGCAATTCACTAATGAGGAAATTTGAATGGCTAACAGAGCTATAGAAAGCTGCTCCACCTTATTTGTCTGCCAGATACAGACAAATGAAAACTGTAATAAGATACCAGTTTATGGCCCCCCCCTTTGGCATAAACTAAAGAGAGGTCTGATAATACCTAATTAAATTATATTGTGGGGAAATAGAAAAAATGTAAAAACTGCCTAAATATCCTGCAGTAGAGGAAGAATGCATAAATTATACTGTAATACCATGCCATAGTTACATATAAACTAGATCTAAAGGTACATGCATGGATAAATCCTCAAAATATAATTCTGTGTGAAAAACACATCTTGAAAGGATAGCTACAGCATGAAACCAGTCATGAAATAAGTCCAGAAGGTTGTGGGATGGAAAATACCCAATTCCAACCCATCTGGCCTTCCTTTCACTTATGGGAGGAAAAGAAAAAGCTGAGAAGTCCTCGTGAGGTCACAGCCCAGGTGTGCAGGCTCAGGCTGAGACAGAGACCTGATCACAGGGCCAGAGGATGCTGCCCTCCTTCCACACCAGACCACCACATCAATACCAACAGGGCTCCCACATAATGACAGGGGATTACAGATAAAAGAACTGCAAACATCAGACTTTATTTAAGGAGAAGTCTCTAGGGAAACCCAAAGAAAAGTAGGGAGATAAAACAAGGACAGCAGAAGAAATTTTAGTCTCTGACAATTACAGCTCCAGCAAACAGTAAACAGCCTAACTCACAGCCAGGTAAAGATAAAACCTAATGCTAAAGGCCAATCTGCCTCAGTTTCTTTTATCGAATACAGCATATCTAGGTTTCAACAAAAAAATTACAAGCCATGCTAAAAGGGAAAAAAATTACAAAGAGAAAAAGAATCAGACTCAGATATAGCAGAGATATTGGAATTATCAGACCATGAATCTCAAATACCCATGATGAATATGTGAAGTGCTCTAGTGAGAAAACGGACAATGTGTAGGAACAGATGGGTGATTTGAGAGCTGGAAACTCTTAAGAAAAAATCAAAAGGAAATGTTAAGAGATCAAAACCACTGTAACAGAGATGATGAATGCCTTTGATGGGCTCATTGGTAGAGTAGACATAGCTAAGGAATAATCAGTGAGAATGAGGATCTATCAATAAAAACTCCCCAAGACAAAAAGCAAAGAGAGAGAGAGAAAAAAAAGAAAAAGACAAAACAGAATATCCAAGAACTGTGGGACAATTACAAAAGGTATAACATATGCATAATAGGAATACCAGGAGGAGATAAAAAGAAAAGGGAACAGAAGAAATATTTGAAGTAATAATGGCTGAATATTTTCAAAATTAATGCCAGATACCAAATCACAGATCTAGGAAACTCAGAGAACACCAAGAAGGGTAAATACAACACACACAAATTCACACTCACACACACACATGCACACACACGCACACGCACATACATGCATATACACATGCACACACACACGTGCATACACATGTGCACACACTTCACAGACACACACACAAACACACTGCACATGCACACACGTGCACACACACTGCAGAAAAATCGAAGACAGGAATTTTTGGACAAAGCCAGAGAGGGGGGAAAAGCCTTACCTTACCCATAGAAAAGCACGGAGAGAATTATGCTGGACTTCTTTTTAGGAAGAAGCGAGTAGAGAATGAAGTAAAATATTTAAAATGTTAAAAGAAAACACCCAACTTAAAATTCTATGTCCAGTGAAATAATACTTCAAAACTGAAGAAGAAATAAAGACTTTTTTAGGCAAACAAAAATTAAAGGAATTTGTCAGCAGTTGATCTGCCTTTCTTTTTTTCTTTCTTTCTTTCTTTTTTTTTTTTTTTGAGATGGAATCTCACTCTATTGCTCGGGCTGAAGTGCAATGGCACAATCTTGGCTCACTGCAACCTCTGCCTCCCAGGTTCAAGTGATTCTCCTGCCTCAGCCTCCCGAGTAGCTGGGATTACAGGCATGCACCACCACACCTGGCTACTTTTTGTATTTTTAGTAGAGACAGGGTTTCACCATGTTGGCAAGGCTGGTCTTGAACTCCTGACCTCGTGATCTGCCCGCCTCGGCCTCCCAAAGTGCTGGGATTACAGGCGTGAGCCACCACGCCCGGTCCACCTGCCTTTCAAGTAGTGTTAAAAGAAGCTCTTCCGACAGAAGGAAAGTGACACAGGTCCGACACTCGGATCTAAACAAGACACAGCAGATACCAGGGAAAGCATTCCAGGCACCGCCAGGAAGAGCCACTGCAGAGGCCCTGGAGAATCTTGCTTGGCATGTTTGAGGAACAGCAAGGAAGCCAGGGTACTTGGAAGAGATCTACTAGTTATAAAGGGAAGTTCATAGCAAGAATACAAATGCATCATCTGTATTATCAATAATAGTTTATTGCTTTTTTTCTAAGTAGTTCTTAATAACATTACAATAAAGAAACAATTGAGGCTGGGCACGGTGGCTCATGCCCATAATCCCAGCACCTTGGGAGGCCAAGGTGGGTAGATCACTTGAGGTCATGAGTTTGAGACCATCCTGGCCAACACGGTGAAACCTTGTTTCCACTAAAAATACAAAAATTAGCCTGGGGTGGTGGTACACACCTGTAGTCCCAGCTACTCAGGAGGCTGAGGCAGGAGAATCGCTTGAACCTGGGAGGCAGAGGTTGCAGTGAGCCGAGATCTTGCCACTGCACTCCAGCCTGGGTGACAGACTAAGCAAGAGAGAGGGACTATGTCTCCAGAAAAAAGAGAGAGAAAACAAAAAGAAAAGAAAAGAAACAATCGAAGGCTACAAATAGTCAATATTTAGTCTCTTGAAAAATCTATGGCCAAAGAGAAACCTGCGTGCTTGGGTCCAAAAAAGCGAAACGAGGCTTGCATGATCTTGGTGATTCTGAGGCCAGCTCTAAGTCTTTGCTGTCATTGACATGTGACCCTTCCCAATCACACTTCTTCCTACCCACGGCTGAGTCTGTGGTGAAAGGACAGACTTCCTTCAGCCATGTCAGGCTCCTTTACTAATCCTTGTATCTTGCAACACTCTTAGTAATCACATCATTTTGAATTCTTTATGTAAAAACGTACCTGCTTTAAGCCTCAGCAAAGACCAATGTGAAAAGAAAGATGTCTGTATCACAAGAACCATCACAGGCCCAGTAGATCGTGCAGCTGGACACACACTTTCTGCCCACGAAAGAGCCTGTGAGGGGCCTCCATCTCGTGATGCAACGCACCAAGATGCCACGGGCACTGAAACACCAGCTTTCGGGTGCATACTTCATACCCACAGAAACCAGAGAATGGATTTCCAAACGTCCAGAAAAAAGAAGTCAAGGGAGTGAAACGCAGAGACCAGGAGCTCAACCGACTGCCCCATCGTGCTTCACTCTTCCCCAGCAGAGGGGTCGGGAGTTCCGGTGGATTCAGTGTTCCCATCAATGGTGAGCCGCTTCGGAGCAAAGCCAAACACAGCTCAGAACTGCGCAAGTTCAGGCACCAGACACAGGGTAGGATCCACGCCACTCTCTGCAGCACAGGGTAATGCACTCCCTACCACGCGCGTGAATCATTTATTCAGAAAGAGATGAGAGATCCATGGAACTGTGAACTAACCCTAAATATAACATTTCCATTTACTTTCCCCGCACTTAACATCTTTGCAGTATCCTGTCACGGCTGAGTTCACGTTTTTGCTGTGTGCTGCTGGTATCCTGCCTGCAAGCTTCGGGAGGACAGGGGCAGGCCAGGCCCAGGGCTTCCTAAGGGACCTGGCTGTCCTGAGCCACAGCCGGCTGATAGACACCATAGTGAAGAATCCGATGGGTGTCTGTGACAGTGTCTCAGGGCCAGGGTGACGAGCATCTGCTGCCCACTGTGCCAGGGAAGAAAGGGAGTACTGGCTTGCAGAGACTTACGGCTGAAACTACTAGAAAACAGGTTTTATGAACTGCCTCTGAATTTATTTGTATCATGCTGTTTTCATAATTAAAAGAAAAGCTTGTAACAGTTTCCTCATTTATAAATTCCATATTTCAATACAAAGCGAAACACTCTTGGAGGTTCTGGAATCCTTCAGTGTGCAACACATCTGCCATTCCAAGACAGAGACCAAAAAAAAAAATGGAGGAAAGTTTGGGGGAAGTTACAGTGAAAAGCTCCTGATGGGCGTGGTGGCCATGCCCATAGTTCCAGCTACTCGGGAGGCTAAGGCAGGAGGATTACTTGAGCTCAGGAGTTCAACACCAGCCTCAGCAACATAGCAAGACTGCATCTCATGAAGAAAAAAGTACCAGAAAAAAGTTCCTAGTGATAAAAGTAATGTGCCATGTGGAGGGGAACACTTTCCTCCAATCTAAGGGAGCAAATCCCAGGTTTTAATCCCATGGACAGAAAAAAGTGTCTTTACTAACAACATTCTTACCTATTAGTTAAATCAGAGATGTGTCCTGGGTGTAGACATGACCAGGGACAGGAGGATCAGGGATCAGGGATCAGGGATCAGGGATCAGGGATGAACATCAGAGGGACTCTCATTCTCGTCGCCTGACTTTAAAGGGTTGGTAAGTTTTTCAACAAAAATACTCACCAACAATAATATCTCCCCAGCACCAAGCTCCTGCAGGAGAGAATGGCATTTGGGTGGCAGACATGGCCGAGAATGGGAAGGAGAAGGGCCTGACCTCACTGCAAGGCCGTCTGCATTAAAGAGGCCAATTTCTGAGCACAAGGCAGGTTGCCAGGAAATGCAGCTTGACATTTATAAACCTACTCACCAGCCTTTGTTCTCAGTGCCAGGGCACCCAAGTAAGCAAGCCTTCCTTCCCGGCACTGCAGACACTTCTGGAAAGACCCACCATTTCTTCAGAAATGATGCTTCACAGTGTGGCAAGAGGGGAGAAGCGCACAGACCATCCTGCACAGTTGGCTCAGCATTCAACAATTACATAAAATGTGTGAGACTGATTGTCATTTGCTCAAAAAATGTGTGGAGCACCTAACGTACGCTGACCACGTCACTGGACATGGCAGAGGGAGCAAAGCATAAAGAGAAAGGCCACATGCCGAGGCTGTGATGGGCAGTGAGGATATGTAAATCTTATGCTTATGGACTACGTCCTGCCACGCACGATTTTCATAAAAGTCATTAACTCCCAAAGCAACCCTGCAGGGTGTTTCAGATAAAAAAGTTTAGAATAGCTTTATCTGAGTTACACAATTTTAAAAGTCAGCAACTGAAGAAATGTCCAGAAAGTCTTGGTTAAATAAAAAACATTTAAGTGGCACAGAGGCAGGAGGGAGAATCCTGAAGCTGGTGCCTCTGGGGAGCCCACCTCCGGAGGAGAAAATTGAACCAGCAGACTGTGGGCGGCCACAGCCCTGAGGCAGGGGTGGGGGGCGTCCTCACTGCCGCTGAATCTGTACAGGACTCTGGGGCCCCTTCTCCCCGCACACCCTGCACCTGCATAGGAATTCATAAAAACTAAGCAAGCACTCCAATGTGTGTGTCTTTCTTTTTCCTACTAAATGGGAACGTGTCGGAGCTTGGTCTAAATTATCTGCATCACCAAAGAGAACACAGTCTCCAGGGCTCAGGCAGGGTCAGCCTCTGGGTCTCAGGCAGCCACAGAGAGCTCGGGGCCTCAATCATTTGTAAAGACTCTGCTGCAACCAAACTCACCAGCAGAGGACAGGCTGCAGGAGGCCACAGGGGACAAGGAGAACCCATGCTGAAGAGACCACAGGCTGGTCCCAGGGGACCAAGATGGGAGCTCTGCCTCAGAAACAGTGTCCAGGGCTCAAGAGGCCCAGGTTAACGTCTTCTCTGCTACTTGGAAAAGAGATCTTTTCCTGCACCATAGGCCGACAGGTGCCAGTTCAGCGATGACTAAGTACAAAAGAGTCTGCTGCAGGAGCAACATTTAATTCTCAACGAGAGCACATGGAGGACACCAGGAGGAGCATCACAGACAGGAAAAATTATAAACAGTGAAGGGCAGCCCAAAACAATAACAACAACTTCTCTTCCTTAGACACCCTTGAGAGTTACGTCAATAACCACTGCTCGGTTACATTTTACAGAAAGCCTTTCTAAATTAAAATATGGTGCTATCCACTTAAACCCTACTGGGCTGAACTTACACATATGCATGATATTGACCCCTGAATTGATCAGAGATTGATGCTGAAACCACCCAAACGTTAAAGCATGACTGGAGGCTTGATATCTGACCCGGCTTTAAAGAAAGTTGGTGGCTTTGGGACAGCAGTCATGTGGCGCACAGCAGCCCGTTCTTTGTTTCCAGCAGGCAGCAACGAATCCGTGAGGCTGAGCTAGCCCCTCTGTCGGGAAGCTCCAAATGGCTGGAGAAATAAATTTTTTATTAAAAAAGTAATTGGAAAGATGTTCACATTAATCAGATTTCCAATTTTTCACTTCTCCATGGTAAAGATCCCAGCTATCCAGATAAATGCCACCCAGAGCACCCACATCTCCTGGTGGTCTTGGCCTTGTGTCAGCATTTTAAATATTCACATCCATAGCAAGACATGAGAAACAGGAAGGAGAGGAAAGAAGAATCAGAGAGGTGTGCCCCAGGATGTGGGCGCAGCTGGCACATTCAGAGATGGTCTCCAAATTGCAGATTTCAGAGATTGTTTAGCACAGACATCCTGTTTTCTCATTTGAAACCTAAGGAACAGAGAGTGCAAAGGGCTTGCCAATAGTTGCCTAGCTAGTCAGTGAGAGACCCAGGAGCAGAACCTGTGATCCTGGCGTCCTGACACTGCCTTGTTCTGTCCAGGAGCAGAACCTGCGATCCTGGCGTCCCGACACTGTGACCCTGGCGTCCTGACACTGTGATCCTGGCGTCCCGACACTGCCTTGTTCTGTCCAGGAGCAGAACCTGCGATCCTGGAGTCCTGACGCTGCCTTGTTCTGTCCAGGAGCAGAACCTGCGATCCTGGCATCCTGACGCTGCCTTGTTCTGTCCAGGAGCAGAACCTGCGATCCTGGAGTCCTGACGCTGCCTTGTTCTGTCGAGGAGCAGAACCTGCGATCCTGGAGTCCTGACGCTGCCTTGTTCTGTCCAGGAGCAGAACCTGCGATCCTGGCGTCCTGACGCTGCCTTGTTCTGTCCAGGAGCAGAACCTGCGATCCTGGAGTCCTGACGCTGCCTTGTTCTGTCCAGGAGCAGAACCTGCGATCCTGGCATCCTGACGCTGCCTTGTTCTGTCCAGGAGCAGAACCTGCGATCCTGGCGTCCTGACGCTGCCTTGTTCTGTCCAGGAGCAGAACCTGCGATCCTGGAGTCCTGACGCTGCCTTGTTCTGTCCAGGAGCAGAACCTGCGATCCTGGCGTCCTGACGCTGCCTTGTTCTGTCCAGGAGCAGAACCTGCGATCCTGGCGTCCTGACGCTGCCTTGTTCTGTCCAGGAGCAGAACCTGCGATCCTGGCGTCCTGACGCTGCCTTGTTCTGTCCAGGAGCAGAACCTGCGATCCTGGCGTCCTGACGCTGCCTTGTTCTGTCCAGGAGCAGAACCTGCGATCCTGGAGTCCTGACGCTGCCTTGTTCTGTCCAGGAGCAGAAACTGTGATCCTGGCATCCTGACACTGCGATCCTGGCGTCCTGACACTGTCTTGTTCTGTGCAGGAGCAGAAACTGCGATCCTGGCGTCCTGACGCTGCGATCCTGGCATCCTGACACTGCGATCCTGGCGTCCTGACACTGTCTTGTTCTGTGCACCGCCCTTCAGGGACTGAGGCAATCCTGCGATTTCTCATGTGGCAGGTTCTCAGCGCCACACCTTCCACCATGACCTGAGGCCCAGCTGGTTTCTAAGAACGCACTGTTACGCGGCAGCTCCAGGACTAAAGGATGTCGAGACTTTAAAATACTGTGGCTGCAGGAACCAGGAGAGGATGCCGGGCTGGGTGTCAGAACACAGGGAAAAGCCATCCCTGTTAGCCACCTTGGCATGCTCTTGAGTTTCCTGAAGCAGATTTCCTAACCTGACATTTTGGAGACGGCAGGATGGGTTTCTCAGCAATAATCCCTCATCTGCCATTGAGGCGCCGAGCTCGTCTTCCTTCCTGGTGTGTGTACCGCTAGCTTTGCCCCAGTTCTGCCCACTCACCAAAAAGTCCGTCTAAATCCATCCATGCTTATTTTTAATTTAACCTTAATCCTGCAGGATCAGTACAGGGGCAGGCAATCAGGTTTACACAAGGGAGGCGAGCAGCTGCGAGGGAGGCCTGCCCTGAAAACGCCCCCGCCCCTCGCCCCGGAATGGAGCCTCCAGATACACTCAACTCAAACCACATCCCATTCCTCTCTCATGTGAACTCATCTGGTCACAGAGCATTTGCTGAGTGCAGACTCTGTGTGACACACACTGCTACTTTCTGAGGAACACACAGATGAATAGAACAGTCCCCATGGGCAGGTTTAGCAGGGAAGAAGCACAGTCACGGAAGTCCAAAAAAGCCAGGCTGGAGCCCATGGGCCATGTAGAACAGGCCAGGAGCCGAGGGCAGGTCACTCAGTTCCCTTTCTCTCAAGGAGCTTTCAGCTCAGGAGAATAAACAAGGAGTATACACACATCATGTCCAAGGGCAATCTTAGTAACCACAACCAAAGAGGCTGGAGCCACTGCACACCTCAGGGAAGGAGAGGCCACTTGTGCTGCGCGAGGCCTGCCTGCAGTCACTGAGCATGTGAGGGCTGCCTGCAGTCACTGAGGGTGCAAGGCCTGCCTGCAGTCACTGAGAGTGCGAGGGCTACCTGCAGTCACTGAGCGTGTGAGGGCTGCCTGCAGTCACTGAGGGTGCGAGGCCTGCCTGCAGTCACTGAGAGTGCAAGGGCTACCTGCAGTCACTGAGCGTGTGAGGGCTGCCTGCAGTCACTGAGCATGCGAGGGCTGCCTGCAGTCACTGCACGTGAGAGAGGAGACACAGCACATCCGGCATTTCAGAGCCGATGGCATGTTAGAGGCCACCAGGGAGGGACAGCTGCTGGGCATAGCTGGTGCAAAGGAAGCAGCTGAGGTCCATTCTGCAAAGGAGAGCTGAGGCTGGGTTGCACAGCAAAGCACAGAGCAACATGCAGCCGGGCTTTTCTCAGTGCAAAATGGGCAAGCCAGGAGCTCTCAAGTGAGTCAGCGACCCACCAATGTGGCATTACAGGAGGATGAACAGGGCAGTGCAAGGTGACCTGGGGGTAGGAGTACTGAGCACATGGAACACATGTAAGGCAGCTCCTTGTTCAGGCATGAGGCAGGAAGAGCTAGAATGGGGCCGAATTCAGAACAACAGGGACAGGGGACCCGATGGATATCGAAGGTGGCCAAGAATAGTGCATACACACTTTCTTCTAAGGACACTTTCTGTCTAGATAGAAATTCATACATGAATACACATATGTATACACACACACACACAGGTCAGTACCATTCTTTCAACTTTTCTGTTTATATATTTTCATCATAAAATATTGGGGAAATGGTGCCTTTTCATCTCTGCAACGTGAGAGCTCTATAGCATCAGAAACTCTCCTTATCTTACAGACCATGTAGAAACATGTGGGGAAAAGTACTACATGCATCTATAAATCACCAGGTCCTGCTAGCCACAGGCATCTCCTCTTGGTCCTCATGTTACATTTCCTTAGACTTAAGTTTTCTTCATAGAAAGGGAACATGACTTGACTCTGAAAACTTGAATGATGTATTTTAAGGTGAGTAAGTTACATAGGAATAATGTATATCCCTACATCATTGTTACTATTGCCATCATCACCATCAATAAGCATCAAAATCATATCATCCCACCAGCACCATCATCACCATCACTATCATCATCATCACTATCATCACCAATCACATCACCACTACCACCATCACCATCATCATCACCACCATCATCATATCACCATCACCATCATTACCATCACCACTGTCACCATCACATCACAACCACCATCACCATCACCATATCACCACCATCACCATCATCACTATCACCAACACCATCATCACCCTCACCATCATCACTATCATCCCACCACTACCATCACCACCATCACTATCATCATCACCATTATCACCATCACATCACCACCATTACCAATATCACTGTCACCATCACATTACCACCACCATCACCATCATCACCATATCACCACCATCACGATCATCACTATCACCAACACCATCATCACTATGGTCCCATCACTACCATCATCATCATCACTATCATCATCATTATCACCATCACATCACTGCCATTACCATCATCACTGTCACCATCACATCACAACCACCACCACCATATCACCACCATCACCATCACTATCACCAACACCATCACCTTCACCATCACTATCATCCCACCACTACCATCGTCATCACTATCATCATCGTTATTACCATCACATCACCACCATCACCATCATCACTATCACCAACAATATCACCTTCACCATCATCACTATCATCCCACTATTGTCAACACCATCACTATCATCATCATCATCATTACCATCACATCAACACCATTACCATCATCGCTGTCACCATTACATCACCACCACCATCACCATCATCACGATGATATCATCACCATCACCATCATCACTATCACCAACACCATCATCACCCTCACCATCATCGCTATCATCCCACCACTACCATCATCACCATCACTATCATTGTCATCACCATTATCACCATCATGCCGCCATCACCATCATCACTGTTGCCATTACATCACCACCACCATCATATCACCACCATCACCATCATCATCACATCTCCACCACAATCACCATCATCACTATCAACTCATCATCACCATCATTATCAATCATCATTATCACTACCACTATCATCATCACCATCACCACCATACCACTGCCACTTTCACCATCACATTACCATCACCACCATCATCATTGTCATCACTCTTACCATGATCACTGTATCACCACCATCATCACCATCAGCATTATCAGCATCATCACCAGCAATCATCACCATCAGCATCATATCACCACCACCATCATCACCATCATATCTTCCCCATTATCACCATCACTGTCATCATCATCAACAGCAATCATCACCACCAACATCAGCATCATCAATGCCCTCAATACCATCACCATAATCAGTATCGCATCACTGCTATCATCACCATCACCATCATCATTACCATCATCATTACCACCACTGCCATCATCAGCATCACTATCATCATTACCACCATCATATCATCACCATCACCATCACATCATCACCATCACCACCATCATTACCACCATCGCCATCATCAGCATCACTATCATCATCATCACCATCATATCATCACCATCACCATCACATCATCACCATCACCACCATCATTACCACCATCGCCATCATCAGCATCACTATCATCATCATCACCATCATATCATCACCATCACCACCACATCATCACCATCACCACCACACCATCACCATCACCACCATCACCACCACTGCCATCATCAGCATCACTATCATCATCATCACCATCATCACTATCATTACCACCATCGCCATCATCAGCATCACTATCATCATCATCATCACCATCACATCATCACCATCACCATCAATCATCATTGCCACCATCACCATCAACAGCATCACTATCATTATCATCATCATCACATCATCACCATCACCACCATCATTACCACCATCGCCATCATCAGCATCACTATCATTATCATCAGCATCACTTTCATCATCATCATCACCATCACCACCATTACCACCATCGCCATCATCAGCATCACTATCATCATCATCACCATCACATCATCACCATCACCACCATCATTACCACCATCGCCATCATCAGCATCACTATCATCATCATCACCATCACATCATCACCATCACCACCATCATTACCACCATCGCCATCATCAGCATCACTATCATTATCAACATCATCATCACATCATCATCATCATCATCATCATTGCTACCATTGCCATCATCAGCATCACTATCATCATCACCATCATCACTATCATTACCACCATCACCATCATCAGCATCACTATCATTATCATCATCATCATCACATCATCATCATCACCATCATCATTGCTACCATCGCCATCATCAGCATCACTATCATCATTATCACCATCACATCATCACCATCAATCATCATTGCCACCATCACCATCAACAGCATCACTATCATCATCATCATCATCATTGTCATCAGCATCTCCATCTGACTCGTGGCCCTGGAACTCCTCCTTTATCCTTTCAGTTGGGCATCTCCCATCATTCCCCCAGCCATCTCCACTCCCGATTCTCTGTGCCGTCTTCCTCTACATGTTCAGCCCTCTCTGCTACACTGGTGGGTGACTCCAACTCCGACACTGCATGTTCTGCCCTGTCCTGCCCTGTCTTCCTTCCTTTCACAGCTCTTCATGCTCATCTCACCTCCTGAACTGCTGCCTAAGCATCCACAGGCCTGAAGCCAGGACTTACCCTTTCGGACTGACCCTCAGCTGATCCTTGAGCTTAAGTTCCTTGAGGAACTCGGCCCAACATTATATTTTTCCATGGCACCAGCCTCACAGCTGATCCCACATGGTCCTCAAAGAATGCAACCTGAAGCCGGGCGCAGGGGCTCACGCTTGTAATCCCAGCACTTTGGGAGGCCGAGGTGGGTGGATCACCTGAGGTAAGGGGTTCAAGACCAGCCTGGTCAACATGGCGAAATCCTGTCTCTACTAAAAATTACAAAAAATGAGCCAGGCGTGGTGGTGGGCACCTATAATCCCAGCTACTGGGGAGGCTGAGGCAGGAGAATTGCTTGAACCTAGGAGGCAGAGGTTGTAGTTAACTGAGATCGCATCATTTTACTCCAACCTGGGCAACACAGCAAGATTCCATCTCAAAAAAATAAATGCAACCTGATAGAAATGTGGTGCTCAGTCCTTATTTGTTGCAATGTAGCTATTACCTTTGGTTCCTGAAGGAGTTGAAAGGGGCAGGGAATGATGCAGGCACACACTAATTCACTGCTAGTGACCCCCATTTTATTAGGAAAGAAATAAAATACAAGTAGGGTAATGGGCACATTGTGGTTTATATAACAAGCATGTTCCTGAAAAGGTACATCTAAGTCAGAATGCTTTTGAAGTGGCCTCAGAAAGGTTACTGTTTAAAACACTGTTATTAGAATTACTTTAAAAAGAGTGAAAATATTCAGGGAATGCAGCCTTTTGTAGATTATTCATGTTCTAAAGTGATCATGCTTATATTTTTACCTTCTGTTAGAATCAATGAAAAACATAATTCATAATTCTACTAAGCTAAAATTTGAAAATATCTTGGGTGCAATTTTCCTTCACATTTCTTTGGCTCAGTGTCCTCCAGATTTACCAGTGACAACAAAGTCACAGCAACCTCAATGCCTAACTTTTACTGACTCCCATCTGCAGAGCCTCAAGCCAACTCCCTCTGGAAACTCCTCCTGCTGTTCTTAGAAGTCTTTCGGGCATCCAGACAGTCCTCTGGTTCTCTCTGAGCTTCCCCAAGATGCAGGAGCCACCCAGCTTGCATCCCACAGCCTCCCGGCTTCCCTCAGCTGCACACCCTCCCAGGTGCCAGGAGCACAGCTCGGGCCCCGCTCTCCCCCGTCACGCTGAGCTCTGTGCTAGGGTGGGTAGGGAAGGCCTCCTTCTCTGCAGAAGACTCAGGCCAGGCCAGGTTCCCACACCATTCTGTCCCCCACACGACTCTTCCATGCCAGTCTCCATCTCCTCAAGTACCTGCCTACCAAGAAAATAAGTCCTGTTCCTTCCTCTGTGCACACCTCTTTATGCCAAGAGACACTGAAAGCTCAGAGGCCTCAGCAGCCCCATCTGGGTTCTGGCTGCACTCAGGGATGCTCGCTCCTCCCGCTGGAAGTGCTCTCCCGACGGCAGGAGTGAGGAGCACTGAGACAACAGCCACCTGGAGTGGGAGGTCACCCAGGGGCACGCCATGGCGGTGGAGCCACCCCGGGGATTTCTTCTTCCTTTGCCAGTCTCTGCCCAAAAGATGAAATGCAGAGATGTGGTGTGTACATCTGAGAAGCCACAGATGCTAGCAGTGCCCATGGGGGGCATCTGTTGGGGGTCTGGAGGGCACTGTGCTGTCCCCAAGGGCCCCATCCAGCACAGAGCAGTGTCAGCCAGCTCTCAGCAGTGCCACTTTGTGGACCAGCCCAGCTCTGGACCAGCTTGCTGAGGGGAGATGGCACAGTACAGAGAGAGGAAACTGCCTGATCTCCATTCCAGATGTAGCCCAGTTCTTAGGCTATTATGGGACTGTGGGGACACGAAAGGACAGGAAGCACAGCCCTCCCCTCAAACATCAGAACTTCCCAAGACTCCCAAGGAGCTGCTGGCCCCAGCCTGGGTCCCTCCCAAGTCTGCCTGTGAGCAGCTGCAAAGGCCTCACGTACCCTCCTTGTGTCAGGCGCACCAAGGTTCCTGGCTGATTAGCACCAAGGATGACAAAAGCAGGCCTTTTGCAGTAGCTGTGTCTGTCTGTCTGTCTGTCTCAGGAAGCTGGAAAGGTGGCTAACTGAATTACATCCATGTCGTGCTCCCCCGGCGAGCGCCTGCCACCTTCATCTTTTCCCCTTTTGGTGACATTCAGCACTGATTACAAAGTGTCTCAGCTGGTAATATGTTCACTTCATTTTTTTTTAGATGCGTTTTTTATTCAGTTCACAGATGAATCCAATTAGCATATCACTGTGACTGATTAAATATGCCTCATGTAAATTTACATGTCAAAATACACACTGTACTTAAACAAGTAGGCCCGGCTGCCAGGCATCTGTAAACAGCTTTGCAGGCTTGGCCAGCTCGAAACACAAAAGCTAAGATTTAAATGTGCGGTGACTACCTGGTAGAGAGCGAGGAAGAGGGAAAAGGTAGCGTTACTCATGCATGAGGGGAGGGAATGAATATAGACATTTGTCTCTCTTTGTCTCTGAAGGGAGGCCATTGACAAGAGAGTCCCCATCTGCATAGGAGGCTGCCACATCCAATTAGCTCACCAGGTGATGGAAATTGGGCCTCTGATCCAGAAAAGTCCCTGTGCACTAAAGTCAAGACTGTTTCAAAGAGATTATATTATCTTAGACAGCAGGATGAAATTAATATGGCAATGACTTCTACAGGAGGAAATGTTTTAGTGAAACGTGCTAATGTTTATTATGCATTTTCCATCATAAGTGATCGCCTTTGATGTTCTATTCATTTGTTGATTGGTTTCTGACTTCCTCTTAGAAGGGAGTGAAGAAACCCAGGTATGAAAATTGGATTGCGAAAGTTAAAGACAGACAGAAAGCCTTAATTAGATTCCTCTAGAAGCAGTGACTACTGGTTCTGTGGGTTACTGGGGGAAGTTCTTAAAATAATGAAATAAAATTAAGTGTGGTTTGGCCACCAAGAGCATCAGCACCAAAGGCACCTGGCCTCCTGGGGAAGCCCTGAGTCTCCGCCGCGTGGACGGTAGAGGGGTGTGGCCGCTGCTTTGCCTCGTGGGGGCCGTGGAGGGGTGCCCTTTGGACCTCCTGGAGAGGGTAGAGGGGTGCAGCCACTGCTTTGCCTCGTGGGGGCCGTGGAGGGGTGCCCTTCGGACCTCCTGGAGAGGGTAGAGGGGTGCGGCCACTGCTTTGCCTCGTGGGGGCCGTGGAGGGGTGCCCTTTGGACCTCCTGGAGAGGGTAGAGGGGTGCGGCCGCTGCTTTGCCTCGTGGGGGCCGTGGAGGGGTGCCCTTTGGACCTCCTGGAGAGGGTAGAGGGGTGCAGCCACTGCTTTGCCTCGTGGGGGCCGTGGAGGGGTGCCCTTCGGACCTCCTGGAGAGGGTAGAGGGGTGCGGCCACTGCTTTGCCTCGTGGGGGCCGTGGAGGGGTGCCCTTCGGACCTCCTGGAGAGGGTAGAGGGGTGCAGCCACTGCTTTGCCTCGTGGGGGCCGTGGAGGGGTGCCCTTCGGACCTCCTGGAGAGGGTAGAGGGGTGCGGCCACTGCTTTGCCTTGTGGGGGCCATGGAAGGGTGCCCTTCGGACCTCCTGGAGAGGGTAGAGGGGTGTGGCCACTGCTTTGCCTCATGGGGGCTGTGGAGGGGTGACCTTTGGATCTTTTAGAGACACCTGGCCACAGTTCCCAGCCACTCGGGGTCCACCACGTTCCCTCAAGGCCAGGCTCCACCCAAGCTGTCCCCAGCCTAGGACAAAGCTCCCTGGGCTACAGGGACAGCCCTCCCTGGGCAGTGCCGCCCTTCTGCGATCTGCACCTTGGGGGCTCCTGCCAGGGTCTGAGGCTCTGCCGCCTTCTCCCTGCCCAGGCTGGCCCCCATCGATCCCACCCTGGCGTCTGCTTCCCAAGCACCCAGTGGGCACAACCCCCAGAAGCACAGTCAGTCTCTCTCAGTCCTGGGAAGGGATTTTTTTCAATTTCAAGTCATGTCAATGAAAGTGATTTTTATAAACTAACCTAGAGGAATTTTTATGGCTGTGGAGACACAGTCTCACCTGGGAATTTCTGAGTGTGCCTTCATGGTTGGGCCATCTGCAGCTGGGAACTAAAAGGCGCTTTAAATATGACTGACACTGTAGGAAAATCTCACAACTGGAGCAGATGAGCCATAGTGACTGAGGGAGAAACATGAGCTGGATGAGAAAGGAGGGCCCGTAGGCACCACTGGAAGGGCCCAGCATCCTCTCACAGCACAGCGAACTCCGAGGTGGCTCTGACTGTTTAATTAATGTGTAGCTAAAGATCACAGAAAAGGGGAAAACAGCGAAGATGGAAAAGAAAATAATTCAGAACCAGCTTTAGCTTCTGATATTATGGGAAATTCTGAAGAGGAATGAATGGTATGACAAAATGGAAAGAAACGTTTTCCTGGTGTGTTTTATAAACACATGTAAGAGGTTCAATAGGTTTAATGTGGTAAAAGGAGATGTATTTAAACATGGCAGGCATTTGCCTGAAGCTGCATGTAAATAAGCAGTGGGACAGCCACTGTGGAAGATGCAGAGACCCCAGAGATGCAGAGACTCCAGAGATGCAGAGACCCCAGAGATGCAGAGACCCTAGATACGCAGAGACTCCAGAGATGCAGAGACTCCAGAGATGGAGAGACCCCAGAGATGCAGAGACCCCAGAGATGCAGAGACCCTAGAGAGCATGGGGGCCCTAGAGAGAAGTCACTGACACACAGGTTTCGGCTAAAAGTTACTATTCTGATTAGGGCCCGTGTGAAGTAGGAATGTGCCTGTGGAGTGTGATGTGAACAAAGCTCTCCGAAATTTTCCCATGCGTGGGCCGATTCGACTGTGTGCTCGTCCTGAGACCAAGAAGGAAACTGCTGAAGTCCCACAGTGGGACAGGGTTGGGGACAGGACATTCCTCAGGAAAGAAAGGCCATGCCCTTTCTGCAGACACTCAAAAAGACTGCTGTGTGGGATGGGGGACAGAGCAAGAGAGGAAGACACGAAGGAAAAACACACATTTACCGGCTGTTTTTGTCTGTGAGTCAAGTCTATGAAACATGCCGTGAGATTATTTTCTGCGGTTGATTATTCATGCAACGAACACGTCAGAACACCTTCAGGTGGCCCATGGGTGAGGTCTCGCAGGGGCAGCCTCCTCTCCAGAATCTGGCGACCAGGAGAGGCCCTTTGGCGGGTCCAGTAATGGGGGTGCACGCACCTCTCTGCCCATCCCACAGCTCTACACGGCTGCTCCCAGGCACCAGAGCCTCCACCTACCCCAAACCAAGTCCTGCCCATAGTGTGCCCCGTAGCACCATCAGCCCCGCCTTCCATGATTGCAGCTGATGTGCCTGGGGGCGCGGGCACCATTAATTCCCGTATCTTCCCCTCTGTCCAATCCATCACCAAATCCCACTGCTGGCACCTCCAAGACACCTGCAGACTGCAGCCCGCACGCCAGTGCCCAAGGTCAGGCCAGGTGGCCCCTGCCTGCTCCCCGTCCTTCGTGCTCTGCCCAGCCGTCCCCTTCACTGTGGTCAGACCTGTGGGCGGCAAGCCACCCAGGTGTGGAGGCAAGAGACTGAGGGCATGAGCTGTTCCAGTGTAATAAAATATATAAAATAAGAATAGTTATACTAGATCTAGATCATAGATATGATTATATATGAATATCATTCATCATTAGTTTGTAGCAATTACTCTTTATTCCAATATTATCATAGTCTTTGCTCTATAATCATAACCTAGGAAAAACCAGGCCATACAGAGATAGTAGCTGAGGGGACATAGTGAGAAGTGACCAGAAGACAAGGGTGTGAGCCTTCTGTTATGCCCAGACAGGGCCACCAGAGGGCTCCTTGGTCTAGCGGTAACGCCAGTGTCTGGGAAGATGCCCGTTGCCAAGCAGACCGTGGTCTAGTGGTAGCGTCAGTGCCAAGGAAAAATACCCGCTACTTAGCAGACCAGGAAAGGGAGTCTCCCTTTCCCTGGGGGAGTTTAGAGAAGACTCCACTCCTCCACCTCTTGTGGAGTCAGGCCCACCTGCAGTTATCCCGAGGCCTAACCGTCTCCCTGTGATGCTGTGCTTCAGTGGTCACGCTCCTAGTCCGCCTTCATGTTCCATCCTGTACACCTGGCTCTGCCTTTTAGATAGCAGTAGCAAATTTGTGAAAGTACTAAAAGTCTGATATGCAGAAATAATGGCGTAAGCTGTCTCCTCTCTCCTCTGCCTCGGCTGCCAAACAGGGAAGGGACCCCTGTCCAGTGGACACATGACCCATGTGACCTTACCTATCATTGGAGATGGCTCACACTCCTTACCCTGCCCCTTTGTTTTGTATCCAATAAATATCAGCGCAGCCTGGCATTCGGGGCCACTACTGGTCTCCGTGTCTTGGTAGTAGTTGTCCCCCGGGCCCAGCTGTCTTTTATCTCTTTGTCTTGTCTTTATTTCTATGATCTCTCATCTCCACACACAGGGAGAAAAACCCACTGACCCTGTGGGGCTGGACCCTACACAGAGCGACACTTCTAACGGGGCCCTGTTCCAGACCCCACTGCCTGTGGATGGAGTCCGGGCCGAGGCCCCTTCCTCTCTGTCTGGTTCTTGCTGCTTTTTTCAGTCTGGAATCTTCGGAGGCTCTTGCTCTGCTCTAATGCAGACCTTCTCCCACACACTCCCTCCACCTGGAAGCTCCTCCTGCCTTCGTACTGGCCTTGGTAACTCCCGCAGGTCCTGCTAATCTCGCCTGAAAGGTCACCTCTGCCGAGGAGTGTCACCCTGCCCCAGACAAGGTCAGATCTCCTTAATGGATGCCCTGAGCCATCACAGCATGGCCACCAAGCACTCCCCGGGACCTCACCCACACAGAGGCCGGGAGCAGGGGGGCACACCTGGCTTGTTCTCTGTCCCCAGGGGGGCGGCGGGCACTGGATTCGGTGCTCAAACAGTGGGTGCTCTCTCAGTCCTCCCGTGAGCCCAGGGGAAAGTGTTGGGAAAAACACATTTGTAAAAATCACTTTTGTGTGCATTTTTCAACAGAACGAAATACTTCCATGTGCCCGGGTTTAGGATGGGCACGAGAAGCCCCTGAAAGGGTGCTCGGTTTGACGATGGGATGTTTTCGTGTGCATCCCGTCACCAGCCACAGCAGACCCGTTCTCCACAAAGCTCGGTCAGCTGCTGGAGCAGGAGTGTGCTGGACTCCTGCTGCTGCTTCTCCAGCATCCAGTGAGGCCTATTTCTTATAGCTACATTTTGCCAATGCTTTTGAGTGATTCTTGTTCAGTGCCTACAATCAACACAGCAGGACGGTGGCTCTCCCTGGCAGTGCCTCTCATTGACCCCCTTGGAGTCCTTACAGAAGCTGCTCATTAAGTCCCACGCATCATCCCAGGTCAGGGGACGGTGAGTGGCCATCCAGCACGGTGGAAACAGGTGCAGTTGTGCCACCCACATCGGGACGCGTGCTCCACTCATGGCATTCCAGGCTCACAGTGTCGCCCTTATCTGATGATCAGACACCTCAGATGTGTCCATCAAGCTTTTAAAATTCACAAACGAAAACAAAAGATGCACCAGACCCACCCAGCGACCCCAAGGTCACGCACTCTGTGGTTATTGGCAACTCGGGGACGCTGCCCAGCTCCCGATTCTGCTCGGCACCTGTGGACGCGGGAGCACCCATCATCAATCCTCTGCAATTCTATTTTATGATAAATACAGAAATGACCCTTAACCCACCTTTCCCTCCTTTTTGCTTTTTCCTATCGACACCTGCCTAGCACATCTGCCTCTCGGCAACCACAGAATGAACCAGAAACTTTGCTCTTCTGCTATGCCCACAGGAAACTGAATCTCCCGACAGCCTCCCATGACTGTTCTGCTAGAATCGTCAAACTTGGGGAAAAACAGGATTTGAGATGAACTTCCACGTTACAGGCAGCAAAGCCCAATGACGATGGTCTCTTTTTCAGGACAAGCATTTGGATTCCATAACACAGTCAGTCACAGACCGAGCAGGTACACCCGAGGAATAGCCCCTGCAGTCTCACCTGCTGGCCCCACAACAGAGTTCTGGATTCTTTCCTAGTCTGTGTTTGGGAAACACACGTAACACTGTGGCACTGTGGCCTGGAGTGGGTGAGGCAGACGGCCAGCTACCCTCCCCTCCTGAGCAAAGGGAAGTGGGTGCATGGAGGACCCCAGAGAGCCCAGGCCCCACTTCCCCATGAGGAAAAGGACCACAGCAAAGTCTCCAAGAACCCAGCCTCAGCATCCCCGCCACTCCCCAAAGCTCCTCAGCGTGGCTGCTTGGGACCCCTCATCTGCTTCCATCTGCCATGTTCATATGCACAAGGTCCACAACGGCAGCCAGACCACACCTGGAAAGACACAGCAAAAGCTTCCCAAGGAACACGGGCCATGAAGGAGTTAAAGTCCTCAGGTCTACGAATACAACATTATCTTTTTTTCCTTGTTTCCTGCTAATCTGTTTAATGGGAAAGTTTCCCTCCTCACAACCCATATAAAGAATGCTTCCTTAGTTGCAGGCTTTACAAATAATTATCTAGAAATAAACAAGCACAATGATCTATTGTAAGTAAATCTGCATAAAGAAGAGTTTTCTTTTCTTCCATGAAAATCTAGCCACTTACTGCAGTAGAATCACCACACTCCATCTGCACACAGTGACACATCACTGCAGCCACACTCCATCTGCGCACGGTGAGACATCACTGCAGCCACACTCCATCTGCCCACGGTGAGACATCACTGCAGCCACACTCCATCTGTGCATGGTGACACATCACTGCAGCCACGCTCCATCTGTGCACGGTGACACATCACTGCAGCCACGCTCCATCTGTGCACGGTGACGCATCACTGCAGCCACGCTCCATCTGTGCACGGTGAGACATCACTGCAGCTACGCTCCATCTGCCCACGGTGAGACATCACTGCAGCCACGCTCCATCTGCCCACGGTGAGACATCGCTGCAGCCACACTCCATCTGCCCACAGTGAGACATCGCTGCAGCCACGCTCCATCTGCGCACGGTGACGCATCACTGCAGCCACACTCCATCTGCCCACAGTGAGACATCACTACAGCCACGCTCCATCTGCCCACGGTGACCCATCACTGCAGCCACTCTCCATCTGCCCACGGTGACGCATCACTGCAGCCATGCTCCATCTGCCCACGGTGACACATCACTGCAGCCACGCTCCATCTGCCCACGGTGACACATCACTGCAACCACACTCCATCTGCCCACGGTGACACATCACTGCAGCCACACTCCATCTGCCCACGGTGACCCATCACTGCAGCCACTCTCCATCTGCCCACGGTGACGCATCACTGCAGGGTAGAAACTCCCCCATCTCCCATGCAGCCCCCAGCGGCCGCCATCACAGGTCTCACTGTCTCGCCGTGTGTGTAACCTGCTTTCTCCCCAGCTCCCACGGCTGTGGCCGCACCGCTCCGTCTCTGTCTGTCTGTGCATGGCCGCTGTCTGTGTCTGTACCTTCATGAGGTGTCCCCTCTTCTGCTAAGGACACAGTCACGTTGGATTGGGACCCACCCTCATGGAGTCTGACCTCCTCTTATTGACATCTGCAAAGATCCTATTTCCAAATAAGGCCAAATCCACAGGTAGCAGGGGTTAGGTTTTGACGATAACTTTCTGGAGGTCTCATTATCCCCACAGCAGGTGTCACCCAGCAATGGTTGACAGAGTGTCCACTGCACACCAGGCAGCCTGCTAGAGACATTGCATTCATTACCTTTGCCTATTTATGAATATGAGAAGGTTTTGCAAAGCGAAGAACGGCACGGAAAGAGACCATGTAGGCCTTGCTAAGAAGGATGGCCTGGAGGGAGGAAGAAGGACCTTTCAAGGCTTTTTGTTTGAATCGAAAGTTCCCTTTATTAAGTTATTTTACAAAGTGAGCTTGTATCAAGGCTGAGCTTTCAGCGCAGTATTTATGAGCTGCATTTCTTTCAAAACATTCTATCAAACTGACATTTCCTTAAATCAAACTGACCTTCCACAATATGGAATAAATCAGGTGGTTTAACTCTACTGACTAAAGAGTGTTTTCCCCAACCCTGAGACAGGCGGCTTTGTCCGTGTCGCTCAGCCGCCGGCTCAGTGAAGGGTGGTCATGGAAGAGCAGGCCGCCGTCGGGCAGTGACTGATTACAATCATTTGTTGTGATGCATTGCAAATTAACGGGACAAGCCCAGCCAAGCTGCTCCGCTCAGAGGGTGCGCGTCCCGCCTCTGCAATTACTGATGTGCACAAAGGACCCAGGGACCACTTAAAACAAGGGGAGGACTGAGTCCACGCAGGGATGAAGCCACAGGCACAGTCCCCACGCGCTTGACAGCAGCCCCGCAACCCGCCTGCTCCAGACACCTGTTCCGAGGGAATCTCTCCCATCCACCTGCCGCTGTGGCTCAGACCCCAGGCACAACACAAGCGCTTGGCAGAGAAATGGACCATATCACCAATGCACTCGGCGCTGAACCATCATTGAGGAGAGACCGGCTGCTGCTGTGGCCCCTGGGGCTGCAGCGTAAACAGTCGTGGTGGCAAAGTGGTGTCCACAATTACATGTGTCGTCCGTGAGCACACTGGCTGTGGAAGGAGGAAGCCTGTGGCTCCAGGATTGTCATTTCAGCACCGCTGCCTGTGGTCCAAGAGCCGTAGCTGAGATGCAATGGGGGTGTCCTTTGTCACCGGTCCCCAGGACCACACATGAAGGACCTAACAATGATCCTGATGAGAAGGTTGTTAACCTGCCAAAGCATCAAGATGAAACATCACACAAGTCGCTCTGAGCAGGAACCCACTAGCAACAGGGCCCTTCGATCCATGTGGAAGTGCCTAATGCCACTTTTTTGATGAGCAAAAATGGCAGCTAATAATTTAAGGCAAAAAAGGAACACAATCCAGTATGACAGTTGTTCCCCAACCAGAGGGAGTGCCCATGCGTGGTGTCCCACGAAGGCGGAGCTGGGCATGAGCACGGCCACGGTCCTGCTGTCAGAGCAACCTCATTCCACGGGGTGAGCATCTCACACCTTGCTGCGGAAGCCCAGAGCCCACGCCGACTTCTACAACAGCCTCAGTACAGCGACGGGTGACGGCCATGGCACGGAGCACCGAGCACAGAGGTTATCTGAGGTGGCTTCGCATCAGCTCACAGCAGAGGAGTGTCAGCCCAGTTCACAGATGGAGAAAACAAGGCTGGTGGAGACCAACGTGTCCAATATCACAGGTAAGTCAAGGCTGTGGGACTGAAACTCAGTCCTGTGGACACCAGCCAGGGCTGCAGGGCTGCAGGTGCTGGCTCTATTCCTGCTGTTACAGTCAGTGCATGTGTGTGGGGGGCTCTGCAGTTTCCCAGGTACTGTCAGTGGCAGTGAAAGGTGATGGCGTGCTGGCAGCCCTTGCAGCCCTCGCTCACTCTCAGCACCTCCTCGGCCTTGGCGCCCACTCTGGCCCTGCTTGAGGAGCCCTTCAGCTCACTGCTGCACCATGGGAGCCCCTCTCTGGGCTGGCCAAGGCCTGAGCCAGCTCCCTCTGCTTGTGGGGAGGTGTGGAGGGAGAGGCACAGGCAGGAACTGGGGCTGTGCGCGGTGCTCACGAGCCAGCACGAGTTCTGGGTGGGCGTGGGCTTGGCGGGCTGCCACACTCGGAGCTGCCAGCCAGTGCTGCTGGCCCCAGGCAGTGAGGGGCTTAGCACCCAGGCCAGCAGCTGCGGAGGGTGTGCCGGTTCCCCCAGCAGTGCCGGCCCACCAGCACTGCGCTCGAATTCTTGCTGGGCCTCAGCTGCCTCCCCATGGGGCAGGGCGCGGGATCTGCAGCCCACCATGCCTGAGCCTCCCCCTCACCATGGGCTCCTTTGCGGCCGGAGCCTCCCCGACAAGCGCCGCCCCCTGCTCTGCGGCACCCAGTCCCACTGACCGCCCAAGGGCTGAGGAGTGTGGGCTCACGGCGCATGACTGGTGGGCAGCTCCGCCTGCGGCCCTGGTGCAGGATCCACTAGGTGAAGCCAACTGGGCTCCTGAGTCTAGTGAGGACTTGGAGAACATTTATCTCTAGCTAAGGGATTGTAAATACACCAATCAGCACTCTGTGTCTAGCTAAGGTTTGTAAATACACCAATCAGCACTCTGTGTCTAGCTCAAGGTTTGTAAATACAACATTTATTGCTCTGTATCTAGCTAATCTGATGGGGACTTGGAGAACATTTATGTCTAGCTAAGGGACTGTAAATACACCAATCAGCACTCTTGTGTCTAGCTAATGGTTTGTAAACACACCAATCAGCACTCTGTGTCTAGCTCAAGGTTTATAAATACACCAATCAGCACTCAGTGTCTAGCTCAGGGATTGTAAATGCACCAATCAGCACCCTGTCAAAAAAGACCAATCAGCTCTCTGTAAAACAGACCAATCAGCTCCCTGTAAAATGGACCAATCAGCAGGATGTGGGTGGGGCCAGATAAGGGAAAAAAAGCAGGCTGCCCGAGCCAGCAGTGGCAACCCACTTGGGTCCCCTTTCACACTGTGGAAGCTTTGTTCTTCTGCTCTTTGCAGTAAATCTTGCTGCTGCTCACTCTTTGGGTCTGCACTGCCTTTATGAGCTGTAACACTCACCGCAAAGGTCTGCAGCTTCAGTCCTGAGGCCAGCGAGACCACAAACCCACCAGAAAGAAGAAAATCTGAACACGTCCAAACATCAGAAGGAACAAAGTCGGGACACACCGCCTTTAAGAACTGTAACACTCACTGCAAGGGTCCATGGCTTTATTCTTGAAGTCAGTGAGACCAAGAACCCACCAATTCTGGACACAGCAGTTCAGGGAATGGGGTGCCCTACAGAGTTTCCAGAAGGCAACCATGACAAAACCTAATACCAATGAGCTAATGACCATTCTACACACTTACACACATATGTATGTGCTCAGAAAGTGAGACACACTCAGTGAGAGACACACACTACACACAATCACTCACACACACAGTGAGACACGGGCTCATACAGCAAGACAACACACATGCTCAGTGAGATACCACAATTCCACCAGCAGGGACCATCTCAGCAGAATGTGGCCATGCAGGGGCCTGTGCCTGCTGCTAGAGGCAATGAGGTCTCAGCCTCCAAGTACAAACCTTCCCACATACGAGGACAGAGAAACCTGGGGTGAATTCCACATAGTTCATCTAAAAACCAGGCACCCCAAGCAAGTTGGGGTTTAACCGCATTGACTCTGGCAACCTGAACATGTGCTGGGTGTCCAAGTCCAGGGGTCAGAAGCAGCTGGAGAGCCCAGGACATGCACAGCATTCTCCTGGGGACGTCTCTCAGGACCTGTTACCCAGACGAGATGCCCAGGACAGCCACAGCCCCCGGGAGAGCATGGGAGGTGCAAGAGGGAGCTGTGGGGCCAGAGACTGGGGTCACAGCCATGGGGGAGCCGGGGGAGCCTGGGAAGCCCAGCACTGTGAGGTTGCTTGGACACATTGGTCACGCCAGACACTGTCCCATGGTTTCCTGTCCAGCTATTTGCTGGAATCTGGCTGCTAAAAAGAGAGCCATCTACACACTGTGTCTGAGGGACGCCAAGGACTCCTTCCTCCCCAGATGCTCCTTTTTCTTCTCCTCAAGGCCTCTGTCATCTCCCACTCACCGAAGCCCTCCCTGTGCCAGTGATTTCCAGAAGCTGACTGGTGGGGGTGACATTTTCTACTTGCAGGGGAGGGAAGAGAAAGGGTCACCCTCCCCGCAACAGAACTGACTCCTGGCTCAACCCCATTCTCCTCCAAGTCACAGCGTGGCTCTATGATGACTGCGCTGGGCTGTCGGGTGTCCCTGGGGAAAGGAGTGCCAGGGCCTCCTGGGGATGGCGCACAGAGTGGCCAATTTTATGGATGATGGATGCTTCCCCTGCTTCCAAAGGGGCTGCAGGCAGCGCAGGCATAAACACAGCTTAATAAAGACCAAGGCTGAGAAACAAGTAATCCAGGGGAAGAAAGGCAGAAAGATGGTGCTGCGCTTCTGGTAAGTGACTGTAATCTGGCACACTTCTGGGTGAGAGAAGCTCAGCAGGTGAGCACAAAATCTGGGAGTGAGATTGCCGACTCGGGACGAGAGAAACGCCTGACATGGCGGTGGCTCTGACTGTCTGCTGGCAGGAACCATGCAGTTCACCAGGAACACCAACGTCTCTCCTGGCCATGGGCCCCAAGATGCACTCAGGCGTGTTCTGGCTGAGAGACTTGGTGGAGCCTCCTCAGCAGCTTCAGGTGAGTTTTCTCAACGAGTTTCTTACCTCGCACCCCTCATGAAAACCAAGGACATAAGATCATGGGGGAGTCCTGTAAGGTCTACCGAAGACTCACTCCAAAATGCAACGTGCAGAATCCTGCAGTGAGCAGGGGCACGGTTTGCGGAATATGGGCCTCCAGAAGCAGCTGTGTTCACACGGTCATCTGACCAAGTCAGAGCCAAGTCTCAGGTCAGTGCTGAAAGGGCCCTGGGCTAACGGGCTGCGGCCAGAAAGACAGTGGCTGGCGAGGCAGATGGAGCCAGCAGACCCGGGGGGAGGGCAGGGGCTGCCACCACCACACGGCGCCCACGGGTCAGACCAAGGTTTTGTATTTCACAACCAGCGGATAATGAGTTGAGTTGTTCACTAAACTGACGCTCAGAACTCTTATTCATTTTCAGAACAGTAAAGTCAAAACTCCACGAGGACCTTAAAAAACATATTCTGGATTTAATTACAGATAAAAGAAATCTGACTTCTATTACAAGAGGAGAAATTGCGTATTTAAAATGGAAATTACCCCAGAGCATGGGAACGGCACTGTCTTTCTGTCTTATTTTAGAATAAGAAATTATGTGGCCATTCAATTCTTGAAGAAAATGTTTTTAAAAGGGAAGAGGTGGATGGGCAGGACTGCATGCAAAGAGTTTCGTTCAGGGAAAGATCCTGCCCTGGCTCTCTAACCTCACGCAGGGATGGGCTTTCTTTCCATGCCTCAGTTTACCTATGTGTCCCACGTCCCTCTGACATGACTTTGTATGTTTCCATTTGTTTCCTCTGAAAATCACATAATATGCTGCTTTGTTTCTCTAGCAAGGAATGGCTGTGAGCTTGGGGGTCTTGAGGCTCGGAGGCATCACAAAAAATAAGACTCCATCAGCAAGAGAGTGTGCCCCCTCTGCCTCCCTCTCCATTCCCAACCACCAGCCTGGGATGGCACCTTCCATGAGGTGGATGAGTCCCCTCCATTCAAGGCCTTCTCTGCAAACAGCCACCCTTCTGGCTCCAGGATGAAATGAGGCTCTAAATATGGGCCCTATCCCATGGGGCTGCCAGGCTCAGGGCCAGGGCCGACAGGCACACTGACCTGCAGCGTGGCTACCCCAGGCTCTCTCTGGCAATTCTGCCACAGAATGTGCTCTAAGCTGTGCTGCTTCCTTTCCTTCAACCACCTCCCAACTCCTCAGCATGGAAGGGCTCTGAGTGCTCAAAGAACACGGCCTTTTCAGCTGGCGTCACAAGACATTTACAAAACACCGTGGAGAAATTCCAAAACCAGGCACTGTAGAGAGACAGAAAGTAGTTTTCCCTACAGGAGAACGTTAACACTAAGATCAGCTTTAGAAAACACACACCTGACACCTGAGTTGTGGTGACTCTCACCTGGTGAAGTCCCTTACGAATACATCCTTACCCAGATTGTATACTTGATGGGAAAATTAATAATGCCAAGCAGATGGCAAGGCTGGCAGGTGACCCTGGACCTCAGGATGTGACACAAAGCACTGGTCCTCGTGACTTGAGCACATCCCTGGGACATATGGGTGGCTGAGGGCTCTGCAGAGAGAAACACTTCCACAGTGGGGCCCTATGCCTGTCAAGCGGGAAATAAAGACGAAATCTTAAGCAGATTTTCAATCGTCTTCCTTCAATATCAGCAAATCCCACAAAAATTACAGTACGGAGTAGTTATAGGTTGAAAGGTTAGAGCTGGGGAGAAAAAAAGGCTATATTTTCCTGTTTTCGTGAAATTTCTCCTCTTACACCTGGCAGCTAAGCAGCCTGCTGCTGTGGTTACTGTTCAGGTTACTACGGCCACAGGAGGGCTGAGGTATGTTAGATGGGTGGAGGGCAAGGGAAGAGTTGAGATGCGATTCTTATTTCCACGTATGTGATAATGCTATTGCAATGCTTTTCAGCGAAGCCTCCTCCTGCACCCAGGGTGTCTCCTGATGCAGAGGGGCAGTTTCCAATGCCTTGCAGTCGTCTACCTTCCCTGCCGCTGCTCTGGCCAGCAGGCATTTGCTGAGTGTCGTGGAGGAGCTCCCAGCTGGCAGGGGGCAGGGGTTTGTCTTTAGAAGCTCTTGGACTGCAGCTGTGAGTGGTACTCGGCTCCAGTGCCATTGAGGTCCCTGGGGGCTGCTCCCAATGGCTTGCTGGCCTTGCCTCCAGGACATGTTCTGAACCTCTGGGGTGGGGCCCAAGAATCTGCATTTTTAACGACCTCCAGCTGATGCTCAGGGGCCCCGTTTGCAGAACTGCTGTTCTACAATCTTGAGGAAAGGTTTCTGTAACAGGCTGGAGAGTGAATGTTGGAGGCTTTGTGGGCCGGGCAGTCTCCACCGTGACCACGCAGCTCTGCCTGTGGGGAAAGCTGCCAGAGACAAGGCGTGAAGGAGTGAGCGAGTGACAGAGTGAGTGAGTGAGCACTGTTCCCACCAGGCTTCCTTCCCAGAGCAGCACACCGGGTCAGGCCAGGCCACGGGCAGCACACCGGCTCGGGTCAGGCTGGGCCACGGGCAGCACACTGGGTCAGGCTGGGCCATGGGCAGCACACTGGGTCAGGTCAGGCCGGGCCGCGGGCAACACACCAGGGCAGGCCGGGTCATGGTGTGCTTAGAATTTGGTGAGGCGGCAGGGTCGGGGCAGACACGGTGGGGTCTGAGGACAGCCGCTGAGGCTCTTCCTGTGGGGTGACATGGACCTTGCAGCTGGGAGATGGCAGGACTGGGTATGGGGAAAGGAGGGAGGAAGGCAGGCATGCTGGGCTGGAGGAGAGCTGAGCCAGGGTGGGCACCAGGACTTGTTGGGGGTCCAGGCTGTGCAGTCCCAGGGGAAGAACGGCCCATGCCAGCGGCCCTGACTGAGCAGAGCAGGCCAGAGCGTGGGGATTTCATCCCTCACTGTCCCTGTCACTCCTTCAACATGAAGGAGAAAGCCATGAAACGATGCAGGTGACTGTCTGATCAGGCCCACCGGGTGCTGAGCTTGCTGTCCCCGTGGGGTGCTCATGCTCATGGCAGCCGAGGGTATGGTGCAGCGCACAGGAGGTCCAGGCCACAGCTCCCACGCCAGGACCATTAGGGACCCAGTGCAGTGGCTGGACTGCAGCTGGGGCAGGAGCTGCTGGGGAGGTGGGTGCCCAGCACCACCTTTGCACTCGGCACCACCTTTGCACTCAGCAGAACAGAGGCCACGTCCTCAGGGAAGCATGGGCCTGCATTGGTACAGCTTCACTTTAAAAATGCATCGTCAAACCCCGCAAACCACTGGAACCGGGTGCCTATTGAATGTGAGCACTCAGCCCAAATCATCACTGTGAACTAAGGTATCTACACCTGCTTCATTCTAAACAGAAAAGCAGATCTCTCTAAGCAGGAAGCACCTTAAGCTCCTGCCACCAGCATTCATTGGGGGATGTCATTTTGGTCGGTCAAGGGCTGTGAAGCTGATGGGATTTTCAATTTGTACCATTTTATACCACATGAGGAAATTGTGTAATTACTTTTGCCCATGACTTCTCATTCTTAACTTGCTTTCTCATGGATTACAACTGTAATAAGACAAGGTGTTCATAGAGTGCAAACTGTCTTTAAATTTAAAAGGTCTAATTGTACATCCACCTTTAATCAGTGCTAAAATATCAACACAGATTGAAACTTCCCTTCCCAAGCTGCCTGCCAGAGGATGTGATAACCCTGCTGCCGACACCGTCTTCACGTGCTCTCTGTAAGCTGTGGGCTTTGCATCATACGAATCATCGCATCTCATTAGTGAAGCAGCCTCGTCTTGACACTGAAGACAGTCCAGTGAGGAGTGAGCAGCACTGCAAGATGTCTTAGTGCCTGACACGGTGGGTCTTATCAGCTCAAGATCCTCTCCCATTCTTTTTAAACAAAATTTTTAGAGATAGGGTCACGCTCTATCACCCAAGCTCAGGGGCAGTGGCATGGTTGTGACCATGGTTGTGACAGATCACTACAGCCTGGAACTCCTGGGCTCAAGAGATCCTCCCACCTCAACCTCCTGTGTGGGACTTACAGGTACACCACCACGCTTGGCTAAATTTTTAAATATTTTTGTGGAGATGGGGTCTCACTATGTTGCCCAGCCTGGTCTCAAACTCCTGGTAAGTGATGCTCCTGCCTTGGCCTCCCAAAGTGCTGGGATGACAGGCATGGCCACCACACCCCCACCTTCTCCATTCTTTACCCCCCAAAGTGCTGAGATGACAGGCTCGGCCACCACGCCCCACCTCCTCCATTCTTAACCCCCAAAGTGCTGGGATGACAGGCATGGCCACCACACCCCACCTCCTCCATTCTTTACCCACAATTGTTGCTATTCTTCTAACCCCATGACATCTTACTGTCCGCTTGTAGCCAAGTAAAGAACACTACTGAAAAGAGAGTACTTCATGAGGATTTGCCATGGCATCTTTCCCACTCCAGGCATTCGTGGGATGCCCAGGCATGCAAGGCCAATGGACATCTTGAGTGAGCAATGGCAACCAACAACTTATAAACTGCTCAGACTTTACATTTTGCTCTCACATCAAATTATTCCCACTTCATTTGATCTGAATGCAGCCTCGCGGAGTGTAACTATTGGCCCTAGCTGACAGAGAAGGCACCCTGAGGTTTGAAAACAGTCAATGAGTCGTCCAAAGTCACAAAACAAGCAAATAGCTGGGAGGGTGCTGTGAACTCAAGTTCTGAACTCCAAGCTCCTGTTTTTCCTTCTTCCATTTTGCCAACCTCAGGTGCCATGAAGTGGCACAGAACATCCAGGCAGGGCTGGAGAGGCTGATACCTGACCTAGATTGGTGCCTAATCCATGGGGCACTGCACTATGGCCAACACAGCAGACATCCAAAAGCAGGGACTGACCTAGAGTAAGGAGGCTCCATTGCCCTCAGCTTCAGTAGGTAAGCAGCCAACTGCTGTAGAGGTGCTCATGGTGATGGAGGTGCTCATGGTGGAGGTGCTCGTGGTGGTGGAGGTGCTCGTGGTATGGAGGTGCCCGTGGTGGTGGAGGTGCCCATGGTGGTGGAGGTGCCCGTGGTGGTGCAGGTGCCCATGGTGGTGGAGGTGCTCCTGGTGGTGGAGGTGCTCGTGGTGGTGGAGGTGCTCATGGTGGAGGTGCTCATGGTGGAGGTGCTCCTCGTGGTGGAGGTGCCCGTGGTGGTGGAGGTGCTCCTCGTGGTGGAGGTGCCCGTGGTGGTGGAGGTGCTCGTGGTGGTGGAGGTGCCCGTGGTGGCGGAGGTGCCCGTGGTGGTGGAGGTGCTCGTGGTGGTGGAGGTGCCCGTGGTGGTGGAGGTGCCCGTGGTGGAGGTGCTCGTAGTATGGAGGTGCTCGTGGTGGTGGAGGTGCTCGTGGTGGTGGAGGTGCCCGTGGTGGTGGAGGTGCTCGTAGTATGGAGGTGCTCGTGGTGGTGGAGGTGCTCGTGGTGGTGGAGGTGCCCGTGGTGGTGGAGGTGCCCGTGGTGGTGGAGGTGCCCGTGGTGGTGGAGGTGCTCGTGGTGGTGGAGGTGCTCGTAGTATGGAGGTGCTCGTGGTGGTGGAGGTGCTCATGGTGGAGGTGCTCCTGGTGGAGGTGCTCCTGGTGGAGGTGCTTGTGGTGATGGAGGTGCTCGTGGTGGAGGTGCTCGTAGTATGGAGGTGCTCGTGGTGGTGGAGGTGCCCGTGGTGGTGGAGGTGCCCGTGGTGGAGGTGCTCGTAGTATGGAGGTGCTCGTGGTGGTGGAGGTGCTCGTGGTGGTGGAGGTGCCCGTGGTGGTGGAGGTGCTCGTAGTATGGAGGTGCTCGTGGTGGTGGAGGTGCTCGTGGTGGTGGAGGTGCCCGTGGTGGTGGAGGTGCTCGTGGTGGTGGAGGTGCTCGTAGTATGGAGGTGCTCGTGGTGGTGGAGGTGCTCATGGTGGAGGTGCTCCTGGTGGTGGAGGTGCTCCTGGTGGAGGTGCTTGTGGTGATGGAGGTGCTCGTGGTGGAGGTGCTCGTAGTATGGAGGTGCTCGTGGTGGTGGAGGTGCTCGTAGTGGAGGTGCCCGTGGTGGTGGAGGTGCCCGTGGTGGTGGAGGTGCCCGTGGTGGTGGAGGTGCTCGTGGTGGTGGAGGTGCTCCTGTAGGATCTAAATGCCATTCAGTTGAACCCTTTTGGTTCTGCTGACCAGCGTGCATTTAACCCACTCATCCTCACCCAGCGACTCTTGTCCAATAATGCAAATACCTAGAATGCTGTCCTGGCCGATAAGTCCGAGGCCTGGTGGTGTGCAGTGCCCTCCTTATTAAGAACGATTACAGGGCCAGGGGACTCAGATGCCAGCCTTGCCGTGTGAATCATCATGTAAATTTTCAAGAACGGGCCTTCAGAGCTTTGGCATTCCCGTGCTGGGAGGAAAAGTGCAAAGAATCAGACGCAAGGCCTGAGAGCCCAGGGGCCTTGGGCGGGTGTTGACCAGGTAAGACCTGCCTGTGACAAGCGTCCCCAGCAGACAAGCTTCTGAGCAATTGTTTCCCAAGTGCTGAATAGCCTCATGCTGGTCCCAAGTGCTCAGGGACCCCTCCCTACCCACCCCAGGCAGCTCTCGGACTTCACTGAACCTCCCCTGCCTTCCAACCAAGAGCTGCTTCTCCAGAGTCCTGGTGTCAGGAGGAACTTTCCTGGGCTCACCAAGGTGACTCTGTGTTAGTCTGATCAACTGTGCACTCACAGGGGACACCAACTGCCAAGGGGTTTGTGCCACACACTCCAGCTGCTGTGTAGCCCTGTAGGGTCCCCAAAACACAAGGAGACAACAAGGGAGAGTTTCAGATGCCAACGGGCTGGCGGAACATAATTTTTTAAATAATCGAGCCCTTCAGAGTCTCTCAAAAGTTATAATATTTGGACAATTCATGTCTCAAGACCTGAGCTTGTCCCAAGGGGCCCATAGGCATGGCAGAGCAGGAGAAACCCTCTGCCCTGCCCAAGATGGCCCAGGCTTGTGACCTGGTGGAGCTACAGGGCAGGACTCCTGGGCCGACCACCAGGGACCGAGGGCAGTGGCTCGGCTGTAGCTGAGGCAGGATCTGCTGGGGAGGTGGGTGCCCAGCACCATCTTTGCACTCTCCATCACCTTTGCACTCAGCACCACCTTTGCACTCAGCACCATCTTTGCACTCAGAACCATCTCGGCTCCTCTGCCCCTACTGCTTCTGTCGAGTTGCCGTGGGAACTGGTATTGGTAGAAGAACTCCCAAGAAGTGGCTTCTGGCAGACATCGGCCTCCCCTCAGCTCAGAGACAGCCTGTGAGCCGCGGCTGCAGGAGGAAGGAGCGTGGTGGGCACCTGTGTGCTGGCTGGAAGTTGTGTCTCCAGGTGCCCGGGGGAGGGTGTGGGCCCATGCGTTGGCTTCAGGGCCGCACTGGCCTCTCCCTGCAGGCTCCAAGTGCACCTTCCTCGGGTACCCCTTGCTTTCCTCCTTCAGGTCTCAAAGCAATGCCCTGCGAAGCTGCCCTGCAGCACACAGCCCTGATTTAAAATGAGCCACTTTCTGCTCCGGTATAAAGACACTACCCTTTCTATGCGGAGATGAGGCCACTTCCTACTAAGGTATGAAGACACTGCCCTTTCTATTCAGAGGTGAGGGAAAGAGTGGAAACAGCATTCGCTTATGGACAAAGAGCAAAAGAAAAGGCTGTGAAAACAGGCACGGCAGCCTCGCATCATGGAAGGACCAGGGCTTCAACACAGCAAAACAGAGAGCCAAGTGGACAGCAGGCTCCTCCAGCAAAACCTGAGGCCTCGTCCCCCAGGCCCACAGCCCAGCGGCATCTTCACCAGCAGATGCGGCTCCCCTGGGACTCCCCTCCAGCACAGCTCATCTCCAATGGGCTAGGACGGCTACCACAGGAGGACATACGTGTCCTGGCCACAGCCGCCAGCCATCCTGCCTTCCTCCCGTCAGTCTCTAACCCCACGGGGCCTGGGGCAGTGAAGACAGAAACCCATGTGTGGGGAAGAGTAATACTTGGGAAACTCAGCGACGCCCACAATGTGCTCCATGACCGTCAACCAGTCAGCAAAACCCCCTCCTGCACATCCAGGGTACAGGGCCTTCTGCTGGATTTCACCTGCCCCGGCAGCCGACTGCACCGGCATCACAGCCTCCTGCCGACGATCCCTCTGCTGGGAGGCTGGGCGTTCCATGAAGAGAACAGCTGAGACCCCCTCGGCAGCTTCCCAGGCAACAGAAGGCGCAGGGAGGTGGTGGTGATTCACTGTGTTTCTAACAGGTCCTCTGGCCACGGAAGCCTCCTGCACATGTGAAAGCCTACAGAGAATCCCACGCACTTCAAAACTCTCACTCATGTTTTTCAGAAGCGGGTTTTACAACTTTTGGCATGAAAAGGTCTTAGTGGCATTTCTATGGGTGTTTATCTAGGCTGCTCCTAAACCCCAGCCAACTAGGGGTGAGCTCCCGTGGCCACCTGTGACAGTCAGCCCCTCGCAGTAGACGTGCCGACATGGCTCCCGAGGTGGAGGGGAAGCTGGAGGCCCTGGGGGCTCTTCTCCCTGATCAGGGTATGAATTCTAAATGAACGTGAAAGTGAGGATGAAATGGAACCTGCTCTCCCCAGCAGTGAGTTGGAGGGGGGCCAGGTGCTCCCCAGCAGTGAGTCAGAGGGGACCAGGCAGCACCCTCTGCCAGCAGGATCAGCATTGCTCGTTCATTTGCAGGTGAGAACGAGCTGCTCCCATGAATGGTATTTCCAGTGCATAAATCCCGTCTGTATAAAAATAAACACAGAAAAGTGACTGCTGAGCAACACAGTTTCCTAGCCCATCGTTTAGCAGCATCCCCGAGTGTCCCCCACATGCGGCTCCTGGCGTTCCACGCTGGTAGCCCTGTCAATGATGGCGATGCAATTATTTTCTACCACAGCGTTGTCTGCGCTCAGGGTAAAGCCATGATGAAGGCGGCTTTCAGGACTTGTAATTACAGAGCCATGGGTGGCCTCTGTCCTCGCAGCCGGGAAGGTCAGCACAGGTCCTGGGTGCTGCCAGCCCCGAGCGCCACTCCTGCAAACACTTGTCAAAATGCCAGAAGTAATTACCTGGCTGTTCAGAATGGAGTCATGGGGTGCAGCTCCTACCATCTCCGATTCCCTAAAGCCTCCATCCAAACCGAAACTTGTTTACAACCTCCTGGGGCTGCAGCCACAGGGCACCTGCTCTTCGGCAGCAGAACCTCGCCATAGTCCTTACCAATGTTCCTGTCTGCTGGTCTCTCCGGCAGCCCAGGGGAGGCGCTCCCGTGCAGGTGGGAGTTCTTGTTCCATGTCCAGCCCACGTGGCCCTGGACACAAGCTGGGGCTGGTTCACACACTGCAGGCCCCCTCCCCGCCCCCAACGCAGCAGGTCCAGCAGGAGATGGGCACTGAGCCTGCGGGGCCCACTGTGCAGACCCCACCAGCACCACCAGCCCACGCTTCCCACGCCGCGCCCTCCACTTCATCTTTTTCTCTTAGAGGCTCCTCTTTTTAGTTACTCCTCATCGTCTGTGTCTGTGCCGTGAGTCAGGGACATTCTAAGAGCAGGAGGAGAGCATGGTGCTTCCCTCTGAGCATCTCCCTCGCTCACTCTGGGTGACACCTCAGCCAGGCGAGCTGTGGGATCGTCAACCTCATGGCTGCGGAGCAGCAGGATGAGCACGAGCCCCACGCCAGCCACAGCTGGAGCCCAGGAGCCCCCAGCCTGTGTTGATCCTGGCGGCAGCTCAGCTCCATGGAGGACGTGACACAGCGGCCCACGTGCAGCGGAACCTGGAGCCGGGCTGCCCAGGCCACACCTCCGGTCTCACTGCTCTGGCGCTGCTTCCTCAGCTGCACCCTGGAGGTCTGGTGAAGGGGAGCGCTGGGATCCCTGTGCCTGGAAGACACTTGAGGAGAGTGCAGGTCCTTGGAGAGTCACTTTCATCAGTTTGACAGGTGTCTCATTCACCTGCACATGGAGGCAATTTTCTCAGCAAGTGGCTGTTTTGAACATTTCCAAAGCATCCTCCTTCATTTCTAATAAGAGTGCAACTTCCCTTCCACACTCATGGCTCAGGAGTTCCTCTTGTCTTGCTCCAATCTCTTAATCATGAGGGTGGTACCGGAGCACGGATGGGCTTTGGGCCCCACCAGTGCACAGCTCCACCCGGCCTGGCCTCCCTGGGGAGTGGGTGTGTGGGAGCGTGGACAGCTTTAGGCCCCACTGCTGGTGACCAGCGTGCAGCTCTACCCGGCGTGGCCTCCCTGGGGAGCTGGTGTGTGGGAGTCAGATGAGGAATGTCTGCCGCTTGTGGACCGATGCTGCAGCAGCAAGGCACCCCTCCCCCTCCCCCGGGGCCAACCTGCCTGTGTCCACCTCAGCGGAGCTGATTCCATCAGCTGCAGTGAAACTCAGGCCCAAGTCCTCCTTAGTGGCTGCTGAAGATGAAGTTCCCACACTATGAAGTCCGATTCTGAATTCCACCTTGCCAGCCTCTTACTGGCATGTCCTTGGCACACTGGACCCCACATCCAGGCTGCACCATTCTCATTCCTCTCACCTTCAGCCCCTGAGACCCACCCTCGTCCCCGTGCTCTGCCCAAAGGCCAGCTTCTCTGTGGAGCCTCATCTAAGCCCTGCCCTGCCCTCCCCGATGTGCCACCCACTGCCCCTAAGAACTCCCGTCTGAACAGCCCTGGCACCGGGGTGGGGGGGAGCTTCTGGAGGGCAGGGCCACTGACTTCCAGAGTGATATCACCTTAGGAAGGTGTGATGCATTGCCCAAGACAGAATCCGCACGGAGCGGACCAGACTGTGAAGCACCGATGCCTGCCTGGGGTCGATAGTTAAGGCTGGCTGGATTGTAAGTATGTGTTATAAAGGAATTCACTTCACTTTGCCATTACGCTTTTCAAAATAAACACGTTTGTCTGCTTTATGAGAGGCCAGAAGCCTGGGCAGCCCTTGCTCCAGCAGAGAAGCCTGTGACTAACGCAGAACGCTGCGGGCTATGGGGTCCAGGCATCGGCACAGAGTCCAGTTCTGAGCCGGGATTCAAGAGAGGCTCACAAGAGAGGAGGGGAGCCTCTTCCTCCATGTGGACCCGCTACATATGAGACGTGAAACACAGACAGCAGCACAGCAGACACGACCCTGTTCTGACACTCACCAGCTTCACAAAGATGCCGAGCAGGCAGAAGCAGGAGGACGTCATGGAAAGTCACCGTACCTCTGAATACAGAGGCGCCGCTACTGAAATGACACGGGGCGCCTCTCCAACAGGCTGAAAGAAACAGTGGCAGCTGAATGCTGTGTCTTAGAGGCTGTCAGGTGGAGGATGCTGAGGTCAAAGGGGGAAACTGCTCAGGACAGGAGCCCCCCATGAGCCTCACCCCACCATTCAGGGTCAGCACAGGAGCCCCCTATGAGCCTCACCCCACCACACAGGGCTGAGTGCCAGAGACACACCCTCCGTGGCACCCGAGAGGGAATGTTTGAAGAAACAGCCTGAACTTGGCCTGAAGGAAACGGCCGAACATGGGAGGGGATTCCTGGCAATAAGCTCATAAACCACAGGCAGCCCCACAAGCCACCAGGTGGGGGTCTCTGCAGACTGGGAGCCAACAAAAGCAAACACTGTTTCTAAAGGATGATGAATTTCCTTTTCTTTGAAAGGAGCAATACAAAAATTGATCAGAAATATACTATTTAAGAAGAAACTACCAAGGAAATGAAGAATAAAAAGGATTTTTCTGTTCTGCCAGTTCAACTATGTGACTGAGCCACGGAGATTAAACGTAGCTACCAGTCATTTCTATGTACTTTGTGGTAGAGTTAAGTGCCTCCTTGAGCAAAACCCACTTATTTTTAATATTCACTAATACCCTGTGCTCATACCCAAGGTCATAAATTAGCAGAATTCCCAGGAAAGCGTTGCCTACGATAAAGAGGAGACTCTGAGTAACGAAAAGCAGCTGCCCTTCTCATTCGGCATCAATACCACGTGACGTTTGATGGGGACTAATGTGGGATTAACTACACGCCTATTCATTAGGTTTTGTATCATTTTGTATAAAATTAGCAAAATGAATGCCCTTTGAATTCTACCGCCAGGGTGATCTCCCCACATTAATAACAGCAGCCTCAGGTCCTCAGGCCCTTGAGGGAACCAGACGCCAGCAGCCATTGGGCTTCCAGGCAGCTGGCAGGTGGCAGGTGCAGGCAGCACCCAGCACTCCTAGTAATTTCAACAGCAGGCTCTTGAGTTCCGTATGTTGGCAACACAGACACCACCATACGTCCTTCCACAGGGGTCCGCCCATCACCATAGGGCGTTTGTGATGACACTATTCCACATCATCTTTTAAAACAGAAACCATAAGAAACTCCTTTTGAATTTGAAATTCTTCCCTGCTATCATGTCAGCCTGTCTACGTCTCACCTGAAACTCAGTAAGAGGCTCCTCTTCACCGTGCTAAGCACTCTCCCAAGGCCAATGGGCCAGTCACCGTGCTAAGCGCTCTCCCGAGGCTGATGGGCCAGTCACTGTGCTAAGCACTCTCCCAAGGCCAATGGGCGAGTCACCAGTCACCAACCGTGCTAAGCGCTCTCCTGAGGCCGATGGGCCAGTCACCACACATGGGCATGTCCACTGCCTACCTGCAAGATCTTCACGGTCACAAAATTCTTTTTTATAATCTCTTGGGTTTTTTTGTTTGTTTGTTTCTGAGACAGGGTCTCCCTCTGTGGCCCAGGCTGGAGTCCAGTGTTGCAATCTTGGCTCACTGCAACCTCTGCCTCTTGGGTTCAAGTGATTCTCCCACCTCAGCCTCCCGAGTAGCTGAGGTTTGAGCCACCACACCCAGCTAATTTTTTTGTATTTTTAGTAGAGATGGGGTTTCACCATATTGGTCAGTCTGGTCTTGAACTCCCAACCTCAAGTGACTCGCCCACCTTGGCCTCCTAAAATGCTGGGTTTACAGGTGTGAGCCACTGCACCCGGCCAATCTGTTTCTTATATAGCATCAGGCACGTTCATGACACCATAGAATTATTCAAAATAATTCTTTAAAAATCATGCATGAATGTAAACAATTTTGCACACGTTCAAGAAGCAAGAAACATTCTGACTCACACAGCCACAGGAGTTAACATGGAGGCACTGGTGCAAGTTAGCAAATTCAGGTGTTTAGAAAGTTGTCAATATGAGACTCAAATGTACATTTCCTATGTGGCTCCCCCTTGGTGCAGCACTTCAATAAATAACATGAACACATTTGAAATGACCGAGAAACTAGCTTTCAAATAATCAACCTCATTTTCTCTAGAGAGCCATAAAATAAATCAAAGGTCCTTGTCTGTGAGTATATTGTTATGATTTTTAAAAATATAACAAGATTGCCATTCCTAGCATCCTTGAGGTCCTGCAAACCTAATTCCAGTGGCATTGCTCCCCAGTACTGGAGAAACTGCCAATCATGGGATAATTATCAATGCATTTCTGCATAATACCTGATCACGGATTTGGTCTTAAATATCTCCAATAATCACTTCTGACAGGGAACTAGAGCAAGCGAAACAGATGCCATGGAGGGAGGGAGCTCTGGCAGCCACGAGGCACTGAAGCCGTTGTTGGGACCCCCCATTCCTCTTGCGTGGGAGTGTTTGGTATGGATCCCACTGACTTTTCGCGCTGGGACTGCACTGGACCGCCCAGCTGGAGCGAGGATGCTGGGCTGCTTTTCCGAGTTGTACCCCAGCTCCACAAGCCTCACAGCAAAGTATGGCAACAAAGTGAGACTGGGGACACAAATCTCCACAAACCTTAAATCAGACTGCAGAAGTTTAGTACAACTTTGCAAAGCACTGTATTTCAACCACAAATTCTCAGCCCCCTAAGTCACCACCTTGAGCAAAGGAGTTACTGAGGGTACGAGGATATCCCATAAGCAAAACCCGCAGCAGCCAAAACAGACAGGACCAGCAATTCGCTCCATCCCTTAGAACATGGTGGCTACTTCACACCTTGATTACTCTCACTGGAAAAAGAAACTTCAAGTTTACAGGGTGCCAGTACAGTGACGCCTCAATCAACGAGAACTAAGTATTGAAATCCCGAAATAAACCATAGTATTTTGCTGCATTTTACACTGGGAAAAAAAGACAAAAATTTAAGCAAAAAAAAAAAAAAAAAAAGTTCATAGATTTAGCAATATAAAGGACTGGCTAAAACCAAGTGTCATTTCCCGCTGTGGCTGGGTCAGTGTGTTCCGTCCTGTCTTATCAATGATACGGAACGGGAGCGCCCTGCCTGCGGAATGGCCCTAATGCACTGAAAACCATCAGGCTAAGGTTCTGTTATGCTTCCTGTATTTTTCTTACTAGGCAGGAAGATTAAACAATACACTCTACAAGAGTTTTCAACAAGTTTAAAGAAAAAAAAAAGGCAGGTTGAGGAAAATGCAACATTGTGTCCACCATCCCATTCTGTTCTTCAAGACTGGAGAGTAAAGCTTTGTGTTTTTCACTCAATGACAATTATTAATCATATAACAAAGATTACTCAAGCTCTATCTGTAAGTACATCTCAAAAATGTGTGATTCGCAATGCCCAGAACCCTGGGCTCTAAACAGTGAAACCGTCTGGAAGTTGGCCGGTTTTTACTGAAACCTCCCAGATACTTTGTGGTGTCTCTGCCCACCGCAGTCGGGAGCAGGGCCGGTGTGTGCTCCTGGTCTGGTACAAAATGAAAAACCTCAAAGCAAAATTGCACGTGCTCTGCACACACTGGGATTACTACAAACACCAAATCTTGCTTTTCCAAAAGCCGGATTTGTTCTCGGTCCCTTGCAGCCCTGTGTCTCCTGCCTTCTATCTGAGCCAGTTCCACACATCAGGGCAGCCCAGTCCCTCTCCACACAGTGAAATCCCAGATGGTGCCCATGGACAGCCACATTGCCTTGTGACTGCCCCTCGTCCCCTCACTGCACACCAGATTTCCACGGAAACTGAGACCTTCCTCTGGGTTGCCCCATGTGGGTAGTGTGAGTCTCTCTCTGCCCTGGCTGTGCATGTGCGTGTTTGCGTGCGTGTGTGTGTGTGTGCACACACGTGTGTGCGGAAACAGCCTCACCTGTGGCCTTCTCCACATCCTCAGTGGTCACGTTTTGGACATTGGCACTCACTTTGAAGGTCACTGCTGGTCCGAGAACCCTGGAAGGGATAATTTAAAATAAGTTCATAATGAAGTCTACGCGCCACACTGCTTTTCTGAAAACGACATGGAAAACACTGGTGTGTTTTTAAAAACGCAAACATCCAAGGCCGCTGTGGCTCCAGGCGTCGACTCCACCGGACGTCGGTTTTCCTTAACACCATGACCTTTGTTTCCATTTGCCAGGAATTCCGTTTTTGGGCTTTGCTTTTCCAAAACACACATCACAGTGTAATATGCTATCCTAAAAAATTCACATCAACCTCCGAACCCAGCAACAGCAAGCAGATATTCTTGCTAGAGAAAAAGAAAAGTTGTTATTGAAATAGATTTTAGTCTTTGGTCCCCAAGGGAGATGTATGAATCTAGAGCAGAGAGGAAAGAGACTAGTATTTTTTAAACTCTTTTGACAGGAACCATTTAAAAAACTACCAAAGTCATTAAGAACTACTCTGTATAAAAACAACTGGCAGGGAATTGCTAGACAGGAATTATCAAAATTGTTCGAAGCTTTTTAAATGCTATGTCAACCACAATTTTGAAAAAATACCTTACTTTTTAAACCATTTAATTCATCTGAAGACCCCATATGCAGTAGAAACTGATTATTGTGCCTACAACCATCTCAAAATGAATTAGGAATCCAGGGTCCATTCCCAAAGACAGACAGACTGACCCCATGTCCACAGATGACAGCCATAGATAGCTCTTCCTGGAACAGACCCCTTAAATGTCTTCTAAGAAGTAAATCCCCGGAACAGACAGGAAATGCGAAGAGGACCCAATTTAGGTGGGAGAGGGCAGCTAAGACTGTTGCTTCCTGGTCCCTGGGAGATGCCTGCACTGACATCTAAGCTGTGAAACTGGGTACCATGTAGCCCAGGGTCCCTTGCTGTCCCCACTGCAGCCACACACCCTCCACCACAGGCTCATCCCAAGGCACCATATGACTCCCAGGCTGTGGATTTTGCACCCAAAATCCTTTCAACCTCACATGTATTTTTGATTCAGATATCTCTGCTCATGATACCTTAGTCCCAACCTCTGGTCTTCCTCCTTGGGATTTTTGCCCATTCTCCCAGCCAGGGCTAGCTCCTCCATGTGCAAGCCCTTGGTGAAGGGGACTGTCGTGCCATTACGAGGCAGCACAATTACCATCCTAACACCATGGCTGAATATTCCATGTGGAAGTCTTAGCATCACTTTGAACTCAACAAGGTCTCCCTTGAATCAGCACCTGCTCTGAGGAGCAAACAGCATTCTAACCTTACGGATATTCCCTTTGGCTTTCTTATGCCAGGAATATCCAGCTAGTCACCAAATTCTGCGGAAACCCTTGGAAAATGCACCATGTCCACCACTGCCTCTTGGTTCTCACTGTGATCTTCTAGTCCAAGCCTGTGCCCTGTCACAGCAGAGCTGAGTGACTTCCTGCGTCCAGCTCTACTGCATGCAAAATGTCCTTGGAAGCCGCCTCCAGGGATGACCATGGAGCAGGAGCTGGTGTCTTCTCGAGCCCAGGCCCCAGGCCTGTCTACGGTGCCTCAGCTGGGCCCTCTGCTGGTCCCCACTATGGGCCCTCAGAAAGGAGGAGGCCACTCCCTCCCTGGACTGCAGCTCTCCTGCCAACGATGTTCCATTCGCTCATGGAGTGCTGAGTTCTACTCCCTCTCAAAGCCCTACTCCCGAGTGAGCACTGTGAGAGTGGCCGATTCTCCCTGTCTCCACAGTCTTCCAGAAGGGCCCTGAGTGCCTGATATTTAGTGCTCAAGTGGCACACCAGACGTTTTATAGATGTTTTCCTTCTTCCCGAGCAGAGGATGGGCTCTTTGAGGCATGCATGATGATTTCTGCCATGGCCTCACCCACGCAGGAGATGATCAATTCATATTTGTGACTGGTTCAACATTTTGGTTGAATGGTTTTCTAAAATTAAGAGAAAGTCCTCATTAACACAAGCAGCACTCATGTACCCCTGAAACAACGCTGAGGACAGAGAGCTCAGCCACAGGGCTTCAAGCTTACACACGGCATCTGTGAAACTGTGAATCTCCACCACATCTGAAGATTCCCTGACAGATGGGACTGGAATATCCTAAACCTAATTTTTCCCTCACGTGCTGAAAGTTTTCTTTAAAGGCTGTGAGGAGGTTCTTGGTTCCTCAGAGTCCAAAGACCCAGACCCCTATGCTATGAAGAAGCTTGTGACCCATACGTGGCCCCGTATTTCACGTGGGGGCCGCAGGAGAGGCCCACACAGCCTGTGTCCTTCCTTGCACGCAAGCCGAGCGTCACCATCGCGTGGGGCGGTGGTCATCACCAGGGAGTGCTCCTGACACCCTGGGGGTACATCTCGCAGGCAGTGAGCACCCAGTGACCGTTGCCGTCAGCCCCAGCGAGACCCAGGTGCCTGCGGCCATGGTGCACTGAGCCCTGGCTCTGGCCCTTGTGCTCTCAGGAACCCTGTGGGAGGACGGGGCATGAGGAGCCGTCTCCAGAGGAGACTCAGAGGGTCAGTAACATGACCCCAACTGCATAACCTTCCCTAACTTGAATACGTGCAGGCTCTTCCCTAAAACCCACAGTGGCTGCTCTGACGTGGGAAGAAGTCTCTATCCCGAGGCCCCACTACAGGTCTAACTCCATGAGTCACTGTTCTGTGGCCCTCCTGGGCCCTTCCGCTGGGCCTCAGTTTACTCAGCTGTCCAGTGTGGCAAGGCCCACAGGTCCTCCTGGACTTGCTCTGGCCTGGGAGACCCTGGTTTTCAATAAACTCTGGTGGCCAGGCCCAGCGGGTCTGCAGTAAACAGAGGCAACACTGGGGGCTCCAGAGCTGAGCTGCTGGCTCTGCCCCCGGCACCATCAGCAGCAGAGATCCCTCCCCACAAGAAGAACTTGCCCTGGCATTTGTTACCAACCCCACCCGCCACCCCCCCACCCCCCGCACCCGCGCACGTCTGCTGTGCAGGTGGCAGATGGCTGAGTGCTGTGTGGTCCAAGTGAGAGGCTTCTGGGGGAGGGAGTGAGGTCAGCCTTCCCACCAACTTCTTTCTAACCAGGGAGCCTTGGTTGTCTCTGCCATCTTGTTTAGCTTTCTGTCTCTTTAGACATTTGGGGAAAATTGAATAAATCCCATGTGCATATTGCCAGCATCAAAAAGGGAATTTCTGTACTAATCAGGAAATAAAAAGTAAAACAGAGATGCCTAGAGCCCTGCAGAGTCTCTTAGGAGCAAGCATTGCACCTAATATTACAGCTCTCGGGGAGAAAACACCCACGACGCCCATCCACACCCACGACACTCATCCACATCAACGCCCATCCACACCCACCACACCCATCCACACCCACGACACTCATCCACACCCACGATGCCCATCCACACCGATGCCCATACACTCCCACGACACTCATCCACACCCACGATGCCCATCCACACGGATGCCCATACACTCCAACGCCCATCCACACCCACGACGCCCATCCACACCCTCGACGCCCATCCACACAGATACCCATCCACACCCACGACACCCATCCACACCCATGACACCCATCCACACCCATGACACCCATCCACACAGATACCCATCCACACCCATGACACCCATCCACACCCACGACGCCCATCCACACATGCCCATCCACACCCATGACGCCCATCCACATACACGACGCCCATCCACACACACGACGCCCCATCCACATGGGTGTTTTCTCCGTCAGGCACATTGTAACCACGTGTCCCGGCCTCACACACAGAGCACTTCCTTCCCATTCCTGCTTTGGCTTTGAAGCATACTGTGAAATTCTTCATGGCTCCCTTCTCCACCAGGCACTCCTTACACAGTGCTCACCTATCTAATTACAGACCTGCTTAGAAATTCCAGGGGCCAATTTTCAAACAGAACAGGCAGAGAGACTGAGCTGCAGAATCCTCCGCTGAGGGGGAGTTAGGAACAGGTAGCCCACCGCTCCCAGGCTGAAGCCACAATGATACAAACCAGGCCTCTGCACGATGAGATAACCATCAGAACAGACACACAGCCTGGCATCCTCCTGCACCACTCCACACAGCTCCATGCCTTTTCCTCCTTAAACCCCTCACTCAGCCAAAAAGGGGGAATGGTCTGTTAAAGGCATGAGCCTGGCCATTCCCCAGCTGCCAGCCTTTGATTAATAACTGCTTTCCTCTGCCCACACCTCACTCTCATGTTTTCGGCCTCTGAGTGGCAAACAGCTGGACTTGAGCCAGTTACAACACTAGGAACACCAGTCAGCACTCAGCACTGTGCTGGGGCCATTTAAACAACAAAACCACCGACGAAAAGCACAAAAAATGTGGAAAATGTGGCACTCAATAGACCACGAAGAGGAGCCTTGTTTTACAGTATGAGCTGAAACGAGAAGGCGGAGCTGTCCTCTCCCACCTGAGCACAGGCATGTCAGGCAACCTGAACTTTATGGCTCTGTGTGTGTCCAGGAATGACTTTGGCATAAGCATTGATTTGGGGGTTACAAATTAATTTGCAAATACAGAATCTGCGAATGCACAGGATCATCGACTGCCTAGCATCTGTGTTGAAGAGCTTTCACACACATCAATAACCTTATTATCTTCTTCACATTTTTCAATTTTATACTGTAGAGAGGATGGGAGCACTGGAGCTTACAAGGCTTGAGATCCAATTGTTTGTTTAACCGCCACTTCCTCGCAGGGCGATTTTGCACATTACATTATTTACCCTGCAAAATCGGAGGAACAAGACAAACACTGCAGGGCATTGGAGGATCGGGCAGGATAGCTGACATGCGACAGGGTTCCCTCTGAACCAAAGCCGTCAGTCTGTGCCCCGCTCAGTCAGGAGGGGTCTGCTCCTCCTCTGAATTCTTCCATAAAATCCACTCTCTAAATTGACTATGGCTTGTGTGGGTTCACACAGCCCCCGCACACTGTACTGCTTTCTCAGGGAGCCTGGTTGCTTTCCTGCAGGAATGACATGGTTGATACAAGGGAAGGGACTGTCTCTTTCCCGACTCTGGACCGTGCAGTGAAGATCTCATGAGGAATCTGTAAATGGCCACTTCAGGGTAGATCTTGAAAGTGTCGTCCCGACGGTCGTGCCAGGCACACCTGCGGTAAGAAGCGTCTGATGCAAGAGCATGAGGAGTTTCTGAGTCACTGTTCCTGGGAGAACCATCCACCTTTTGACAGTCAAATTCACTTACCGTGAAAGGTGACTCCTATTTAGGGTGGAAGAAATGCCAAAAAGGAATGCTGCCCACTCAGATGCAAACGCTTCTTCCCCTGATGAAGGAGGGAGTCTTCACACACATCCTTCTTCCCCTGATGAAAGGTGGAGTCTTCACACACATCCTTCTTCCCCTGATGAAAGGTGGAGTCTTCACACACATCCTTCTTCCCCTGATGAAAGGGGGAGTCTTCACACACATCCTTCTTCCCCTGATGAAAGAGGGGGGAGTCTTCACACACATCCTTCTTCCCCTGATGAAAGAGGGGGGAGTCTTCACACACATCCTTCTTCCCCTGATGAAAGAGGGGGGAGTCTTCACACACATCCTTCTTCCCCCGATGAAAGAGGGAGTCTTCACACACATCCTTCTTCCCCCGATGAAAGAGGGAGTCTTCACACACATCCTTCTTCCCCTGATGAAAGGGGGAGTCTTCACACACATCCTTCTTCCCCTGATGAAAGGGGGAGTCTTCACACACATCCTTCTTCCCCTGAGGAAAGAGGGAGTCTTCACACACATCCTTCTTCCCCTGATGAAAGAGGGGGGAGTCTTCACACACATCCTTCTTCCCCCGATGAAAGAGGGAGTCTTCACACACATCCTTCTTCCCCTGAGGAGAGAGGGAGTCTTCACACACATCCTTCTTCCCCTGATGGAAGGGGGAGTCTTCACACACATCCTTCTTCCACTGATGAAAGAGGGAGTCTTCACACACATCCTTCTTCCCCCGATGAAAGAGGGAGTCTTCACACACATCCTTCTTCCCCTGAGGAAAGAGGGAGTCTTCACACACATCCTTCTTCCCCTGACGAAAGGGGGAGTCTTCACACAAACCTTCTTCCCCTGATGAAAGGGGGAGTCTTCACACAAACCTTCTTCCCCTGATGAAAGAGGGAGTCGTCACACACATCCTTCTTCCCCTGATGAAAGGGGGAGTCTTCACACAAACCCTTCTTCCCCTGACGAAAGAGGGAGTCTTCACACACATCCTTCTTCCCCTGAGGAAAGAGGGAGTCTTCACACACATCCTTCTTCCCCTGAGGAAAGAGGGAGTCTTCACACACATCCTTCTTCCCCTGAGGAAAGAGGGAGTCTTCACACACATCCTTCTTCCACTGATGAAAGAGGGAGTCTTCACATACATCCTTCTTCCACTGATGAAAGAGGGTGTCTTCACACAAACCCTTCCTCCCCTGATGAAAGAGGGAGTCTTCACACACATCTGCTGCCTACAGCCCTCAGAGGTGTGATACTCGAACAATGTGTTCACATGGGTACTATGAAGAATATATTAGGAGAAACAAAAGCTATTTATTGCCACTAGGAGTCATCTCCCAATTGGGCTGGAAATAACATGAAAAAATATATCCCTGAGATTCTACAGAATTCACTGACTTAAAACTACCTTTAACCAAAATAAGCAAACCATATATGTTGTACATAGATAAGAGATCGTTTCACCACTGTAATTTTAGCTATAGTTACCTCTATTTTAAATATCATTCCATTTATTCCTGAGTTCTTTATCACTCAGTGGTTCCACTTGATAGTTTACTACATATTGATAATTGCTCATTTCTTTTTATGGTCATAAAACATGCCAACAAAGAAGAGAAGTGACATGTAGCATTTTAACACTGATTTTATTGCTTTTGTTCTAGGATACTCCTATCACTCAAGACTTATAAGACAAACATACCAGCCCTCCATCAACCAGACTGTTGAGTGTAAGAGTTCTGCGTAAAAGGCCTTTTCTTAACTGAGGACTATTTGGAAATCTCTTTTTCCCCTACTTTTATGAGTGAAATAATTTAAAAATACATATAATTATCTGCCTTTAGAACATCAATATACTGATGTACTAATATTTGTTGTCTTAGCAATCATATATCTCAAAGCGATTTTCTGAATATTATTTTCAGGGCATGAGACTTTAACCACAGGAAAGAAAACACTGAGCTCCATCTGTTCTTAGACCAACCATCTGGTTGAGAATGAAGAAGATGAACAAATCTCTGACAAAAGCTTCCATGTTTCGGAAATGGTTTTAAATAAGAACCGGGGCTTCCATTTGGTTGGGTTAGTCTGGGGGTTGTTATTTCTGTATAGTAACGACTATACAGTCGATACATAACACAGGCTTATTTGTATCAAGTCAACCTTTAAGGGCTACAATAAATGTAACACATTTGACTACAGTTTTCTGAATAGACACTGACTAAGCAGTAGTTAACAAGTTTGTAGTCCGTTTAAATAAAGACAGGCCTCAGGTAATAGATTCCCTTGACTTTTTGTGGATAAAAAGAAGATAGCCAAGGCATATATGGCAACAAGTATAGTTTTAAAGTTAATCATTTAATGTTGATGCTTTACAATCAACATAAAAGTAAATGCTTCTCTTTTCAACTGGTGAATTTTCTTGAAAGTTGTTTAGAAATGAAAAAAACAAAACTTCTGTAGACTGTTTTTCGTTTGTTTATTTTACTAGCATGCTCTCTGTTGGCTTGACAGACTGACCTGTGCTTTGTCTATTTGACACCTGGATTTGGAGTGAAGCCCATAACATGAATAGATGGGTGCGTGAGGGATAGGTGATAGATGGGTGGGTAGAGAGATGGTTGGGTGAGTGGGTGGGTGGGTGAGGGACAGGTGATAGACAGATGAGTAGAGAGATGGTTGGGTGGGTGGGTGAAAGATAGGTGATGGATGGGTAGAGAGATGGTTGGGTGGGTGAAGGATAGGTGATAGATGGATGGGTAGAGAGATGGTTGGGTGGGTGGATGGGTGAGGGATAGGTGATGGATGGGTAGAGAGATGGGTGGGTGGGTGAGTGAGGGATAGGTGATAGATGGATGGGTAGAGAGATGGTTGGGTGGGTGGGTGAGGGATAGGTGACAGATGGATGAGTAGAGAGATGGTTGGTTGGGTGGGTGGGTGGATGGGTGAGGGATCGGTGATGGATGGGTAGAGAGATGGTTGGTTGGGTGGGTGGGTGGGTGAGGGATAGGTGATAGATGGTTGGGTAGAGAGATGGGTGGGTGAGGGATAGGTGATGGATAGGTAGAGAGATGGTTGGGTGGGTGGATGGGTGAGGGATAGGTGATAGATGGGTAGAGAGATGGTTGGGTGAGTGAGTAGATGGATGAGTAGATGGGTGAATGGGTGGGCGGAGATATATATACACATATATACATGTATATGTGTGTATATATGTATATATGTGTATATATGTATATGTATATATACACACATATATGTATATATATGCATACATATATACATGTGCATATATATACATATATATGTGTGTGTATATATGTAGGTGAGTGGGTGGGAGGGAGGATGGGTGGATGGATGGATAGGTGGGTGGGTGGATGGGTGAGGGATCGGTGATGGATGGGTAGAGAGATGGTTGGTTGGGTGGGTGGGTGGGTGAGGGATAGGTGATAGATGGTTGGGTAGAGAGATGGGTGGGTGAGGGATAGGTGATGGATAGGTAGAGAGATGGTTGGGTGGGTGGATGGGTGAGGGATAGGTGATAGATGGGTAGAGAGATGGTTGGGTGAGTGAGTAGATGGATGAGTAGATGGGTGAATGGGTGGGCGGAGATATATATACACATATATACATGTATATGTGTGTATATATGTATATATGTGTATATATGTATATGTATATATACACACATATATGTATATATATGCATACATATATACATGTGCATATATATACATATATATGTGTGTGTATATATGTAGGTGAGTGGGTGGGAGGGAGGATGGGTGGATGGTTGGTTGGGTGGGTGGGTGGATGGGTGAGGGATCGGTGATGGATGGGTAGAGAGATGGTTGGTTGGGTGGGTGGGTGGGTGAGGGATAGGTGATAGATGGTTGGGTAGAGAGATGGGTGGGTGAGGGATAGGTGATGGATAGGTAGAGAGATGGTTGGGTGGGTGGATGGGTGAGGGATAGGTGATAGATGGGTAGAGAGATGGTTGGGTGAGTGAGTAGATGGATGAGTAGATGGGTGAATGGGTGGGCGGAGATATATATACACATATATACATGTATATGTGTGTATATATGTATATATGTGTATATATGTATATGTATATATACACACATATATGTATATATATGCATACATATATACATGTGCATATATATACATATATATGTGTGTGTATATATGTAGGTGAGTGGGTGGGAGGGAGGATGGGTGGATGGATGGATAGGTGGGTGGGTGGATGGATGGATAGATGGGTGGATGGATGGGTAGAAGGATGGATGGATGGGTAGAGAGATGGATAAGTGGATAGATATATGGGTGGATGGCTGGCTGGATGGATGGGGAGGTAGACGGATGGATGGATGAAAAATTGATAGGTGGGTGGTTTGGTGGATAGAGATATGTATGTATTTATTGCTTATATTAATTCAAACATAATTATACACTTTCTCAAAATACTGTTTATAGCTTAAGAATCATTTTGCATTAAACCTTTCCCATCTTGTGGGCTATACATTTAGTGAATTGCTCCTTCTGTTTCTTAGTCAGTATTATGTTCAGAGAAACACAGTGCTAATAAAGGTCTCAAAATTATCAAACAAAATCATAATGATTTAAGAGACTTACTATATCTGGCTGAACATAATTTGAGGCCAGGTAAAACCTGGAAGAGCTCACTACACACAGTACATGTTTTAGGGGCTCCCTAAAGCCAGCCCCTCAGCCTCGAGGTAGAGGCACAGGGGAACTTCCAAGAAACCAGCCCTGTGCCTGGCCTTGAGTAGGTGGGCGTAAACCAAGAGAGCACGCTGCTGTGGTGCTCAGTAACAACCACAAAATTTGACCTAAGGCAACTCGTTTGGCAATCCCTATTTTATAGATGAATAAGTTGAAACCTTTGTAGTTTTAGGTGCTAGCTCCAAATAGTCCAATTCTAATATCAATGCCACCACTAGAATCACAACTTCGGCATTCTTGGCTGAGAACCTTCTGCGAGGCACGAGGATAAGTGTGAGACCCACACAGAGGCCTGCACCTCTGTCCTTTCCTGACTCTGCCGCTGGACCGACACCCACACTGTAGACCCACACGCAGGCCTGCACCTCTGTCTTTTCCTGACTCTGCCGCTGGACCGACCCCCACATTGTAGACCCATACGCAGGCCTGCACCACTGTCCTTTCCTGACTCTGTCGCTGGACCGACCCCCACACTGTAGACCCACATGCAGGCCTGCACCACTGTCCTTTCCTGACTCTGTCGCTGGACCGACCCCCACACTGTAGACCCACATGCAGGCCTGCACCACTGTCCTTTCCTGACTCTGCCACTGGACCGACCCCCACACTGTTTGTGCTTTTGCTCCCTGAATTGTTCCTGATGATAACTTGCCTCCTCCAGTCTTGTTCCTTGTTCACTGGCGTCCCTCACTCTAGGCAAGCCCGTGGCTTGGTGCTGGGCTAATCCAAGCTGCCGACAGAAAACCAATAAAAAAATGAGCTTTGCATGCCTCATTCCAGCTATGTCTTCTTACAGAGGAGACATCGGGAACATAAAACTCCGGAATTCCACATGGATAGCATAATGCATACCTACTTTCCTTACACACACTTTTAATTTTACCACATTTCCTGCACAATTGTGTATTCCTGCCTCTCGTACATGAGGCAATAACTTCCCAAAATATCTAGCCTAAGAGCTTACAAAGGAGGAAGAACAGAGAACCAATTCTTATTTGAATGTATGAGGAAACAAAGACACACACAGTTATTGCAAGATAATTTAACATCATGCAAGCCTTAATGAGAACATAATTATTAATGATGCTTTATTTTCTTAAAGCATTGAGCAACTGCATCACTGTGCAGATTGTATCTTGTTTGCAATTACTTTGCCATTACATGGGATTTGGGAAATCCTTTCTGTGCCAGGGAATGTCTTGCCGCTTACTTTTCTCATGGAGTATTTGGAAGAAAACAGATTGTTCAATATGTATGCTTTGCCTTTGAACTTTAGAAGCATTTGCCTCATTTGAAGTTCTACTGCAGGCTGCTTTCCTGTTACGCCTGCTGGGTGGCATGACCGGTCCCAAGAGAAGACCCTTGTTCCCCCAGCACAGGGGTGGGCTGGGTCTCACCAGGAGCAGCAGAACGCTCGCCATTCCCAAAGGACCAGGGCCACCCCATCTGTGTTTTTTGTTTTGTTTTGTTTTTGTTTTTGTTTTCAGACGGAGTCTCGCACTGTTGCCCAGGCTGCAGTGCAATGGCGTGATCTCGGCTCACTGCAACCTCTGACTCCCGGGTTCAAGCGATTCTCCTGCCTCAGCCTCCTGAGTAGCTGGGATTACAGGCGCCCGCCACCATGCTCAGCTAATTTTTTTTTTAAAGTAGAGATGGGGTTTCACTATGTTGGCCAGGCTGGTCTCGAACTCCTGACCTCGTGATCCGCCCACCTCGGCCTCCCAAACTGCTGGGATTACAGGCATGAGCCACTGCTCCCGGCCCCCATCTGTGCTTTCTATTGCAGCTTCGCTCTCATGATGCTTAAGGATTAATGAGCTACACAAACACATGACTGAATTATTAGTGACTAACATTTAGAAATAGAAGCATTCACCCAAGAATTAGGACGCAGGCTTTTTCCCGAAGCCTCAGCAGCTTGGCCACAGCCTTCGGTGCCGTAGGACAGGCAGGAAAGGTGAGAACCCCCCCCCCCCACCGAGTGTTCCTGAGGGCTCCACTGCGCAGTCCCCACCATCCCTCAGGGTCTCCTGGGCACTGTGGCTCACTCTGGTTTTGTTTCTTGTTTTACTTTTGTTTCTCTGGACACGCAGGCTGCTAACTCCCGAAGGCAACTGCCAGCTTTCAAACAACTCCAGTTTGCAATCCCAAATGAAGTGTAACACACACTCATGGGCCAGCATCCGTGGTAGGAGGAGCCGCTGGGTCCTGTAACTGGGGCAGGTTTATATTCCTCCCTGCCCTGGGTTGCAGGTCTCAGCCTTTCCTGCAGGAGGTGAGTCCTGAATAACCTGCCCCACCCATCTGCCCCAAAGCCTCCTGCAATCAGCTGATCCGCAACGTCTCTGACTGGAGAGACACATTCGGAAGAGTGAAGTGATTTTTGTTTGGTCCTGGTGAGAAAAATAAGAATAACGCCAAGCAGGGTATCTAGTATTGACAGTGTAGGTCATAAGTAAAATGCATATTTTACCACAGTGTTTGGTGTCATTTCTATATAAATCTAACTTGTTCATGTGTTTACATATTTCTTGGCTTAGATATTTTATTACTTTAATAATGTATCTGGAAAGCTACTCTTTATTTGGTGTTAAGTATCTGCATACGCAGGGCATTTAATTCTACAACTCTGATGTAGACATTATCGTCTCTACTCCATGGAGGAGCACACTAAGGCCAGGTGGCTTCAGTAATCTGCCCAGGGTCTCACGGCAAGTTGAGAAAAACAGAGTCAAACCCATGTGCCGCCTTTGAATCCACAGCCTGCCCATTCTTTCATGGAATCATTCATTCACTCATTCAACAAATAAGCCCCTGTTATGGGCCAGAACCACTCTAGTCACTGATGACGCATGATTGAGCAATACAGACCAAAGCCCTGCCTTCAAGGAGCGTAGGAGTGTATACTTTCTGGTTATGGTTTTGCAGAGACGAGGTCTTGCTATGTTGCCCTGGCTGGTCTCAAACTCCTGGTCTCCAGTGATCCTCCCAGTTCAGCCCCCAAAGTACTGGGATTACAGGCGTGAGCCGCCACACCCGGCCAGGAGATAAAGATTCAAGTCCTATGGATGAAAGTGCCTTTACAAGAAAGCTCAGAACTGCCTGGGAAACTCCTCACTACCTGGTGTCCAGTACCCAAATCCAGCATTTACCCAATGCTTCACACTTGAAGTGCATTGAAAAGTCTAGAGAAAAGAATGGGTTCTTCTTGCCAATCTGAATCCATTAACAGTAGAAATTAGAGTGTTTTTTTTCCTAACAGCAATGAAATAGCGCATTTGTCCAGCTAGCATGTATTGCAAACCTCCACAGCAGACGTTATTCTAGTTTTTCCTAGAGTCTCTCCAACCCTGTCATGGCCTCACAACCATATACATAATTTGTGGGGCCCTTTGTTGAAGAATTTTAAGAGTCTCAAGATGGTACCAGCAAAGCATGAACCATGTGTGGGGCCTCTAAGAGCCGGGTCTCAGCCACATGCCCAGGCCACCTCCATCCTTGTGGGGAAACTGAGGCTCAGGAAAATAAGGAAACTGCTCTCCTCCTAAATGGTCATATCATTTCATACTAGGAAACAAGGCTCCACCAATATTTTAAACACAAATATCTTCAATCAAATCATGGGATTCACTTAACCTGAGAAATGCCACCTTTCACTCAAACAGAATTATTATTTGCAGATCCACAGTGGTCTTCCCTTGTTGTCTCATCTTAAAGACGGGACGGGGGAGTTTTGACGTACTGTGACATTTCCTTGACATTCCTTATTTCCAGGAAAACCTCATGTCACTGTCTCGAGACACTAGCTTGCACCTTTGCAACTGCTTGCAATATTCAGACAGGGCACTGAAGACGAAGCCTGGGCTCCGTTTGGGAAGGAGAGTTACATAACATGAGGCCCCATTCCCCACCTTCCTCACTTGGCAAATCCAGAACACAGGTGAAACAGGTAGCAACATTGCCCGTGAGGGCCGGAGTCTGCAGGTGGTGGATACACCACATCCAGATGCAAATGCCATTTACCCAGACCCTCCCCTGGGGCTCCTGGGAGTTTCTCACTGCGGGGGCTCTTGGCTTTGAGCGATATTACTAACCCACAGCACTGTTGCTGCAGTGGTTAATCTGTGCTGCCCTGATGTGTAGACAAAATTATCCAGGGCTTTATAGTCATCGAGGCCACAGGGAAAACCAGAGAGCCAACCCAGGGAATGAAGGACCATTCTCACCCCTCACAGGATTCCTGCTGCCTACACCATCTTTGTAAATCCCTTATGCATGGGGACAAGACTAGGGGCAAAACAATCGCAACTCTGCCCCCGGAAACTGAAACATACTTTCCAGAAGTTTCCCGGCAAACCCCTTCTCCCACTGGCAGGGTGGGAGAGGGGCAGGCACTGGGGAAGGAGGTGGAGGGGCCCGGGCAGCACTGGGGTTGTCACAGGATCGAGCAGGCACAGGCATCTCCCGCGCCCCGTGCACAGAGAAGACCCCAACAAGAAGCATCAGGGTTGAGAATTCCCACTGCTGCCTCTTCGGTAATGACACCGTATTCATCAATCCAGTAAATCACACAGATGAGAAAGTAAACGCTTCTCCCACCAGGAGAGCACATGAAGATTGATCACAGAATTAGGCTGCGTGCCCCGAATGCCCCGGCGGTCCTCGTGGCTGATGTGGGAGCTCCGCCGAAGCCGTCTGGAAGAGAACTGTCACAGAGCCCGTCTCACTGTGGACTCAGGGGCTCGTGGGAATGTGTCTTTGGCATCCTTTTTCCCAGGAGCACTGCCCACCTCCCCGAGATTCCGCGGAAGGCGGCCTGGCATCGATCACCGCCGCCGCAGACAGCCACAATCACGTCGTAAAACCCGGCTGCGGTCACTGCGGGTCTGCTGGCATAATTACATCACATGCTAATGCAGTTTTAATGGTCTCTAATGATGTCATAAGAAATAATGGGATTTATGTGACAGCTACATAACCACTAACAAAACATATTCAGCATAACTAGCACTTCCACAAAACTGCAGGAGAGTCTGAGAGTGACAGCTTGTGCATCCTGTCCGCCTCTTTTCCTTTCCCGGAACAATGAGCAGCTCCGAGAACATGCTCTGACAGGCAGCACCACGTGACCGTGTCTCCCGCCTGTCAGAGCTGCTCCCCTCGAGACACCAACGAGGCATAGCCCACACCCCCGTCTGTCCCTCGAGCCGGTGCATTTGCCAAGTGTGTGCCCGTGGCTGCTGGGCCCGGGTGAGGCACAGGACGTGGAAGTAAGGCTTGCGTGCTCCCCTGCACATGAGCACACACACACACACACAGGCACCAGAACTCAAGACCCAGGCGTGGGGCAGCCTCTGCCTGGCCAGGATTGGGGACCTCGGAGAAGGGCTGGACACAGCAAGAATCAGACTTCAGCTCCGCAATGTGGGCAGGGGACCCGCAAAGGATCCTGCGGGTGAGGCCACCGGGGGGGCTCCCTGGGGAGGAGGTGGAGAGGTCCAGATTCCCGAAGGCTCCGAGGGACGGGCGGCGGGACTCAGGTTTGACTCTGTAGGAAAGAGGGGGCCGCCAGTGTCCTCAGGCGGGAGATGCCCGAGGGTGATGCTTACCCAGGACTGAGTCTGGCAAAGCCCAGCCCTGCTCCCGGAGAGCGGAGAAGCTGTGCGTGCTCAGAATCCATCTTCCGACAGCGAAGGCGGTGGCCAGGAGGGCCAGGGGCAGGCACAGGCGAGGCCCAGCTGCTCTGTGAAACCAGAGGCTCCCCGAGGCACACGCCTCCCTCGCCCGCACCCGCCTGGTATCTGCCAATCCCACCATTTTGCTGAGACTCTGTGAAGGTGAATGGGGTTGCTTGTGCTCGTGACTGGAAGAAGAAGGATGTTTATTTCGTGAACACAGGACGCTCCTTATGGGAGAGGAGTGGGAGACATGAAGCAAAGCGTGACCACCGAGGAGCTGGGGAGAAAGCGAGAAAGCAAGGAAGCAGTGGGGGACGTGGAACGGGGCCGGGGGAGGGCCGGAGAAGATGGTAGAAGGTGACAGTGCGGAGTGCAGGGTTCCTGGGTCCTTGAGGGGAGCCGGGCTTCTCAGCCTTGAAGACCCACTTCTTCTCTGGCCTCACTCCTGGGTTCCGCATCCTGGCTGCCTCCCCTTCCTCCCCCCAACATCCCTGGCTGCCTCCCCTTCCTCCCCCCCACACATCCCCAGCTGCCTCTCCTTCCTCCCCCAACATTCCCGGCTGCCTCCTCTTCCTCCCCCCATCCCATCAGTGGTCATGCTTCACTTCCTCTCCCCACTCCTCCCTCATAAGGATCATTGTGTTCATGAAATAAACTTATTCCTTCTTTATTTTTATTTTCCATAGGTTTTGGGAACAGGCAGTGTTTAGTTACATGAGTAAGTTCTCTAATGGTGATTTGTGAGATTTTGGTGCACCCACCACCCGAGCAGTGTGCACTGAATCCAATGTGTGGTCTTTTATCCCTCACCCTCCTGCCACTCTTTTCCCCGAGTCCCCAAAGTCCTTATGTCATTCTTAAGCCTTCACATCCTCATAGCTCAGCTCCCACTTATGAGTGAGAACATATGATGTTTGGTTTTCCATTCCTGAGTTACTTCATTTAGAATAATAGTCTCCAGTTCCATCCAGCTTGCTGTGAATGCCATTATTTCATTCCTTTTTATGGCTGAATAGTATTCCATGGGGTGTGTGTGTGTGGGTGTGTGTGTGCCACAATTTCTTTATCTACTCATTGATTGATGGGCATTTGGGTTGGTTCCATATTTTTGCAATTGCAAATTGTGCTGCTATAAACGTGTGTGCAAATATCTTTCTCGTATAATGACTTCTTGTCCTCCAGGTAGATACCCAGCAGTGGGATTGCTGGATCAAATGGTAGTTCTTTTAGTTCTTTAAGGAATCTCCACACTGTTTTCCATAGCAGCTGTGCTAGTTTACACTCCCACCAGCAGTGTAGAAGTGTTCCCTGTTCACCACATCCACACCAGCATCTACTGCTTTTTGATTTTTTGATTATATCCAATCTTGCAGGAGTAAGGTGGTATCACATTGTGGTTTTGATTTGCATTCCCTGATCATTAGTGATGTTGGGCATTTTTTCATATGTTTGTTGGCCATTTGTATATCTTCTTTCAAGAACTGTCTATTCATGTCTTTAGCCCATTGTTTGATGGGACTGTTTGTTTCTTGCTAATGTGAGTTCTTTGTAGAGTCTGGATATTAGTCTTTTGTCGGATATATAGATCATGAAGATTTTTTCTCACTCTTTGGGTTGTCTGTTTACTGCTGAAAGAAATCACAGATGACGCAAACAAATGGAAACACATCCATGCTCATGGATGGGTAGAATCAATATTGTGAAAATGACCGTACTGCCAAAAGCAATCTACAAATTCAGACCAATCCCCATCAAAATACCACCATCATTCTTCACAGAACCAGAAAAGACAATCCTAAAATTCATATGGAACCAAAAAAGAGCCTGCATAGCCAAAGCAAGACTAAGCAAGAAGAACAATCTGGAGGCATCACATTACCTGACTTCAAACTATTCTATAAGGCTATAGTCACCAAAACAGCATGGTACTGGTATAAAAATAGGCACACAGACCAATGGAACAGAATAGAGAACCCAGAAATAAACTCAAATACTTAACAGCCAACTGATCTTCGACAAAGCAAACAAAAACAAAGTGGGGAAAGGACACTCTATTCAAAAATGGTACTGGGATAATTGGCAAGCCACATGTAGAAGAATAAAACTGGATCCTCATCTCTCCCCTTATCCAAAAATCAACTCAAGATGGATCAAGGACTTAAATCTAAGACCTGAAACCATAAAATTTCTAGGAAATAGCATTGGAAAAACTCTTCCAGACATTGGCTTAGGCAAAGACTTCATGACCAAGAACCCAATAGCAAATGCAACAAAAACAATGATAAATAGCTGGGACTTAAACTAAAAAGTTTCTGCACAGCAAAAGAAACAATCAGCAGAATAAACTCATTCCTTCTTCCAGTCATCTAGCCCAAACAATCCCACTGTATACAAAGAAAGACCTCACACCTTCCATTGCACCAAAAGAGTTTAAAACCCAGCTCACCATGAAAGCCATGGAGACTTCAAAAGAAATCCCACCTTGTATTTAAGAAAATCTCACTCATGCATTCCCAGCACAGTAGTGCACCTGTCAGCCTCAGGTCTGCTCCAATCAGTGTGGACAGCAAAGCCCCTGGCCACCCTGACCGTCCAGCTGTTGGCCATGTGGCCAACCAGTCCTCCATTCTTCATTCTGGCCCACCCTGTCCCAGGGGATGTTATTGGGGGAGGGCAGAGATGGCCAAAGCAGTGAGCAGCGGCAGGCCCATCTCTGCCCGTCACTACGCCACGGTGGGCCCTGAGGTCCCAGGATCTGCTCACAGTGAGCAGCCATGGAGCTTGCAGCTGACCCTGTGGCCCCTCTCCTATCCTGAGGATGAAGTGGTTCCTCTCCCAAGCCCCAGATCGCAAACTGGACCCATGTGGCAGGCACTGAGCCCAGGTGCCAGGCAGCCCTCAGCCCACACCTTCACCCTGGAGCCATGACGCTAACAGTGCATGGCAGCCATCAGCAGCAGGGCAGCCAGGAGGGAACCTTCAGAAAACACTCAGCCCCTGTGCGCCCGAGCCACGGCCTTCCATGTGCTGGACAGCCACCACAGAAGGGCTTTGCCAGAGGAAAATATGGTAAACTCAATGCACGCATCCCGAGCTGGCCCGAGGATGTTTTATTCCAAAGCCACCTCTTGTGACTGCCTGCCCTCTGCCCAATTATCTCAGTTATGTGTCTGGGTGCAACAGCTTCTTCCCTCCCATGGCTCCAGGCCGCCCTGCTGCTCACGGAGGCACCTCTCATGGTACCCAGGCTGCTTCTTTTCCATGGCCCTCAGATGTCCCTGACGACAATCTCACTTTTAACTAAGGAGGCATCCACACCTCCACGCGTTCATCAGTAATTGTGGGCCTTGGCAGCAACAGGTGAGTTTCCCAGGGCTGCAGAACCACAGAGCATGCCCCATGTATTTGACATATGGAGAGAGGCAGAAGGGGGTGTGGGATGGGCCTGCAGCTTTGCGGGTGTTGGAGGCATGAGGCCTTTGTTGTTCAAGGACTCACTGCATCACGCTTGAATCACACTTGCACTTAACACACACTCCTCTGCAGTCACTGAGCCGGGTTCAGGACACAGATAGGCACTGAGGAGCTGATGGTCTGGGGAGAAAGACAGCACACGGCTAATGTTCTGGGGGCCACGGTGCAGGGAAGGCACTGCAGACCCGGGAGGACACACCCCCAGGACAGTACCTCATGCTCCTCAGCAGCATCAGAGCTGAGTCCTAGACAGGGAGCCTGACGGGACAGGAGCTGGGGCATCAGTCCATGGGGAACCCCTCCTTCTGAAATAAGCCATCAGCAGGACCCAGTAAGGCCTGGGTGTCCAGACATGCACCCGTCCCTGTCTGACAGCACAAGCAGGCATGAGCACCTAGAACAAAGGGCCTGCGGTCATTGGCTGCAGTCAGTGTGAGGCTCCCACTTACCATCTGTGGCCTCATCCTCCCTGTGCGCATGGCCTGGGCCCATGGTGAGTTCCTGAGTCCTAAAACTAGGCGCCTTCCTGGGGGCCATAGGGAGGGATAGTGCCAAAGATACAGGCCTGGGATGGAATCCTTCGTGGAAAGGAATGCAGTTTGAACCATTCAGGACACTTGATGGCAGGTGGCTCCTTCCAGTTCAAAGTAAGAGGTAAAAAGCCTTAAAATAACAGCAGTAGGAAAAAGAACGTGAAGAGCCCTGCACACAGATGAGACTCAAAGACCATCAGGAAAACTGCACTTTGTGGACTAACGTGGCTGTGCCCATGGAGCAGCGATGTCCGAGGCAGGGCCCACTCTCTGGGCCCCGGGAGATTCCCTTCCTCTCCAGCCTCACTTCCCTAGCCTGAGTTGTACTCAGAATGTCTGAGGTCACTGGCAGTTCTAGAACCTTCTCTAGCACTGTCCGATTTGTTTGTCTCATGAGCCAGGTTTCAAACAGCTCAGGGGCAGGGATGAGTGTTCCCCTTCTTACATGTCCTGCTCTATGCCAGGTCAGTGCAGGCCCCCACTTGATGTGATGGACATCAATGGTGTCGGGGGCCACAGCACACTGCTCTTTGTAACGCCCATGAAGTCAGATCGTCCCACTCAGCCCATGATGGTTAGCAGCCTGGACACATTTCCTTCTGGTTCTTAGAGACAGATTATTATTATTTTTTTTTTTTGAGATGGAGTCTTGCTCTGTCGCCCAGGCTGGAGTGCAGTGGCGCGATCTTAGCTCACTGCAACAACTGCCTCCTGGGTTCAAGCAATTCTCTGCCTCAGCCTCCCAAGTAGCTGGGATTACAGGCACCTGCCACCATGCCCGACTAATTTTTGTATTTTCAAGTAGAGATGGGGTTTCACCATTTTGGCCAGGCTGGTCCTGAACTCCTGAACTCATGATCCACCCACCTCAGCCTCCCAAAGTTCTGGGATTACAGGCATGAGCCACCGTGCCTGGCCTAGAGACAGATTTAAGGCAATGGAGCATCAGGGCATCCTCCCTGAGATTTCTTTTCTGTGCTTCCTCACTATGCCCTCCCCAGAGCAGTCTGAGGCATCAGAAGGCCTGAGGAAGGCCAGGATGAAGACAGTGGAGGTCAGGTGAATCTCAGGCTCAAAGACTCCTGAGAAAGGCCCTGGAAGACACATAAGAATCAACACAACTTAAGAGCAAAGATACGGCTGTGAAAATCAGGGATTTGTGGATGGATAAAAACGTCATAGATGAGGAAATAGTAAGACACCAAGATCAGCAGCAGAGCCCCTCACAAGATGAAAAAGGAGATGAAGACTATAGGGCTCACCTAGGCAGGGACAGAGAGGAGAACAGAAGGGAGAAAAGAGAGAGAACAGGACTGATGGAGGCCTTGTCAGTAGTGGAGGAGAGCTTGAGGAAGAGCCAACAACCACCCATGATCACAACCATCCCAGCTCCATCCCAAAATCCATCCCAGCTCCAACCAGCACCAACCGCAGCTCCATCCTCAGCACCATCCCAACTCCACTCAGCTCCATCAAACTCCATCCCAGCTCCACCCTCAGCTCCATCCCAACTCCACACAGCTCCATCAAACTCCATCCCAGCTCCACCCTTATCCAAACTCCATCAGAACTCTACTCAGCTCCATCAAACTCCATCCCAGCTCCATCCTCAGCTCCTTCCCAACTCCACTCAGCTCCATCAAACTCCATCCCAGCTCCACCCTCAGCTCCATCCCAACTCCACACAGCTCCATCAAACTCCATCCCAGCTCCACCCTTATCCAAACTCCATCAGAACTCTACTCAGCTCCATCAAACTCTATCCCAGCTCCATCAAACTCCATCCCAGCTCCACTCTCAGCTCCTTCCCAACTCCACTCAGCTCTGTCAAACTCCATCCCAGCTCCATCCTCAGCTCCTTCCCAACCCTACTAAGTGTCATCATACTCCATCCCAGCTCCATCCTCAGCTTTATCTCAACTCCAGTCAGCTCCATCAAACTCCATCCTAGCTTCACCCTCAGCTCCATCCCAACTGCTCTCAGCTCCATCAAACTCCATCCCAACTCCACCCTCAGCTCCATCCCAACTCTATCCCAATTCCACTCAGTTTCACTGAACTGCATCCGAGCTCCATCCTCATCCTAGCTCCATCCCAACTGTGCTCAGCTCCATCAAACTCCATCCCAGCTCCATCCCAACTCCACTGAGCTCCATCAAACTCCACCCTAGCTTCACCCTCATCCCAGCTCCATCCCACCTCCACTCAGCTACAGCAGATTCCATCCCAGCTCTACCCCAGGTACACCCAAGGCTTCAATAAGCCCCAGCTCCATGAACTTCCATCCAGCTCCATTCCTATCCATCCCTACTCCATCCCAAGCTGAACCAAGCTCCATAGACTTCCATCCAGATTCATCAACTCTATCCCAGACCATGGAGCTCTATCCAGCTCCATCCCAGCTCCACCTCATCTCCATCCACAAATCCATCCCAGCTCTATCCATCTCTGTTGTATCTCCATCCAGTTCCATCCAGATGCATGCCTTGCTTTATCCTTACCTCCATCAATTTCCATCCCAGCTCCATCTTACGCCATGCAGCCCCATCCAGCTCTATCCAGCTCCAGCTCTATCTGCAGCTCCATCCATCCAGCTCCATCTCATCTCCATACTACTCTATACTCGGCTCCATCACTACTCCATCTCATCTCCATACTACTGTATACCCAGCTCTATCACTGCTCCATCCCAGCTCCAACCAGTTCCATCCCCTCCTTCATCCAGCTCCACTGAATTCCATCCCCATCTCTCTTCTGTTTTATTCCCAGCTCCTTCCATCTCCATTCCAACTCCATTCAGCTCTATCCTAGATCATCACTGCTCCATTCTAGCTCCATTGTGCTCTGTCCTCAGATTCATCTCAGCTTTTTTCTGAGCTTCATCCCATCTCCATTTCCAGTTCCTTCCCTGATCTATCTTAGCTCTATCCCAGTCCATCCCAGCCCCATCCACCTAGCTTCCCCCCAGCTCCATCTAGCTTCCCCCCCAGCTCCATTTCTGCTCTATCTCATTTTTATCCTTATTCCTTACAAGTGGCATCTCCAGCTCCTTTCTGAGCTTCATCCCAGCTCATCCCCCTCTCTCTTGAGTTCCATCCCAACCTCCATCTCTGCTCCCTCCCAGCTCCAGTGCAGTTTCCTCCAAAGCTCCACCATCACCTCCATCCTTGGCTCCAGCTTCTTTCTTAGCTCCCTCCCTGCCTCCACACACACACCTCCGTGTATCATCTGGAAGAAGCTATTTCCACCTTTTCTGACTCACTGTTTATCACTGCTCAAAAGTGTGCCACTTTGGGAATATCCAAAACCCTGATAAAGAGGATGTCTCCAGGGGCTGATGAAATGAGCCTCTCCACACAAACGCCTACCTGTAGAGTCTGTCCTTGGGGATATCACCCTGTCACACTATCTGTGCCCTGCTCTCCGAAGGTGATAGAGTGCCTGTTACATGATTTTCACTAGTGTCCCAGGTCACAGGTTCACAGAAGATTAATCCTTGAATAATCACTAAAGATGAAGTAGGCAAACCCCTCTAATTTTCAAAATATAAAACTATGGCCCAGAGAGGAAAAGTCACTTCCCCAGGATCCCATAAAACCAGATTCTCCAGCATAAAGAGGAAGATTTTAAGATCCTGGAAGCATCTCAGTTCTTTCAGGTCTTGGGAGCTTCTTCTATTTTCAAGCTCTGTGAAATCTGTCCTGTGTGGTTTCCCTAGAGTTAATATTTCTTCCCTAGGAACCCAAAACACTGACTGGGAGCTACCTCACAAGAAACCAAGGTGGTGCCAACATGCACACTTGTCTCTGTTCTCACATACACCTAAGGGTCCACGTGCCCCACATCGCTGCTGCCCCCCTTCTCTTCCCTTACCTCCATCTCCTGATCCCGTCAGAAACTGGGATCTTGCTGTCCACTGTACATTAAGGTTATGTCATCTACACCTACCCAGATCTGTCCCCTAAGTCACCTGGACAGCACCCCTTAGAAGTCATCCAGGTACCTGAAACAAACCTATCAATCAAACCTGTTAGGAAGCTCCCTCAAACCCTCCCCCCTCCTAAGTCCCTGGTGTGCTGAAAGCCACTCCATACATTTCCAGTACCCTCAGTCACATCAGAAGTTAAAACACTGAAGTATTTCCTACAAGGTGGGAAACAGCTGCAGCCCCTGCCCACCCGCCACCTCCAGAACCCCAGGTGCCCAAACATCCCAGGCCATTCTGGGAACAACAGGCCCTCCCCATTGTGAGCCACAGGGAAAACACTTGACTGCCCAGGGGCCACCAGCACTTCTGCCTGAGGCCCTACTTGCCTGTTTCCATGGGCAGGCATCACACTGTACAGATCAACACACACTTTGCACTCAGATCTACCCTCATCCTTGAAGCTGCCTTTCTACAATTCTTCAAATCCTGCTTCCCAGGCAGAAGTCACCCAGTGGCCACCCACTGCAGTCACGCTGTACCTGCTCTCTTCCCTCACCTGCATCTTCTCGTGTCCCCTGCCCACAGCAGCCCATGAACATGCCCCCTCTTTCATGTGGATATCTGCATCTGCCCTGCACCCGCCCCCTCTCACACATGGATCCCTGCACACCGCCTGCCCACAGCAGGCCCATGTACCTGCCCCCTCTCTCACATGGATCTGGGAAAGTCCCCTGCCCACTGCAACTTGATGCACCTGCCCCCTCTCTCACCTGGATCTCTGCACCTCTGCTGCCTACTGCAGGCCCACACACCTGCCCCCTAAAAAACACCTGCATCTCAGCATAGCCCCTTCCTACTGCATTCACCCTGTGCCTGGTCCCACTCTTACCTGGATCTCTGCAAACCACCTGCCCACTGCAGCCCTGAGTACGTGACCCTTTGCTCACCTGGATGTCTGCATGAGCCTGCCAATTAAAGCCCCATGCACCTGCCACCTCTCACCTGGATCTCTACAGCCCACTCACCCACTATAGCCCCACAAATAGCCCCCCCTCACCTGGATCTCTGTGCTCCCATTGCCACCACACCCGCCTTGCACCTGCTCCCTCCTTTACCTTCCCCAGGTGGCCTCAGGGCTGCTCTCTCTCAGCTCTAGTCAGACCATCTCACTGTGTTCACCCTATAGGGTCCTCTCACTGTACATACTGGGTCCCTAAATGGCCTCTCTGTCTCTGCTGAGCAGTCCTACCTGGCCTGCCCACCGGACCACCCCATTTCAGGGAAACCCCAGCAGCCCTGGCATGTATGGAGCCCCCTGTGTCCCTCCACATCTTTCCTGTCCATGGACATTTCCTTGAACATGCTCATTGCATATGTCTGTACCCTAGGAACGGTGTGGGCCACAGTGAGCAGTCTAGAGTTGCATGTCACATCTCTCTCTGGGACACCTCCATGTGTCCTTCAGATTTCTACTTCTAGAAACTTCTGATCCCAGGCTGGCTGGGGTGCTTCTCATGCATGTCCCCTAGTGCCCTCCATGCTAATGACCCATACACTCTTCTGTCTTTTCCTAATAAATGGCAGAATTGAGGCAGGGCCCATGTGTCTCAAAGGGGATGCCCAGCTCCTGGTGTGAGGCCAGGTTGCCACAGGTGCCCAGTGAGCATCTGCTGTGAGGAGCCACTGAGTGAACGAGGTCAACCTGTGTGAAGGGGCCAGTGAGTGAATGACGTCAACCCTGTGTGAAGGAGACAGTGAGTGAATGACGTCAACCCTGTGTGAAGAGTCAGTGAGTGAATGATGTCACCCCCATGTGAAGGAGCTAGTAAGTGAATGACGTCACCCTGTGTGAAGAGTCAGTGAGTGAATGAGGTCACCCCTGTGTGAAGGAGCCAGTGAGTGAATGACATCACCCCTGTGTGAAGAATGAGTGAATGACGTCACCCCTGTGTGAAAGGCTCAGTGAGTGATGTCACCCCTGTGTGAGGGAGACAGTGAGTGAATGACGTCACCCCTGTATGAAGAGTCAGTGAGTGAATGACATCAGCCCTGCATGAAAGGGCCAGTGAGTGAATGACATCACTCTGTGTCATGAGTCAGTGAGTGAATGATGTCATCCCTGCATGAAAGGGCCAGTGAGTGAATGACATCACCCCTGCACAAAAGGGCCAGTGAATGAATGACATCACCACTGTGTGAAGAGTCAGTGAATTAATGACGTCACCCATGCGTGGAAGGGCCAGTGAGTGAATGACATCACCGACTGTGTGAAAGAGACAGTGAGCGAATGACATCATCCCTGTGTGATGAGTCAGTGAGTGAATGATGTCACCCGTGTAAAGAGTCAGTGAGTGAATGACATCACCCCTGTGTGAAGAGTGCATGATGTCACCCATGTGAAGGGGCCAGTGAGTGAATGTCATCACCTCTGTGTGAAGAGTCAGTGAGTGAATGACGTCACCCTGTGTGTAGGAGCCAGTGAGTGAACGATGTCACCCGTGTGAAGAGTAAGTGAATGACGTCACCCTGTGCGAAGGGGCCAGTGAATGACGTCACCCCTGTGTGAAGAGTCAGTGAGTGAATGATGTCACCTTTGTGTGCAGTCAGTGAGTGAATGACGTCACTCTGTGGGAGCCAGTGAGTGAATGACGTCACCTGTGTGAAGAGTCAGTGAGTGAATTAAGTCACCCTGTGTGAAGGGACCAGTGAGTGAATGATGTCACCCCTGTGTGAAGGGGCCAGTGAGTGAACAACATGTGTAGGCAGGCACCCCTCGGTCCACAGGCAGGTGGGCACACAGTCCGGGCCGGCCTCTTGTCTCAGGTCCTCCGTGGATGTCACTCTACCCTCCCTCTTCTCTCTGACCTCTCCACACCCAGCTGTGCACTGTGGGAGCTCCTGCAGCTTCTGCACTCAGCCATCTCTGCTCCAAGCTTCACATATGCACACATGGTTCCTCAAGCACTTGTCGTGAGACAGGAAAGAGGCTGCTCCTGTGTGTACTCACCCACCAGCCCTGCATGCCTCATGCCCACAACTCTCTAAACCAGGTCACGCTGAGACCACGGCCATGCCTGCCATGGGAGCTGCAGAGACTCGGGATCCAAAGCCAGGTCTCCGAAGGGCAGCGCATTTTCCTGACAGCCAGGGACAGAGCCGTGTCCACAGCAGGTGCTCGTGAATGCTGCGCAGTGTTCTCTGGGGTGGGCCCTCCAGAGGCTCCCACACATTGGCATAGGGTGTGTGCAGAATGTTCTAGAGCCTTGGGTGGTTACAGCACCAAAGGTTTGACACTTGGCAGCAGCGACACTGTCCTTCAGGAGATTTTCATCCTTCCCCTTAAACACTGGTTTCCACTGCCTCTAAATAACTTACCAAAGCTGCTGAAATCACCTTTCACTTCTCTAAACAGGTTCCCTCATGTAATTAACAAGAGCCATGGGCTCGCAGCTCCTTCCCTCCCACCCAGTCTCTGTGACCGAGCAACAGGAGCCAAACAGGAACCCCAGGGCCCCGTACTTACTCCACGTCAGTGAACGCGCTGCTGGGCATCTGCAGGAGGCGGGCGACGTCCTCCACCAGCCGCCTTCCTTCCTCAGGGCGCAGGGGGCTGCGGATGACAGCAGGGATGGGGAGCAGTCACCACAGAGCCAGCAGTCCTGGAGAACTAAAGCCCCGTGGCCCCACAGCCCCGCCCCCTGGTCCCCACACACACCCTGCTCTCCTGGCCTGGGGTCAGCTGCCCCCTCAGGCACAAGGAGTCACCTGAGTTTCCAGCAACAAGACAAACAGTGCAGTGCGGATGGGGCTGTGGGAAGCGCAAGTGGCCCACCATGTGGAGACTGGCTCCTCTCAGCCTTCAGTAAAAATACAATAAAGGGGAAAAGGGAGAAGGGACAGGCAGGTGCGGCGGATGCTGGGACTCTGACTGCGGATGGGGCGGATCCATGGAGAAAGCACCTGTTTTTAATGGGCTCATTTCTGATGTGAACCAGGCCCCAATGAGGGGCAATTTAACTACCCAATGGAAGTGTGAGCATGGAAACCAGGCAGCCAGCCCACTGGCAGCAACTCAGGGCAGGGGGCGGGGGCACTCCCGGAAGGCACTGTGGCTGCAGACTCCCCACAAGACCACCTGGCTGGGGACCTGTCTGTCAAGAGGCAAGAGCCATCACCAGGGTGGTTTGCAGCTTGATGACTCATCCTGAAGGCCAGCATTCAGGTTGAAAGTCACAAGTTGCCTGTGAAATCCTGTTAGTACCACTTTAATGGAGTATTAAGTTACAATGTTATGTAAAAGCATGTTGTACCGTAAAGGCTTTCACCCCAGCGGACCGAAATGCCTGCATTCCTCATCCAGTGAGAGTGCAGGATGCCAGCAGGGCGCCAGGAGCTGCTTCCAAATACAGCAATGAACAGCAAGACCAGCCCTGCCCTCGAGGGGTTCACGTTCTAGAGATGCTGGCGAATAGAAATCGATCATGCTATGATGAGTTGAATTATGTCACCTAAAAATTCATATGTTGAAATCCTAAAACCCAAATAATGTGAAATGATTTGGAAATAGGGCTATCATAGATTTAGTTAAGCTGAGGTCAATAGAGTGAACGCTAAGCCAATATCACTGGTGTCCGTATAAAAGGAGGGTTTGGACTCAGAGACAAACGCACAGGGCGTCGGAAAGACATGGGGAGAAACCCCCCACAAGCTGAAGTCATCTCAGGCCAGTAGCAGCAGGGGCGAGGCTGGGAGCAGACCCTCCTCAGCCTCAGGGGAACCAGCCCTGCCCACACCTGGGTCTTGGACTTCCAGCCTCCAGGACAGGGAGAAGATGGATTTCCCACTTTGGAAGTGTGTGCCAGCAGCCCAGGCAGACTAGCTCCTGTCGGCTGACAAGTTCTCTGGAGGAGACAGCTGGGTAGAGAAGCAGCATGCAGGGCTGTGGAGGGAAGGGCAGAGAGGAGAGACTGTCTTGTGAAGTGGGCTATAGGAGGCCTCTCCAGTGGGGCCCTGTTTGAACAGAGGTGAGGGAGCTGGAAACAGGGTATCAGACAGTGAGCAGAGAAGGCAACGGGGCCACGGTGCCGCATGGTGAGGAGGTGAATTCACAGAGCAGCTGGGTGGACATGGCCTGGAGACAAGTGCAGGAGGCTGTCAGCTGGGGCAGGGGCCTGAGCTGGCCACCACGGCTGTCCGGTGGGGAGCCTGGGGATCTGGAGGGACATCTGAGGCCGTGCCAGTGGAGTCCGCTGGCGCTGGGAGAACACAAGATGGGCAGAAGCCCCAGGAAGGCCCAGCTGGGAGTGGTGCTGAAAGTCAGGAGTTTACATCCTGCACACGTGGACATGGGGACCCCAGCAGGGCGTCCAGGCTGGGTGCTGAGGGGCGACGTGTCTGTGAGTGCAGAGGTCAAAGGCCCCAGTGGGGCATCCAGGCTGGGTGGTGAGGGCAGTGCATCCATGTGTGCAGAGGTCAGAGGCCCCAGCAGGGTGCCCAGGCTGGGTAATGAGGGACGATGTGTCTGTGAGTGCAGAGGTCAGAAGCCACAGCAGGGCATCCAGAATGGGTGCTGGGGGCAGTGCATCATGAATGCCGAGACCGGGGAGCTGTACGACCAGAGGTGTTCACTGGGAGTCAGCCTCAGGAGGGTGACTGAAGCTGGAGCACCTAAGACGGAGCCTTGCCCCCCAGCATTTAGGATCCCCCAGCATTGAGGGCCCCCTGGCATTTAGGGCCCCCCAGCATTGAGGGCCCCTCAGCATTTAGGGCAATAGGGGAACTGGCAAAAGAGAATGAAAAGGACTGTGACAGAGGCAAGCAGGGAGTTGGCAAGAGTTCCAAGAAGGAGAAGGGCCGGGCCTCAGATTGGTCCAGAGAGATGAGGATGGGGAGCTGAGGCCGAGCTTAGCAGGCCATGATGGCTGTGGGCTGACCTCACAGGAGCTCTTCTGCAAGGCTGTAGGGACCCGCAGCCTGTTCAGCATTGGAGGGATGGAGAGTAGGAAAGGAGAGATGGGGCCAACACTGTAAGAGCCGCCCAGGGTTCTGGGGGCAAGAGGGGCGGTTTCTGTTAAGCTGGAAGACGTACTAGGACGCTAGCATAGGGATAGGAGTGATGAGACAAAGTGCTGGATGTAGGGTATGGCTGTGTGTGCCCAGAGCAGGCAGAGGCCTTCGGCAGGAGTAGGACAATGGTAACAGAACTGGCACCAGGGCTGGAGACCCCAGGCATTCTCTATCCATGACTTACACTCAGGGACCCCTTGGGGAGAGGACCCCAGCAGGGCCTGCAGATTCAGACTCATGAGCAGGCGCATGCCGTGACTAGTCTAGCCTCAGAGCGCAGCTGCACTAGCCGGAGAGAGAGGGTAGTTATTGGGGGTTATGAATCCTTCCTGGGGACAGAGAGACGCATTGAGGTGGATTCTCATGGGCCTCGCACCCTGCAACAAGAAAGCCATCTGATGGCGTCGACGCTACAAGCTGTTGTTGTGGCCACCAGGGACACAGCCTACCATCCTTGGCCATGACTTCGAGGCAGGTAGCAATCTGGGACCAGCTGGGGCACAGGCCGCCTTCCACTCAGGGAAGAGCCACATCTGGGCTCAGGGGCTGAGCCTGTCCCAAAAGCCCGGTACCTCCAGGGAGGCCGGTGGCCCCTACATCTGGGTACCCCTCAGAGCCACCTGGGGAGGGTGTCCAGGCCCATGCCTGTCCTGCCCAGCCAGTGTGGCTGGAACCGGAGCCCAGGACAGTGTATTTAAAATAAAAAAAACAAACAAAACAAAAAAACCCTTTGTAGGTGAAGGTGACAGCAGGTCCAGTTTGGGAGCGGTTACAGCAATGGAAAGATGAGGCTGCATCCACGTACCACAGGCCTTCCCTGCCCAGTCCAGGGCTCTGGGACCTGAGTGGGCCAAGGACTCACCAGGATGGGCCAAGGACTCACCAGGAATGCAGATGCCCCAGCCACCCTCCAGCGTTTCGGAGTCAGGAGGCCACAGGTCAGGCCTGGGAATCTGTGTTTCTCGTGGGTTCCCACTGGTGCTGACACTTGTTCAGGCATCTGCTTTGGGAACCCCTTGGCCAAACTCCCACACCATAAAATCACCAACAAAGCCACATGACTTCCAACCCTAGACTAACATAGGTCGCTCAGCTTCAGGCAATCTACACATCAGTTGGGAGGGATGTGGAAGACGTGCCGCGGGAATGCTCTTCTCTTCATCTAAGAAATATTTCCTGAGCACTTGCGGTACCAGGCTGAGCCAGGAGCTATGGAAGCAGAGATGAGAGAGGAGGAGGAGCCAGCGGCCCCAGGCAGCCTCCAATCTGGCAGGAGCAACGGTAAAGAATATGCATTAAAAAACCCATGGCAAACCCCAGGGAAAAGAGAAGCCACCGGCCAGGGCCCTGGGGCCTACATGGGAGCCTGGTCCAGGCTGGGGTAAGGGAGCCCCAGAAGGGTCCCCAAGAACTACCACAGGGCTGAGAGAATGGATCATGTTACTAGTCTAAGGCACGGAGCGCGAGAGGCAGACACATGGATGGAAACAGCAAGCAAATGCCCTCGGGTAGCACAGTCACTCGGAGAACTTGAGAGAAGGGGCAGGGGAGGCACGGATGGCTAGGAGGAAGGGAGCCAACTAGGTGGGTGCTCCTCACCCATTAAGGGATTGGAGTTTATCCCAAATACAACGGCGAGCTATCAACAGGGCCTAAGCAAGGGCACTGTCCCACTCTCCTGGTCCCAGCTACTCAGAAGGCTGAGGAGCCAAGATCACTGGAGCCCAGGAGCTCAAGGCTGCAATGAGCTATGACTGCACCTGTGAATATCCACTGCACCCCAGCCTGGGTGAAAGAGCAAGACCCCATATCCAAAATAACAACAACAACAACAACAAAAGTTCCCTCCCCTGGATAAAGAACAGGTTGGAGACCAGAGGAGACACAAGGGAAACATCTGGTGGCCTCCAGATTGTCTCAATGAGACATGAGCTCAAGCAGCATGGACCGTGGTAATGGTGACTGAAGTGGACATGGTCATAGACTGCGATGTGTCAGCAGGTAAGGTGTTCAGAACTGTGAGTGAGAAAGGTGGGCTCTGCAGGGTTGAAGAGACAGCAGAACAGATGCTGTTTTCTGAAGCAGGCTGCTATGAACTAATTGTGACCCCTAAAATCTGTATGTTCCAATCTTTAGCCCCAAGGTGAAGGTGTGAGGAGGAGGGGCCTATGGGAGGTGGTCAGGTCATGAGGGTGGAGTCTCCTAATGAGATCAGTGCCCTCTACAAGAGGCTCTGTAGATCTTTTTCCTTCATGTGAGAAAATGCCATCTGCAACCCAGAAGTGTGCCTCCACCAAGAACCCAAAATCTACTGGCATCTGGATTCCAACCCCTGGAATTGTGAGGAAGAAATTCCTATTGCTTCTAAGCTGCCCCATCCATGGTGCTTTGTTATAGCACTGCGAGTGGACTCAGGACAGCCCCAGGACAGAGGAAAGATCCTGAGGTCAGCATCAAACACACTGAGTCTGTGTTGCCTTCAAGGCATCAGGTGAAGATATGACAAGACTGGGTGGGCCCTAAACTGTCTGCACTGAGCCCATCCCTCACACTCCACCCTGTGCCACCCTCAGATGGAACAGGGAAGGAGCCTGGTTCGCTCAAGTGAGTAACTGGGAACTTGAGTTTTATAAGACAGGCCCACTCTGCACACCCTGCATGGAGAGGTGAAGTGAGGACCTCACCCACGTGGGGTAGGCTTTGGCTACTGCACCATGCACCTCTCCCTGCACATGGGCACAAGTACGCATTCCACAAGTAGATTCTACCTTGGCATTAACTGCATGAATGAATGAACACAAAAATGTCAAAAACAGCAAAAAATCCAACATTTTAAAAATCATTAAAATGTAAACTATTAAATGAACCCCATTCAATTTATAAAGTTTCTGTAAAACTAAAGTAAAGCACAAATTAGTTTTGGGAAGATGGTGAGTAGGAAACACCAGGAATCTGTCTCCCACCTGACAACACTGTGCTAGTAGGATCTGTCTGATGTAACTGATCCTTGAACTCTGAAGCCTAATGAAGGCCTCCGACTTCTAGTGGAAGGTCTGGATACACCTTGCAGTCAATGTCAGCTTTCATCACAGTAGGAGCTACCGCTACTCACCTTCAGCCCTGTGGCAAGCAGCTGTGCACATGTTCCTGGAGCAGCCTGCACACACTGGCAGGAGCCAGAACAGGCAATACAGATGTTGTCCTCCAAATATTGGGAATCTTTAATCTCACTGCTGATTGCTGCTTCTCATCACAGAGGTGCAGGAAAGGAGGAGGGCACCATTGTTTGGCCACCTCCCCATTGTTGTTACTCCTACCCCTCTGGCCAAAATGACTTACAGGGGATTTAAAATGTTAACACCCATTTTTCCCACCTTCATTTTTCTCTTTTTCCGCTTTTGGGAGCCAGAAATTAAAGACCAGAATATTCAAAAGTAACTGAATATACAGAGAAAATTAGAAAGTCACCACACATGCTCAGGGAAAGGCTCAGATAAGACCACAAGTTTACACCTCAGGCTGATCCTTGGCACAAAGACAGCCTACAACAAATTTAAAAGAAAGATAAACAAAAAATAGCAAAACTGTGGAGAGAGAATCTGATTTCCAGAGTTAGATTAAAATTTCTAGTTTTCAACAAAAAATTGCAAGAAACAAGAAACAAAGAAACAAGAAACTACAGCCCATTCAAAGGAAAAAGGTAAGTCAACAATAATTGTCTCTAAAAAAAGACCTGATGGCAGATGCACTAGGCAAAGACTTTAAAATAATTGTCATAAAAATGCTTGAAGAACTAAAGAAAGATGTAAAGAAAGTCAGAAAAATTATGTATGAAAAATGAAAATGTCAAAGAGAAAACCTAAAATATAAAAGAAATTCTGAAGCTCGAAATACAATAGCTGAAATTAAAAAGTTCACTAGAGAGATTCAAAGGCAGATTTGCGCAAGAAAAATAAAGAATCAGTGAACTTGAAGATAGTACAATGGAAATTATTCAGTCTAAGAAATAAAAAGAAAAAAAGATTGAAGAAAAGTGACAAAACCCTAAGGGACATGTGGGATACCACCAAGAGAACCAGTATATGAATTGTGAGAGGAAATTGTGCCCAAAAGAAAAAAAAGAGATAAAGGGGCAGAGAAAATACCTGAAGAACAATACCTGAAAACTTCCCAAGTTTGATGAAAGACATGGATATAAGCATCCAAGAAGCTCAGTGAACTCCAAGTAAAATTAACTCAGAGACACATTTTAACTAAATTGTTAAAAGACAAGGACAAACAGAGAATTCTCCTCTTACATTTGAAAGCAGCAAGAAAGAAGCAGTTCATCACACACCAGGGTTTCCAAATAATATTATCAGCAGAAACTTGGCAGAACAGAAAGCAGTGAACCAATATATTCCAAGTGCTACAGGAAAAAAAAAAAACTGTCAACCAAGAATCCTATATCCAACAAAATTGCACTTCAAAAGTGAAGAAGAAATTAAGACATTCTTAGATAAACCAAAGCTGAGAGAGTTTGTTATCACTAGACCTGCCCTGCAAGAAATATTCCAAGGAGTCCTGCAGGATGAAATGAAAGGACACTGGACAATAACTCAAAGCCATATAAAAAATTAAAATCTCAATAAAGGCAAATATATGGTGAATTATAAAAGACAGTATTATTGTAACAGTGGTTTGTAACTCCTTTTAGTTCTCTATATGATTTTAGAGACTAGTATATATCTTAAAAACAACTACTAGTTAAAACTAGTATTATAACTTTGGTTTGTAACTCCACATTTTGTTTTCTACATAATTTAAGAAATGAATAAATTTTAAACAATTATTAGTTTATATCCTGGGACATACAATGTATAAGGATGCAATTTTGTGATATCAATAGCCAAAAAGGGTGGGTAAATAGCATAAAGGACCATAATTTTTGTATGTTATTGAAGTCAAGCTAGTATAAATTCAAGTTAGTGTTGTAATTTTCAGATGTTAAATCTAATCCTCTATGATAAATACAAAGAAAATAGCTACATAATATGTACAAAAAGAAGAAAGGAATTTAGGCATTTAATTTTTAAAAATCTACTAAACACAAAAGAAGATAGTAATATAGAAAATGAGTGGCAAAAAATCCATAATGCACATAGAAAACAAATATTAAAATGACAGAAGTCCCTCCTCATCATTAATTACTTTAAATGTAAATAGATTAAACTCTCCAATCAAAAGACAGAGATTAGCAAAATATGATATTCCACAGATCTTTTAAGGAGTATTTCTATAGTACACAACAAGGGATATCTATTTGCATTAACTATAAGCATAAACATGACAGTCTTTGTTTTCAAGCATGTCAATAATGTCTTCTTTTTTTGTCGCCCAGGCTGGAGTGCAGTGGCATGATCGTTGCTCACTGCAGCCTCAACCTTTCCAGGCTCACATGATCCTCCCACCTCAGCCTTCCCATTTGCTGACATTACAAGTTCATGCCAGCATGCCTTGCTAACTTTTCTATTTTTTGTAGAGATGGGGTTTTGCCATGTTGCCCAGGCTGGTCTCAAGCTCCTGGGCTCAAGAAATCCACCACCTTGGTATCCCAAAGTACTGAAATTATAGGCATCAGCCACCACACCTGGCCAATGTCTTCTTTTAATATAAGAGATAGCACTGTGAGTGTATTATTGCTACATTTTTAGTTTAATGTAAAATTTCTCATTTTGACTATTAAAGGAAAGTAAAATATTTACATCACTATTTAAGAAACCTCATAATGTACCTAGAGTGTATAGAGTACTCTTAAAACTCAACAACAAAAATACAAACAATACCATTTAAAAATGGGCAAAGGACTTGAATAGACATTTTCCTCCAAAGAAAATATACAAATGGCCAGAAGCACATGAAAAGATGCTCAACATCACTAATCATTAGGAAAACACAAATCAAAACTACAATGTGATACCACCTCATACCTATCAGGATGGCCACTATAAGAAGAAAAAAACCCAGAAAATAGTAAATGTTGGCAAAGATGTGGCTAAATTGGAACTCCTGTGCCTTGTTGGTGAGAATGTAACACGGTATATCAAGTGTGGAAGAGTATGGAGACTCCTCAAAAAAATGAAAAATAGAATTGCACTTTGATCGAGTGACTCCACTCCTTGGTATCTACAGTAGTCCCCCATTAGTTGCAGTTTGTTTTCTGTGTTTTAGGTACCTGAGGTACAGTACAAGAAGATATTTGAAAGAGGGAGAGAGAGAGAGAGAGACCATATTTACACAACTTCTATTACAGTAAATTGTTATAATTGTTCTATTTTATCACTATTGTTGTTAATCTCATACTCTGATTTATAAATTAAACTTCATCATAGGTATGTATGTATAGGAAAAGCCATAGTTTATATAGGGTTCTGCACTATCTGAAGTTTCCAGCATCCACCGGGGGTCCTGGAATGTCTCCCCCTTAGATAAGGGGGAGACTACTTTACCCAAAAGAATTGAAAACAGGGTCTCAAAGAGATGTTAGTGCCTCACATTCACAGCCACATTATTCTCAATCACTAAGGCATGGGGGCAACTGAAGGGCCTAGTGATGGACAAATGGAGGAGCAAAGCGTGGCCTGCACCAAAAGTAGAATATTATTCAGCCCTGAACAGGAAGAAATTCAGACACATGCGACAACAGGGATGAACCCTGAAACATGATGGTAACTGAAATAACCTGGGCATAAAAGGACAAATTCTGTCTGTCTACCCATGTGAGGTTCCTAGAATCCTCAAATTCAGAGAGACAGAGAGTAGAGTGAAGGGTGCCAGGGGCTGGGGTAGGGTAGTGTTTAATGGGGATGAAACTTCAGTTTTACAGGATGAAAAGAGCTCTGGGAATGGACAGTGGTGATGGTTGCACAATAGCACAAATGTTAACGCTACCGAATTCTATGCTTAAACATGGGTAAGACAGTAAATTTTATGTTATCTATATGTTAATACAATACAAGAAATTGGGAAGATGAAACAAGGTGATTAGTATAAAAGCACCGTGACGTGTGGCTGCTCCCCACATCCAAGGCAGTGTACCAGCCTTCGTCCGATCTCTGTTTCAGCAGAACACTCCTTGTGGCTCACGGAGAAAGCTGAGCCAAGTTCCTGCTGGATCCCTGGCAAACCTCCTTTCTGCTCCCTGTCTCCAAGGAAAGCCTGTGGCATGTTCTTTAAAGTGGATTTTTCAAGGTTGCGTTCTGTGTAATTTTACAATTGAGAAACAAGCCATTTTCCTTTAAAGAGTGGCTGCTGGAAGGGGAGGGGTCCCAGATGTCCTCTCTTTTCCTGTACATTTTGGATGTCTGCTCTAACCCAGCTCAGCCTCTGCCCCAAAACATCCTCCAGGGCCATCTGAACAGCTTGTGAAGGGCAATGGTGTCAGAAAAAGCCTGAATGGCCAGATGTTGGGCCAGAAGGGAGGCAACAGGGAAGGGAGCCAGGTGGGGCTACAAAGGCAAGCTCAGGCTGCAGTTGGACAGAGCTATGACCCACCACAGCCGGCTCAACTCCACCCCAGCTGAGACCAGCCCAGGCTGCTGGGAACTCCAGCCTTGCATCCAACCAGCCTCCCTGCTCCAAGCCAAACCCTCGTGGCAGGCAAGTGCGATGCTTCCAGAAGAGCCTTTCCTTCCTTTCCTGCAATGCTTCCAGACGAGCCCTTCCTTTTTTTCGTGCGGCTGCAGGTTCCTTCCTCCCGGCTCCTGTGCTCCCCGGCAGCCTGGGCTTTTCTCTCTGCCTGGGCCTGGTGGTGACTGCTCCAAAGGGCCAGCCTGCCTGCTCCCATCGCTGACCTGCCTTGCCTCAGCCCCCTGCACCCCAGCCTCCCTGGGCCTCCCCATCCTTGGAGCCATTAGGAAGAGGGCAGGTGCAGAAGGGCAGGTGGAGAAGGCTGGGACCGGCCACACCACTCCAATCAATGAAGACAGAAACTGCTGCTCTTCAGGCTTTCCCTAAAACTCCCTGTGTGCTTTGATCAGCACCACTCAGCTCATGACTTATTTTAAAAGGTCTCCAGTACTTCCATACTTTAATCCTGCCTCCCCCTACAAACTGCAAACTCATTGAGGGCAGGAGCCACGTGTCATCTGAGTTTGTTTCTTCCAAGCCTACTGCCCCCTGCGGAGCATAAGCCAACTTCCCAATCAATATTTGCTACCAAATTCCATGAGTCTCCTTTTCTAGCATGTTTCAAACCAAGGGGATGGTATGAGGACATGGGAGGGGCTCCACCACGAATCCTGGGCCCAGCCCTCTGCCCTCCATGCTCCAATATGGAAACCAACAGAAGCATCCACAAGACTCCTACAACACCCTGAACACAACGAGGAAGTCCACAAGCCCAGAATGTGTTTGTGAACCCGCTGCCTCCACAAGCCAAGGTGTCCCCAGTTACACAAAGTGTACGGGACATGCAGTCCACTCCCTTCCTTCCTCAGCCTGGCAAGGGTGACAGTGCTGGCTAGGTGGGCAGGGGCATCACAGCTCCTCTGTAAAGCAGAAGAGTGCTGGCTCCATTCTGTAAAGCAGACAAACAAGACAGGGATGACTGTGCTCACAATGAGCACGCAGCCATTTCTATTTCACCTTTAAAGCCACAGCCATCATCTGTCATTCCGAGGCCTGAACTTCCTTAGAAAGCAGTTGGATGTCATCCTGAAAATGAGTGGGAGGATCCAGCAGGTGCGATGTGCTGTGTCTGCATGTGGCGGCTTTCACCCTCAATACCTGGACACTAATATTGCCGTAGAAGAGAAACAGGCATGAGAACTTTTATGCGGTCAGGGTCAGAGCTAGGAGTGCCTGTGAGGGCAGTAGAAAGGACTCCCAAAGCTGAAGATGGCGTCTCCTCTCTCTAGAGTGTTTCAGTTCTGAAGGACAGTGGCAAGTTTGTGACGTCTCTAAGCTCAACCACCTTGGACAAGCCTGTTCCTATGGATCTACTGAATCAGCCACACGGGAGGCCCTAAGGCCTCGGCAAGCACTTGCTGGAGGGAGGCTCAGAGTGAGAAGTGACAGTGTCCCCCTTCCACGGTGTCCTCTCAGCCCCGGCACAGTGCTGGGGCTTCCCTGTGGCATCCACATACCCTGAAATGAGTGCACGGGTGGACGCATGAGCAGAAAATGACTACGGGAGTGTCACCCCTAAAAATCAGACTAGTGAAAAGTACGTAGGGATCGGAAATATAAAGAGTAGTAAAAACTCTGGGAAGCTCATGCGCTGGACGCCACACTGAGGCCCCACACAGCGGTGGGATCTGGTGTTCAGCAGACCCCTGAGGAACACACTATTATCGGCCTCATTTAAAAGAGAAAACGAGGCTAGAGAAACTGAAGTCATTGCCCAAAATTACACTACTAGGAAACTCCCAAGAGAAAAGCTCAAATGGAACAGGTTATCATTCAGGCCATGTTTCAACGTAGGTGCCCAGAAAGGTGGGGTGAGCCCAGGGACCTGTTGTGACCTACACTTGTTCTTAAAAAAACCGAAGGAAGCCTGCATAAAACTTCTCCACGTCTCATTTTGGCAACCTTGTTATTGCCTCTTCCTTGCGGGCCAGATGAAATCAACCCAAGAACAGGACCCGTCATGCCCGACCCTCCTGCTGACCATGCTCTGTGCTTCTGCAGCTTCACCAGCCCGATCTGGAACATTTTACTATTTACTGGAAAACTCACCAGGAGCTAGGGAGCCAAATGTTAAGGGAAAATGAGTCAACTTTGATATAAACTCTTTTGATAAGACAATACTCAAAACCAATAGATAAACGAGGTTTCTTGGGATCAACCAATTATTCTAGTTATCCCTGTTCATCATTAAAACAAACCATGAAATTTATTTTATTTAAATCATCTTATAAAGTAGTTAAAATATTTCCAGCCCACAGGAACCTCCCCCATTCAGAGGAGCAACCCTTCGAGGGTGGCAAACAGCGGGCTGGGGAGGTGCCCTGACCAACGCGTGGTGACTGACAGGCGCCACAGTATCCTACAGACACCACGGTGACCGGCGCCATGGTGACCGACGCCGCGTCTGTCTCCACTCTGGATCCCCTGCACGCCCACTCTCTTCCTGCAGGAGTCTAATGTCAGGGTCTGGGAGAAGGAGGTTTTGATGCTTTGTGCACCCAAACTGAACCTTCCTCCTGCGGACTGCCATGCAGCCCCGGAGCTCGTGTGCCTCACCCAGGCCAACAACCCTGGACCACTCCTAGTGGGGCTGTCCACACCATCAACTCTTTCAGGCAGAAAATCAATAGAGGAAAACCACTGTATTCTGACAACTTATTTTTTGGCATAAGGATGAGACTGTACTGCTCACTATAAACACTTTTTAAATGCCAGCAGCTAACTAAAGATCTAGGTACGGAAGGTCTATATAGCGTCACCTTTAAAAAGTGTGCCAAATAGGATCGGGAAGTGCCTCCAGCAGGAGCCGTGAACCCGTGCTGACCCAGGCAGAGCTGGTTCTCTAATCTGATTGGATCTCAGATCCCGTGCCGACCCAGGCGGAGCTGGTTCTCTAATCTGATTCGGCCTCAGATCCCGTGCCGACCCAGGCGGAGCTGGTTCTCTAATCTGATTTGACCTCAGATCCCGTGCCGACATGGACCACCAAGTTACCATGGGACCTGAGTTGCCCATCATGAACTGAATGTTTTCCAACCCACCAAGCCAGAAAGTTGGGGGTACACAGCAGCATTCCATCATCAAATGGAAGTGGTACGTGTCTGGGCCTAAGTAGGCCCTAAAGGCACAAGTTACATAAAGAAGTGCCGCCAATGCCGACGGTCCCCACTCCTGCTATGCTGCCTTCTCTCTCCCAGCCTGCACCTACAGTCTCCTGTAGAGTTCCCTAAAATTAGTTGACGGAAGAAGACCTGGGCCTGGTTTACAGATGGTTCTGCATGATATACAGGCCCCCACGTTAGTGGACAACTGCAGCACTACTGCCCCTTTCTGGAACATCCCTAAAAGGACAGCGGTGAAGGGAAATTCTCCGATGGGCAGAACTATAGGCTGTACATCTGGTGGCTTACTTTGCTTGGAAAGAGAAATAGCCAAATGTGTGATTATTACAAATTAATAGGCCATGGCCAATGGTTTGGCCAGATGCTCAGAGTCTTGAAGAAACATAATGGAAAATTGGTGACAAAGAGACTTGGGAAAGAGGGGTGTGGACAGACCTCTCTGAATGGGGAGAAGGCGTGAACAGGAAGCTGCCTCCCAGACGGGACAGGTGCAGAGATGGGACCTTCTGCAGGAGCCCAGCTGCCGGGGCGGAGGGAGGGCCTGGTGGAGTGTCCCCAAGATGCACCTGCAGAGCTGCTGGCCAGCCTGGGCCACGCTGGGGCTGGGGTCTGTATCTCAGGACCAGTGGAGTCACAGCCAGATTCCAACAGGAGAGGGTGACGGGGCCAGATTTGGTTTTGTCGAGTCCTCTTTGGGTTCAACGTGCACGGCAGGTAAGAAAGAGCCGTGATGCCGGTGTGCAAGAGAGAAGGCCCCGCAGTGCGGAGGCAAGAGGCTCAGACGGCCTGGACCAGGGTGGGAGAAGGGAAGAGGGGAGAAGGGGAGACAGCATGGACGGAGCCATAGGAGGGGAGACAGCTGGCCATGGAGGGAGCCAGGTGGGGCACAGAGCCCACTGAGCTGCCGGGCTGGCGAGACATGGCTCAGGCCCAACCATGGCCGCCCCCCTGCCTCGAGTCCCTCCCACGGCCGCCTCCCTGCCTCGAGTCCCTCCCAGGGCCACCTCCCTGCCTCAAGTCCCTCCCACGGCCGCCCCCCTGTCTCGAGTCCCTCCCAGGGCCACCTCCCTGCCTCAAGTCCCTCCCACGGCCGCCCCCTGCCTCGAGTCCCTCCCATGGCCACCCCCCTGCCTCACGTCCCTCCCACGGCCACCCCCCTGCCTCGCGTACTTCCCACGGCCGCTCCCAGCAGGATGGGCTGGACTGTCGGGGATGCTGAGGTTTGGGAGAGTTTTTGTTTACTTCTTCTTCCTCTTTTTCCTGCCCCACCCCCATGCCACTCCTTCTCGCCGCCTTCTCTTCTAACGTACAAGCAACCATGAACATGTTTACCCATCGGGGCTATAACCCCACACCACCTGAAATCTTCTTAAATGATAATAAATCCATCATGCTAAAGATATTCTTTTAAGACCACAAAGCAAAGAGGAGCAAGTGACAAGGCAGGGCATGCCCGCCCTCAGGAGGGGCCTCTACAGAGGTGAGGACTGCGCTTTCTGAACAGGAAGTCACAACACAGCGTGGAGGCTGAAGAACAAAACAGAACCCCTGAAATCTGCCCTGGCGCCAGAAACACAGAATCCATCTTCAGCATCCTCAGGGTTTCCTTTACTCTAACAAGGAAGGACGAGCAGGAAGCATCAGTCCGGACCCTGGCTGCACCCCGTCCTGATACCTTGCTGGTTCTCGTGGTGCGCTCTTCTCACTGAACCCCTGAGGGGCTCCTGAGTGGTGAGGCCTCCTGGGCAGCCACTAGGATTGGAACTTCCTCTCCACCACACCAGCCCCCAGGAGAGCGGGCGGCGGAACTTCCTCTCCACCACACCAGCCCCCAGGAGAGCGGGCGGCGGAACTTCCTCTCCAACACACCAGCCCCCAGGAGAGCGGGCGGCGGAACTTCCTCTCCGCCACAGCAGCCCCCAGGAGAGCGGGCGGCGGAACTTCCTCTCCGCCACAGCAGCCCCCGGAGAGCGGGCGGCGGAACTTCCTCTCCAACACACCAGCCCCCAGGAGAGCGGGCGGCGGAACTTCCTCTCCGCCACAGCAGCCCCCAGGAGAGCGGGCGGCGGAACTTCCTCTCCGCCACAGCAGCCCCCGGAGAGCGGGCGGCGGAACTTCCTCTCCGCCACAGCAGCCCCCAGGAGAGCGGGCGGCGGAACTTCCTCTCCGCCATACCAGCCCCCGGAGAGCGGGCGGCGGAACTTCCTCTCCGCCACAGCAGCCCCCAGGAGAGCGGACGGCGGAACTTCCTCTCCGCCACAGCAGCCCCCGGAGAGCGGGCGGCGGAACTTCCTCTCCGCCACAGCAGCCCCCAGGAGAGCGGACGGCGGAACTTCCTCTCCGCCACAGCAGCCCCCCAGGAGAGCGGGCGGCGGAACTTCCTCTCCGCCACAGCAGCCCCCAGGAGAGCGGGCGGCGGAACTTCCTCTCCGCCACACCAGCCCCCGGAGAGCGGGCAGTGGTTCTGGAGAGCGGGCAGTGGTTCCTGAGCACTCGGTGGGTTTCACATTTCACATCTCACAGTGAGCCGAGGAAGGGGCTGGGGGAACCTGCAGGGCCAGGGCACCCACTGAGGGTGGCAGATGGAGAGACCGAAGCCCCCACCTCCTTCCAGACTTCTGGTTCCAAAGTTCCTCTCCCTGGCCGGCGGATCCCTGCCTTCACTGGCCTCTGAATTCCACATTCCAACTGAACCCCCACAGAGGTGAGCACGCAGCAGCCCCTAACGGTGGCCCGGTACCATCTGCCATTTTGCTGCTTGCCTTCTCTGAGGTGCAAGAAAGTTTTGTCATAAGAAACATTTGAAGGAAGAAACATTTCAGCTGCAGCTGTCTCCCTTGTTAGCATTGACAGGCATCGGAGAGGTCATCGCCGCCCCATGCCACTTTTTGCACATTCTTCCCTCCGCCGGCCTCCCCGCAAGACTCAGGGCTCCAACCTCTCCAGCTTCCCCTCGTGGAAATCCATCGGCCCCTCCTCTTTCAAGCAACACTGTGTTCTTCCCACTGCTGACAGAGGCTGCTCATCCGTGCACCTGTGCCCTGTCCTGCGTGTGCCCTGCGTCCTCCTCTGCACGCGCCCTGCGTCCTCTGCACGTGCCCCGGGCTCTGCTCCACCTGTGCCCCGTTCATCTCTCCACCGTCCAGGAGCCACACACTGCGGCTGCCACTCCAGAGACCAGGAAACCCAAGTACAGGGGCGTTTGCCACATTCTAGGTCTCGGGGCTGCTGTGGGACCATGACCCTGGATGCCGGACTTCCGTGGGTCAAGGGCCCAGGCCACCTTCTCCAACAGCACTGTGGCCGCCACCCCAGACTCAAGCCTCTGCCTCAGCTCCCATGAGACTACAGGTTTCACTTCCCCAAAATCCACCTCACTGGCTCAGCGTGGTCGTTCCACAGAATACATCCCAATCCAGCGGGGTCTGGGGTAGGCAGAGAGAGGCGTGTGTGTGTGAGCCGTGGTCTCTGAAGCTCTTGCCTCTGGATTTAGAAGGCAGGTTCCTCTTTGCTGAGAGGTAAGGGGCTTCCTCCTCCCTATACCTGGTGTCCGTCCTGTGATTCCTTCTGGAAACCTAACATGAAATCATTTTAAAGTTGTCCTTGGAGGACTGGGGCGGCTGTCCTGCCCTTCGTCCAGTCTTCAAGAATCCCTCTAGTTTGTAAAAAGGATAAAAATGTAAATGGCAAAGGATTACTCTGTCCATCAGAAAATGTGAGAGAGAAAATCATGCCTGGAAAAGCCGAGCCCTACCATCCTCCCATCTGAACCTCAGCACCAAGAGCATGTGGATGCTGAGGTGACACCGAGTTCTAAACCACATTCCTCTCCTTTCTGTGGGACAACCAAATGTACAAAAGTCCCCCTTTTTTAAACAATGCCATCTGTGTCTTGGAAATTAATAGCTGATCTGTTAAGGTTTAAGCTGAAATCTGGTGAAAACTTGCCCAAGAGAATCACAAATTATTAGTCTGATAATAGGGCAAAAACCTCAATCTCTCTGCAAGAAGAGAGGAGACCTCACCTAGTGCGTCACACCTTGCCCAAGCAGTACAAATTGCTGAGAAAAAGCTGTGCTGTCTTCACCACATAGCTTCCAACCAATTGAAGTCGCAAAGGAAAAGAAAAGAAGTCAGCCAAGATAACATGATGATTTTTTTTTTCTTTAACCCACTGCTCATAGGAGGTAAATATTCCAGTCCCAAAGGCATGGCCGGCAAACCCACTACAAGAAAATAAACTCTAATGCAAAGAAAAGCCCTAGCTTTTTTCTACTGGAAAGTCACAAGCACAGACAGGAAATGACCCAATGTGATAGGTCTCCTTCCCCAGAAAGTGCGAGGCTGCTGCAGACAGGGGCCCTCCTGTCCTTCCCTCCAGGGTGAGCCCACGAGCAGCAATGGCACAGGATTGTCGGCTCTGAAGGTTCCCTAGCAAACCACACCAGCCTCCTGCTCTCTGGGTGAACACCTCGGTGTCCATTTGGAAAGCCCTTAAAATGACCAGATCACTGGTTCTCTGGGGCACTCTCCTACCCCGGGGGAGGGATGGGTGGCCGTCCCCCTGCAAGGGTGGCTCAAGTCCCCAGGACACCTGCAGGGAAACACACAGTGTCCACGAACACAACATGGGGGCCTTCGGGAGAAAAGAGGGCTCCAGCACAGAGTGAGGAAACACAGGCAACCAAATACACACACACACACACACAACATACCGCACACCACACCTACAACACACACCACACCATGCAACACACTATGTGCCACACACACCACATATACAACACACTGTGCACCATGCACACACACCACAAATACAACACACACCATGCCACACACTACACACCACACACAACACATAAACCACACAGCACACCACACACTACACACATACACTACACACCACACATACAACACATACCATGCCACACACTACACACCACATAAACCACACAGCACACCACATACACACCACACACAACACACACCATGTCTCACACTGCACACCACACACAACACATAAACCACACAGCACACCACACACGACACACAACAGACACCACACACTACACACCACGCACATACAACACACCACACCACACACTACACACCACACACAACACATAAACCACACAGCACACCACACACTACACACATACCACTCACCACAGCATGCAACATACTGTACACCACGCACTACACGTAACACCACACAGCACACCACACACAACACACACCACACACTACACACAACAGACATGCAACACATACCACACCATGCAGCATACTACATACCACACACACCAATGCAACACACTATGCACCACACACACCGCATATACAACACACTGTGCACCACACCACACAACACACACCACACAGCACACAAACACACACCACACCATGCAACATACTACACGCCACACATACAACACACACTACACACAACACACATGGAACACATACCACATGCAACACATACCACACATCACTACATTACCACACACACATCACATAACACCCACACCACACACAAAGCAGTGTTTCCTAGGGAGGGAGACGTCCACAGCACAGGGCGTTTGAACACCCATAGGAATCGGTCATGATAATGGTCTGCATCACCCAGTGCTGAGGCAGGCGCCTCCCCTCGGCTCTGCTGGTGCAGATACGCAGCCTCAGAACACATCACTTAGGGCCCGCCTGTGATTCTCCACTGGGCTTGAGAGCAAAGAAATGAACAGCCATGAGAAGTTCCTGACTCTACAAACAGGAGAGCAAGGGCACAGACAGACACGTGGGACGACGCCTCCTCCAAGCAAAGAGCCTGGAAACGGGAAAGCTCATCCTGACTTATGTAAAGCAGTCTTGAGAAAGTGGAGTCCATATTTTAGTGTAAGCTTCAAGTTTCTGCTGCTTACAACTTACCTAAAGATACAACTAAGATAATCACCTACAGCTGAAAATCATCTTAAATTTTAATTTGGCTTTGATACACACTCTGCAGTTTGAGCTCAAGATAAAATATTTCTGCCCAATTATGATATGCAGCTAATTCTCCCTGATGAAATGTAGCATCTCCAGCACAGCGACAGCACCAGCCCGAGCACTGGGAGGCTCGCAGAGCCCGCAGGACAGATGGATTCTAGCTGTCATGCAGCTCCCACCTCCAACGCGAATGATCCTCAAAATGAGAGGGACTTCTTCACCAAGGAAGAAATACCCAAACAGACGCACATCATACTGATACACATCTACCCGACACACACACTCATATACACACATGCACATATGCACAAACTTCTACCCGACACACACACTCATACACACACACGTACATACAGATACACACATCTACCCAACATACACTCATATACACACATGCACATACGCATAAACCAATACACATCTACCCGACTCAATACACACACACGTACATACAGATACACACACATCTACCCAACACACACACTCATATACACACATGCACATACGCACAAACCAATACACATCTACCTGACATACACACTCATATACATACATGCACATATGCACAAACCAATACTCACCTACCCAACACACACACATACACACACATACACACATGTACATACACACACATACACATCTACCCAACACACACTCATATACACGCATGCATATATGCACAAACTGATACACATCTACCGACACACACACTCATAGACTCATACACACACATGCATATGCACAAACTGATACACATCTACCCAACACACACATATACACAAATACACATACGCAGAAATTGACACACTACCTGACATACTCATATACACACACTCATACACACACGTACATACAGACACATACCTGCCCAACACACACACTCATACACACACACGCACATACACAGATACACACAAAGAAATACCCGAACAGATGCACATCATACCAATACACATCTACCTGACATACACACTCATATACACACACGTACATACACACACACATATACCCAACAAACACATACATACACATGCACATACACACAGATACACACGAAATACCTGAACAGATGCACATCATAACCAATACACATCTACCCCACATACACACCCATACACACACACTCATACACACACGTATATACAAACCAATACACATCTACCCGACACACACATACACACACACGAACATACACACAAACCGATACACATCTACCTGACATACGCACTCATACACACACTTATACACACAAACCAATACACATCTACCTGACATACACACTCATGCACATACGCACAAACCAATACACATCTACCCGACACACACACTCATACACACATGTACATACAAACTGATACACAGCTACCCGACATACACACTCATACACACACATGAACATACAGACAAACCAATACACATCTACCCGACATACACACACATGCACATACACACAAACCGATACACATCTACCCGACACACACACTCATACACACATGCAAATACGCACAGATACACACACATCTACCCAACACACTCATACACCCACATGCACGTACGCAGAAACCGATACACATCTACCCGACATATGCACTCATATACACACATGCAAATACACACAAACCGATACACATCTACCCGACATACACACACACACACACGCAAATACGCAAATACACACATCTACCCAACACACACACACACACACACACACACGCAAATACCCACAAACTGATACACATCTACCTGACATACACACTCATACACACACATGGACATATGCACAAACCAATACACATCTACCCGACACACATTCACACACATGCAAATACGCACAGATACACATCTACCCAACACACACACTCACACACATGCAAATACGCACAGATACACATCTACCTGACATATACACTCATACACACACACAAATATGCACAAACCGATACACATCTACCCGACATACACACACACGCACATATGCAGATACACACGCCTATCCAACACACTCATACACACACACGTACATACACAGATACACATCTACCAAACACACACATATACACACACACGCACAGATACACACAACGAAATACCCGAACAGATGCACATCATACCGATAACACATCTACCCGACATACACACTCATACACACACACACGCACAAACTGATACACATCTACCCGACATACACACTCATACACACACATGCAAATAAGCACAAACCGATACACATCTACCTGACGTACACTCATACACACACATGCACATACGCACAAACTGATACACATCTACCCGACACACACACTCATACACACATGCATATGCGCAAACATATCGACACACACACTCGTATACACACATGTACGCACATGCACATACAGATGCACACACATTTACCCAACGTACACTCATATACACACACACGCATACACACAAATAGACATCTATCCAACACACTCATATACACACATGCATATGCACAGATACACACACGTCTACCCAACATACACACTCATATACACAGATGCAGATACACATCTACCCAACATACACACTCATATACACACACACAGATACACATCTACCCAACACACATTCATATACATATGCACAGATACACATTTACCCAACATAAACTTATATACACAGATGCAGATACACATCTACCCAACATACACACACACAGATACACACGCATCTACCCAACACACATTCATATACATATGCACAGATACACATTTACCCAACATACACTTATATACACACATGCACATACACACACATACACATCTACCCAACACACACTCATATACACACACATGCGTACGCAGATACAAACACATCTACCCAACATACACACTCATACACACACACACACATCTACCCAACATACACTCATATACACCACATACAAACGTGTGGGTGTGTGTACAGCCAGGCAGACACGTCCTTCTCTTTGAAACACCACTTCTATCACTTGAAGAAAACACAAAACTTGTACAAAGCAAAGCATCAAATGTCAGATTCATTAACGGGGTGACCTGAGAACGGGCCAGGCACTTGCGCCTTGCTGGGCCCGTGATGTCTGAATTCTGAGACTCGTTAAGTTCAGATCGACATGAGGACGGGGAAAGAGGCTCGCTGCTGTGAAGCCCCTTCTTCCCTCTGAAGGGCGCCTACGCCAGGATATTTGGGCCACTTTGGCGCAAAACAGATAAAGCACCTGGAGTCCTTCCTAACAGACAGGAGGAGTCCGGGGTGCAGCAGTTTCCGGGGCCGCGTCCCATCCCGCATTCCTGCGCGGGCCGTGCTCAGGCTTTGCTGTACACTTACCTGCCCCGAGACCCCACCCTGCCTGGCCGCCACTGAAGGTGATTCTGACCCGCAGAGAGGCATGGCCTGCAGGTGACCAGTCAGGACCAAAAACCCAGGAAGGGATTTGCTTCGTTTGGTTTTGTTTGATGCCCTTCAGAGAACGGCTCTCAAGCTCTGGAGCCCAGCTCAGAAGCACCAGGAGGAGCCACTGGCCAGGCACCTGGCTGCCCTCCGCGCCTGAGACTCCAGGGATGCCTGCACCCCATTATTCAGTTAAAGACACTTAAAAGCGTATGCATCCGCCACAGCAAGGAGGCGCCCCACCTCCAGCCTGCTGGGAAAAGCCCTCCCTCGGCGCACAGGACCTGAGCCAGGGCTGCTACTCACTCTCTGTCTGTCACGATGTAGCCCCGCGCCTCTTCCTCGGAAGGCTTGACCTCCAATTGCAGGCCGTCGCCGAGGGCCTCCTGAGCACCCGCTGGAAGGCTCTGCTCCTCCTTCGAGGGCCCAGGCATCTGGTTTTGGAGCTCCCCAAACGCAACGGCCCCGGGCTCCGAATGCGGCTGCTGCCCCAGCAGATCTTTGGAATACGTCTGGCTCTTGACGTTCTCCAGTCCGGCAGTCTCCTCTTCTGAAGACAGGGAAGCCTCAGGGTGCTCGGATTTCTTCCTCTCCATGTTGAGGGGCTTTGCAAAGGGGAGGGCTCCAGGTAGGAGTCGAGACCCGTGGTCCTGCAGGAGGCCCCCGAGTGTAGCACTCAGACGATGGACCTGACAGAGAGGACATTCCGTGAAGGACGTCTGCGAAAGGAATGCTGATGTGACACATGCAATCAAGGGCTGCCCGGGACAGAGTCACTGTGGGGATGACATGGGCAGCCTGGAAGGAGAGCGTGGGAGGAAGGTGAAGTGTGTGCAGTCTATATTTAGAATGATGTCTAGCTGAGCATGGGGTGTGAGGGCTGAGTATCCGAATCACTTACGTGCTGTTTTCTCCTCCCTCCCGCTCCCTCTCACACACGTGCTCACGCACACACCTCTCTGAAGAATCAGATTTTGTAGAGTTTGTGTAGGTCTTTGGCATTGATATTTTTAAAAACAAACTGTGTGATATCAAGATCCCACCCCAGCCCTCTAGAAGCAATGAACACTAAATAATAATAATAATAATAACAAATTTGCATCGACTGAGCTCTTCCAGCACACAAAGGCACTGTACTAAATGCGTTATCTGCATGAACATACTGAGTCCTCACGTAAGCCTATGGGTGGGGCGCCCTCAGTAACCCCAGTTCACAGAAGGGGAGACGGAGGCACAAAGCAATTAACCCACGAGTGGGCACATCACAGGGATATGTAATTGATTCTAACGATACCTGAGGGATCTGTGGTCCTCACACGGGCTACACTCTCCCGGCCGGATCCCCTTTTCCTGGACAAGCCACCCCTCGGAACCCCTTGGCACCTCTGCTGGCTATGCACTGGGTACAGATTTGCTTTGTGTGGGTTCTCATGTAATTACTACTCCAACCCCGTAAATAAAGGGTGAGTTTCACCTTTAATTTGTAGACTCTGGGGTTTACAGAGGTTAAATATCAAATTATTGGTACCAGATCACAAAAGTCGTGATTATCAGATCCAGAATTGGAACTCAGGTCTAAGGGCCATCAAAGACATGATCTCCACCCCTGGGCCGCACTGCCCTCCCAGGCACCCTACACTGCTTCCTAAGAAAGACCGGGTCTGCTCCTGCCACTGGCACATGCCAGGCAACCCACGGACACCTTCTGGTGCGTGTGATGCCAAAAGTCTTATGTCTACTTGGCAGGGTTTTTTTCCAACCATGAAATTATATCTTCGATATTATATTAGATGGAAACAGGAAAATCTGATTCACTTTACAACTCACTTTGCCAAAACACACTTTTAAGAAAATTAAGGAAGGACTATAGAGGCAATTATTCCCATTTTGGCTACAAATTACAACTTTTCCTTTTGTATTTTTTAAAATTTAAACAAAATAGTAGTGTGATAAAAACACTGCTCAAATTTGGATCCTCAATGACAATAGGATGTAGCCGTTGACGTTACTAAACAGAGCTAGGAAAAGGCATAATATTGTCACTTAAATTGTGTTTCATGTGAGAAGAAAAAGAAAGATGTTTTTAAATAAATAAGAAGTCAGAAAATACAACACTCACATACCCTTTTTGAGAAACACAATTGCTTGAAAATACACCCCAAACAACAGAGAACTGAGTCAAAATTCCACGCATGGAGGCTGAAAAGGCTGTGGTCTAAAAGTCAGGGAGTCTTCGGCTAACGGCAGCCCCCAGAGCACTCCCTGCCCCTCAGGTGGGAGGGCTGGGTCTCCCCGACTCCCTAAATTAGGAAATGTGTTTCTCAGCCCCACTTCTCCCTCCACAGCTCAGACAGCAGGTCCCATCGTTTCTGATGGATATTCAAAACCAGAACTGCTGATGTTTTCTTCCTGCACTTGCCAACAGGCATGGAACCACAAACCAGTAAGAGAATCTGAGGAGAGAATGACTAACCAAAGACTCTTCTTTCTCCACCCCCAAAACTGGGTTTCCCAGAACCATGCAATGTCACTGCTGTTGCTTAGGACGGTTCTTCATCCTTCGGCCTTGTATTCATGACCAAAGGTTCTTAAAGGGAGGGAGAGAAACTAAGAGGCTAAAAGACTTAACAGGGAAGGCCAGCGTCTAGCTCGTGGACATCGCCTGCGACTGGGCCCTTCTTCTGACTGCCTCCGGAGCAGCAGTGCCCATGGGGGCTCTGGGATGGTGGACCGTCCTCTTCCTGTGGCATCCAGCGCCTTGGCCCTGAGCCACATGCGACTAACGTGCCGCCGGCTGACCCCAGTGCAGCCAAGGCACTGCATCTTTCATTTATTTAATTTTATTCAATTTAAATGTAGGTTTAGATGGCCACATGTGGCCAGAGGTGCCGCACGGGACAGCCAGGTGTGAGTGAGCTGAACCCCTCAGGAATCCACACATGCAGGAGGCATCAAATGTGCAAAGTGGGCACAGGCTGCCGTGTGATAACCCTGGCTGGGAAATTCCAGGAAATATTAATTTTCTTCTTTGCATTTACCATGACTTTCATATTTCTACCATGGATAAATTAGGTTATAATTTGAAAAGAGATATTTCGTATCCAAATATACACATTTTTGTATGTTCTCTTTATACTGTTTTTCAATTTGGAGATTATGAGGGGTTTCTCCATAATTTTCTGGGAAAAAAAACTTTTGTATTTCATAAATGTTCCCACACCATGAACAAAAAGATCACCAACTTCCACATTTAACATGAAACAAACACCAGAGACGTCATCTTACCTCTTGGTAAAGTCTATCATCGTCGTCCTGCACTCCGTCATCTGTAAAAGACACCAGTGTTACCAAGACCCTCATTAAGAATGTCATCACAGGGTGCCACAGACATAAAAAGGGTGACCCTGCAGACCCCTCCATACGAAAGGTGCGGTGTGATGACGCTGGCCTAAGTCCTGCCATAGAGTAAACCTTTTCTGTTTATAGCACAAAATGGCATTCTATAAACTTCGCGAGAGCGGAGGGGACTGAGGAGCTAAATGGTAGACGTGAAGGCAGCCACAGTGACCTCACCCAGCTCTGGGGGTCTCACGTGATCGACAAAGTTAACTCACGGCAAAAAAAACCCATCGTACCGAGCAGTTCACGTCATGAAAAAGCAAAGTGAAGCCTTCGCCAAAACCACCTCACAATTAAGATGGCTTCAGAATCCACTGACTTAGGTTATTTCACTGTGGTCAACATTTCTTTCTAAATAGGTACCCCGGCTGGGCGCGGTGGCTCACGCCTGTAATCCCAGCACTTTGGGAGGCCAAGGTGGGCGGATCATGAGGTCAGGAGTTGGAGATCAGCCTGGCCAACAGGCAAAACCCCGTCTCTACTAAAAATACAAAAAATTAGCTGGGCGTGGTAGTGCACACCTGTAATCCCAGATACTTGGGAGGCTGAGGCATGAGAATCACTTGAACCCGGGAGGCAAAGGTTGCAGTGAGCCGAGATCACGTCACCGCACTCCAGCCTGGGTGACAGAGAGAGACTCCATCTCAAAAAATAAAATAAAATAATAAATAAATAAATTAATATCCTACTTTCAGTGCCCAAAGGTGCGTGACTCATGGCACCTGAACAGTCCCCCTGGAGACAGCACGCACACCAGGGCCTCCTGCATCTCTCCTAGCCCTGGTGCAGGTCCCGATTCCTTCAACCACTGGGCGACCACCTAACACAGGCCCTCCCGGGGTGCAGTTCCACTACTCCCCTGCACCCTGCCCGTCAGCCAAGTCAGGCTTCCAGCTTCCAGCAAGGCCCCCTCTGCACCCGTGCAGAGAGAGGGGCACATCTGTCATTTGGTTTTCAGCATGTACTTGTGGGCCTGCCACGTGTGGGGAGCTGAGCTAGGTGCTTTCTTGCAGCTCCACGCTATGAGAAGCCATCAGGCTGCAGAAGTCCTGGCTGACCCATGGGGCCTCCACAGGGCTCTGGATGCCTGCCGGGGTAGGGGTGCTGAGGGGCTGCCTTCTGCTTCCCTAGCAGCCTCAGAGGACCAATGCATGCCCCAAGCAGACATTTGAATGATCCCCTCTCACTCTGCTATTCAAATATTTGACAATATTCACCGGTACACAGTCCAAACACAACACTTCCCATCACGCCTGTTTTCCTGACTCAGCCTCAGCATGGAGGAGTGAAACCTCCTCGCAGAGAGCAATTTGCCATTCAACATAATTGCTCTGGTAGGCTTAGTCTGTTAAGAAAGCTTTTAGAGGCAAAAGTTCAAACAGATAAAAATCATTAATACAGATCCCCATCTCCCCAGCAGAAAGCCCACATTGCACTTGGTGAGCCAGCGGTCTGTGCACAGCCCTGAGGCCTCCCCTCCCCGCAGCACCCCTGGGCGTGGGCACCCATGGCGCTGGAGTCACCTGAAAAGCTGTCTCCACGGAGGGTGGCCTTGGGGCCATCTGCCTGTTCTCCAGACTCTCCCAGGGCCGCTCTCCCAGGGCTGCCTCGAGCTACTCCATGGTCCACGCCTTGCATCAGGCCAGCCATCAGCTCGGCCATGCCGTCCAGCTCCAGGCCACTCAGGCCCCTCACCTCAGCCGGCTGCCTCTGCAGGTCCTTCAGGAGGGTGTGAATCCGTGCTCCTAGGGGCACACATACAAACACGAGGACGCTGTGGGTGGACGAATGCAAAGGCGAGGGCCTCCAGACCACAGGGGTGTGGTGGGCGTCTGCGGCGTCCCAAGGCAGTGGCCACCTAGGGCCAGGCGCAGGCCAGTGCTCAGAGAAGATTGGGATATTGGACTTGAATCTCAAATCCACCTGACCCTGTGGCCATCACTAGTTCAGTTCCCCAGAGGTGGAAAACCCGTAGAATGGAAGGACAGACTCATCCATGCGCTCAGAAGGATGGAAAGCACAGCTTCCAGAAAACACTGGAATGACCAAGCCAGGAAGAGAGACGGGCTAGGCAACTTCACCATGTCCTCCAGAGGATAAAAGAATGGGATGAGCTGTGTCCCCCTCACTTGGCAGAAGGAGAAACAATGCCTGGCAAGGACAGCACCCTGCCCAGGACACCCTGCCCGGCACACCCTGCCCGGCACACCCTTCCCAGCACACCCTGCCCCGCATGGACCGACTCTAATTACATCTAAACACAGCCACACAGGGTCAAAGCCTCATCCAAGAAAGTGACTGCTGCCGGAAAAGCCCCTTAAAGGAAGGTGGCAGGGTCTAAGCCCCACTTCACACAAGCAGCAACAGTTGCAGGAGGAGGCAGAAAAACAGAACCCGAAATTGAGAATAGGGCAGTCGATGATTAGAGCGAGGAGACAAGGCCATTTGCAGAGCTGCCATAACCACGGAGAGATGTGTGCACCCGCTGCTCAGCAGAGTGGGGAAATTAAAACAGAATCCAACACACATTCTGTAAGTGAAGAGCACGGCATCTGAAATTTAAAATTTATGTCCATTACGGGTGGACATAACGGAAGAAACGGTTTGTGAATCTGAAGACAGATCATAGAAGCGATCATCATTGGAAGAACAGAATGGGAGACGTTCCGCAGAACCTCAGTAACCCCTGGGGCATCCAAGCCGTCGGAGTCAGGAGGGCACGGGGGGCGGGAAAGGGACCAGAAACACCTGAAAGAAAGCCCATGAGTCTCTCAAATCTGGGAAGGATCGTCACTCAGGGACTCAAGACAGTCACTAAGTTCCACGATAATAAAATGCAAGGAGAACCACGCCATGACTTCGGCTGAGCTGCTGCAAGTCAGAGATGGAGAAGATCCCTAGAAAGCAGCGGGGGCGGGGCGGGGGAAGACACGCTCCACACTCGAGAATGGAAAGGGTCCCAGGAGCGCAGAGGCCGCCAGACACCCTGCATGTCCTGTAAGAACAATGTGTTTCATACAACGTGCAGAGTCAGGCATTTGACGTTACAGATAATGAATGCCACATTTGAAGGGTTGAAAGAAAAATCATTCAATCCAGGAGTTTATATCCAATGACAATATCCTTCAAACGAGAGGGTGAAGGAGAGACATTTTCATGTCACGTATGTGAACAAAGCTGAGCCAGTGGGTCCCCGTGGGCCTGCACCACAGGAAGTGCTGGGAGGAACCAAGGCTGAAGAGAAACACCACCACACAGAAGCCCAGAGCTGCGGGAGGAGCCAAAAAGCTCCTGAAAGGGTAAATATGTGGCCACGTAAACAAGAAAGACCGTCTTCTTTTCTCCTCTTACTTTATCTAAAAAACAACTGATTGTTAGCAAGGAAAAATTATTACCACTTTAAGGTAGGGTTCATAAAGCAGCTGCAGGTGTGAACTGGATGGCACAAGAGGCTAGAGGGAGCTGAAGCCTCCTCACCGCGTCCAGGAAGTGGCACGACGACAACTCCGAGGAGACTGTTTCCAACAAAGGCGCCAAGGCGTTTCAACAGAGAAAGGAAAGTCTTCCAAAAGGACATCTTCCGTGTTACCCAGAAATTGGACTCGTAAGTATTTACCCGAGAGAAGTGAAACCCGTAACCACGAGAGTTAAACGAGACTGTGGGTAGCAGCCTGACTCCTCGTAGTTCCACAGACAGAGTCTAAAGTCCATGTGCCCGGCAGCAGGAGAGCGGATGAGGAGGCCACATCCACACCACCACTAAGCCAGAAGGAACCACAGAGACGAGAAGGGGGACAGACCTAGAACCAGTCAGGCTGAGTGAGAGAAGCCAGTCACCAGAGAATCCACAGAATCCTGTTAACAGAAGATGAAGTTCAAGGATGGGCGAGGTCTGCCCAGGGCAACCAGAGCCGCATCACCTGCAGGTGGGGCTGGGGCAGGAGGAAGCGTCGGGTATGAGGGTGTGCCGTGCAGCATGGCCGCTGGTTCCATGCCCACATGCGTCCAATGCGTCGTTGTGTCCACCTGCGGTCTGCGCATCTCGCCGTGTGTATACTCCACCTCAACAGCAGCAATAAAGACTCTGCCCTAAAGAAGGTTCATAGGCCCATTTCCGAGCTTTGAAGGAAAACCTGACTTTCTTTTGTATTCAGTGTTGAAATCTCTGTCCTCATAAAGGTTTATGTAAAATAGCTCATGGCCACGTCTCTACCTTCCTGAACGACACCGGCAGAGTGACGCAGAGGGGACACAGAATGTCCTGACCTCAGTGGGGTCTCACCACGACCCTCCACTGTAGGGGGGTCCCGCTGCCACCCTCCATGCTAGAGGGGTCTCACCACGACCCTCCACCCTAGACAGGTCCCGCCGCAACCTTCTGCCCTAGAGGGATCCCACTGCGACCCTCTGCCCTAGAGGGATCTCGGCACAACCCTCTACAACAGAAGCGGAGGAATTATTTCTGCTTTTTACAAATTAAGAAATGTAGGCATTTTAGGTTTTTTTGTCTGCGTCAAATGCGTCACCAGGCCTGGGCTGCAGCCTGCAGTGTCTGCACAGGGCTCGACAGTGGCACCGCCTGTGGCACCCCCGTTCACTCAGCCGCACGTCCCGTCCTCTCTCCACAGCGCAGGCTGTGTCTAGTCCATGCCGAGGCAGCAGGGCCGGCACCCGGTCCCCACGTGCCCCGTTCACTGCATACGCAGGACAGGAGTCAGTGTCTGGGGCCGTCTGGACTCGCATGACTTTCCAAACACAAGTGCTGACGGCCTGTGGTGGGTTCTTTGAGTGAAAATTTTTTAAGTGCAGTCTCTCTTGCCCATTAATTGAAGCTCGTTCTTCAGGGGGCATCTTGCTACGCGGCTGTAAGGACACATTTTTTTTGAAGTGTTTTGCTTCATTTCTGAACACTCTCCGCTGCACCCCACCCCTCACCAGGGTCTCGCATGGAAAGGGTCACAGCCATAACCCTCTGATTTTCCCCTTTGAAAACCTGAGTCCCGTCAGCGCCACTCCAGACTTGCTGTTGATGACTAAGACCCTCTGATGTAAAGGCCTGAACGTCCACGACAGGCATTTCTGAGATAGCATTATGTGTAGTTTAGCATGGGATGAAGCGGACAGAGTCCTTTAAAGTCAATCTGTACACGAAACCTGTGACGGACACGGGCGTTCTGATCGGAGCGTGCTGGGCGTTCACTGCCACCGATGTCCCCTGCTGGGGTGGCCGAGTCCCCCGCTCTGGCCGACGCTGAGGCCTCTGAACTGTTCGGCAGACAGTGGCGGCTTCTTTACCTTCGGGCTGAAGTGTCAGTATTAACCCCACACTTCCGATGCTCTGACATCTGGGGCCCTGCTGACCCTGGGGGCTGCCCCTCCCACAAACAGCCAATTCCCAGATAGTGAACCGTCACCCACTCCACGCAGGCTTTCCACATGCAAACCCTGCGATCCAGAGCCCACGCCCGCCTCCGCCTCTGTGGGCTCAGACTCCAGGCCACTGCCCTAGTCACCCTGGGGCAAGGACCAGACACGGGCAGCCCCTGGCCCCGGAGCGGCTGGAACTATTCAAGCTGGGCAGTCCTGTCCCTGATGACCCTGCCTTGCCCTCGCCCAGCCTCCGGACTGACGCTGGTGCATCCCTGTATCGACCCATGGCGTGGCCTGCCCCCTCCTCTTGAAATCTGTAAGTAACAAACTGTTGTTTCAACAGCAGCTGTACCCAGATCTCTCGGGCTTGCCGTCCTAAATCATAATGAAACCTGCCATTTAAAACAGAAGAAGGGAAACGCAGGGATCAGCATGGAGGCCGCTTACTCTTCTGTTTTTTCATTAGCCTTGAGCCTTGGAGGGGAGGGCCAGCCTCCCTTCGCCACACCCCCAGGGCCCACCAACCCCCACACATCAGCCCTCACCATGCGTTCACTGATGGAATGCTACCTTCAAAGAAAACTTCCAGCAACAAACTCAGGAAAATACATCTCACTTTCTCACAAACAAAAACATGCCTAAAACCGCAGCAAAGCCTGCCTTCACCGCTACTCCTGTCTGCAGGTGACAAAGGGCTGAAGGGCTGGACAGTCCCAGGTCAACGGCACCCATGCCCCGGCTCCTTCCACGCTGACAGGCTCACGTTGTTTCACAGAGAAGATAAAAGATGTGCTCTGGAATTAAAGGTGCGTGTGTACCACAGCCCTCGGTGCTGTTTTGAAAATGTGCTGCTCATTGCAGCTTTCAGAATCAGAAGAGCCATCTCGGCCTCGCAACCGAGCCACCGAGCCACGAGCCCAGAGCAACCTTTTCATTCTCATTCACTGCAGTCTCCTCCCACCCCAGATCCTTTTCTTTCCCAGCGAGTATCATCGCGACAGTCTTATCTCGCTCGTCCACGTGCACAGGTCCAATGCTGGCAACAAAGGGCTCACTCATCCCAAAGAAAACGGAAATAAGGAAGTGCGGGGATCGGGAGGAAGAGCTGTGTCTGGAAAAGTAGGCGGCCACAGGCAAGAGCCTGAGTTCTGAAGGGTCCCGGGCTCCACCAGGCGGAGCCCAGAAAACTAACAGCACCAGAGAACTGGCAGGAGGCACCGGAGCCCGCGGCAGGAACCGGCACAGCTGCAGGGAGACCTGAAGGGCCCTCGGCATTGGGCATGGCCGTCCTCAGCAGTCGGCGTCCTCTGTGCTTAGGAGGCGAGGGATGTCTCCACACATGCCTGCACTAGCCAAGATGTGTGTCAGAGTCGGCCCGGCCATAGCTCACGGTGGACACCAGTCCCCGCGATGGAATTTCATCGGAGGGAAAGAAACAGGGAGGTGAGGAATGAGTGGTGGTTGCTAAGGAAATGTCCTTCCTGTGGACACGAACCAATGAACACAGGCTCGGCTGCCCAGCGGCCTCCTCATCAGGTGAGTAGGGCAGGAGGGCCCCGGAGTAACGACCTGACCAGAGGCCTCGTCTGGGGCAAAGTCCATTATTTCTGATGTCACGATTCGCAGGAAGTGGCAGGGCCTCCAAGTGTGGTAGAACAATTCACTTCCAAGTCCAAAGATCCCTTCTGCCCTCCCAAAAAGGACAAAAGGACTCTCCACACACTAGCTTGGCACAGCAGGCACCACAAGGCCTGGGAGCCTCCACCTGCATCTGTAGACACCGCCTTCCTGAGCTCCCAGGCAGCAGAGTGGCCACCGTCCCCCCCGCAGCCGGAGCTCCCCAGGACTGCAGCCCCGGGCCACCACCTGCCCAGACGACCCCACTGCAGCTCCAGAGAAGGTGACGTGGTCCGTGCGGGGACAAGTTTGGGACAGAGTTCCATTAACCGTTCTTCTGCAAGGCCCTGTGTTTCCTAAGGGGGCTGAAAAGCTGGTTGTGATATTTTGACAAATGCTGAGAGAATAAAAATCATGTGACTTCTCAACAAAGAAGGTTAAATGTTCTCGAATTCGGGATTTCCAGTGAAAATGAATCATGTTTTGCCATACTGATCCACAAATAAACTTTTCTGAGCCCCCCAAGGTTTATAAAAATGATGTGCACAGGCCAGGGTATTCAATTCAGAGTGGCTACAGTGTTGCCAGCAGGAAAATGCCGAAAGAAAAAGCAGACATCAGCCGGACGCGGTGGCTCACACCCGTAATCCCAGCACTTTGGGAGGCCAAGGTGGGCGGATTTCTTGAGCCCAGGAGTTGGAGACCAGCCTGAGCAATATAGTGAAACTCCATCTCTACTAAAAATACCAAAAATTAGCTGGCCATGGTGTCAGGCACCTGTAATCCCAGCTACGCAGGAGACTAAACGAGGAGAATTGCTTGAACCTGGGAGGTGGAGGTTGCAGTGAGCTAAGATTGTGCCACTGCACTCCAGCCTGGGCGATAGAGCGAGAGAAGGGGAAGGGGAAGGGGAAGGAGAAGGGGGACATCAGCAGGCATCCCGGGGTGGAGCGCTCACCCTCTCCCTCCAGGGCAGGCTGGCGCTTCTCCCACCACCCCGAGGGAAGAGGCTGCGGTCTGTGTTTCTAACAGCAAACACCGTCACTGTCAACACTGATGAGTCCTGCTTAACACAAAGACAGGTGTGTCGACCCACCCCGAACTTTGCAAAATGATGCTTATTCCCCTCTCAAACCCACACAGAGGCCAAGTGCCTGCTCTGAAGGAGAAATTGAACAGCAAGCCACGTTTCCAGGATACCACGGCTCGGCAAGACTTCTCTCACATCATGGTGAGAAGGTTCCAGAATACCACAGCTCGGCAAGGTTTCCCTCACAGCACGGTGAGAAGGTTCCAGAATACCATGGCTCGGCAAGGCTTCCCTCACATCACAGTGAGAAGGGGCGGCAGTGCCCGGTACAGCGTGGTACAGTGAGCGCCACACTCAACCATATGAACAGCCTACTTGTATCTACAGAGAGCAGCTGGGAATGTAGAGTTTGGGGAACTGGCAGGCGTCCACCCTTGAGAAACTGAGGCTCTGTGGTGGACCAGGAAGGGAGGAAGAAATGGCAACGTGAGCAGAAAGGCCATCATGCACGGCGGGAAAGCCAGAGCACCCTGGCCAGATGCGGCCAGGCTTGGCGTGGAGCTGTCAGTACTGAACCAAGAGGGGCTCCCCTGCCGTGGCTGCATCTGCCTGCACGCTTTCTCAGGCCTGATTATTCTAGAATCTGTAGGGTGTTAGCTCACATTTCTTCTTCCATCATTGCAGCTAGGACCTTAGACACATTTAAAGTTCCCATCAATCCGATCATCCATCCTTGTGCTGCCCTGCCCTGGGGGATGCCAGGCTGGACTCCCGTGAAGAAAGGCTGACCGTGCTCCCGGAGTCTTGGCCCCAGCTCTCATGGTCTGTGGTTTGGGGCAAGCTCGCTCATTACTTCATGCCTCAGTTTCCATATCTGTAAAATGGTGACAAGTGAGGCATGGGCCCAGCATACTGTAAGTGCTTAATAAATTATAACTATTATCATGAAACAAGGAGAGGATGAGAAATCATTTTAGTTTTCCACTCTTTTCCCCCTTTCCCATCCATTCTGAAAACAAATACTTGGTTCTCCATGCGAAGCTCTCGCCACAGCTCATTGTGATCCTCAGGTGAGAAGTGAGGAACACGGTCAGAGAGCCCCTTACATGCTCAGTCACACAAGCCGACAGGCACCTTCCAACTTGCTCAAGATCTAATTCAAGATTATGCATTTTGAAACTATTTTCTGCCAAAATATTAACCAAAATGTTAACCTATATTTAAAAAAATATGAACCTCTCATTAAAGTCAAAGCCCAGTCTCCGTCCATCCCTCCACCCACTAACCTGCCCATTGATTGCACCAACCTGTATTGGGCATCTATTGTGATCAAAGCCTGGGAAAAAAACATTATTCTAAGAAATAATAGGCTGGGCTTGGTGGCTCACACCTGTAATCCCAGCACTTTGGGATGCTGAGGCAGGCAGATCACGACGTCAGGAGATCGAGACCATCCTGGCTATCACGGTGAAACCCCATCTCTACTAAAAATACAAAAAATTAGCCAGGCGTGGTGGCGGGTGCCTGTAGTCCCAGCTACTCGGGAGGCTGAGGCAGGAGAATGGCGGGAACCCGGGAGGCGGAGCTTGCAGTGAGCCGAGATTGCACCACTGCACTCCAGCCTGGGTGACAGAGTGAGACTCTGTCTCGAAAAAAAAAAAAAAGAAAAAAGAAACAATAGAAAATTAAAAGCTTCATTTTTCTTGAGGGCTACAACATTGTTCTCACACCAGCACAGACACACTAAAATGTTTTGGAGACCAGAGAGACTTGACCAATGGATAGGACAAGCAAACAATTTACAGGGAAAATGCACCATATTAAGATCCTGTGAAGAGACTGAATGACACCCCATCTCACGCTATGTGTCTTTCCCCCTCACTGACACCCCATCTCACGCCACGTGTCTTTCCCCCTCAGTGACACCCCATCTCACGCCACGTGTCTTTCCCCCTCACTGACACCCCATCTCACGCCACGTGTCTTTCCCCCTCAGTGACACCCCATCTCACGCCACACGTCTTTCCCCCTCAAGTGCACGAGTGTCTGGGCTGACCTGCTCTCCAAGCTGGCACCAATTATAGTACATGGAACCCACGTTCCAACCAAAAGACCTCCAAACTTTTATAAAGCAATGTCATCAATGTGTAAATCACTGCCTATATTTAACCCCTGGAAATTAACAACTACATTGACATAAACTTAAATCTAACCAGTGTCTTTTCAGTATAAACTCTTAAAACATAAAATGTATAAGATGTTACCTTTTCTCAAGAGGTAAAAAAAAAAAAATCCTTATTTTTAATCTCTAACAAAGGCAATCCAATTAACTCACTGATTTTTAAAAAGATAAACCTGGCTGGGCGCAGTGGCTCATGCCTGTAATCCCAGCACTTTGGGGGGCCGAGGTGGGTGGATCACCTGAGGTCAGGAGTTCGAGACCAGCCTGGCCAACATGGTGGAAACCCCATCTCTACTAAAAATACAAAAATCAGCCAGGCGTGGTGGCGCATGCCTGTAGTCCCAGCTACTCAGGAGGCTGAGGCAGAAGAATTGCTTGAACATGGGAGACGGAGGCTGCGGTGAGCTGAGATTGTGCCATTGCACTCCAGCCTGAGTGACAGAGCAAGAGTCCATCTCAAAAAAAAAAAAAAGATAAACCCAAGTGATGTCTCTTGAAAAAACAAAAAAATTACTGTGGAATTTTTGGGATCTAAGTTATGCTGAACAAAAAGTGGCAAGAATATATTTTAAATTTAATATAAAATAAATAAAACATATGAAAAATAAAAATAGAAAGTAAGCAACACAATTCTTTGCTGTTTGTTAAGCCTCATTACAGACACATCAGATTTAGGTGGCGTAGTGTGGCATCAAGGGCATGAATGATAAGAAAACAGAGTCATCTGAGGGAAGAGGCCGTGGGGCAGAAGGCTGCCGTGGGTGTTCTGCTGAGCTCTGAAGCTTGGCCGGCAACAATGCTGTTCCCTGCAGGCCCCTGTTGCCTCAAGCGGGGCAGTGTGTGTGAGACCCACCTTCATGCTTCAGGAACACTGGCCAAGGCAGAAAAATAGATCGATGTATTCATGAGAGATTTTTAAACAAGTTGAATCCAGGCTGTTTCTGCTAAAGGCTAACGTAACCAGAACATTCAGCTGACAAGCATGTTCCATTTCCGAGTACCTGGGCTCACCAAGGGTGTACCCCAGTCTCCGCCCTCCACATGCAGGGCTGAGATGTCCACCCTCAGCAGCTCAAAAAGTGGCAGCTCTGCCGCCCTGACCTGGTACTGACGCAGCAGGCGGATGTTCCTGTGTCCCCTGCACTGACCTTCACTGCAAAGCTAACCCAGGTGAGTCCCAGTATTCACCAGCTCCTGGAGCCCAGAAACAAGTGGGCATTTCTAGAAGGTCAAGGAGCATCTATATGGAAAGACCTTTTCTCCTTAAGATCTCGGTGTCATCTCCTGCCCCTCTAATTCCACCCTTGTGAACATAACCCAGGGGGGTCACTGAGGTGAGATCCGTCATGCAGAGGGAAGAATGTGGGTGATCACGGTGATCTGCAAAGCTCTCTCCTTTCCTGGTCTGTGAGACGCTGCGTATCTGCAGCACCGCGACCCAGCACTCCTCTCCCTCCGTGTCCTGTGAACTCTCCCATGATGGTCGCACCCCAGCCACTCTGGCCTCCTTTCTGTTCTTCCAACCCAACGTGCTGGTGGAATTATCCTACTGGTTTGCAGCAAATGGGCCCCACACAACACCGAGAAGCTGGGAAATATTATTCTGTGCATCTCACCCTGCTTACAGCAATGTCTGTTCCTCTCAGCACCTCATGCTGCCTCCTATGCGGGAAGCCAGGCCCTGTCACTGTCCTGCCCCTGCCTGCCCACACCGCCCGCCTTTCTATTCCTGCCCCTCCCTGCCCACACTGCCCGCCTTTCTATTCCTGCATCTCCCTGCCCACACCGCCCGTCTTTCTATTCCTGCATCTCCCTGCCCACACCGCCCACCTTTCTGCTCCTGCCCGCCTGCCCACACCACCTGCCTTTCTATTCCTGCCCCTCCCTGCCCACACTGCCCGCCTTTCTATTCCTGCATCTCCCTGCCCACACTGCCCACCTTTCTATTCCTGCATCTCCCTGCCCACACCGCCCACCTTTCTATTCCTGCATCTCCCTGCCCACACCACCTGCCTTTCTATTCCTGCCTCTCCCTGCCCACACCGCCCGCCTTTCTGCTCCTGCCCGCCTGCCCACACCGCCTGCCTTTCTATTCCTGCCTCTCCCTGCCCACACCGCCCGCCTTTCTGCTCCTGCCCGCCTGCCCACACCGCCTGCCTTTCTATTCCTGCCTCTCCCTGCCCACATCGCCCGCCTTTCTGCTCTTGCCCCTGCCTGCCCACACCGCCCGCCTTTCTATTCCTGCCTCTCCCTGCCCACATCGCCCGCCTTTCTGCTCCTGCCCCTGCCTGCCCACACCGCCCACCTTTCTGCTCCTCACCGCATGTCCTACTCCAGGCGATCTGCAGGCAGCCTCTTACTCTGCCTGTGGTGGGGTGGTGGTGGGTGGTATGAGCCATTCCCTCCCCTTCAGGGACAGATGAGAGCTTCAGGAGGTGAAATACTCCCCCGCCCCCTCCTTCTTCCCTCTTGTTTCCTTTCCCTTCCTTTCTTTCTTCTCCCCAACCTTCCTCTCTCCCTTGCTAGCTGCATTCTTTCCTTCCTTCCTGCCACAAATATTTACTGCACATCTCCTTTGCACCAGCTACCTTTGAAGGCGCAGAGATAAATCCATGAGCAAAGTCCTTGCTTTTGTGTGACTTCCATCTATGTTAGAAGGAACAGGAAACAAATAAAAACCATGAATGCGGCCGGGCGCGGTGGCTCACGCCTGTAATCCCAGCACTTTGGGAGGCCGAGGCAGGTGGATCACAAGGTCAGGAGATCGAGACCATCCTGGCTAACATGGCGAAACCCCGTCTCTACTAAAAATACAAAAAAATTAGCAGGGCATGGTGGTGGACGCCTATAGTCCCAGCTACTCGGGAGGCTGAGGCAGGAGAATGGTGTGAACCCAGGAGGCGGAGCTTGCAGTGAGCCGAGATCACGTCACTGCACTCCAGCCTGGGTGAAAGAGTGAGACTCCGTCTCAAAAAAAAAAAAAAAAAAAAAAAAAAAAACCACGAATGCACAGACTATCTGGTGGTGACTGACGCTGTGAAGAAATAACCCAGAGTATGAAGGATTGGGGGCTGGAGCACTGCTCTTTCATACAGCACTGCCAGAGAAAGCCTCATTGAGAAGGTGAAGTTTCAGCAGAGGCCTGAGGGAGGTGAGCGTGGGCCTAGTGGGGCCTGGGAAGCTGTCTTCAGGCAGGAGTAGCAGTGAGCATTAAGGCCGTGGGCAGAAGCTGCCTGGCGTATTGGGTTGGAAGAACAGACAGGAGGCCAAAGTGTCCAGAATGCAGCCCCCACGTGGAGAGTTCACAGTGATATGGGAGTGCTGGGAAGGGGAGAGCTGGTCCCTTTAAATGATATAGAAGTGTGAAGGGAAGTGCTGGGTTGAGGAAGGCAGGTCCCTGGCTGGGGCTCCATCTCCACAGACCTAGGTGAGGACAGGCACTCCTGCCTTCACAACCAAATGTTGCATTTCCCAAGACCATCCTGGCCCCTACCACACTCCCATCCTGTGCCTATAAAAACCCCCAAGACCCTGGCAGGCACACACACAAGTGGCTGGATGTCAAGAGGAGCACGTTGGCAGAAGAGCAGACCGACAGACACCAGCACACCAGCAGGCCACCGACTGGGGGGAAAAGAGCAGACCGACAGACACCAGCACACCAGCAGGCCACCGACTGGGGGGACAAGAGCAGACCGACAGACACCAGCATACCAGCAGACCACTGACCAGTGGGACAAGAGCAGACTGACAGACACCAGCATACCAGCAGGCCACCGACCGGTGGGACAAGAGCACACCAACAGACACCAGCAGGCCATCGACCAGCCGGAACGATGCCGAGTGTGGCCGGGGCAGTCTGAGGAGAGCCCAGGCCATCAAGCACCCGGACTCCAGGGGAAAATCATCTCCCTTCTGGCTCCCCCATCTGCTGAGAGCTACTTCTACTCAAAACAACCTTGCACTTACTCTCTAAGCCCACATATGATCTGATTCTTCCAGTACACCAAGGCAAGAACCCAGCATTCAGAAAGCCCTCTGTCCTTGTGATAAGGAAGGGGTCTGATTGAGCTGACTAACACAAGCACAGACGGCAAAATTAAAGGAGTGAAACCAAAAGAGCACCCTGTAACACACGCCCACTGGGGCTTTAGGAGCTGTAAACATTCACCCCTAGACACTGCCGTGGGGTCTGAGCCCATAGCCTGCGCGTCTGCATGCTCCCCTAGAGGTTTTGAGCAGCGGGGCACTGAAGAAGCGAGCCACCCCCCCATTGCACGCCCTGTGAGGGGAATAAGGGAACTTTTCCCGTTTCAACAGGACACGGAGGGAGAGGAATGGTGGGTGGGGGTGCCACAGATATGCAGGGTCTCGCAGACCAGGCAAACAGCTTTGATTTTTACTGAGTGTGATGAGAAGCCCGTGGTGTGCTCTGAGCAGTGGGATATCATCTGATTGACAAATTTACAAAAACCACTCTGCAGGCCTGAGACAAGGTCAGAGGCAAGAGGCCAGGTCTGGTCAGATCTGGTGAGGGGTGGTGGGGGCAGTGCAGGGAGGAGCCGGCAGGTGGGGAGGCCAGGTCTGGTCAGATCTGGTGAGGGGTGGTGGTCGGGGGGGCAGAGAGCAGCCAGCTGGTGGGGAGGAGGGGGCACCCTGGGTGTGCTCGGAAGGCAGGTATGGCAGGGTCTGCCGACAGAATGGACATGGGGGGACAGAAAGAAAAGGACCTAAATGGATAGTGGCCCCACAGCCACGCTGTAGGAACCATGGGAGGGTTCGCTCGAGGTGTGGGGTCCGGGCTGGGCTGGGAGGCCCTCAGGAGCCCGGCAGGCACCCACACTGCCACGTTTGGTCTTGTGCCAGTGCAGGTGGGATGAGAGTCCTGCTGGTCACAGGCAGGGCATGTCAGGGCAGAAACCCTAAAAGATTCACTGCCTTCCAGAAAACGCAGCGTAACGCAGAGACAGGTGTTCTCTGGAGTCAGCCAAACCGGGCTCAAACTCCACCCCACCATTCACCACAGTTGGGACTCGGGGAACCCCATCCAGCCTCTTCCAGCCTCATGAGCCCTCTGTGTGAAACTGAATCAATAACTCCCACTCGAATGGGTTGCTGAGAAAATGAAATATAGTGAGTGTGTTGTCTACTACCTGCTAATGCTCAGTATTTGTTGACAGGAAGTTGTGTCCCCTCTTCTAACACCGCTGTAACATGTAACGACTCAGAAAAACTCTCTCTTATGGCTGCTACGCATCCCTTTTCCTTTGACTCCCTTTGGTTCGAGTCTTGTTAAATGGATGGGAGAGCAGAAATACAACTGCCCTGAAATAAAACTTCATGTTCTTTATGGTAAAGATCAGAGAACAGGAGGCATTTTCAGTGGGCCTCTTAGAATCACTATAATAGGAAACATCCACCTTCAAAATGGAATAATAAAGTACAATTCCAAAAACTACTTCCCCTCATCTGAAAAAGAAACTTTTTAGGTTATCATTAATGAAAAATAACTTTAAAAAAATCATAAGTATATAAGAGAAAATTCTAAGTTGCTGGGCAGCTTATGGGAGAACAGTTAATGTATACTAGGGATCCCCTCCCACGTAACCTCTACAAACTACACACACAGCATTTTATGAACACGCTGAGTTATCTCAGAAGCATCCACTACCCACCATTTGAAGATGAAGAGAAATGAGGAAGTATGTTTTGCAGCATCCAGTGAGCCCTGGTGGGTTGAAGAAGGGCTGCAGCACAGAGCACAGATAACAAGGATATCAAAGTAAAACGTTGTGTTCCATCAACTGCACCAGGTAATTCTGCAATCTGGCCAGTTCATAATGACATTTTAAGTAGCTTTCAGTGCTCCAAGTGGGCTCTCATAAGGCAATTACACAAAATGTCAGGATATTAAATGTGTAAAGCCTGGAGTAAGAGATCAGCTCACATGACTCTGCATTCTCAACTGCCACAGCCAGGCCTATTGAAATTATATGTCATTGTAGGGCCTTCCAAACAAAATGGTACAAGCTTTAAACAATCAGCAACAGCCTGCAGATAACCTCACCACAACATTGTTTTCACAAAGACAATGGGAATCATGCACAACAGCTTTTGCTCCTAAGTGCCTTTACAACCATGTATATATGAAGGTACACAGTTAGCCACATCTGAACACCCATCATCACCATCAGTAGCACCACCATCACCAACACCATCATCACCATCATCATCACCATCACCATCAGCACCAATGCCATCACCATCACCATCAGCACTATCATCACCATCAACACCATCATCATTGCCATCATCACCACCACCATCATCACCATCAACACTATCATAACCATCAACACCATCATCATCACCATCATCACCATCAACACTATCATCACCATCACCATCAACACTATCAACACCATCATCATTGCCATCACCAATGCCATCATCACCATCAACACTATCATCACCGTCATCACCACCATCATCATCGCCAACATCACCAATGCCATCATCACCATCACTATCAGCACTATCATCACCATCAATACCATCATCACCATCACCATCAGCACTATCATCACCATCAACACCATCATCACCATCACCATCAACAGTATATCACCATCATCAACACCATCACCATCATCGCCATCATCACCATCACCATCAACACTATCATCACCATCATCACCACCATCATCATCAGCACTATCATCACCATTAACACCATCATCACCATCACCATCATCGCCATCATCACCATCACCATCATCATCACCATCAACACTATCATTACCATCATCAACACCATCATCATCACCACCACTATCACCATCACCCACCATCATGGGGAATGGACTGTGTTCCTTTGGTTTAGAGGACATACAGCCCATTTAATTGCTGGAGTCCAAAACTTGGGTATTTGCAGAGGAGTCAGGTAAATTCAGTAGGAGCTCATTATCGCATTCTCTCCTCATTTGGGCTTCCATAGGGAGAAACTGACATAATCATATGCCAGCATGTTGTCTATTTTCACTGGAAACAACACAAGTGTAGTAAAATATATTCTGCTTCCAATTTGAGGGGGTAAGGAATCACAGCTGAGTAGTGTGCATCTCTCCCTGACTAATGAAAAGTGCCCATGCTGCAGCCTGGGATGAAGCTTCTCCTGCACTGTCACACCGCAATATTTTGCACTCACAGGGCTCAGCATTCACCCAGTCTGACACTTTCTCTATTGAATGCAATACTGAGGCAAAGAAGAAAAAAATATATCAAATTAGCTCTGGCATTAATGACATGACTTCAGTGGGGTGTGGGGATTGGCAGTCAAATGGCTTTCTAAAGACTGCTTCCTTTAGGTTCATGTTAGTGTGAGTTTGCACACTCAGAACGTGAACTGACAGATGACAGGTAATGCAGCTCACCATGGACTGGGTGGCAGGTAAGACCAGAAGAGAAAATGTTTTACAGATGTCGGAGGGTTGGGACTTCGGAGCTGCCCACATTCGCTAAATGGGCTAAGCCGACATCTGTAGAAACGCCCTCTTAATGGGAACAGTTACCTCGAAAAGTTCTAGAAATGCCGGTGGAGAGGGCAGGTGAACACACAGCTGCAGTCAGACGCTTGGCATGATCAGACCCAAAGCAAACCAACTGCTGCATAGAGCGCCCTGGGGCTTCGAGCCCCCAGTTCCAGCCTGTGACGCGCTCACCTGTGGGAAGGGGAAAGGCTCCCCCAGCGCCTCCCTACACCTGCCCTGTGCCCTCAGAGCGGAAGCATCACCATGTAATCAGCGGTCTCCATTAACCAACAGCGTTCAGGTTGGAACTGGGGAGATTTGGAAAAGTGACAGGAAGGATGACATCATATGCAGAAGATGCTTACACAGCGGAGAGCACCCCTGTTCCATGTGGCTCCGGAAGGCCTCCGCATTGTGCTAACACAGTGGAGAGCACCCCTGTTCCATGTGGCTCCGGAAGGCCTCCACATTGTGCTAACACAGTGGACAGCACCCCTGTTCCATGTGGCTCTGGAAGGCCTCCGCATTGTGCTAACACAGTGGAGAGCACCCCTGTTCCATGTGGCTCTGGAAGGCCTCCGCATTGTGCTAACACAGTGGAGAGCACCCCTGTTCCATGTGGCTCTGAAAGGCCTACCCATTGTGCTTACACAGCGGACAGCATCCCCATTCCATGTGGCTCTGGAAGGCCTCCCCATTGTGCTTACATAGCAGACAGCACCCCTGTTCCATGTGGCTCTGGAAGGCCTACCCATTGTGCTTACACAGCGGACAGCACGCCTGTTCCATGTGGCTCTGGAAGGCCTCCGCATTGTGCTTACACAGCAGACAGCATGCCTGTTCCATGTGGCTCTGAAAGGCCTCCGCATTGTGCTTACACAGCAGACAGCATGCCTGTTCCATGTGGCTCTGGAAGGCCTACCCATTGTGCTTACACAGCGGACAGCACCCCCATTCCACGTGGCTCTGGAAGGCCTACCCATTGTGCTTACACAGCGGACAGCACCCCCGTTCCATGTGGCTCTGGAAGGCCTACCCATTGTGCTTACACAGCAGACAGCATCCCCATTCCATGTGGCTCTGGAAGGCCTCCCCATTGTGCTTACATAGCGGACAGCACGCCTGTTCCATGTGGCTCTGAAAGGCCTACCCATTGTGCTTACACAGCAGACAGCATCCCCGTTCCATGTGGCTCTGGAAGGCCTCCCCATTGTGCTTACGCAGCAGACAGCACGCCTGTTCCATGTGGCTCTGGAAGGCCTCCCCATTGTGCTTACACAGCAGACAGCACCCCTGTTCCATGTGGCTCTGGAAGGCCTCCCCATTGTGCTAACACAGCGGAGAGCACCCCTGTTCCATGTGGCTCTGAAAGGCCTACCCATTGTGCTTACACAGCAGACAGCATCCCCATTCCATGTGGCTCTGGAAGGCCTCCCCATTGTGCTTACATAGCGGACAGCACGCCTGTTCCATGTGGCTCTGGAAGGCCTCCCCATTGTGCTAACACAGTAGAGAGCACCCCTGTTCCATGTGGCTCTGGAAGGCCTCCCCCTTGGAGCCATGGCAGAAGGTGGTGGGAGGAAAACCTCAGGGGTTGGGCAGTGGCAGTGAGGTGCCTTTAGGTGCCCTACCAATTCCCAGTCAGACAGAGGCAAATTTCAACCCAATTCTCAAAGTAAAAATCTTTCCAGCAAATGCAGCTGGCTTACAGCAGCATGGACCTGGCAGGAAAGCAGTGACCTCAGAGGTGTTTAAGCAGTCTGTAAGGACATCAGCCAAACACCGGGGAAGAGATTTCTCACATGGGGGCAGTTTATGACTCTTACTTCTCTCAAATCTGAAAGCAGTGACTCTGCACTAGTGCAGAAGTTGGGGAGCCTCCTCCCCCTGGGAGAAGACATGAGCTGGGTGGAGCCGAGCAGTGCAGGTCCAGGGCTGCCAGCCACATGCAGGTCCGGGGCTGCCAGCCACACACAGCCGCTGCCACCCCGCACTGGGCGCATCCACGTCAGGGTTGCTGAGCAGGTGGGTGTGTCCTCAAGGTGCAGTGAGAGGAACCCTATTCCCGCTATATAAGCCACAGAGTGACCCCCCCAGCACCCCTGGGTGCCCTCTCCTGCGCCTGCTCCCCTGGGAGACAGTGCGCTGCTGCTGACTCCACAGTGTGCTGACGCACAGGAAGAAAGGCCTCAGGCGGTGCACACTGAGCGCAGGACTGTTTCGCTAGGATGAAAGGCACTTTGATAACATAGGTGCCTTCTCCTCCTGCTTTAGAGGGTGCTCGTGAACTCCAGCCAGGGGCATGGATCCGAGATTAAGAATTTATCAGTGGCTTCCTCCTGGAGCAGCCTGTGAGAGGCGGCCTCTGTGTGCCAGTGATTAGGTGGCCAATTCTCTTCTAACTTTTTTTTTTTTATGCCAAGAGGCATGCTTGGGTTTAGAGCACTGAGCAGCACTGGGATGCATTCAAATATGAATGAATTTCTTCAAAAATGAAAAGGCAGCAGATGCTTCAAGTGAAAATGACCCCAAAAGTGTGGGCATATTTTCTCCAAAGTGACAGAAGCATTGGCATCAGTTTTTTTCTGTGTTATAATCTACTGCTGTCACCGTGAAAAGTCAAAGCTTTGGTTCAGTGCCCTCCTGAGACTGGGCTGTGGGGAACACGCCCTTCTCTGTGAGGGTTTTCAGGCTGGGATTCTCACCACCAACACGACAAGGAAGTGGGCACCCCACCAGCCAACGCAGGACCTCAGGGTCACGGAAGGCTCGAAGGAGAAGAGGACCAGAACACGCTTATTTTGGATGAGGGGAGAGAACTGGGAGCCCATGTGATTGGCCAGGACTTCGCAAGTGCTTTCTGAGTGAATGAGTGAACTCAAGAGAATCAGGAGCCCGTGTCATTGGCTGGGACTTCGCAAGTGCTTTCTGAATGAATGAGTGAACTCGGGAGAATCAGGAGCCCGTGTGATTGGCCGGGACTTCGCAAGTGCTTCCTGAATGAATGAGTGAACGCGGGAGAATCAGGAGCCCATGTGATTGGCCGGGACTTTGCAAGTGCTGTCGGAATGAATGAGTGAACTCGGGAGAATCAGGAGCCCGTGTGATTGGCCGGGACTTTGCAAGTGATTTCTGAATGAATGAGTGAACTCTGGAGAATCAGGAGCCCATGTGATTGGCCGGGACTTTGCAAGTGCTTTCTGAATGAATGAGTGAACTTGGGAATAACCACGCGAAGCGTTGCATGGCTGGAGAGTTGCACGGCGGGCAGCAGAAACAAGTTCTTCCAGCTTCCACATGAGTTTCCCAGTGCACTTCCCACATGAACACCACGGGCCCCATCTTAGGACAGAGGCTGGCTGGGTGGAGACCCGTGATTACCTTGGCCATACAAGCGATAGTATAATAAGACACCTGAATAGAAGAAATATCAGGTATGTTGGGATGAGGTTGCAATGTGAAATTCAGAACCAAAAGTCAGCCATCATGATGTGAATTAGGGACTTGTAATTCCCATCCAGGCTCTGGAGGGCGCAGAACCAAGATGATGAAAGAAAGGGTTCTAACAGGTTGGTTACCGGTTTTGCTTCCCATTCAGTGTGGCTGTTGTTTGATCAATGAGCAAGGATTACAATAGTGGACACCCCACACATTATTTGTCATTGGTTCATTTAGAAAACGGTGTCTGATGCATCTCCTAAAGTGATTTCCAAAACGCTTTTGCTGTCATCAGAGTCTTGAGCTGAAAGTATGGCATTACACAAGTACCATATCTATATGAAAAAAAATTACAGCACTGATGAAAGAAAGCAAAAGTAAAGAAATGGAGAAGCAGCGTATAAATATTACATGCTCATGGCTAGCAGGACATGGGTTTGGATCATAATCTCAAAAGATACAGTCCCAATTGCCATAATCCCAAATAGTGAAATCCCCAAATATCTGAATATCAAAATCTCTAAATAGAGTCTAAATCCAAAAGTCTAGTGTTGCTAATGTTTAAAATCCCCTAAATCATAATCACAGGAGAGTTGCATCCTGCTGGGTGGAGCTATTAGCTTATTATTGTCTTTATTTGGAAATTAAGCATAATTTAAGGAGTTGTGTGTGAGTGCCAAGTTGACAAGGGGTGAAACTGTAGACTTCGTTTTAAGTGTCAACTTGACTGGGTTAAGGAATACCTAGAAATCCAGTAAAGCTTCATTTTGGGTGTTTCTGGGAGGTGTCTCCAGGGAGATTGGGGTGGAGTCTGAGAGGGCTGGGGGAAGGTCTGCCTCAGTGTTGGTGGGCGGGCACTGTCCAAACAGCTGGGGCCCAGAGAGAACAAACACAGAGGGTGAATTAGGCTCCCTCTGAGTGCTGGGGCAGACTTTCCTTCTGCTGCCCTGGACATCAGAGCTCCAGGTTTGCCGGCCTTTGGACTCCAGGACCCACACCAGCCGTCCCTAGGTCTTCAGACTGAGAGTTACACCATCAGCTTCCCTGGTTCTCAATGCAAAAACACTGCAACTTCCTCAATAAATGAAGAATGTCCTTTTTGTACATCTGCATTTGCGAAAGATACAATTTCTTGAGATCTCAGCTCTTCGACTGTTTATGCAGCAGTGACCCATCAGGGTTTTCGACTCATCTCGTCAAAAGCCTTAGGTTGTTCATCAGGGTATTTCAGATGCCTGCAGTTATACAGCTGGGTGCACACAATTACCAAGCAGAGTGACATGCTTTTATACATCTCCCTTCCTGACCTATGTCTTCATAAACACGGTTCATCTGCTCATAACTGTGATGCCCATGCAACTGTTGTCAAGATATCTGAGGGCTTATGTCTGCAAAAATACGAATGTTATTATTGCTTATTTTATTGTGTAAAATGGCCTATGAAGTGTTTTGTCACGATTTTATATGTTTTGCAAATAAATTCCCTTTTAAAAATGTAAATAAATGTCTTTTAAATAATTTTTTCCAGAATTACATTTTTGGGATTTTGATATTTTGAGACTGTGATTTTCAGGATTTTAGGGACCTTAGGGATTTTGATATTTCAGGATCTTAACATTCAGAACTATGGCATTCAGGATTGTGTCTTTCAGGATTATGACTGGCTCCCAAAGACTCAATATTGTCAGCATGTCAGTTCTCCAACTTGATCTATGGATTTAATGAAATCCCAGTCAAAATCCCAGCAAGTCATTTTTTGGATACAAGCAAGTTTATTCTAAAGTTTATATGGAGAGGCGAGTGACCCAGAATAGCCAACACAATACTGAAGAAGAACAAAGGCGGAGGACAACAGCACCCATCATTAGGACGCACTACACCCATTGTTATGACTCACTCCAGCTCCACAGGAATCCAGGTAGGGTGGGGTTGATGACACAGACAAACAGATCAATGAAACAGAACAGAGAGCCCAGACATGGGTCCACATACATGAGGTCAGCCGAGCTTTGAAAAGGAGCAAAGGTGATGCTATGGAGAAAGGATCGCCTCTTAACAAATGGTGCTGGACAACTGGATGTCCACATGTACAGAAACAATTCCAGATGCAGACCTTACACCCTTCACAACTAACTCAGAATGGGTCACGGACCTCATTATAAAATGAAAAACCATAAAACTCCTTAAAGGTAAGAGAGGAGAAACTCTGGATGACCTTGGGTTTGGTGATGACTTTTTAAAATCCAACACCAAAGGCAAAATCCATGAATAAAATAATTGGTAAGCTGGACTTCATTAAAATAAAAACTAATGCTCTGCAAAAGATGCTGTCAAGAGAATGAAAAGACAAGCCACAGACTGGGAGAAAATGTTTACAAAAGACATATCTGATATCTGATAAAGGACCAATATCTAAAATATTCAAGAACTTTACAAACTCAACAATAAGAAAACAAACAGCCTAATTAAAACATGGCCCAGGCCGGGCGCGGTGGCTCACGCCTGTAATCCCAGCACTTTGGGAGGCCGAGGTGGGCGGATCACGAGGTCAGGAGATCGAGACCACGGTGAAACCCCATCTCTACTAAAAATACAAAAAAATTAGCCGGGCGCAGTGGCGGGCGCCTATAGTCCCAGCTACTCGGGAGGCTGAGGCAGGAGAATGGCGTGAACCCAGGAAGCGGAGCTTGCAGTGAGCCGAGATTGCACCACTGCACTCCAGCCTGGGCGACAGAGTGAGACTCCATCTCAAAAAAAAAAAAAAAAACATGGCCCAGAGACCACCACAGACACCTCACCACAGAAGATACACAGAGGAAAACAAGCATGTGAAGATGCTCTGCTTCCTCCATCATCAGGGAAATGTGAATGAAAATGACAACGAGACACCACCACACACCTCTCAGAAGGGCCGGAACCCAGGACATCGACAACACCCAATGCAGGTGAGGATGTGGAGCAACAGCAGCTCATTCACTGCTGGTGACACGCAGAATGCAGAATGCCACAGCCACTGGGGAAGACAGTTTGGTGGCTGCTTCCAAAACCAAACATTCTCTTACTATGTGATCCAGTGATTACACTCCTTGGTACTTAACCAGTAGAAGTTAAAGACTTATACCCACACAAAAACCTGCATGAGGGTGCTTATGGCAGCTTTATGAATAATTGCCAATACATGGAAGCAACCAAGATGTTCCTCGGTAGGCAAATAAACTGTGGCCCATCTATACAATGGAGTGTTATGGATTATAATGTAATAATACAATACTATTCAGCACTAAAGAGAAATGAGCCATCGAGCCATGAAAAGATGGGGGAATCTTCAAGGCATGTGACCCATCTGAAAAGGCCACATATTGTAAGGTTCCAACTCCAGGACATTCAGGAAAAGGCAAACTATGGAGACAGCAACAAGGTCCGTGGTTGCCAGGTCTCGAGTGGGGAAACTGGAGATGCTGAACTAGATGAGCCCCCAATTCCTTCACCAGCCACTGCACGTCACCTGTTGTCCTGCACGTCACCTGCTGTCCTCCCCGTCACCCCACCTTAGATAGGCCTTCCACTGAACCTGCTTTAAAGCTCTTTGAAAGGAGACCAGATGTGAATTATGAATAAGTGAAGGAAGAGAGTCTCTTTTTAAAGCTTTTACCAGGTGAACTTTTGTCATATGCGTTCAGCCCGCAGCCTCGTTGACTGACTGCTTCTTTGGGAGCAGGTACGCGTGGGTCTTCTCTCCCACTCTCTGAAGACTAAACAGCAAGGGTCTCATGTTGGACCCGACCGTGCGACAGGAGGGTGGCCCTGTTCTCCGACCTGTAAAGAAGTTTTCTGTTCCCTGGCATTATCGCAGGGTCCTCCCTTCCTGCTCGGGTGCAGTTGCTCTTTGTGTGTTGAGAATGTCTGTCTAGCTAGGGCCTCTTATCTTCAGAAATCATTCGATGTCTGGATTTGCTTTAGAACCATCCCAGGGCAGAGCAGGGGGCTGTAGTGGGCGCAGAGGAGCATCAGGAAAGCCTGAGAGTCACCACTTGTGGGAGACAAGTGATGCCTGTACGGGGTTCTCAATATTCTCTGTATATTTCATAGGTGATGCCTATACCGGGTTCTCAATTCTCTCTATTTCTTAGGTGACGCCTGTACGGGGTTCTCAATATTCTCTGTGTGTTTCATAGGTGATACCTGCACGGGGTTCTCAATTCTATTTCATAGGTGACGCCTGTACGGGGTTCTCAATATTCTCTGCGTGTTTCATAGGTGACGCCTGCACGTGGTTCTCAATATTCTCTGCATGTTTCATAGGTGACGCCTATACCAGGTTCTCAATATTCTCTGCGTGTTTCATAGGTGACGCCTGTACCGGGTTCTCAATATTCTCTGCGTGTTTCATAGGTGACGCCTGCATGGGGTTCTCAATATTCTCTGCATGTTTCATAGGTGACGCCTGTACCGGGTTCTCAATATTCTCTGCGTGTTTCATAGGTGACGCCTGCATGGGGTTCTCAATATTCTCTGCATGTTTCATAGGTGACGCCTGTACCGGGTTCTCAATATTCTCTGCCTGTTTCATAGGTGACGCCTGTACCGGGTTCTCAATATTCTCTGCGTGTTTCATAGGTGACGCCTGCATGGGGTTCTCAATATTCTCTGCATGTTTCATAGGTGACGCCTGTACTGGGTTCTCAATATTCTCTGCGTGTTTCATAGGTGACGCCTGAACAGGGTTCTCAATATTCTCTGCGTGTTTCGTAGGTGATACCTGTACGGGGTTCTCAATTCTCTCTTCTTATTTCATAGGTGATCAATATTCTCTGTGTATTTCATAGGTGACGCCTGTACGGGGTTCTCAATATTCTCTGTATATTCATAGGTGGCGCCTGTACGGGGTTCTCAATATTCTCTGTATATTTCATAGGTGGCGCCTGTACGAGGTTCTCAATATTCTCTGTATATTTCTTAGGTGACGCCCGTATGAGGTTCTCAATTCTCTCTGCTTATTTCATAGGTGACCAATATTCTCTGTGTATTTCATAGGTGATGCCTGTACCGGGTTCTCAATTCTCTCTATTTCATAGGTGACGCCTGTACGGGGTTCTCAATTCTGTTTCATAGGTGACACCTGTACGGGGTTCTCAATATTCTCTGTATATTTCGTAGGTGACGCCTGTACGGGGTTCTCAATTCTCTCTGCATATTTCATAGGTGATCAATATTCTCTGTGTATTTCATAGGTGATACCTGCATGGGGTTCTCAATTCTCTCTGCGTATTTCCTATTTGCCGTTTTACATGAGGCTTTTCTAAAGCGCACGGTGCAGTCAGGAAGACAGTTTTTATCAGAATATCACCAGCATTGCAGGGTAGCTCAGGAAGAATGCCACGCACATTGTGTAACTCGTAGGGATCACGGGAGAGTGGAGAGAGCACGGTCAGGTCGCTTGTTCCGAAGATCCACACCCTGGGGTGTGGGAGGAACAAGAAGGCGCCAAGGCAGGGAGGTGAAGCTCCCCGGGTGCATAAGAAAGGCACACAGAACAGGAGCGCATAGAAACGGCTCGCAGAGGAGGAGCGTGAGCCTAGGAAAGGCACACAGAGCAGGAGGGTGCGTAGGAAGGGCACGCAGAGCAGGAACGCGAGCGTAAGAAGGGCGCGCAGAGCAGGAGCGCGCGCGTAGGAAGGGCGCGCAGAGCAGGAGCGCGCGCGTAGGAAGGGCGCGCAGAGCAGGAGCGCGCGCGTAGGAAGGGCGCGCAGAGCAGGAGGGTGCGTAGGAAGGGCACGCAGACCGGGAGCGCGCGCGTAGGAAGGGCTCGCAGAGCGGGAGCGCGCGCGTAGGGAGGGCTCAGAGTGGGAGCGCGCGCGTAGGGAAGGCACGCAGAGCAGGAATGCGTCCTATTCTCTCTGTGAGCTCACCCTCACGCGGCTCTCCAGCTGGGTTTCCCTCCCTGTGATGGGGGGGCGAGGATGTTTATTGCTTTCTGTTCCCAGTAATGACAGAGGTGAATGGGGCTTTTTAAGCTGTGGGAGATGGCATAGGAGAGAGAAAAGGGAGGTTAGAGAAGGAAGAGGACGACCCAACGTGACCCACTAGAAGGAGTATAGAGGTGGGAGAAGGCAGGTAGAGGGGCAGCCAGTGCCGGGGAGGGGCACGGAAGGCTGAGATGAGAAGCTGAAGGTCACCTCAGCCATGTATTCACCGCCTGTGGCCAAGGGCTGAGGCCACACTGAGCTGGAGGAGAACAGGAAGCTCGGCAGCTACACGGACCCAACGTCGCAAGTGAAGACCCCCTGATAGCGTCCAGTACCTACAAGAGCGCAGGAGGCAGTGAAGACCCCTGATGGTGTCTAGTACACAAAGAGGACAGGAGGCAGTGAAGACCCCCGATGGTGCCTAGTACCCACAAGAGGCAGTGAAGACCCCCTGATAGCGTTCAGTACCCACGAAAGCGCAGGAGGCAGTGAAGACCCCTGATGGTGTCTAGTACACAGAGTGCAGGAGGCAGTGAAGACCCCCGATGGTGTCTAGTACCCACACAATGCAGGAGGCAGGACCATCAAGAAAAGGGGTTTCTCGGAGTAGAGCATGGCTTAGAACAGAGAAGACGTCGCCCCAGAGGGAGAGGTGCTGGAGGGAAAGTGGCCACTCCAGGCGGGCAGCTCCCGTAGCAAACAGCACCATCAATGCTCCAGCAGCACTCACTCAAGTGCAGCATCGGCCTCTTCCGCCGTCCTTCTCCTCCAAGACAGGAACAAGGAGAAAACATCGGTAATGGTCACACGTCCTTCCCTCTAATTGCAATTTCACATTCCTTCTATTTAAAAACTGCCATAATGGCTGCATGAACAAAGAAAGAGCAAGGGCAGGAGAGCTCCTGGCTGCAGACAGCGGAGAAGCTGATACTCGCTCTCAGCGGCTCCCATTCAGCCTTCACTTAAGGAGCAGAGAGCGCTCACATAACGCGATGCTCAGGCAATGTTTGTGAAATTTTAGTATTTGTTATCTCCAAAAGGGAAGTCATGTTTTATCAGAACCCACCGCAGGATGGTCCTGGTAAAAGGCTGTTGGGAAATAAATGGGTCGGAGCCTTCTCCATATCACAGAGTCACAGGAACCCGCAAACGCCCTTCTCCCCTGGGCCCGCCCTGACGTGGGTTAACTCAGGTAGCGACACCGGAAGCCACGGTCTTGGCACAGCAGTCACCTCGAGGCCGACACTGTTCACCTAGTGCATGGTGAGCAGCATGAAATCCAGACAGGGGGCTTCGGAGGATGTGGCAAACCGCCATAAATATGGTCTACGGCCACATGCGGGGCCACAGGGAGAGGTGAGTTCAGCGACAAAGGACACTGGACTTAACGTGTTCAGAGTCAATTTTCCAAAACAGATATGGACGACACAAGCTGTGGGCCAGACACAAGCTTCAAGCCATGTTGCCCGCCCCATCTATCAGCTTCAGCAGTAAAATTGTGAAATCATAAAATCTGGGGAAGGGATGAACAAGAAGTGAGAAGGGAACACGCACTGTCCCCAGACCCTCAGGATCATCGCCTCCTCCCCCTGGCCGCCGCGTTTCCTGTCCTCACACCCTCAGGATCACCTCCTCTCCCACTGGCCGCTGTATTCACTGTCCTCACACCCTCAGCAGCGCCTTCTCCATCCCACTCTCAGGATCACCTCCCGCCTCTCACTGGCCACTGCGTTCCCAGGACGTGAAATGACCACATACTCCTTCCCAGCACAGAGAGGGTATGAGGGCCGAAGGGACCCTTCCCTACATGGTGCCCCATTCCTGCCGTGCGTCCTCGGGGGAGTGCGGTGTGCAGACCCCACGTGTGGGAAGAGCATGGTGCGTCTGTCACTGGGAGGGGCTGGACAGAGGACAGTCAGCAAACAAGAAACACCAAGCGGGGCCGGCTCACCATCGCCTGTGCTGGAGGGGTCTTCGGGATCTCCCAGAGGTGAAGGCCACTTCTGGGGGGCGGCTGGTGCCAGCAAGGGCCTGGGCATTCTTGAGGGTGCACGCAGAAGGTACTGTGGCTCCAGGCTGCCCTCCCCGGGGGGAGCTGGGGGCCTCTGGGCAGCATAGGCACCGAGGGCCGCCATCAGATGGTGTCTGTCCACACCACTGTCCACCTTAGGGCTGAGCTCGTCTGGCTGGAGCTGGCCGAGGGTCCGTGGCAGGAGGTCCTCACGGAGCTGGGTCCGGGGCCCGGGAGGGTAGGTCAGCGCAGACGTGTGGGCCACATAGGTCAGGATGCTCTCGGAGAAGCGGTCGTCACCCTGAAGGAAAGGAGAGCAAAACAAGGCAAGAGTCGCATTTCCATCATCAGCTGGGGGCACCAAGATGCCCTTCAGTCTCAGTTTTCAAGGTCCTAAACAGCCCTGGGGGTACAAAGATGCCCTTCGGTCTCAGGTTCAAGGTCCTAAACAGCCCTGGACATCTCTGAAATGTAAAGCCAAAACAGGACTCTCATTTTCACACTGACCAACCCAGGTCCCTAGTTCATATTTGTTCCTGCATTATTTTTAATAACAGCTTTATGGAGATAATTCACCCACATCAGCAGTTTTTAGTGTATTCAGAGTTGTGAGACATCACTACTAAGTCCAGAACATCCGCATCACCCAAAAAGAGACTTTGCAGTGTTCCCGTTCCTCCTTCCCACCCTGACACTGCTCATTCGCTTTCAGTCTCTATGGAGGAGTCTCTTCTGGACGTTTGGTGTAAATGGAATCACACCGTGTGTGGCATCTGTGCCTGGCTCATTTCCCTAAGCATAATGTCCTCAGGTGCACCCATGCTGATGCTGGGGCATGGGCCAGGACATCCTTCCTCTTTCAGGCAAGTACTATCCCACTGCATGTATATCCCACATTTTAAAAATTCACCTATCAGTTGATGGACATTTGCTTTTTTCTACCTTTTGGCTATTTTGAATAATGCTGCTATGAGTATTCATTTATGAGTCTGTGTATAAATGTGTTTTCAATTCTCTTGGGTTTATTCGACGATATTACATGGTAACTCAACATTTAACTGACTGAGGAACTCCCAAGCTGTTTTCCAGCACAGCAGCACCACAAACAATCTCACCAGTAATGGATGCAGATGCCAGTTCCTCTGCATCTTTGCCAACACTTGCTACTTTCCTTCTGTTTTTACTATGGTTGTCCTAGCGGTTGGAAAGCAATACCATGCTGTGTCACTTGCATAATGCACTGAGCCTAGTATGTCCTGCACCTGGAGCCTCCAACTCAGCTTTAACTAAAGGTCCTTTGCACGGCAGCTTGGAGTTACTGCATTCACAGCAATGAGAGGAGCTGCTCCCAGACACATTGATGAGGCTCGGCGGTGCCTCCCTGGTGGCTAATGATGCTGCATCTTTGTGTGCCCTTATTGACCACTCCTACATCTTCTCTGAAGAAATGTCTGTTTGTATTTTTTGCCTGCACTGGTTTTTATTTTAACCCTGAAAAGCTGCTCCCCAGTAGCTGAATCTCTCTTTCAGCAACCCTCAGCAGAGGCCTCAAGTGCCTTGTCTGGCGGTCTTCATTCCAACTTCTTTACTGATGACTTGAAACATGTTTGCTGCCTGCTCTTTTAACTGTAACGTGCTGCAGCAGAGAAGATGCCAGGGTCTCTTGTTCGATAATTACCTATCACATCATTTACTAGTCAATGCCCTGGCTAACAGTCTTTCATGGGATTTCTGTCTATATTTTCTCCTCACTCATTTAGTAAAATTCCGTAAGAGGACATGTCCTCATCACACTTTGTGTCACTAGATAAACCAAGGCCCAGCTGTCCTCACCTCTAGGGCAGCTGTAAAAATGTGAAAAGTCCCCACATTCTACCTCTGACTTGGGCTTCATCAAAATGTCATGGACAAGCTGAGTATGAATAATTTCCAGCTTAGAGACTTTCGAATCCTGGACACACACGCTGAGCTCCCTGGAGGCGTGCATGGGTGTGCGGACACCCCAGTTTAAATCCCATCCATTCATATTTTCTACTTGCACCTCCTTGGGGCACATGATCAATGTTGTGTCAGTGGAGGTGGACACCTCAGCACTAGCTAAGGGTGTGCAGCCATCACTGACAGTAAGGTAAGGGGGTCCAGCTCCTGAGTCTGGCTATTTCCGAAAATATTTGTGTTCATCTTCTGGGTTAGATTTTTGAGTAGCAACCTGGGAGTTGGGAAGTGGGTTGATATAGGTTGGGGTTGTTTGGTTTTTGTGGGTTTTTTGAGACAGAGTCTCCCTCTTTCACCCAGGCTGGAGTGAAGTGGCACAATCTCAGCTCACTGCAACCTCTGCCTCCTTGGTTCATGCAGTTCTTATGTCTCTGCCTCCCAAGTAGCTGGGACCACAGGAACACACCACCATACCTGGCTGCTTGTGTGTGTGTGTGTGTGTGTGTGTGTTTTAGTAGAAATGGGGTTTTACTATGTTGGCCAGGCTGGTCTCGAACTCCTGGCCTCAAGTGATCCGCCTGCCTCAGCCTCCCAAAGTGCTGGGATTACAGGCGTGAGCCACCGCACCTGGCCAGGTTGAATTAGGTTCTAATTTCAGTTCTCATATATGAACTTGGGTAAATTACTTGACCCCTAAAGACTCAATTTTCTTCTGTCAAAAAAGGAAATCAGACATTATCTCTAAGACTTTTTTTTTCTTTTGAGACGGAGTCTCTCACTGTCGCCCAGGCTGGAGTGCAGTGGCACGTCTCGGCTCACTGCAACCTCCACCTCTGGGGTTCAAGCGACTCTCCTGCTTCAGCCTCCTGAGTAGCTGGGATTACAGGTGCCCTTCACCACGCCCTGCTAATTTTTGTATTTTTAGTAGAGATGGGGTTTCGCCATGTTGGCCAGGCTGGTCTCGAACTCCTGACCTCAAGTGATGGGCCTGCCTTGGCCTCCCAAAGTGCTGGGATTACAGTCATGAGCCACTGTGCCCAGCCATTATCTCTAAGATATTTTAATTATTATTTCTAAAGTGATGTGACTATAGCTATCATCCAAATTGCTTAAATTTGTCCAAGGACTAGCTGAAATCAACTATTCTTCCCTTAAGAAAGAGAATATGTGAGAGGGCAAGAGCGTGAGAAAGAGCGAGAGCGAGCGAGAGACAGTGAATGCCACCACAACAAACAGCCCCTCCAGCAGCTTCCCACAAATTGGGTGTAAGTGTCAATCTCCAGCTCAGCCTGCACTCCCTCTTGCAAAGGCTGTCTCTGAACACCTGGTCAGCCACCGTGCTGGGGGGTGGGGATCTGTGTCCACATCCCTCGTTATGTGCCTGCAAGTGGCTTTCCCCTCATTGCTATGAATGCAGTAACCTGGAGCTTCCACGCAAAGGGCCTTTAATTAAAGTTGAGTTGGAAGCTCCAGGTGCAGGACTGACTAGGTTCAGTGCATTACACAATCACAGCAGAGTGTGATCTGTGCAGTAGACTTGGATAAACAATCTATTTTTGGTTTATGTTCTGAATCAAATTAAGGTGAAGAGGAAAAAGAATATTTCAGTAGTTAGCACAAACAACAGAGCCTGTAGAAATAATAGCAAACATCGGTTTTTGCAAGCCACTCCGGCTACTCAATAGATGATTGCAGACGCTGGGGTTTTTCTCACCAAGGTGAGGTGACCATCCCATAACCAAGAGGGCCTGAGAGTTGGGAACATGGGCCGTAAAGAAAAGTATTCTCACGCTGACTGGCTCTTTCATGGTTTGAGGTCCACAAGGAAAAGGAACTGGCTCTGGAGCTGCCTGGGTTTAAACTACCACCAATGCTACGAGCTTAGTGACCTTTGCTTCAGCACACTATTTAAGTCATCTGTAAAACAAGGATAATAATAATAGTATCTGGCACGGAAGTGTTAATGGCTATGACTACTACTATTATTACTATTATTTACTTTACCTTATTATCCTTCATATATATACATACATATAAATACACATACATATATATACACATACATATAAATACACATACATATATATATATATATATATATACACATTTTTTTAAGACATAGTCTCGCTCTGTAACCCATGCTGGAGGGAAATGGCGTGATCTTGGCTCACTGCAACCTCCACCTCCTGGGTTCAAGTGATTCTCCTGCCTCAGCCTCTTGAGCAGCTGGGATTACAGGCATGCGCCACCAGGCCCAGCTAATTTTTTTGCATTTTTAGTAGAGATGGGGTTTCACCATGTTGGTCAGGCTGGTCTCAAACTCCTGACCTCAAGTGATCTGCCCGCCTTGGTCTCCCAAAGTGCTGGGATTACAAGCGTGAGCCACCATGCCCAGCCTATACCTTCATATTCTTTAAAGCAGTCAGGAAATCCACATCTCAACTGAGAAGGAACTATCCAATTAGACTTTTTCTTCTACTCTCAGCTCTGAGTTTAAAATTCTGTGACTCATTTTCAAACCCCCTGTTGTGAAGATGTTTTTAGTCTCAGTTCAACATACCAATGAAGGGAGGTTTCCTAAGACAATGTGGAATAATTTTTAAGACCATAGCTGCCCAAACCTGGAAATTAGCAGCCTAAAGGCATAGAAATGGACTAATTTCCAGTACATGCGATGGACATTCCTGTGCATGAAGTCTTCAAACTATGTGTAAGAGAAATCCAGCTGAGCATCTCTGGGGTAGCCCAGCTGTGGATATGAAGCATTCGAGAGCTTCTGCCAAAGTCTGATGATGTTTAAGCTGACATGATATTCTACTGGGAATATTCTTCAACCCACTGCATTTCCATATGACGAGAAGCAGAACCCACTCGCCCACACACTGAAAAAGCCAGCAGGAAAGAAGGCTCACTGAAAGACTGGCCCAATCCTGTCAGTTCTGTGTAACTTGTGTAAGTTTGGACCAGTTATCTAACCTCTTGAAGTCTCATTTTCACCACCTGCAAAACTAGAAAAATAATTCTGTTTTCTTTAAAAGCCACTGTGAGGATTAGGGAGAGTATAGGTAAAAGTGCCTTGCTCAGCACACAACTCAGAGGAGGAACTTGATAAATGGCAGTCATCAGCAGTATCATTATCACCATTAGTGTCACTGCCACCATCCACAACAGCATCCCCACCATCGTCATCTTTACCATCCACAGCACCATCCCTACCATCATCACCCTCACCATCAGCATCATCCCACCATCAATAGCAGCATCCCCACCATCATCACTTCCACCATCAACAACAGCATCTCCACTATCTCCACCATCAGCAGCAGCATCTCCACTATCTCCACCATCAACAGCAGCATCTCCACTATCTCCACCATCAACAACAGCATCTCCACTATCTCCAACAGCATCCCCACCATCACCATCCCACCATCCACAGCAGCATCCCACCATCATCATCTTCACCATCATCATCTTCACCATCCACAGCAGGATCCCCACCATCATCTTCACCATCCACAGCAGGATCCCCACCATCATCTTCACCATTCACAGCAGCATCCCACCATCATCATCTTCACCATCAGCATCATCCCACCATCCACAGCAGCATCCCAACCATCATCATCTTCACCATCCACAGCACCATCCATACCATCATCACCTTCACCATCAGCATCATCCCACCATCAATAGCAGCATCCCCACCATCATCACTTCCACCATCAACAGCAGCATCCCCACCATCATCATCACCCCATCATCAACAGCAGCATCCCACCAATATCATCTTCACCATCCATAGCAGGATCCCCACCATCATCACCCCAATCATCAACAACAGCATCTCCACTATCTCCACCATCAATAATAGCATCCCATCACCACCATCACCACCAGCGTCCCCACCATCATCATCACCCCATCATCAACAGCAGCATACACACCATCATCACCCTCACCATCAGCATCATCCCACCATCAATAGCAGCATCCCCACCATCATCACTTCCTATTGGGGGAACCAGCCCCCAATATTTCAACACAGGGTCTTTTCTATTTTCCCTAAGTGTTGGCCAGTCTGAGAAATAAAGAAAAAGAGTACAAAGAGGTAAATTTTACAGCTGGGCCTTCAGGGGTAACATCACATATTGGCAGGTTCTGTGATGCCCACCTGAGCCACAAAACCAGCAAGTTTTTATTAGGGATTTCAAAAGGGGAGGGGTGTACAAATAGGGAGTAGGTCACAGGGATCACATGCTTCAGAGGGCAATAAAAATCACAAGGCAGGGGGTGAAATTAGAATTACTGATGAGTGTCCCACTGGGCATGCATTGTCTTGATAAACATCTTAACAGGAAACAGGGTTCGAGAGCAGACAACTGGTCTGACTAGAATTCACCAGGCTGGAATTTCCCAATCCTGGTAAGCCTGAGGGCACTGCAGGAGACCAGGGAGAATTTCATCCCTTATCTTCAACTGCATAAGACAGACACTCCCAGAACAGCCATTCATAGACCTACCCCTGAGAATGCATTCCTTCCCCAGGATTATTCCTTGCTGGGAAAAGAATTCAGCAATATTTCTCCTACTTGCTTTCTGCAAGAAGAAAAATAAGGCTCTATTCTGCCTGACCCCGCAGGCAGTCAGACCTTAAGGTTATCTTCCCTTGTTCCCTGAAGATCGCTGTTGTTCTGTTCCTTTTCAGGGTGCCCTGATTTCATATTGTTCAAACACACGTTTTACAATTTGTACCGTTAATGTAATCATCACAGGATCCCGAGGTGACATACATCCTCAGCTTACGAAGATGACGGGATTAAGAGATTAAAGACAGGCATAGGAAATTATAAGAGTATTGATTGGAGAAGTGATAAATGTCCATGAAATCTTCACAATTTATGTTCAGAGACTGCAGTAAAAACAGGCATAAGAAATTATGAAAGTACTAATTTTGGGAACTGATAAATGTCCATGAAGTCTTCACAATTTATGTTCTGCCACAGCTTCAGCCGGTCCCTCCATTCGGGGTCCCTGACTTCCCGCAACAACTTCCACCATCAACAATAGCATCTCCACTATCTCCATCATCAACAGCAGCATCCCCACCACCATCATCTTCACCATCATCATCCCACCATCATCCCCACCATCATCTTCAACATCCACAGCAGCATCCCCACCATTATCACTTCCACCATCAACATGATCCCTGCCATCATCACCCCAACCATGAGCTTCCCACCATCATCATCAGCAGCAGCAGCAGCAGCACCATCATCATCCACACCATCCACAGCAGCATCCACACCATCAGTGTCACCCCCGCCATCAGCATCATCAAACCCCTACTGCTGCTGTGTGCCAAGCCCTGGACTTCTATGAAGGAAGAATAACTCAGATGTGGCCCTGTCCTCAAACATCTTGCAGACTGAACTAGGAGTTGAGTCATAGACATTAACAACCATAATTGAAAGAATGCTATTAGAAAGGGTCAGAAAAGCAATCCTGGTTTTGGAAGAATGTGATTCTCTTCAGCTGGAGGAAATCAGAGCTGCTTCCTGGAGCCAGCTGATGCAGTTCACAGAGCCACGCCCTGCACCGTACCCCTCACCTGTCAAACAGTGACACTGCTGAGGAAGTGACTCTCCTCGCTCCCAACTTTACTGGGGCCGGGAGTACCAGAGCTAAAAATCAGGCCTCTTCCTTTGACAAACATGCCTCTCCTGGAGATCCACCCAGCCCAGTCCCAAAGGCACAATTATGAGTTCAGGCTGACAGGAAGGCCTGGAGGTCCGGAGAGTCCCACATGCTGGGAGACGCTGGGTGGAGGAGACTCCTGTGTGTGCACTGGTCTCTGCCCATGCTCATCAGCTATTCTCCTGCACCGAGGATCCAAAACAAATTAGGAAGCCCAAGTAGGGACATCTTTTGACCACATAACACACGTTTTCTCCCTGTCTCACTGCCCGCAGGCAGCACTGACAGGCACATTGATCACGGCGTGCTTGCTGCCGGCCTGACAAAGCACACAGCCTCACTGCTGTTCGCAGGCTTCCTAATGAGCCGGCACCGGATGCGGCCAGGTTTGGGAGCTGAGGTGGGAACCCTGGAGCTCCGGCTCTGGCTCGTGATTGTGGGGTTGGGATGACTTCACTGTGCCTTTCTGTCTCGGGCCTTAGAGAGGTGATTCTGGCAGCTCATTTATTTTCTCTGTCTCTCTGTGTCTCTGTCTTTGTCTCTGTCTCTCTGTGTATCTCTGCCTCTGTCTCTGTCTTAACACAGTAGAAAGTGTCAGTGTTTAACAGTGCTCAGGCTCTAAGTGGCCCACTCGTGTGGAGGGGAAATAATTGTGGTGTCGTTCTTACCGACAGTGCTGTCGCCAAGACAAAATAACTTTTTTGCATTCAGGGAAGCAGGGGGGTCTCACACAAGCGTATACTGTGCTATCTCTGCAGCCAAGGTATAGAGCTCTCAGACTGAAAAATAAGACCCCAAACAGTTTTCAGAGTTCACAAAATCTATGAGGTTGAAGAGGTTAAGTCCTAAACTACTTAGGATCAACAAATTTGTAGCGAGTTGACAGTATCACGGGGTGCCAGTGTGAACTCCTGGATATCTGCTAATGATGATGCATTCTGAGAGTCTGGAATTATCTGAAGACTCGTGACACCGTGAGGCCAGTGCTGCTCTCAGTCTGCCCTGCTCGAGACTCACGACACCGTGAGGCCAGTGCTGCTCTCAGCCCACCCTGCTCGAGACTCGCTACGCCGTGAGGCCAGCGCTGTTCTCACCCGGCCCTGCTCCGAGACTCGCAATGCCGTGAGGCCAGCACTGCTCTCAGCCCACCCTGCTTTGCCCGCCGCTCTTCCTTCTGTCACTCTTCTGGCTCCTGTTTGCGTTTTGGCCTTTCCAGAAGCTGCACCCAAAAGCCTCCTACCTGGCAAGTGAAAAGCACAGGGCATGATTAAAGCAGCGAGTTCCAATCCATGTCCCATCCACCTTGGCCTGGGGTTGGAGGTCATTTGGCTCATAACCACCCAGAAGATGGAGGGACAGTCATCGCCACGGGGCTCTTATTCACTGAGTGCTACACCAGGCTGTTTCCGGCTTTACATGCCTTAATTTTCTCTAACCCTTTCAATGACTCGATGGTACAGACATGATTACCCACATTTTGCAAATGAGGAAAGAAGATCCCGCAGTGAGGAAAGGGCAGAGCTAAGATGCAGCCCTTCTCTCTTGGCTGTGTGTATCTGTCACATCTCAGACACCAAACACGCCAAGTGAACAGAGGAACCGTAAGCAGGTCGGCTTCCATGGAGCACAGGTCTGGGTGTGGAGGGACTGCTAGTGCAGAGGGGGTGGTAGCTGTCACTGTGAGTGTTCAGTGGAGGGCAGGGACAGGACTGTCTTGGAGGAAACCAGGGGAGACAGTCAGGATGACGGTGGCCAGCATGCATCAACCTGCTGTGCCTCAGATGCTACTGTGTACGCTGGGAGCAGAACACCATGCCCTGGGGCCACTTTTCCACCAGAGCTCTGCTTCCCACCAAAGGTCGTAAGAACAATCACATGAGGGGGCAGACTTTTAAAAAACTCAAATGGACATCGTGAATGTGGCATCCAACATGTGGAGGCCACAGTCCTCATCGCTGTGTGCCTCCACACCTGCTCCTCCAGGCGGCATGGCTAAGCAGAGGACTGTGAGGGAAGCTGTGCTATCTCTGCACAATCTCTCAAGGTGGTCCCCCTCCAGAAACAGGGATAGGGGAAGGTGGGCTTGTTGACCACAGCTGGGTGGTGACAGTTTGGGGCTGTTCTGGATAAAGCCACTATGGGCAGTCATGGGCCAGCCTTCCTGTGAATGCAGGCGTCCCTCCTCTTGGATAGACAACCAGACGGGAACTGCTGAGTCCAAGGACAGACGTATCTTTAGCCTTTAAGCAGCTTCCAAATACAGGTTATAACAGCTTGCATTGCATTCCCACTAATTTGAGAATTTCTATGTCCTCATCAAGAGTTGGTTTTATAGATTTTTTTTAAATTTTAGCCAATCTAGTGACATGAAGTGGTTGTTCTTCATGGTTTTGTGAATAAGGATGCTCAGCACCTTTGATGCCTTCATTAGCCATTTGTATATCTTTTTATGAAGTATCTGTTCAAAGTTTTTATACATTTTTCTGTGGGACTGCTTGCCTCTTTTCCCTTTGGAGCACTACTGAGATATAATTGACATACAATAAACAGTACAGGAGGCATGACAATGAACATGTCCATCACCCTGAATACATTCCGGTGCCCCTGGAGACACTGCCCTCTCCCATCCCTGTCCACAGCTCCAGGCAATCCCGACCAGCTTTCTGTCCCTTATACCTCAGTTTGCATTTTCTACAGCTTTCCAAACTGGAATTATAACAATAGCTCCTCTTTTGTCTTTTGGTCAACAGAAATGAGACTCACTGTGCTGTTTCATGCATCAACAGCTCACTCCAGTTTATTACTGAGTAGCATTCCATTTTGTGGATCAAACAAAATTTCTTTGTCCATTTCTGATAGACATTTGGGTTTTTTCAGTTGTGGGCATTTACTATGAAAGCTACCATGAAGATATGTGTGTAAATCTTTGAATGCACACATGCTTTCATGTGTCTTGAGTAGAAGTGGGATGGAGGGATCACAGGCAAGTAAACATTTCACTTTTGAAGAAACTGTCAAGACGTTTTCCAAATCGTTGTTAATGTTTTACATTTCCACTGGTGGCATATGAGAGGTCCAGCTCCTCCACCTCCTTGCCAATACATAGGATGGTCAGTTTGTATTTTGTTTTTTTTAAATTTTAGCCATTTTTATAGGTTTGTAGTGGTATTTCACTGTGATTTCAATTTTCATTTCCATAATGAGGAATGATACTGAATATTTCACATTAAATTGTCACTCATTTATCCTCTTTGGTGAAGTGTTTATTCAAATCTTTTGCCCAGTTTTTAAATTTCAAAGGCTTTTGGGGTACACATGGTTTGGGTCACATGTATGAATTTAATAGTGGTGAAGTCTCAGATATTAATGCACCCATCATCCAAGCAATGCACATTGTACCCAATATATAGGTGTTTTTTATCCCTCTCCCCTCCCACCCTCCCGCTTCTGAGACTCCAAAGTCCATTAGATCACTCTGTCTGCCTTTGCATACCCATAGCTTGGCTCCCACTTATAAGTCAGAACAAGGTAATTGATTTTCCTTTCCTGAGTTACTTCACTTAGAATAATGGCTTCCAGCTCCATCTAAGTGGCTACAAGAGACATTATTTCATTCTTTTTCATGGTTGAGTAGTATTCCATGGTGTATATATATACTACGTTTTCTTTCTTTCTTTCTTTCTTTTTTTTTTTTAGATGGAGTCTTGCTCTGTTGCCAGGCTGGAGTGCAGTGGCACAATCTCAGCTCACTGCAACCTCCACCTCCCAAGTTCAAGTGATTCTCCTCCTTCAGCCTCCCAAGTAGCTGGGACTACAGACACCCGCCACCACGCCTGGCTAATTTTTTGTATTTTTAGTAGAGATGAGGTTTCACCATGTTGGCCAGGATGGTCTCGATCTCTTGAGGTCGCGATCCACCTGCCTCAGCCGCCCAAAGTGCTGTGATTATAGGCATGAGCCACTGCACCTTTATCTACTCATCAGTCAATGGGCACTTAGACTGGTTCCATATCTTTACAATTGTGAATTGTGCTGCAATAAACATATATCTACAGGTGCCTTTTTGATATATTAATTTCTTTTCCTTTGGATACTCAGTAGTGAGATTGCTGGATCAAAAGGGTAGATCAACTTTTAGTTCTTTATGAAATCTCCATTCTGTTTTCCATAGATGTTGTACTAATTTACATTCCCACCCGCAGTGGATAAGTGTTCCCTTTTCACCACAGTCATACCAACATCTATTGTTCTGTGACTTTTTAACAATAGTCATTCTTGCAGGAGTATGGTGGTATCTCATTGTGGTTTTAATTTGCATTTCCTTGATGATTAGTGATGTTGAGCATTTTTTTCATATGTTGTTGCCCATTTGAATATCTTCTTTTAAGAAATGTCTGTTCGGGGGAGGAGCCAAGATGGCCAAATAGGAACAGCTCTGGTCTACAGCTCCCAGCGTGAGCGACGCAGAAGACGGGTGACTTCTGCATTTCCATCTGAGGTGCCGGGTTCATCTCACTAGGGAGTGCCAGACAGTGGGCGCAGGCCAGTGGGTGCGCGCACCGTGCGTGAGCCGAAGCAGGGTGAGGCATTGCCTCACTTGGGAAGCGCAAGGGGTCAGGGAGTTCCCTTTCCGAGTCAAAGAAAGGGGTGACGGACGCACCTGGAAAATCGGGTCACTCCCACCCGAATATTGCGCTTTTCAGACCGGCTTAAAAAACAGCGCACCACGAGACTATATCCCGCACCTGGCTCGGAGGGTCCTACGCCCACGGAATCTCGCTGATTGCTAGCACAGCAGTCTGAGATCAAACTGCAAGGCGGCAGCGAGGCTGGGGGAGGGGCGCCCGCCATTGCCCAGGCTTGCTTAGGTAAACAAAGCAGCCCGGAAGCTCGAACTGGGTGCAGCCCACCACAGCTCAAGGAGGCCTGCCTGCCTCTGTAGGCTCCACCTCTAGGGGCAGGGCACAGACAAACAAAAAGACAGCAGTAACCTCTGCAGACTTAAATGTCCCTGTCTCACAGCTTTGAAGAGAGCAGTGGTTCTCCCAGCACGCAGCTGGAGATCTGAGAACGGGCAGACTGCCTCCTCAAGTGGGTCCCTGACCCCTGACCCCCAAGCAGCCTAACTGGGAGGCACCCCCCAGCAGGGGCACACTGACACCTCACACGGCAGGGTATTCCAACAGACCTGCAGCTGAGGGTCCTGTCTGTTAGAAGGAAAACTAACAAACAGAAAGGACATCCACACTGAAAACCCATCTGTACATCACCATCATCAAAGACCAAAAGTAGATAAAACCACAAAGATGGGGAAAAAACAGAACAGGAAAACTGGAAACTCTAAAACGCAGAGCACCTCTCCTCCTCCAAAGGAACGCAGTTCCTCACCAGCAACGGAACAAAGCTGGATGGAGAAAGATTTTGACGAGCTGAGAGAAGAAGGCTTCAGACGATCAAATTACTCTGAGCTACGGGAGGACATTCAAACCAAAGGCAAAGAAGTTGAAAACTTTGAAAAAAATTTAGAAGAATGTATAACTAGAATAACCAATACAGAGAAGTGCTTAAAGGAGCTGATGGAGCTGAAAACCAAGGCTCGAGAACTACGTGAAGAATGCAGAAGCCTCAGGAGCCGATGCGATCAACTGGAAGAAAGGGTATCAGCAATGGAAGATGAAATGAATGAAATGAAGAGAGAAGGGAAGTTTAGAGAAAAAAGAATAAAAAGAAATGAGCAAAGCCTCCAAGAAATATGGGACTATGTGAAAAGACCAAATCTACGTCTGATTGGTGTACCTGAAAGTGATGTGGAGAATGGAACCAAGTTGGAAAACACTCTGCAGGATATTATCCAGGAGAACTTCCCCAATCTAGCAAGGCAGGCCAATGTTCAGATTCAGGAAATACAGGGAACGCCACAAAGATACTCCTTGAGAAGAGCAACTCCAAGACACATAATTGTCAGATTCACCAAAGTTGAAATGAAGGAAAAAATGTTAAGGGCAGCCAGAGAGAAAGGTCGGGTTACCCTCAAAGGGAAGCCCATCAGACTAACAGCGGATCTCTCGGCAGAAACCCTACAAGCCAGAAGAGAGTGGGGGCCAATATTCAACATTCTTAAAGAAAAGAATTTTCAACCCAGAATTTCATATCCAGCCAAACTAAGCTTCATAAATGAAGGAGAAATAAAATACTTTACAGACAAGCAAATGCTGAGAGATTTTGTCACCACCAGGCCTGCCCTAAAAGAGCTCCTGAAGGAAGCGCTAAACATGGAAAGGAACAACCGGTACCAGCCACTGCAAAATCATGCCAAAATGTAAAGACCATCGAGACTAGGAAGAAACTGCATCAACTAATGAGCAAAATCACCAGCTAACATCATAATGACAGGATCAAATTCACACATAACAATATTAACTTTAAATGTAAATGGACTAAATTCTCCAATTAAAAGACACAGACTAGCAAGCTGGATAAAGAGTCAAGACCCATCAGTGTGCTGTATTCAGGAAACCCATCTCACGTGCCGAGACACACATAGGCTCAAAATAAAAGGATGGAGGAAGATCTACCAAGCAAATGGAAAACAAAAAAAGGCAGGGGTTGCAATCCTAGTCTCTGATAAAACAGACTTTAAACCAACAAAGATCAAAAGAGACAAAGAAGGCCATTACATAATGGTAAAGGGATCAATTCAACAAGAGGAGCTAACTATTCTAAATATATATGCACCCAATACAGGAGCACCCAGATTCATAAAGCAAGTCCTGAGTGACCTACAAAGAGACTTAGACTCCCACACATTAATAATGGGAGACTTTAACACCCCACTGTCAACATTAGACAGATCAACGAGACAGAAAGTCAACAAGGATACCCAGGAATTGAACTCAGCTCTACACCAAGCGGACCTAATAGACATCTACAGACCTCTCCACCCCAAATCAACAGAATATACATTTTTTTCAGCACCACACCACACCTATTCCAAAATTGACCACATAGTTGGAAGTAAAGCTCTCCTCAGCAAAAGTAAAAGAACAGAAATTATAACAAACTATCTCTCAGACCACAGTGCAATCAAACTAGAACTCAGGATTAAAAATCTCACTCAAAGCCGCTCAACTACATGGAAACTGAACAACCTGCTCCTGAATGACTACTGGGTACATAACGAAATGAAGGCAGAAATAAAGATGTTCTTTGAAACCAACGAGAACAAAGACACAACATACCAGAATCTCTGGGACGCATTCAAAGCAGTGTGTAGAGGGAAATTTATAGCACTAAATGCCCAGAAGAGAAAGCAGGAAAGATCCAAAATTGACACCCTAACATCACAATTAAAAGAACTAGAAAAGCAAGAGCAAACACATTCAAAAGCTAGCAGAAGGCAAGAAATAACTAAAATCAGAGCAGAACTGAAGGAAATGGAGACACAAAAAAACCCTTCAAAAAATCAATGAATCCAGGAGCTGGTTTTTTGAAAGGATCAACAAAATTGATAGACCACTAGCAAGACTAATAAAGAAAAAAGAGAGAAGAATCAAATAGACACAATAAAAAATGATAAAGGGGATATCACCACCGATCCCACAAAAATACAAACTACCATCAGAGAATACTATAAACACCTCTACGCAAATAAACTAGAAAATCTAGAAGAAATGGATACATTCTTCGACACATACACTCTCCCAAGACTAAACCAGGAAGAAGTTGAATCTCTGAATAGACCAATAACAGGAGCTGAAATTGTGGCAATAATCAATAGTTTACCAACCAAAAAGAGTCCAGGACCAGATGGATTCACAGCCGAATTCTACCAGAGGTACAAGGAGGAACTGGTACCATTCCTTCTGAAACGATTCCAATCAATAGAAAAAGAGGGAATCCTCCCTAACTCATTTTATGAGGCCAGCATCATTCTGATACGAAAGCCGGGCAGAGACACAACCAAAAAAGAGAATTTTAGACCAATATCCTTGATGAACATTGGTGCAAAAATCCTCAATAAAATACTGGCAAACCGAATCCAGCAGCACATCAAAAAGCTTATCCACCATGATCAAGTGGGCTTCATCCCTGGGATGCAAGGCTGGTTCAATATACGCAAATCAATAAATGTAATCCAGCATATAAACAGAGCCAAAGACAAAAACCACATGATTATCTCAATAGATGCAGAAAAAGCCTTTGACAAAATTCAACAACCCTTCATGCTAAAAACTCTCAATAAATTAGGTATTGATGGGACGTATTTCAAAATAATAAGAGCTATCTATGACAAACCCACAGCCAATATCATACTGAATGGGCAAAAACTGGAAGCATTCCCTTTGAAAACTGGCACAAGACAGGGATGCCCTCTCTCACCACTCCTATTCAACACAGTGTTGGAAGTTCTGGCCAGGGCAATCAGGCAGGAGAAGGAAATAAAGGGTATTCAATTAGGAAAAGAGGAAGTCAAATTGTCCCTGTTTGCAGACGACATGATTGTTTATCTAGAAAACCCCATCGTCTCAGCCCAAAATCTCCTTAAGCTGATAAGCAACTTCAGCAAAGTCTCAGGATACAAAATCAATGTACAAAAATCACAAGCATTCTTACACACCAACAACAGACAAACAGAGAGCCAAATCATGAGTGAACTCCCATTCACAATTGCTTCAAAGAGAATAAAATACCTAGGAATCCAACTTACAAGGGATGTGAAGGACCTCTTCAAGGAGAACTACAAACCACTGCTCAAGGAAATAAAAGAGGATACAAACAAATGGAAGAACATTCCATGCTCATGGGTAGGAAGAATCAATATCGTGAAAATGGCCATACTGCCCAAGGTCATTTACAGATTCAATGCCATCCCCATCAAGCTACCAATGACTTTCTTCACAGAATTGGAAAAAACTACTTTAAAGTTCATATGGAACCAAAAAAGAGCCCGCATCGCCAAGTCAATCCTAAGCCAAAAGAACAAAGCTGGAGGCATCACACTACCTGACTTCAAACTATACTACAAGGCTACAGTAACAAAAACAGCATGGTACTGGTACCAAAACAGAGATATAGATCAATGGAACAGAACAGAGCCCTCAGAAATAACGCCGCATACCTACAACTATCTGATCTTTGACAAACCTGAGAAAAACAAGCAATGGGGAAAGGATTCCCTATTTAATAAATGGTGCTGGGAAAACTGGCTAGCCATATGTAGAAAGCTGAAACTGGATCCCTTCCTTACACCTTATACAAAAATCAATTCAAGATGGATTAAAGATTTAAACGTTAGACCTAAAACCATAAAAACCCTAGAAGAAAACCTAGGCATTACCATTCAGGACATAGGTGTGGGCAAGGACTTCATGTCCAAAACACCAAAAGCAATGGCAACAAAAGACAAAATTGACAAATGGGATCTAATTAAACTAAAGAGCTTCTGCACAGCAAAAGAAACTACCATCAGAGTGAACAGGCAACCTACAACATGGGAGAAAATTTTCGCAACCTACTCATCTGACAAAGGGCTAATATCCAGAATCTACAATGAACTCAAACAAATTTACAAGAAAAAAACAAACAACCCCATCAAAAAGTGGGCAAAGGACATGAACAGACACTTCTCAAAAGAAGACATTTATGCAGCCAAAAAACACATGAAAAAATGCTCATCATCACTGGCCATCAGAGAAATGCAAATCAAAACCACTATGAGATATCATCTCACACCAGTTAGAATGGCAATCATTAAAAAGTCAGGAAACAACAGGTGCTGGAGAAGATGTGGAGAAATAGGAACACTTTTACACTGTTGGTGGGACTGTAAACTAGTTCAACCATTGTGGAAGTCAGTGTGGCGATTCCTCAGGGATCTAGAACTGGAAATACCATTTGACCCAGCCATCCCATTACTGGGTATATACCCAAAGGACTATAAATCATGCTGCTATAAAGACACATGCACACGTATGTTTATTGCGGCATTATTCACAATAGCAAAGACTTGGAACCAACCCAAATGTCCAACACTGATAGTCTGGATTAAGAAAATGTGGCACATATACACCATGGAATACTATGCAGCCATAAAAAATGATGAGTTCATGTCCTTTGTAGGGACATGGATGAAATTGGAAACCATCATTCTCAGTAAACTATCGCAAAAACAAAAAACCAAACACCGCATATTCTCACTCATAGGTGGGAATTGAACAATGAGATCACATGGACACAGGAAGGGGAATATCACACTCTGGGGACTGTGTTGGGGTGGGGGGAGGGGGGAGGGATAGCATTGGGAGATATACCTAACGCTAGATGACGAGTTAGTGGGTGCAGTGCACCAGCATGGCACATGTATACATATGTAACTAACCTGCACAATGTGCACATGTACCCTAAAACTTAAAGTATAATAAAAAAAAAAGAAAAAAAAAAAAGAAATGTCTGTTCATGTCATTTGTCCACTTTTTAATGGGATTTTTTTTTCTTGCTAAATTGTTTGAGTTCCTTGTAGATTCTGGATGTTGGTCCTTTGTCAGATGCATAGTTTGCAAATATTTTCTCCCATTCTGTGGGTTTTCTGATAATTTCTTTTGCTATATGAAGCTTTTCAGTTTAATTAGGTCCAATTTATTTTTGTTTAATTGCATTTGCTTTTGGGGTCTTACCCATGAACTCTTTGCCAAGGCCAATGTCCAGAAGATTTTTTTCTACTTAATCTTCTAGAAGTTTTATGGTTTCAGGTCTTAGATTTAAGTTGTTGATCCATCTTGAGTTGATTTTTGTATAAGGTAAGAGATAATGAGGTAGGAGGCAGGACTCAACTTCAGAGGCAGGGCTCGGTTACTGAACCAAATTGACTACTAGTTAAAACAGGGCCAAGGTGGAAGCAGCTTTCCATAAGTCTCACCCACCAATATGCCATGTCAGTTTACACTTGCCATGACAACACCCAGGCGTTACTGCCCCTTTCCATGGCAATGACCTGATAACCCAAAAGTTACTACCCCTTCCCTAGAAATTTCTGTATAAACCACTCTTAACCCTCATGTAATTAAAAGTGGCTATAAATATGACTGCAAAGCTTCCCTGAGCTGCTACTCTCTGCCTATGGGGTAGCCTGGCTCTGCAGGAGCAGTCACAGAGCTAAAACACTGCCAGAGTTGTAACACTGCCTTTTCAATAAGGTTGCTTTCTTTTATCTCCAGCTTGCCCTTGAATTCTTTCCTGGGCAAAGCCAAGAACCCTGGTGGGCTAAGCCCCACTTTGGGGCTCCTTACCCTGCATCAATAGACATCCAGTTTCATTCTTCTACATGTGGCTATCCAGTTTTACCAAACCCATTTATCAAACAGGTGTCCTTTCCCCAGTTTATGGTTTTCTATGCTTTGTCAAAGATCAGTTGGTTGTAAGTGTTTGGGTTTATTTCTGGGTTCTTTATTCTGTTCCATTGGTCTATGTGCCTACTCTTCTACCAGTACCATGCCGTTTTGGTAACTCTAGCCTTGTAGTATAGTTTGGAGTCAGGTAATGTGATGCCTCCAGATCTGTTCTTTTTGTTTAGGATTGCTTTGGCTATTTGGGCTATTTTTTGGTGCTATATGAAAATAATGTTGGTATTTTGATAGGAATTTCATTAAATCTGTAGATTGCTTTGGGCAGTGTGGGCATTTTCATGAAATTCTTCCAATCCATAAGCATGGGATGTGTTTCCATTTGTTTGTGTCATCTACAGTGTATTTCAGCAGTGTCTTGTAGTTCTCTGTATAGAGATCTTTCACCTCCTTGGTTAAGTATATTGATAGGTATTTTATTTATTTTCTGAAGCCCTCGTACAGGGGATTGAGTTCTTGATTTGATTCTCAGCTTGGTCATTGTTGGTGTATAGCACTGCTACTGATTTGTGTATATTGATTTTGTAACCTGAGACTTTCCTGAATTCATTTATGAAATCTAGGAGTCTTTTGGAGGAGTCTTTAGGGTTTTGTAGGTATATCATATCACTGGCGAACAGCAATAGTTTGACTTCCTCTTTTCCATTTTGGATGCCCTTTATTTCCTTCTGTTTTCTGACTGCTCTGGCTAGGACTTCCAGTACTATGTTGAATAGAAGTGGTAAGAATGGTCATCCTTGTCTTCTTTCAGTTCACAGGGGGGTGCTTTCAACTTTTCCCCATTCCGTATAATGTTGGTTGTGGGTTTATCATATATGGCTTTTATTATTTTGAGGTAAGTCCCTTCTGTGCCGAGTTTGTTGAGAGTTTTTATCATGAAGTGATGCTGGGTTTTATTGAATGCTTTTTCTGCATCTATTGAGATAATCATATGGTGTTTGTTTTTAACTGTTTATGTGATGTATCACATTTATTGACTTGCATGTGTTAAACCATCCCTGCATCCCTGGGATGAAACCCACTTGATCATGGTTTATTATCTTTTTGATGTGCTGTTGGGTTCAGTCAGCTAGTACTTCATAGAGGGTTTTTGCATCTATGTTCATCAGGGATATTGGTCTGTAGTTTGCTTTTGTTCATTATTTTATCCCTGATTTTAGTGTCAGAGTGATACTGGCTTCATAGAATTAGTTAGGGAGGATTCGCTCTGCCCTGATCTTTTGGAATAGTTTCAGTAGAATTGGTACCAATTCTTTGAGTGTCTGGTATAATTAAGCTGTGAATCCATCTGGTCCTGGGCTTTTTTTGTTATTGGCAATTTTTAAGTTACTGATTCAATCTCACTGTTTGTTATTAGTCTGTTCAGGGTTTTTATTCCTTCCTAATTTAATCTAGGAGGGTTGTATGCTTGCAGGAATATATTCGTGTATTCATTTCTTCTAGATTTTCTAGTTTGTATGCATAGAAGTGTTCATAGTGGTCGTGAATGATCTTTTGTATTTCTGTGGTATAGTTGAGCTTATTTTAATCTTCACTCTTCATTTCTTGATTAATCTAGCTAATGGTCCATCAATTTTGTTTATATTTTCAAAAAACCAATTTTTGTTTCATCTTTTGTATTTGTTTCTTTCTTTCAAATTGATTTAGCTCTGTTCTGATCTTTGTTATTTCTTTTCTTCTTTCAGCTTTGGGTTTAGTTTGTTCACATTTCTCTAGTTACTTGATGTGTAACATTAGGTTGTCACTTTGGGCTCTTTCAGACTTTCTGATGTAGGCATTTAGCACGGTGAACTTTCCTCTTAGCATTGCTTTTGCCATATCCCAGAGGTTTTGATAACTTGTGTCACTATTATCATTCATTTCAAAGAATTTGTAAACTTCCATCTTCATTTTACTGTTAACCCAAAAATCATTGAGGAGCATATTTTTTTATTTCCATGTATTTGTGTAGTTTAAAAAATTCCTTTTGGAGTGGATTTCTAGTTTTATTCCACTGTGGTCTGAGAAGATACCTAATATAATTTTAATTTTAAAAAATTTATTGAGACTTGTTTTGTAGCCTAGTATATGGTCTTTTTTTGTTTCATTACTTTTTCTTCTAAAAAGACGGGATACACGTGCAGAACGTGCAGGTTTGTTACCTAGGTATATGTGTGCCATGGTGGTTTGCTGCACCTATTGACTTGTCCTCTAATTTCCCTCCACTCTCCCCCCAACCTTCAGCAGGCCCTGGTGTGTGTTGTTCCCCTCCTTGTGTCCAAGTGTTCTCACTGTTCAGCTCCCACTTATAAGTGAGAACATGCAGTGTTTGATTTTCTGTTACTGTGTTAGTTTGTTGAGGATGATGGCTTCTAGCTTCATCCATGTCCCTCCAAGGGAGATGATCTCATTCCTTTTTATGGCTGCATAGTATTCCATGGTGTATATGTACCACATTTTCTTCATCTAGTCTATTTTGGAGAATGTTCCATGTGCTCATGAGGAGAATGTATATTCTGCAGTTCTTGATTAGAATGTTATGTAAACATCTGTTAGATCCATTTGTTCTAGAGTGTAGACTAAGTCCATTGTTTCCTTGTTGACTTTCTGTCTCAATGATCTGTCCTGTACTGTCAGTGGAGTATTGAGGTCCCCCAGTGTTGGCATGTTGCTGCCTATCTCACTTCTCACATCTAGCAGTAATTGTTTTATGAATCTGAGAGCTCCAGCATTTGGTGCATATAAATTTAGAATTGTAATATCTTCTTGTTGGATTGGCCCTTTTATCATCATTTAATGACCTTCTTTGTCTCTTTTTAGTGTTGTTGCTTTAAAGTCTGTTTTATCTGATATTAGAATGCTCCTGCTCACTTTTGGTTTCCATTTGCATGGAATATATTTTACTACCCCTTTACCTTAACTTTATATGCATCTTTATGTGTTAGGTGATTATGTTGAGATAGCAGATATTTGGTTTGTGTCTTTTTATCCATTCTACCAATCTGTTATCTTTTAAATGGAGCATTTAGGCCATTTACATTCAACACTAATATTGAGATGTGAGATACTGTCCCAATCATCGTGGAGACAGGAAGTGTGGCTTTCAGACCACATCTATCCCAGTCCAGCAGCAAAGCCAGGCTCCCAGATCCTGTGCTTGTGGCTGCAGTGTGCTTCCCACTCCCCCCTGGGTTATGGCCAAGGGAGTTTGTCCCCACTCGAGATTAGATTGCAAATTTCAGTTGGGAGCTTCTCTCAACCTGTGGCCACTGACTGAGTTGGTTGGCAGACTTCCACAAGGTCCCCTGTGAGGCAGAATGGCTTCCCCAATCCATGCTGGAGACTGGGAATGCACACAGGGCTCTTTCTACTGCTTCTCCTACTTTATATTCTCCACTGCTCCCTAAATCAGTTCCAGGACTTGGTAGGGTTAAGGTCCCGCCCCATGGGCTGAATTCTCCAGTGGGGGTGCATATCTTGGAGGCAGTGTCTCCCCCTCACACTGTGGGGCTTACAGTTCTTTGTTGGCTCACAGTGTAGGCTGCAGCCTGCCACTTCTTTCAAAGGTTCTGTGGTTTCTTTTAGTTTTCCTGTCAAGTTCTGGTGTTGCTTCTTGGAAAAAAGTTCACAGTGTGAATCTTTACACACTATTTTGTCTTTCCAAGTGGGAGAGGCATGCTAACACCGCTTCTAATCCACTGTCTTGAAAAAAAAATGCCCATTTTTAATGTGCTGCTTTTTTAGTTTTTAGAGATTTTTATAGATTCTGAAATTTTTTATCTTAAAAAGTGCTATTTGCAAGTATTTTTCTAAGTATGTGGCTTGTCTTTTCAATCTTTTGTGTGTCTTTTGAAGAAGTGTCTTCTTTTGAAGAAAAAATTTTTTAAATTTTGACAAAGTTCTAGTTATCAATTTTTTTTAAGGATTGTGTTTTTGTATCATATCGATACCAATTTGGAGGTAATTTCCACCTTAACACTATTGAGTCTTTAGACACATGACCATGTATATATTGCCATTAATTTGTCTTATTGTTCTCATCAATGTATTGTAGTTTTCATTGTACATTGTCTTACACATATTTTAGATTCAACCTCAATTATTTCATAATTTTTGATGCTACTATATTTTTTAAAATTCATATTTAATTGTTGCTAGTATACAGAAATAAATTTTTGTGTGCTGACTTTGCACTCTACAGCATTGCTATATTTACTAGTTTTAGTAGCTTTTCTGTAGGTTCCACCAAATTTTTGACAAAGGTTATGTAATCTGAATGCCTCTCATTTCTTCTTGTTTTATTGCACTGGCTAAGATCTTCAATGCGACAGGCAGTGGATCACCTGAGGTCAGGAGTTCGAGACCAGCCTGGCCAACATGGTGAAACCTAGTCTCTACTGAAAATGCAAAAATTAGCCAGGCATGGTGGCAGGTGCCTGTAATCCCAGCTACTCGGGAGGCTGAGGCAGGAGCATCACTTGAAGCCAGGAGGCAGAGGGTTGCAGTGAGCCGAGATTGCGCCACTGCACTCCAGCCTGGGCAAGAAGAATGAACTTCCATCTCAAAAAAAAAAAAAAAAAGATATTCAATGCAGTGTTGAATTGAAGAGGTAAGAGCAGACATCCTCGTCTAATGCCAGATTTTAAGTGGAAAGCATTCAGCCCTTCACCGGTTGATGTAATCTTAGATGTAGGTTTCCGTCATGGATGGATGGATGCTGGGTTTTGCCAAATGCTTTTTCCAGTATCTACTGAGACCATCACATGGTCTATGTTACTATGGTGAGTTATGTTGGTTGATGTTTAAATGATCGATATACCCTGCATATCTGGGATAAATCTGCCTTGATTATGAAGCAGTATTCTTTTTTATATATTGTTGAATTTAATTTGATAAAAATTGTTTAGAATTTTTGTTTCTATATTTCTGAAGAATAATAATCTGCAGTTTTCTTTTAAAATCTTTCTCTGTATGATTTTGATCTGTTGACATTTATTGAGACTTATTTTATGGCCCAGCATTTGATCTAGTTTGGGAAATATTCTATATAACATACTCAAAAAGAATGTGTGTTTAGCAGTTTTTAGGTGTATCATTCTATAAACATCACTTAGCTTAGATTGGTTAATGCTGTGGTTCAAATCTTCTCTATCCTTACTGATACTTTATCTATTTGTTTAATCAGTTACTGACAGAGGAGAGTTTCAATCACTAATGATCATGATCGACCTGTATGTTTCCCTCTTTAGTACTCTCATGTTTCCTTTATGTATTTGAAGCTCTGAAATTGGATCATAACATTTTTCTATAGCATCTTAATGAATTGACCATTTAGTCATCATAAAGTGTCTCTATCATGAATAACACTTTTAGTCTTGAAGTCCACTCTGTCTAATATTAACATGACCACACCAGCTTTCCTGCCTTTCGAGTTTCCATTGTACACATTTTCCATCCTTTGGGTCTAAGTTGCCTTCTTCGCCCAGGCTTGGATCTGGGCTCCAGTGAGACTCGAGATCCCTTTATGCTCTGCACTCAGCCGCCATGTTTCTGAACCATGGGGGAGCTCTCTGCTTTATGGTCCAAGTGTCAGTTTGTGAGTTTCTGAAGCTTCTCTTCCCTCTTGGTCCCACCCTGGCTTTCTGCACCCTTAGAAAGATTCAACAGATCTTTTTCCACCATGCTTCCTTGTCCCCAGTCTTCAGAAGGCCACATGGGGCACTCCATAGAGGCCTGGTGCTCCTTGGCAGGATTTCTCCCAGCCCCCTCCCTCCTCCATCCCTAGTGCCCCATCTCACATACTCAGCGAAAGCCCACAGGAAAGAGGTGGGGGTGCAGACACTCGCTTTGCACAGCCTTTCTCTCAAATCTGTTCCATGCACCTCAAGAGTTTCTTAAAATTTAGGCCAAATTCTCCCCACTTGCTGTGACTGGCTTCTGCTTCTTCCATTCCAATGCGCATGAAAGAAGCTGTGGTCTCGTCTCCTTGGAATGGGTTCATCCATCCCTTTCTGGAATGCAGTTCATCCTCTTTTCCTGTGTCCTCAGCTCTGGCGGATTTCTCCGGGGGCTCACTCGTGTTGTTGGGGTGGGAGGGGGATAGTCTCCTGGCAGATTTCTCCAGGGGGCTCACTCATGTGGTCGGGGTGGGAGGAGAATGGGCTCCTGACACTCTGCACCCTACGTCCATCGTACACCTGCAGGAGGTGCCTCCTGGTCGTCCCCCAAGGCCGTCCTCTTGGAAGCCCACCTGGGCCACCTACCCCCTCTGGCATGAGCACGCCTGGGCTCACCTGCCCCCTCTGTCAGAAGCCTGCCTGGGCCACCTGCCCCCTCTGGCATGAACGCACCTGGGCCCACCTGCCCCCTCTGTCAGAAGCCCGCCTGGGCCACCTGCCCCCTCTGGCATGAGTGCACCTTTACTTTCTGTGTTCCCTCCATCACAGCACTTGCTTTAATTTTTTAATTGTATTTTTTGCTTGCTTGTTTTCTCCCTCCTACCCAGCAAAACTGTAAAATCCTAAAGGACAGAAACTAACTTTCCTTAATCATTTCCTTAATCTAGCACCATTTCTTGTATGTTAAATATGTTTTTTAAACATTTCCAAACTAATCAGCTAGTTAATGGTATTGGTAAGTAATGAATTTCTGACTAAACCTCCTCAGTAACAGAGTGGACAGGGAATTTATGGTGTTCTGCATGATGAGTTCAAGGACTGCGAACTGGTGCTACCATAGTCAATAAAACAGGAAGTGTTACCACCCTCACAATGCAGAAGTCGTAACGACACCTTGATTTAGTGATCAATAAGTGCTCAATTAGTGTTTAAACGAGGAGAAAGCTCTGAGTCATCTCGCTAATGAACAAAGAGAAAGAGCATGATTATATTCCCAGTGTAATAAAATAAAATAAAATAATTCTGTTATGACATCACCAGCATGAAGGCCCTGAAAGGCAATATGTTTAGGATATTTCTCCATCTACGCTAGAATTTCATTTTTGATGATGGGTAGGTAGAAAACAATGATTTATAAAATAATTCACAGGAAGCTGATTGTACCTTCAAAGATCGTCAGTATATAAAGCTTAAATTTCCAATTAAAATATTTCATCAGCTGAGAGGGGAGGGGAGAAGCCAGGGCCCAGATCTCTAAGTCCCTATATTTACGGGGCAGCAAAATCTGCACGGCAGCGCTGCAGCCTCCGGTCACGCACTTCCTGTGCTTATTCAGTCTTTGTTCATTAGCAAGATGACTAAGAGCTTTCTCCTCATTTAAACACTGGACAGAAAAGAAAATGAGTTCTGGGTTTTCATGCATTTTTTTAAATACCGAGAAGCATCTATCTTAACAAAGAAGAAAAATACCTGAGCCAAAATGCCACCAAGTGCTCATTTTCTGAACAACCGTTTGACAGCTGTGCTAAATGTCTGTGTGCTGGAATGACCACGGAACTCATTAATTCAAACTGGGACACCTCTGAGTGGGAAAGAATGACTTCCTGATAATTATGCTGAGTAACAGTAGAGATCAGGACTGTGAGGCCGACCATCGTGTGTAGGAGATTCCAAGGTGACACAGCCAAACTTATCAGAAGGTGGACCCTGGCTGCTGGTGGAATATTTGACATGACCGGTGCCCACGCCCCTCTCCCATTCCTATTTCTTGAAATGGAGAGCAGGCAAGATGGGGGCAGTGGTGGAAGATGCTCCTCCCCCATGCACCCAGCAGCCCTGAGGAGCGGCAGGGTCGCACCCCAAGAGATGAACCCCCAGTGGCCCCGTCACAAGCTCCCAACGGAAGGGATGTCCTAGTGCAGAGGCAGCCACCACACTCGCCCCCTGTATGGGGAAGGCCGCCACGCTCGCCCCCTGATGGGAAAGGCCGCCACACTTGCCCCCTGTACGGGGAAGGCTGCTTTCAGAGCACTCCGGGGTGTGTGTTGAGAATGCTGGTGCTGGAATCCTAGTGCAGTAAGCCAGGAATGGAAAGACTTCAGTAAATACAACTGGTTAGTGTGACGAGGCCACGGGCCCTTTGGCCTGATGAGCACTGAGCTGCTGAGTCCAGCAGAGCCACTGAGCACCTGGAAAGCATCCCAGGACATGCAGTACACTGTGCTCGGCCTAGGAAGGCATCCTGTCTCTGGCAGGAACTTGCTTTCCCCAGGGGCTGCTATGAGCTATCTCATGGGGCATCACTAGGATACCTCCCAATGGCTCATAGCACGAATTGCTCAATATCCACCAAAGACCTTCACTCTCAACGAGTTCCTGTAGTTTGCTACGGTTTGTTTCTAATGCGTGGATGTTGCGGCTGCTTGGCCGACCTCACGTCTGGCTGCTGAGGGCAGGGAAGCACTGCAGCCATTCAATTTACCCTCGAGGCGAATCCATGCTGCGCCTTGTCCCACAAGCAAATTCCATTCTAACTCTGACTCTTTTATTTTGGTGCCAGGGCTATTTAATAAAATAACTGAAACCGAAGGAGGAGCATGATGATGGGTTCAAAATGGAACAACTGAGGCTCCCACTGAATGAAACCAAATGCTGTTTGCAGGTGACGACTCGCTCACTGGCCCATCCGAGGCACATTGGACGAGCCTCCAAGGCTACGCTCCTGCCTTTCTCTATTCAGTAGCCCATGAAGAGGGCCCTTGGACGTCAGTCTAGGTGAGCACGCCACTGTCAAGTCAGGAGGGAAAGACAGGAAACTGCTTCACAGAAAAGTGTCAACTGATTTCCCTTCTCTCAAACTTCTTCTGAGTCTCTGAAACTTTTAATGACGCCTCCCCCTTCCCTCGTAGGTTACTAAAACCATCTCTGGACTGCACGTGGGTTACTTTACTGATCGTTCACTTCCAGCGTCTGGGGGCGTGACGTCATGGCCCCGTTACAGGAGCCTGAAATCTCCCAGCAGCAGTGGAGGCAGAGCACAGGGCCCCACAGCCCTTCTGATAAAGACACAGCGGGGCAGAGGAGGGGGACAAAGCAATGATTTCAGAGCTGGAGGTGCTAAATTACCAACGTTCAAGAGGGTGGGAGAAATGCCAGTTTCCACCGTGCTGTGCTGAGACCTGCTCTGTGGTGCCGAGGCACAGGTGTGCGGAGGGAATACGTTTCCCAGCGTCCTGGCGCCCTCTGATTCCTCTCATCAGAGTCGGAGACCTCCCTCCACTGAGCCTGGTTCAGACTCTCGACCTAATTTCTATTTCATTTTTTAAAGATTATTTTATCAACGATAGTCTATGGTTACAGCTACTGCTGACTGGGCACTCCATGAGGAGCTTCACACGTGGCTCTCATGACACCTCCAGGGCCACTACCCCTGGTTTACAGCTGAGGACTCCAGGCACAGAAGCTGAGCAGCTCCTCCTGGCCCCAGAGCAGTGGGTGGAGGAGCCTCTGACCCAAGGACAGAGCAGCATGAAATCTACCTTCTGCATCCACAAAATCCAGCAGGATGTCTGGCGCACCAAACGTGCTTAGTTGCTCTCAGTTAATGAATAAAAACTTTAAATTTGCCTGTTTAAAATAGTGTTAAGTGCACCAGACCCTCTAGGGTTAGGCCCACACAGAGACTCCCACAGGCTCCTGGAAGGCTTTGGGGCATGTTTCTCAGGCCAGCCAGTAGTCCTGATGGGAGGTGGGCCTGGCACAGAGCAGGGCTGGGACTGGCCTCTCATTGTGAGCCTAACCTTAGAGGGAGACCTGGGGCCCACAGAGCCCTGTGACCCTGTACTTCCACGAGGGCTGAAGACCCCCACCCTCCACCATGAGGGGTGATTTCGACCAACCAGGAAACACAGTCCATGATCAGGAAAAGCACAAATATGGCCCAGGTGCCACTGGGCCCTCCTGAGCAGCCTCTCAACTGTGGCCTGTGGGTCTGGCACCCCGTGGCCCCTGCATGGCTCTGGGCCAGCATCAGGGCTCTGTTTGGCGGCCGTGGACAGACTGGCTTCTGCATTCAAACGTTATTGTGACATCCTCCTGAACAGAGGCAAGGCCACAGCAAAGATGGCTGCCCAGGAGCTGCCCTTGGAAAGGCTCCAGAGAACCATGGGGCCAAGGCCAGGCCTTCTCCGGGCACCACCTGCTAAGACACAGAAGTGCCTCAGCTTCCTCACCTGCCTGCACAGAACGTGCCACCTTGTGGGGCCAACTTCTGTGGAAACTCACCCTGTGGTTCCCACGCTTGGTGCAAGGTTCCAGGAAGCCCCTAAGCTGGCCTGGGATTGAGCTTAGCGGTCACACGTCCTCTGGGAGGACTCTACCTTTCGAGGTCTGTGGGGGTTGCCCAGAGTTAACTTAAGTCATTTCAATGGCTCGATGGCAGGAACATAATAGAAACTGGGCCCACATTGCTACCCACACATATCCCAGGGCCCCAGCTCCTGGTGAGACCCCAGTGGAGTCCAAGAGGATGCAGAGGGTCCTCAGACTTTCCTGTCTCACACCAGCATGGCTTCCATCTTAGAAAGGAAAGTGTGTCAAATTAGAGCTGATGCAACTAACGTTTGGCAGAAAAGGAGTGTGTGAGCGTCACCATCAAACCCTCAATGTCCCCAGGGCCATCCTGGGCCTCAACACCTGGTCCAAAATCCTATCCCAGGAAGCTGGCGGGGCTGGGCTCCAAAGGTGATTTCTGCAGCTCTTGTCCCTCCCTCTTTCCAGGCAATGTGGGACCTGTGAACTCTGGCCTAACAAGTCGTCATAAAAATCATGCCTGCTTTTCCATTTACAAAATTTACTGAGATTCCTAATTCCGTGTGCTTAAGATGTTGAGTGGGCTTCGCATATTGAAGGGTCTTGGGTGGCTCTGTGATGTGGGTCCTTGCAGCTCCCACTGGCCCTGCATAAACACTCCTGGGGTTCGCCTCCGAGCCTGTCTGGGGTCTGTGTGCCCAGGGCATCACCTTGTATTTTGGTGCCCAGACCCTCATGCCCACAGGCAGATGGAGCCCTTAACGCTGCCCTGGGCTGCCCCCGGGGCGGGCTTGCCGGGGAGCAGGAGCTTTCCTTGGACGCAGTAGTTGCACCTGGTGCCCCCTAATTCCAGCCATGTTCATGGCCCCTCAGTCTCCCTCAGTCAGGTTTCAGTGTCCACTGCTGTCCTGGGTCCTTTCCCAAAGGGTGAAGAGCAGCCACCTATCTCCTCTGCCTCCCTGGTGTGCATCTGTGGTTTAAATGGTGGGCTTTCTGGAGTCACGACACCTTGTCCCAAGAAAGATCCTACAGAGCCTCACCCGGAGGACTAAGCATTTGTGGGGGTGGCTGGACTGGGAGCAGGTGTCGCTCTAAGGGGCCGCAGGAACACCAAAGCCCTGTTCACAGGATGCCTGCTGGCCCGGGAAACAGGCGCAAAGCCAAGAGGAGCCAGCGACTAAGGAAACATGCCCAGGTACCTGCACCCTGAAGGAAAAGCCAACCCCGGCCCGGGGAGGAAGTGGAAGGGTCACCTCAGCGGGGGATCTGTCCTGCGCCGTATGGGTCCTGGCGAGCACGTCTGAGGCTGGGGCCTGGGACAGGGCCTCCAGGAAGGGCAGGTGGCGTCGGAGGGCCTTGGCCAGGGCAGCGCCGCCCTCCCGACTGTACCTCCTCTCGCTGCCAACGCTGTGTTTTGAGGGCCTGAAAAAGCAAAAGAAACCAGACATCAACCACATGTTTGCTGGTGCCCGGAGCTGCTCTGTCCCCTGTGGTGCCTGGGTGCATGCAAGGGGCTGGGAGCCGGGCTCGGTGGCCAGCCTGGCCTTGCTGCTCCATGACCATGGGTTTGAACTTCTCCCGGGCCCCCGAGCCTGTGTCCTGCACGAGGATGGCTAACAGCACCTGCCTCGTGGTTGTGGGGATGGACGAATGACCCCTGCTGAGAGCAGAAGACAGGAAGCAAAAGCAATACGTGGGAAACAAGGGGAGGGGAGAAAGGGAGGAAGCTGCAGGTGCTGGCTGCAGGCTCAGCAGGAATTCTCCAGGAGGTGGAGGCAGCCGGAGGCTGGGTGGGCATGGGGGGCCCAAGGCTTGGCATGGCTTCTGCTGGGTTTGTGGGTAGACCAAGGACGGTGGCGGCCCAGAAGCTGGAAAAGGCAGGAACCAGGTTCTCGCCTGATAAATGTGCATTGTTTTAGGCCTTAGGTTGATGTACTTCGCCACAGCCTCGGGACGTCCATGCAGCGCTCTCAGCCCCTCCGCTGCAGTCCCTGCTGTTAAACAGTGATTCACGCACCGCCATCGCGCACACCATGCAGGGCAGGGGCACCTGAGGCTAGAAGGACAAACACATGGGACGCTTCCCGTCGGCAGACACACGTGGTGCCCACCCTGCTGAGGGCGGCAGGGGTAGGGCCAGCGAGGACAAGGCCAAGAACCAGGCACGGCTGGCCAGGGGCCCCACGGGACAGCTGCACACTGAAGGCATAAATCCAGGAGGCAGCTGGACGTGTCAGCCACACGTGGCCCCCACTAACGATGCTCAAGAGTCCCTGAGAAAGCGGCCACTTGCCAGTGGGGCCCCCATCACCAGCTTGTGCAGCCACACGGAAAGGAAGAGCAGAACCAGGGAGATTCACTGGAAAAGTCGCGGTAATGCCCAACAGGCCCCGGAGAGACAGAGTCAGGACTCCCCATGTTTATGGGGAGCCCTGGTAGAGGCCTGGGCATGCACAGAGGATGTCCGTGGCCCCCTGAGCCTGCGCCCTGTCCCCCTTTACCCTCAGCTGTGGCGGACAGCTTGCCTGAGCCACAGGGCAGCGTCTCAGCCTGGGACACGATAGGCATGGCCTCCCTAGGGATGGGCATGGCCCTCCCTGCCCAGCTCACCCGCAGACTCTGCCGCTGGTCTCTGCACCCAGGACTCAGCCGCCCAGAGCTTCACAGCCCCCACGGAGGCCTTTGCTTTTTTGCACATGACGAAAAGGGCCCAGAGCATGCTCCTAAATAAGGAAGATAATTCCCATAGGAGACGCCTCTACCAGCCAGGTTTAAGAACACCTGCGTGAGTGACTGCACCCCACCTCCACCTTCCAGCAAGGCTCTGTCTCAACAAACAAAAAAAAAAGGAATATAATGTGAGGCCGGCATGGGGGCTCGCAGCTATAATCCTGGCACTTTGGGAAGTGGAGGCAGGAGGGTCACTAGAGCCCAGGAACTTGAGGCTGCAGTAAGCTACGATGGCACCGCTGTGCTCCAGCCTCAGGCAACAGAGGAAGACCCTGTTTCAACAACAACCAAAAAAGTGTGTGCACGCACGCACATGTGCGTGTGTGAGTTTGTGTAAGTGTGTGTGTGAGTGTCTGAGGGGTGTGAGTGCGTGTGTGCGTTTGTCTGTGTTTGTGTGTGTGTGTGCGCCTGCACGCACACACCATACTTCTAATAAAATGCAAAGATTTCGTAGACATGGAGTTTAGACACAGACCAAAGAGCTTTTAATTCTGATTATTTTTAGTTTGTATAATTAATTGAGTGCATCATTTATGTCCATAAAAGAACGGGCATCACCATTAAAAAGATGGGCCAGTCTGGGGGCCCTTGCTGTCCAGCTCTGCTGCCCACAGACAAGAGCAGGGCCCTCTGTGAACCTGTCACCCTCAGCAATGCTCCCAAATCCCCTTCCCGCTGAGAGCCATGCTCAGTGATGACCAATCACTTCAGGTCCGACTTGTGCTGCAGTGGACGGTCCAGACGCCACAGGCCCCAGCACCATGCCCCACTGCCAGCACAAGACTCAGGCCTCCCTCATAACAGGCTTTACAGGTGCGGTCGGCTGCCATCTGCTCCTCTCAGGCCAGGAAGAGGCTAGGTCCGAGGTGGAGGCAGGTACTTTCCTGAGCGCCCAGGCACTGGCTGCCTCAGAGCCCTGGGGCATGGCTCCGCCTTCACCTTCCCAACATCTAAGTCTAGATCCTCGTTAGGGCAAGAAGACCAAATTACAGCTGGTGTATAACAGTCACGTTTAACTGACCACAGGTTGCCTCCAAGGGACATCACACCACTTAACATATGAAATATGAGCCTTAAATAGATACTTGCAATTCTCCCTCCAGCTCTGATGCAGGTGTTGACATGAATTCTGTTGACAGCTATGTTATCAACCTCACAATACAATTTCATCATTTTTGTTTAAACAATCAACTTCTTTAAATGTGATTTAAGTGACAGGAAAACACCATCTATCGGTTGATGCAGTTGCCTTCGCGTGCTCTCTCATTTGTTTCCATCTGGCACCTTTCCCTTCTGCCAGAACGGCGGCTTTACCAGCCCTGGCCATGGAGCTCTGTGGGTGATGATGTCCTTCAGCGTCTATATTTCTGAGACAGCCAATAATTTTACCTTTGTATCTGAAGGATACTTCCATGGGATATGGAATTCTGGGTTGATGTTTGTTTGTTTGTTTTTCCTTTCAGTACTTTAAAAATGCTTTCCATGGTCTTCTGGCCTGGAGCATTCTCAAGGAGAAACCTGCAGTGGCCTTCATCATCTCATCTCTCTATGAAATGCACCTTTTTTTCCTCTGACTGCTTTTAAGGTTGGCTTTTTATCACTGGTTTTGAGAAATTTGATTATGATATTTCTTAGTCTTCATGTTTCTTTTTTAGGGGGCTCATTGAGCTTTCTGGGTCTGTGAGTTTATCATTTTTATCATATTGAAACAATTTTCCTCATTATTTCTTCAAATGATTTTTCTGTTCCTGTCTCTCCCACCTTGGGACTCCAGTTATACAGCTATTTGGCCTTTAGACATGTCCCATAGCTCACTGGTGTTTTTTATTTTTTTAAATTATCCTTCTTTGTTTCCTTATGGATAGTTCCTATTGCTGTGTCTTCAAGTTCACTAATATTTTCTACCACAGTGTCTAATCTGCTATTCATTCCACCCATGAAATTTTCCTGTCTCCTTATTGTGTCTGTGTCAGTTCTGTGTCTACACTGATGAATTTTATGAGTTGCATTTTCCTGCTCCTTTTCATGCCAGATAATCCATGTCTATATATTCACATTGTGAATTTTACCTTATTGGGTGATGGACATTTGCAATCCCATAAATATTATTTACCTTTGCTCTGGCATTCAGTTAAGTTGCTTGGGACCAGTTCAACCCTCTCGGTTCTTACTTTTAAGTCTTGTTTGGCAGTATCAGAGCAGCAATTATCTATGACAAATTACTCCCCACTACTAAGACAGGACTCTGTGGGCATTCTACCCAATTATCTCACCTGGAAATTATGAGGTTTGCAAGTCTTGATAGGTTTGAAGAGGCACTATGTCGCACCCTGTGTGAATGTCAGATACTGTTTGCTCTCATTTTTTTGGGTGGTTCTTTTCCCTCATAGACACAAGATCAGTCATCTACCAAATCCTCAGCAGTGGCTGAAAATCTCCAGGGCTCTCTGTGCACTCTTCTCTTTTATACTCTGACCTGTGAACTCAAACTGCCTTGGTTTCCCCAGACCTTCAGCTCTGTCTCATCAACTCTGGCAGGCCACTGAGCACCACTGTCCCTGAGGCAGCTGGGGGCAAGTGTCATCGCCACAGAGCTGCGTCCCCTCCCAAAATGGCCCTCCACCATGGGGGTCTGCCTCGCCCACGTTTATACCCATCTAGGGAGGTCTGCATCCCACACTGGTCCCCAGCCCCTGAGGAGGGGTGAGGGCTCCTGAGGCCTCTGTCGTGACCACACTGAGTCCAACCTCTCCTCGGCCAAACCCGTCTCTTCACTTCCCCATGAGGGGTCTCCCCAAGACCCTGCATTTGGACTTCAGGACTACAGAGTCTGCTGTCCAGACACCCAACCGAGATGTAGCTCCCCGGGCACCCCTGGGGCCCTGCCCACGGCTAGTGAGGATCTTGGGGGACTTCAATCCAGTGCCCTCGATGCCAGTGGAAAGGCGACTATAGATTTCTCCTTGAGAAGTGCTCCAGGCCAGAAGACAATGGAAAACATTTTTAAAGTAGTGAAAGAAAAAAAAGTAACCCAGAATTCTATATCCCATGAAAATATCCTTCAAATACAAAGGTAGACTTACGGCTCTCTTAGAAATACGACACTGAAGGACATCATCCCCAGCAGAGCTCCACAATGAGGGATATGAACAGCCCAGGCTCCCCAGGCAGGCACAGGAGATAGATATGAGTCAAGGAGCACCTGTATACATACATATGTATATACATGTATGTGTGTGTGTGTGTGTGTGTGCATGTGTATCTCCTTTCACAGAATTTGATGCTACATTCTGAACAAAATCGTATTCAGAAAAAGTCTGGGTATGTCTCCAAACACAGCACTGTAGCATCACCCAACAGCCTGAGGGAGGTGCAGCTCAGACTTTGCAGGTGCTGAATGAGGCAGTATTACTTCAAATAGAACACACACTTTGCTAAGAACAATTTCCACTTCTGGGTATCAGCAAGAAGTGTCTTCTATCCAAACATGACCATCTGGTACTTGTATATGGGTCTTTAGTGTGATTTAGAAACACTTTAGGAAATACACTGGGGCTTGAGTGGATGTGGAACTCATTACAAATTTCCCACATACAGTAATGGAATAGGTTTCCAGGTACTGTTTCCATGTAGGACGTTGATTTTCAAGAACAGATCACTAACATTAGGTGTGTGATACCTGCATGGGGCTTATAAAAAAAATCCCATTTTTGCTTGATTATCTCAATTGATAAACCCACCATGTTTTTATTTCTAGTGCCTTTTTGTATTACTTTGTTCCCACACTGCTCATAAAGATATACCTGAGACTGGATAATTTATAAAGGAGAGGTTTAATTGACTCAGTTCAGCATGGCTGGGGAGGTCTCAGGAAACGTAACAATCATGGCAGAAGGGGAAGCAAACACACACTTCTTCACAAGGTGGCAGGAGAGAGAAGTGCAAGGAGCAAAGGGGAAAGAGTCCCTTATAAAACCATCAGATCTCGTGAAAACTCACTCACTATCATGAGAACAGCATGGAGACAGCCACCTCCATGATTCAATTACCTCCCACTGGGTCCCTCCCACGACACGTGCAGATTACGAGAACTACAATTCAAGGTGAGATTTGGGTGGGGACACAGCCAAACAATATCACTTTTCAAGTTACACTGACACAGATGTAACAGGCATATAAATTACCAAGGCCTTTGCAGTTCTTTGCATCTCAAATCATGGCTATAATTTCCTTGGCCATTTTTTAATTAATGAAATTTCATGTTCTATGTTGTCAGAGTGTAATTCAACCGCAGTTAATTTACTTTTCTAGTATTTTGTCTACTTTTCTCACTAATTGCTAATCAATGCAAATGGAACCACCTCATAAATGTATCTGTAAATTGTCGTATTCATCTTTGCTTCGCCTCTGTCCATGCCTGGGGACTTGTTTGTGACGCTGCAGTACGTTACGGCAATGAGAGGGTTTGTCATTATGCCGTGTGGTGTTGTAGCAATTAACTTGCACATTGACTTTTGCTCTGTCATCCAGCTTGAAGTAGGTCAAAACTTCATACGTATGAATTTTGTACTTTAAAAAGATGAAAAATGTTTTACACTTAGTAGCTATTCCCTTCTCCATTTGCACACACTGGCCTTAGGCTCACGATAATATGAGATAGTCTAGATTGTCACCCAGTTTGTTAAAGGAAAAAATTCCACATTACAGGCCCATCTTATGTTTTATATCCAACCTTCATGGCCACCTGAAGTTCTCTGTGAAGTCGTCGGTGCTCATATACACAGCTGGTATTCGTTGTCCCTGTTCCTGCCTCAGGAGCATTTAGCATGTTCCCAGGTTCTCTTTAGCCATTAGCATGTTCCCCGGTTCTCAGGCCTCCTTAGCCCTTAGCATGTTCTTCTCAGGTTCTGGCTTCTCAGGTCCTCCTTAGCCCTTAGCATGTTCCCAGGTTCTTGGTTATCTTAGCCCTTAGCATGTTCTCAAGTCCTCAGTTCTCAGGTTCCCCTTCCTTGACTCTCTTAGCCCTTAGCATGTTCTCAGCTTCTCCTTAGGCTTCAGCATGTTCTCAGGTTCCTGGTTCTCAGGTCCTCCTTAGTCCTTAGCATGTTCTCAGGCTCTCAGTTCTCAAGGTCTCTTAGCCCTTAGCATGTTCTCAGGTTCCTGGTTCTCAGGTTCTCTTACCCTTTAGCATGTTCTCAGGTTCCTGGTGACCCCTTAGGTGCGAGCTCTGTTCCTCACACTGGGCACTCATACTTACTGCTTTGCTGATTTTCCACACTGCGTATCTTTCTGGCTTTCTCTCATGGGGCTTACTCTGCTTAAGGGACCTCATGTGTGGGCAGAGAACCTGCAGGAGAAATGAGCTTGTGGTTGCCACTCTGGTAAGCCCAAAAACAGGGCTGGGGATTCTGAAGACTTCATTCTAATGTCGCCTTTATTTCATGAATGGATGATTGGTTTCCAGCAAGTTACTCAATCTCCGGAGATTAACTGCCTTATGTAAAGAACACCAGCTACTATGTCACTGGCCCATTGTGGATTCTTGTTCAGCTGTGAAGCTCAGAATGCTCTGAATACACATGGAGTGGAGAAAGCCAGGTGACATTCTTCATTAGTGTAGCTACCCATGCAAGAATTCAAAGGCTTGGGCAGATCACGCATTCTGTCCTTCACCACCATTTATCCAACAAATGCTGGCCCAGGGTCCATCTGGTGAAGGGCACAGGCAGGCACTAGGGGAGCCTGGTTAGAAGCAGCTCCTGGGAGTGGGGAGTGAGGACGCTGAAAGCCAACACGGTTCCTTATCATGCAGCAGGAATCAGAACATGATGATCCCTTTAACGAGGAATGAAACAAATCCATTACTATAAAATTGCTTGAAAATCTAGAGGTGATGGCCACAAATTAAATCCAAAATAAGACAAAATTATGAATACTACAGAAGAGGCAAACGAGCCACAATCCACATATGAGAAGAAAAAGCCCCACAGAGGAATCAGTCCCCTTGCTGCTATAACCCGCCCTCCGACCTGACCCAAGGGGCTTTGGAAACACCACTTGATCTTATAAAAGCTGAGTTTCAAACAGAACCAGTCTCAAAGGTCAAATTCTGAAGATAGCCATGGATTAATCAGGCAACAAAAACAAAGAGGAAGCAGGAAAGGCCCTACTCATTTAGGAAAATGGAATCCAAGACAACAAGCATTAAGGGAGATGCAGGCACCATTTAAACAACAATCCGCTAATGATGGACGCCGAGGACAAGCTGACGCAGCCCCTGTGTGCTAAGCAGCAGAGCCTCAGAGCCTATGCAGCTAAACACAACAACCCCCAAAGAAAACTCACAGAAATACTGTTTTTGTCTGAGAAATTTCAGAAAGTCACAATATAAATAAGGACATGTTGAAGTAATACAATTGACACATTTTTACCTAATTACACATCATATATATATAATTATAAACTATTTATAAAAGTCTGTATCCTGCAAATAGTTATACAAATATATTTTTGAAGCGCCAATTGAAGATTAAGTACGGTATCAATTAGGCCAAAGAAAACCTCAAAATTACCAAAGAGTAAAAGTTGAACAAAGTCACATTCTGACTAAAATGCAGTAGAATTAGACACTAATTTGAAGTTTAAAAACAACACATAAATATGAAAAAGTAGAAAAGCCTACCAAACATTTATTGTTTCAAAAGGATATAAAATGACAATTACAGATAACTTAGAACAAAAGCAAGTGAGAATTCATCAGTTATAGAATGATGTTAAAATTATGCTCAAAAGCAAATTATTTATGTGATTTCATTATTTTTTAAGAAATGAATAAATAGCGTAAATAAGTTTTACTGAAGAAGTTTTATTTAAAAGTAAGAGAACAGCAAAAAGAAGGAAATCTAAGAGATAATTCTTTTTAAAAATCATGTTACAAGGGTGAAAAAAAAGTGATTTTTTTTTTTTTTTTTGAGACAGGATCTCACTCTGTCTCCCAGGCTAGAGTGCTGTGTGTGATCATGACTCACTGCAGCCTCAATCCCCCGGGCTCAGGTGATCCTCTCTCTCAGCCTCCTGAGTAGCCAGGCGCCACCACACCTGGCTAAAGAAAACGTACGTTTACAATGCAAAGGAATATAACTACACATGTGCTCAGTAATTTTAAAAACCATAATAGTGAGAACTAAGCTCTGATTTTTTCTCTTGTCCAAATTCCTATCTAAGAGGTCTGGGGAGTCATACCCCACAAACCATAAATTCTTATCAGATGGGTTTTATTTGACCCTATATATCATGACTGACTTTTCAGTCTGACTCTGGCAGAACATTATGAGACAAAGGGAAAAAATCAAAATATTTAACCCTAAAATATATTTCCTTGCAATACCTGGAAATTGCCCTGCAAAGTCTCTTGTGGGAAAAATCCACATTCTATAGGGATCTCCTTTCCCCTTTGTTTTCCTTCCTTCCTTTCCAGATCCAGGAGATAATCAACCAAGAGCCAGGCACCCTTTTAGGTCCAATAAGAAGCATCTTACAACCTGCTTTCTCTGAAGTCTGCTAACTGAGAGCTTCCTCTGCACAATAAAACTTGGTCTCCACAATCCTTTATCTTAACTGGAACATTTTCTATTGATCCCAGGTCTTCAGATAAACTCAACCAGTTGTCAACCAGAAAATGTTTGAATTCACCTATAGCCTGGAAGCCCCTGCTTTGAGTTGTCCCACCTTCTGAACCAAACCAATGTATTTGATTGATGTCTCACACCTCCCTAAAATCTATAAAACCAAGCTGCACCCTGAGCACCCTGGGCCCATGTTCTCAGGGCCTCCTGAGGGCTGCATCACGGGCTATGGCCACTCATATTTGGCTCAGAATACATCTCTAAAAATATTTTACAGAGTTTGACTCTTTTCATCAACAAGAGAATAGCATCCACTACACTGCATTAACAAATGTGGAAATCGCTATTAAAGGATAGCTTATAAATATCCCAAATCACACAACACTGTAAGCATATTTTACCAATAATCGTGGAAGACAATGAAAATGCTCTATAAATGAAGAACATTCCTAAAAAATATACTAGAAAGTAGATCATTTCAATGGTAAAAGAAGTTTTCCAGCAATGTTAGGAAAAAAAGAAAAACGATCACATTTCCATGAGGAAATATTGTGGGTAACTGTTGAGGAAGACGATGGGCCACACTGTTTCTTATTCTCTCCTGGGCAGGGCCTCATGGGAACCTCCCTCAGTAGGTGTCAGAGTCGGGCAGGAGGAAGGCGCCGGCAGGACTGGGGAGGCCTTTGGGTCAGCATGAGGGACAGCATGAGAGGGAGTGATTGTCCCCAGGCAGTCATGTTTGGGCCTGAGGAAGAGCTGGGGAACGTGCCCAGACTCCTCTGCCCTCCATGCTGCGTGCAGCTTGTTCCAAACCCCACCAAAGCCAGAGGCCCAGAGGACCCGATGGAGCTTACAGGCATGAAGCCCATAGCAGGGCAGGGGAAGGGAGTGTGGAGGAAAGGAGTCTGGAGAATATCCAGCCAATGCCTCCCTAAATGGGCCTCTGTTTTGTGGGCAGGGATAATTGCTCTTGCCTGGGTTCAACACTCACAAAGAAAGAATTTAGAAATCCAACCTACAGAATGGTAAGAGCTGTTTTTATTTGTAACCATAGCTAGTGCCATCTACGTTCCAGGCTGATAAAAATATTTTTACAAAATATAATATGTGAAAAGTTACTAGCCTGAAATATAAAGAACCTATAATAAAAGGAACAAACAGAAAAATACAAAAAGTCCTTTTTATACAGACAAAGACCATATACAGAAAATTCACAAAGAAAATTCCAATCTCGGCCAGACGTGGTGGCTCATGCCTGTAATCCTAGCACTCTGGGAGGCCAAGGTGGGAGGATCATGAGGTCAGGAGTTCGAGACCAGCCTGGCCAACACGGCAAAACCCCATCTCTACTAAAAATACAAAAATTAGCTGGGTATGGTGGTGCGCACCTGTAGTCCCAGCTACTCAGGAGGCTGAGGCAAGAGAATTGCTTGAACCCAAGAGGTGGAGGCTGTAGTGAGCCAAGATCGTGCCACTGCACTCCGGCCTAGGTGATGAAGCAAGAGCCAAAAAAAAAAAAAAAAAAAGAAGAGGAAAGAAAGAAGAAAGAAAAAGGAAGGAAGGAAGGGAGGAAGGAAGGAGAAAATTCCAATCTCAAAGCATATGTATTTTAAACTTTTAATCTCACTTATAATTCATAAAACAAAGATAACATACCATTTTTCATAATAAAACTGGCACTGTTTTAAATAATAAAAACTGGCAATTTTTCCAAAATGACCACATTCAACGTTGTTTAGAAGGCACAATCCAGGCGCCTCTCCATGGTTGTTGCTGAGTTTGATTTCTCAGAGGCAGGTCCTCCCTGGATTGTTCTCTATGTGGCGCCCCTTTCCTCCCACGTTTGGCAGCTTCTGTTTGCCCTGTTCTGCACCCCCCAGAGTGAGGAGGAGCCATCCCTTGCTTGGTTTTCCCAATTCTTCCAGCCCTCTATTTTTTGCCCTTCTTGGCCGTCCAACCCCCATCCCTATACTTGATGGAGTTCAAGGTCACTGGGGCAGTGCACAACGCCCCCAGTGGAATTTAGAGAGGAGTATAAGGAGTTTGAACACATCCAAAATGGAAATTCAACACAGCTCAAGTTGAAAACATTTTGGTGGGTTTTTGTTTGGTTTCCTACAGAAAAGTCTTACAGACTATAACAGCACATTCTCTTTGATAAAGGAGGTATTAAAGGTAGATACACCAGGCACAGAAGCACAGAGGCAGCCCCTACTTTCAGTGTGCGCCGCGTGCTGAAGTCGCAGCCCCTAACCTCAGTATGCGCCATGTTCTGGTGAAAGACGCGGCCCCTGCCCTCAGCGAGCGGGGCATGCTGGGAAAAGAAGCAGCCGCCGCCCTCAGCGTGCGCCGCGTGCTGAAGACGCAGCCCCCGCCCTCAGCGTCCGCCGTGTGGTGAAGACGCAGCCCCCGCCCTCAGCGTGCGCCGTGTGGTGAAGACGCAGCCCCCGTCCTCGGTGTGCGCCGCGTTCTGAGGAAAGAGGCAACCCGCCCCCTCAGGGTGTGCGGCGTGCTGGGGGACGGTTACCAGTTCTCCACACGTTCTCACTCTTGATCCTGCCAGGACACTTAACTGCTTTCCCTATCAGATGGCCATGAGCATGAAAGCAGATATCTAAATTTTGTGTTACTGGAATCTTTCTAAAGACTATGACTCTAGAATTGTCTGTCAGGGAAAAATGAACTTTTCAAACTAAACCTTTAGGAAAGGTCATTTTCATGTTTTTTTTTTTTTTAAACATGAAAAATAGCACAACGGCTCAGGAATCCGACAGTGCCAGCTTTCTTACTGTGGTTTGTCTTTAGACTAATTTTTTAACCTCCCTATGACTCAATTTCCTCACTTTCAAGAATCGGTATGACATTAGTCCATGGTATGTATGACATTACCACATCGTTTGTATGACATTAGTAATTACCACATAGTTTTGAGTACAAAATAAGATAATATGGAACAATATATTTAGCTCAGTATAGGTTGCTATGCTCTGGGAAAGGATGATAAAGACTTTCACAATTTAATTCTGTTTTTTGTCTAAAGCAAAAATAATTTCTTACTTAGAAATGAGAATTCTCGACTTATCTGCTTTCGACCAAGGCCTTGAAGATACAGGATTTTTCTAAGAGTCTCATGAGAAAATGAAGAACCCCTGGGCGTATCTCTTACTGGAGGGTCACCCCAATATCGCTTTCTCTCATGGGAACCAAACTTTTCCTTACAGACATCCTAACTTTCTGAAACGTCTGCACCAGAAAGATGGTGGGTGCTTTGCTACATTAAAACAAACAAACAAACAAATAATAAGTGTAATGGCTATGGGCTGTGTCCTGGGAGCAAGGAGCAACAAGCCACGTCCACACTTACCTGGCTGGGCTGGATGCTTCAGGACGCCTCAGGTAGGTTTTCGGGAGGTCTGCAAGTTCCTGGTCCATCACATACTGAGTATAGTCATCCTGCCACGTGAAACCTGTGGATAAAAATTGCAAAAATTATGTCATCATTTTGGAAGTTTAGCTAAAGCTCTTGCTTCAGTCTCATAATTAGTTGCATTTCAGCATTAAGTTGATGGTCCCATCAGCAAAGTGAGCCTCCCTCTCACTGCAGTTTATCAAGATCTCCTTACAGAAATTCCAGCTTTCTGAAACTTCTAGGCCAAAAAGAAAACTGATGCTCTGCTGCATTAATAGTAATAAAAAGGCTTGGGTGAGAGTGGAGAAAGCTGGCCAAATAGAAGCCTCCACCAATCATCCTCCCTGTAGGAACACCAAATTGAACAACTGTCCACACAGCAAAGCACCTTCATACGAACCAAATTTCAGGTGAGTGGTCACAGTACCTGGTTTTATCATTGAAAGAGGCACTGAAGAGGGTGGAAAAGATCATTTGGAATTGCTGCTGTCACCCCTCACCCATCCCCCTGCAGTGGCTGTGTGCCCCAGAGAGAGAACGCATGCACTTGGGAGAGAGAGCACAGTGATAGTGGGACTTGGTATTGGAACTCGGTGCTGCCCTGTCACAGTAAAAACAACAGGCAAAACTCAACCAGTGCCCATGGAGGGAATATTTAGACCAGCCCTAGACAGAGCGGTACCACCCATCCCAGTGGTCAGAATCTGAGTTCTGACAAGCCTCACCACCATGGGCTAAAGTGCTCTGGGGTCCTAAATAAACTTGAAGGCTGCCTATGATGGAAGGACTACAAATCCTGGGCAAGTCCTGGTGCTGTGCTTGGCTTGTAGCCACTGGACTTGGGGTGCACACAACCTAGTAAGGTACCAGCTGGCGCAACTAAGGGTGCTAGTGTCACCCCTCCCTCAACCCTAGGCAGCACAGCTCACAGCTCCAAAAGAGACTCCTTCCTTCTCCTTGAGGACAGGAGAGGGAAGAGTAAAGAGGACTTTATCTTACAACTTAGATAACTGCTCAGCCAAAGTAGGATAGGGCACTGGGCAGAGTCATGAGGCCCCCATTCCAGGCCCTAGCTCCCAGGTGACATTTCTAGACACACCTTGGGCCAAAGGAAAACCCACTGCCTTGAAGGGAAGGTCCCAGTACTGGAAGGATTCATCATCTCCTGACTACAGAGCCTTTGGGCCCTGAATAATCAACAGTGGTACCCAGGCAGTACCTCATGGGCCTTGGGTAAGACTCAGAGATGTCCTGGCTTCAGGTCTGATCTGGTACAGTCCTAGTGGTGGGGTGGCCACAGAGGTGCTTGTGTCACCCGTCACCCAGCTCCAGGAAGCTCGGGGAGGGGGGAGAGAGAGAGACCGTCCGTTTGTTTGGGAGAATGTAAGAGAAAAAAAGTCTGCCTGGTAATCCACAAAATTCTTCTGGATTGTATCGAAGACTGCCAAGGTGATACTTCTATGAGTCTGAAAGAGCCATGAAATTACTGCGCTTTGAGTGGCCCCTAATGCAGATATGGCTGCAGGGATTTAAAACGTAGATCACGGGACCAAAGTCTTTTCAAATACCTGGAAAGCCTTCCCAAGAAGGATGAGTACAAACAAGCCCAGATTTTAGCAACTGCAATAAATACCTAACTCAGACACCAACAAACATCCAAGAGCATCAAGACTATCCAGGAAAACATGACCTCACCAGACGAACTAAATAAGGCACCAGGGACCAATCCTGGAGAGACAGGGATAGATATGTTACCTTTCAGACAAAGAATTCAAAATAGTTGTTTTAAAAAAATTCAGTGAAATTCAAGATAACATAGAAAAGACAAACAGAATCCTATCAGATAAACTTAACAATGAAATTAGAATAATTAAAAACAATCATGCAAAATCTCCGGAGTTGAAAAATATAACTGACCCATTGCAGAATGCCTCAGACTCTCTTGACAGCAGAGTTGACCAAGCAAGACAAAGAATTAGTGAGCTTGAAGACTGGCTAGTTGAAAATATGCTGTCAGAGGAGACCAAAGAAAAAAGGATTTTAAAAAATGAAGCACACCTGCATGATCTAGAAAATAGCCTCAAAAAGACAAATCTAAGATTTATCACCCTTAAAGAGGAGGGAGAGAGAGAAAGAGGTAGAAAGTTTAGTTGAAAGGATAATAATGAGAACTTCTCGAACCTAGAGAAAGATGTCAATGTTCAAGTATAGGAAGGCTATAAGAACACTAAACAGATTCAACCCAAATAAGACTACCTCAAGACATTTAATTATCAAACTCCCAAAGGTCAGGAATGAAGAAAGGATCCTAAAATCTGCAAAAGAAAATAAACAAACAAACAAACAAAAATACAATGGAGCTGCAGTACATCTGGCAGCAGACTTTTCAGTGGAAACTTTACAGGCAAGGAAACAGGGGATTGTTATTTACAGTGTTAAAGGAAAGAAACCATTTTATTCTGAAATTGTATATCCAACAAAAATGCATTTCAAATATGAAGGAAAAATACTTTCCCAGACAAAAGCTGAAGGATTCCATCAACAGCAGACCTGTCCTATAAGAAATGCTAAAGGGATTTCTTCCGTCTGAAATAAAAGAATGTTAGTGAGCAGTAAGAAATCATCTAAAGGTACAAAACTCACTGGTAGTAGTAAGTACACAGAAAAACACAGAATATCATAACACTGTAATTGTGGTGTGTAAACTGTTCATATCTGGAGTTAAAAGACTAAAAGATGAACATCAAATAACTCCAACAACTTTTCAGATATAAATAGAAACAACAAAAAGTTAAAAAGTAGGGGGATGAAGCTAAAGTGTAGAGTTTTTATTAGTTTTCTCTGTGCTGGTTTGTTAGTTTGCTTATGTAATCAATGTTAAATTGTCATCCGTTTAAAATAATGGGTTATAAGATGTTATTTGTAAGCCTTATTGTAAACTCAAATCAAAAAACATAAACAGATACAACAAAAAGTAAAAAGCTAGAAATTAAAACATACCACCAAAGAAAATCACTTTCACTTAAAAAAAAAAGTAAGGAAGGAAATAAGAAAGAGAAGACCACAAAACAATCAGAAAACAAATAACAAAATGGCAAGAGTAAGTTCTTACCTATCAATAATAACAAATACACATGGACTAAACTCTCCAATCAAAACACACAGAGTGGTTGAATGGATTAAAAAAAGACCCAGTCATCTGTTGCCTATAAAAGACACACTTCACCTATAAAGACAAATATAGACTAAAAAGAAAGGGATGGAAAAAGATAATCTGTGCAAATGGAAACCAAAAAAGAGCAAGAGTAGCAGTACTTGTATCAGACAAAACAGATTTCAAGACAAAACTACCAAAAGAGACAAAGAAGGTCATAATGATAAAGGGGTAAATTGAACAAGAGGACATAACAATTGTAAATATATATGTACCCAACACTGGAGCATCCAGATATATAAAACAAATTTTATTAGAGTTAAAGCAAGAGACAGACCCCAATACAGTAACAGCTGAAGACTTCCACATGCCACTTTCAGCACTGGACAGATCATTGAGACAGAAATTCAACGAAGATATATTGACCAAGCTGCACTATTGACCAAATGGACTGAATTGACATTTACAGAACATTTCATTCAATGGCTATGAAATCCACATTCTTCTCCTCAACACATGAATAATTCTCAAGAATAGCCCATACATTATGGCAAAAAAATGCATCTTTAAAAATTCAAAAACAAACTGAAATTATATCAAGTATCTTCTCTGACCACGATGGAATAACACTAGAAATCAATAACAGGGAAAATTTTGGAAACTATACAAACACATGGAAATTAAACAATATGCTTCTGAATGACCAGTGGGTCAATGAGGAAATTAAGGAGAAAATTTAGAGATTTCTTGAAACAACACAAACACAACATACCAAAAACCTGTGGGATGCAGCAAAAGCAGTACTAAGAGGAAAGTTTATACCTATAAACAAGTACATCAAAAAAAAAAGAGAATACCCTCAAACAATCTAATGATGCATCTTAAAGAACTAGAAAAGCAAGAGCAAACCAAACCCAAAATTAGTAAAAGAAAAGAAATAATAAAGATCAGAGCAGAAATAAATCAAGTTGGAATGAAGAAAACAATACAAAAGATCAATGAAACAAAAAGTTGGTTTTTGAAAAGATAAACAAAATTGACAAACCATTTTCTAGTCTAAGAAAAAAAGAGAAAAGACCCAAATAAATAAAATCAGAGATGAAAAAGGAGACATTACAACTAATACTGCAGTAATTCAAAGGATCATTAGAGGCTACTATGAGCAACTACATGCCAGTAAATTAGAAAACCCAGAAGAAATGGATAAATTCCTAGACACATAGAACCTACCAAGACTGAACCATGAAGAAATCAAAAACCTGAACAGATCAATAACAAATAATGAGATTGAAGCTGTAATAAAGTCTCCAAGCAAAGAAAAGCCTGGGACTTGATCACTTCACTGCTGAATTTTACCAAATATTTAAAGAAGAATCTTACTCAAACTATTCCAAAAGATAGAGGAGGAGGAAACACTTCCAAATTCATTCCATTAAGCCAGTATTACCGATACCAAAACCAAAGACACATCAAAAAATAAAACTACATGCCAATATCCCTGATGAATATTGATGCAAAAATCATCAACAATCGTCAACTGTCCTGGGGACAGGATAGTCTCTTCACTAAATGGTGCTGGGAAGACTGGATAACCACATGCAGAAGAATGAAACTAGACTCCTATCTCTTCGTATACAAAAATCACATAAAAATGGATTAAAGACATAAATCTAAGACCTCAAACTATGAAACGACTACAAGAAAACACTGGGAAAACTCTCTAGTACACTGGATAGTGTAAAGATTTATTTAGTAATACCCCATAAGCACAGGCAGCCAAAGCAACTTGAGTGATGCTCCACGAGCACAGGCAACCAAAGCAAAACTGGACAGATGGGATCACATCAAGTGAAAAAACCTCTGCACAGCAAAGGAAACAATCAACAAAGTGAAGAGACACCCACAGAATAGGAGAAAATATTTGCAAAGTATTCATCTGACAAGGGATTAATAACCAGAATGCATAAAAAGCTCAAACAACTCTGTAGAAAAAAATTTCAATAATCTAAATGGGCAAATACATATAACTCTGAATAGACATTTCTCAAAAAAGACATTCAGACGGCAAACAGGCGTATGAAAAGGTGCTCAACATCACTGATCATCAGAGAAATGCAAATCAAACCTACAATGAGATATCATCTCACCCAGTTAAAATGGCTTTTGTCCAAAAGACAGGCAATAACAAATGCTGGCGAGGATATAGGAAAAAGGGAACCCTCATACACACTGTTGGTAGAATTGTAAATTAGTACAACTATTATGGAGAGTAGTTTGGAGGTTCCTTAATAAGCTGAAAATAGAGCTATAAATATAATCCAGCAATCCCACTGCTAGGTTTATACCCAAAAGGTAATCAGTGTATCAAATTGATATCCACACTCCCATGTTTATTGCAGCACTGTTAACAATAGTGAACATTTGGAAGCAACCTAAATGTCCATCAACAGATGAATGGATTTTAAAAAATGTGGTACCTCTACACAATGGAGTACTATTCAGCCATAAAAAGGTGAGATTCTTTCATTTGCAACAACATGGATGGAACTGAAAATCATTATGTTAAGTGAAATAAGCCAGACATAGAAAGACAAACTTTGCATGTTCTCACTGATTTGTGGGAACTAAAAATTAAAACAACTGAACTTATAGAGAGTAGAACAACAGTTACCAGAAGGAAGTAACCATTGTTACTGGGAAGGAAATTGGCAGGGGGCGGGGGGCAAGTGGGAATGGTTAATGAGTACAAAAATACAGTTAAGTAGAATGAATAAGATCTGGTACTTGATAGCACAACAGGGTAACTACAGTCAACAATAATTTATTGTACATATAAAAATAACTAAGAGTATAACTGGATTATGTAACACAATGAAAGGATAAATACTTCAGGTGATGAACATCCCATTTACCCTGACGTGATTATTATGCATTGTATGCCTGTATCAAAATATCCCATGTACCCCATAAATATATACACCTGTGTACCCACAAAAATTAAAAATTAAAAAAAATAGACTTAATGGGTGCTGACTATGGCTAGACAGCAAGGAGCCTTACACCAAATACAAGTTTAGCTTAGACAGATTTTTATCTACTATGAAAGATGGAAACATCTTCCATCTACGTGGAAATATTGTGGTCACAGCAAAGATACTCCTCATCCACAATGAGCACGTAGTACCCGCCACTCACCCACTCCTCTACCTGCCCGCCACCATATCTTAGGTATTTTGTTCTTCCTAACAAAATCTTAAAAGACAGCAATTGGAATGGAATAAGGGGTATTGTTACTGTGAAAGCAATTATCATGGGGCTTAATGTACTGTATCCGGGAGCCAATTACATTATATTTATACTCAAATGTTATGACAAAGAGCTTTATAACAAGGGTGAAGTAGTTATGAAGGCAAAATCCATGTGATTATGCATTAATTACATGCACTGTGGATCACATGATAATTATGCTCAAAATTACCAAATAACTCTCAAGAATAATTATTATGCAATTTGTACATTTTAGATCTTATGGTAACACTTTAGCACTTAGAACTACCCCATGCAATTATCCATAATTATCTAATCACTAAATATCATGTAATTACAGAGATATATTTTTATGCCCTGTACAAAAACACATTACCAAAATCTTCAAATCAGGATGGCTCTGTGCTTGTGTGTGTGTGTGTGTGTGTGTGTGTGTGTGTGTGTGTGTGTGGCATAGGAAGTCCAGAACATGATGAGAACCACATATTCTGGATGGAATTAAAAGAGCTCAGTAGATAGAAGCTATCTTCATGAACACACAAATATTTTTTTCACATGCAAATCTAGATTTTTTTAATGTTATAGACGGCAAATTAAAGCAATTGTCATATTTCTAAATCTCAAAAGCCTAAATGGCATTACCTGAAGTGAAGAATGATAGGAAAATTCACCATTAGGATGGCCTCCAACTTACTCTAAGCTGCTCTAGTTGGAATATATCACTTAGAGTATAGGTCGCTGCAGAAAACAGGCCCCACACTCACTACTATCCAATTTAAGATTAAATGTACTTAATAATAATCAAGTCTATCCCATTTGCCAAAGCAACTTAAAAACACCCACTATGAAATGTACTTTTGTTTATATAGCTATTTCTGATCCATTCTTGGGAGTATACTCAATTGAAAGCACATTTGCAATGTTAGTATAATATCTATTATTGTGGATTTAGAAATAAGGATATTTTAACCATGCCATTCCTAAAAAGGATTCTCTTAATATTAATATTTATCAGGAAGCAGAAAATCAATGGCACAAAAAGAACTTTTCATGAAAAAAATCATTTATAAAATTTAAATAACTAAAATTTAAAAATTTTTATCTAAAAATCATATAAGTCTGAGTTATGTCAACTTTGGGATCTATGATAAAGGCTCAGTTCTTCCAGAACAACAGTTGGTCCACTACTCAGAATCATCTGTACTGGGCAGTCTGAGAGGACCCTGTATACCTTAGCCCAGCCATCTCAGCCTTCCTGGAAGTCAGAAGAAACTGTGCTCTTAGATATAAAAAACAAACAAAACAATGCAGAGATATGGGAGTTTAAGCATCTCCTATGAACTTCGGTCCGTGGCATATCTTGGAGAAAATATAACCCTGGGAAGAAGGAATCCACTCCCAGAGATGACATACGTCTTCCCACTAAGTACAACTAAAATCTCTGAGCATACGTAAAACAAGCATAAGACTCTGAAGGATGGCAATAAGAAGGCAGAGCAGAGAAGCACATGGTGGTGGATTCCCTGGGTTTTCTTTTTGCCTCATGTACCTCAGACTCGGAGTCAAAGAGGCCGCAATCCGGAAACACCAACGTGTACACACACACACACACACACACACACACACACAAACAACTAAAGCAGCCTCTCTCTAATCAAGGAGTCAGGAAAGAATCAACTCAGCAAGACAGAAAAATATTAGATATTAACAGCTCTACCCCAGCAAAACACCACAGAAAAAAGTACAGCCTCTCCCTACCCATGCCAACAAAGGCCAAATGGGGATCTAGACTTCCTCTCTCATGAGGCTGTAATAAGGCCTCCCCTCAGGCCTACCAGGTAGTGTCAGAGAAGGTCAAGTAGGGATCCAGAACTTTCATCTCCATTGGGTTGTAATTACCACAACCCCTGCAATGCCAGAGGAGACCATCTGGGAAGCTGAAACTCCCACCCCTCTCCCTGACCAAACAGTAAAAAGACCCCACCTTCAGGTATTGACAGAGGCCTCCTGGGGAATCTAGACTTCCATCTCCCTGTCAGTTACAAGGAATCACCATCACCACCCCTTACCCCCAGAAGAGCAGTGTCCAAAAAGAGACAGTTAAAATGCAAGGTTTAAATGAGATCCAGAATCATGACATAATACAAAAATGTCCAGATTTCAAAAGAAAATAACTGGTTATACAAAGAACAAAGAAGATCACAAAATAAATAGAAAAGAGACAATCCACAGAAACCAACACTGAGATGACTGAGATGTTAAAATTGCCTGAGAAAGATTTTAAACCAGTTACGATAAAAATGCTTCAATGAGCAATTATGAACACACTTGAAACAAATGAAAAAGTAGGATGTCTCAGAAAATAGATGATGCAAATAAAAGCCAAATTGAAATATTATTACTGAAAGATACAATAACCAAAATAAACAACTCAGTGGATGCACATAACAGAAGGATGGAGAGACAGAGGAAAGAATCAGTGAAGTGAGGATAAAACAGTAGGAATTACTCAATGTCAACAACACAGAGAAAATAGTAGAAAAAAATGATAAAGCTTCAGCAACTGCGGGGCTATAACCAAAGATATAATATTCATGCTATCAGAGTTTCAAAAAGAGGAGAGAAAGAAGACAAGATGACAGGTCTGAAAAGGTACTCAGAAAAATAATGGCTGAAAACTTCTCAATTTTGGAAGAAACATGAACCTAAAAATTTAAGAAGCTAAGCATACCCCAAACAGGGTAAACCCAAATCTCCTCCAAGACACATAATAATTAAGTTTCTGAAAACTTACAAAGAAAAATCTTGACAGCAGCCAGAGAAAAATGACAACTTACCTACAAGGAAAACACAATTCAAATGACAGGGGATTTCTTATCAGAAACAATGGAGGCCACAAGGAAATAGCACATTTTTCAAGTGCTGAAAGAAAAATATGTCAACCCAGAATCCCACAAGTCTCTCAATCCAGATACCCAGTGAAGGTATCCTTCAGGAATAAGGGGGAAATAAAGATATCCCCAGAAAAAGGAAAATTGTGTTTTTCACCAGACCAATTCTGAAAGAATTACTAAATTTATGTCTCCATATAGAAGAGAAATATAAAAAAAGGAATTTTGGAGCATCAGGAAGAATGCAAGAACATGGCAAGCAACAACCTGAGTAAGTACAATAAGCATTCCTTCTCTTGAGTTTTATGCTTGACAATTCAATTAAACATCATACCACTGTCTAATGTCACTTTAAATGCACATAGAGGAAATATTTAAACAATTATAATATAAATGAGGAGGATAAGTAAAATGTCGTAAAGGAAGATAAAGTTTCTATATTTCACCCAAACTGGTAAAATTATGACACCAGTAAACTTTAATAAGTTATGAATATGTATATGAATATTATATCTAGAACAATAAATAAAAGAAAGCTATCAAAGACATACACTCAAAAACATAGATAAAGTGGATTTCCAAAATCATTAAAGTAACTCGAAGGGAGGAAGAAACAAAGAAACAAAAAATACAAGAACAAGTAGAAAATACAAAATTAAATGAGTTTTAAATCCTAACATATTAATAATTACATTAAATGTAAATGGGCTAAATATGACAATGAAAACACTGGCTGAGTGGGTTTTTTTTAAAAAAAGACTCAACTATACACTATATGAAGCTCACTTTGAATAAAATGATATAGGATGGTTGAAAGTAAAAATATTTTTAAAAATATATCATGTAAGTATTAATCAAAGGATGGAAGCAATAACTATATTAATATCAGATGTTAATATTTAGAGTAAAGAAAATGGCTACAGAGAAGGGAATTACAGAGTTATAAATAGGTCAACCCACTAAGAAGATACAGCAATCCTATATATGAATTATATAGATAGAGCAACTAAACAAAAAATCAACAAAGATAGAAAAGAACTCAACAATACCATTAATCAACAGGATCTAATGAACATTTATGGAACACTGTACCCAACAAGAGCAGAGTATATGTTCTTTTCAATTGCTCATAGAACACATACCATGATAGACTTAATGCTGGGCCATAAAACATACTTCAGCAAAATTATAATCATTCAGAGTGTGTTCTCTGACCACAATATAGTCAAGGTAGAAATCAGTAACAGAAAGATAATGGGGAAATATAACAACATGTTATAAAATAATCCATGGGTCAAAGAGAAGATAATACATTACATGTAATTAAAATAAAAGCACAACATACCAAAATTCATGGCACATACAGTTAAGACTGTGCTAAGTGAAATGTTTAGCACTAAATGCTTACATTAAAAAAGAGGGCCCTACTGGAGCACTTTTGCCAGTGGCCCCCACCCACCCTGCCAGGGCACTTTTGCCAGCAACCACCAATGGGGCAGTTTAGCTGGTGGCCCCTGATAGAGTGCTTTCACCAGCAGCCTAGCTGCACCTTGACCTCCCAGTGAAGCTGGTACTAAAGCTCAAGGGGCCAGAGGACAAAGCCACAGGCCTGGTCCCAGGTCACCAGGGTTAGAGCATACAGCCCAGGAGTGCCAAGCTGAACCTCGGCCCTATGAAAAAATTCAGAAACAAAGCCAATCAGCTATATCCAACTTACACAACAGCAAAACTCTTATGAGAAATAATGAACATAAAAACAAAAAGCCCTATCCCCAGGACAGCAACTTCAAAAGGATAAAAGAACATCAGCACTCACAGATGAGAAAACAGCACAAGAACTCTGGCAGTTCTAAAAGCCAGAGTGTCTTCTTACCTACAAATGAACATGCTAGCTACCCAGCAATGGTTCTTAATCAAACTGAAATGACTGAAATGACAGACATAGGATTCAGAGTCTAGATGGCAAGGAAGCTCAATGAGATACAGGAGAAAGTTGAAACTCAATCCAAGGAAATGATTTGAGAGTTGAAAGACAACATAGCCATTTTAAGAATAACCAAACTGAACTTCTGAAATTTAAAAATTCAATATAAGAATTTCATAATAAAATTGGAAGCATTAACATCAGAAGAGACCAAGCTGAGAGAAGAATTTTAGAGCTTAAAGGCAGTTCTTTCAAATCAACACAGGCAGACAAAAATAAAGAGTGTTAAGAAATGAATAAAACCTCTGAAAAGTATGGGATTATGTAAAGTGACCAAAACTATGACTCACTGGCATTTCTGAAAGAGAAGGAGAGAGAGTAAGCAAGTTGGAAAACATATTTGAGGATACAGTCCATGAAAATTTTCCCAATCTCACTAGAGGTTGACATGATATTCAAGGAATTCAGAAAACCCCTGTGAGATACTATATAAGATGACCATCCCCAAGGCATATGGTCATCAGATTCTCCAAGGTTGTTGTGAAAGAAAAACTCTTAAAAGCAGCTATAGAGAAAGGCCAGGTCAGTTACAAAGAGAACCCACCAGGCTAATAGCAGACATGTCAGAAAAAAGCTTACAAGCCAGAAGAGACTGGGGGCCCTATTTTCAGCATCCTTAAAGAAAAAAAATTCCAATCAAGAATTTCACATCCCACAAAACTAAGCATCATAAGCAAAGAAGAAATAAAATCCTTTTTAGACAAGTGAACACTAAAGAAATTCACTATCATTAGACCCGCTTTACAAAGGTCCTTAAGGGAGTGCTAAACATGGAAACGAGAAAGATACCTGCCTCCACAAAAACACAAATACGTAGCTCACTTGCACTATGAAGCAACTATACAATCAAGTTTACATGAAAACCAGCTAACAACACAAATGACAGGATTAAATCCTTAGATATCAATATTAACCTTGAATGTAAACAGGCTAAACACCCACTTAAAAGGCATAGATTGACAAGTTGGATAAAGAGGCAAGACCCAACTGTCTGCTGTCTTCAAGAACCCATCTCACATGTAATGACACACTTTGGCTCAAAGTAAAGGGATGGAGAAAGATCTATCTTGTAAGTGGAAAACAACAAAGAGCAGAGGTTGCTATTCTTATATCAGATGAAGCAGATTTTAAACCAGCAATGATCAAAAAGAACAAAGAAGGGCTTTACATAATGAAAAAGGGTTCAATTCAACAAGAAGACTTAACTACCCTAAATATTTATGCACCCAACATTGGGGCACCCAGATTCATAAAACAAGTTCTTAGAGACCTATAAAGAGACATAAACACAATAATAGGGGGAGATTTCAATATCCCATTGACAGCATTAGACAGATCATAGAGGCAGAAAACTAACAAAGATATTCTGGACTCAAACTCAACCCTTGATCAACTGGATCTTCTAGATGTCTACAGACTACCCAACAACAACAGAATATATATTCTTCTTATCTGCACATGGCACATACTCTAAGATCAGCCACATGCCATAAAGCAAGTCTCAAAAAAATCCAAAGAAAATTGAAATCATACCAACCACACTCTTGGCCCACGTGTAATATAAATACAAATAAAAAACAAGAAGATCTCTCAAAACTATCCAGTTACATCAAAATTAAACATTTTGCTCCTAGATGACTTTTGGGTAAAGAATGAAATTAATGCAGAAATCAAAAAATTATTTGAAACTAATGAAAACCATGACACAACATACCAGAATATTTGGGACACAACTAAAGCAGTGTTAAAAGGAAAGTTTATAACACTAAACAACTACATCATAAAGTTAGAAAGATCTCAAATTAACAACATAACATTACACCTGGAAGAACTAGAAAAAAAAAAAAACCAATCCCAAAGCTAGCAGAAGAAAAGAAAAAATCAAAATCAGAGCAGAACTGAATGAAATTGAGACACAAAAACACAAACAAAAGAAAGTTCATTTTTTGAAATAATAAGTAAGATTGGTAGACCACTAGCTAGATTAACAAAAATAGAAGACCTAAATAAGCACAATAAGGAATGACAAAGGTGATATTACAAGAAAACCTTTTAGGTTTTCTGGGTTTTTTCCATTTCTTCTAGAACACCTTGAAGAAATAAATAAATTCCCAGAAACATACAACCTTGCAATATTGAACCAGGAAGAAATTCAAATCCTGAACAGATGAATAATGACTTTCAAAATTGAATTGCTAATAAAAAAAAAAAAACCTACCAACCAAAAAAGCCCGGAACCAGACAAATTCACAGCTGAATTCTACCAGACATAGAAAGCAGAGCTAGTAACAATCCTACTAAAATTACTTCAAAAAACCAAAAAGTAGGAACTCCTCCATAAATCATTCTATGACACTAAACAGAATTGAAAACAGAAACCATATGATCATCTCAATAGATACAGGAAGGGCTTTCAATAAAATTCAACATCCCTTCATGTTAAAAACCTTCAACAAATTAGGCATCAAAGGACAAAGATAAAAGGAATATGCCTCAAAATAATAAGATCCATCAATTACAAACCCAAAGGCAACATCATATTGAACAGGCAAAAGTTGGGAGCATTTCCTGTGAGAACTGGAATGAAACAAAATGCCCACTCTCATCACTCCTATTCAACATAGTATTGGAATTCCTAGCCAGAGCAGTCAGGCAAGGGAAAGAAATAAAACGTATCCAAATAGGAAAAGAGGAAGTCAAATTATCTCTCTTCACAGATGATATACTATACATAGAAACCCCTAAAAACTCTGCCAAAAGACTTCTAGAACTAATAAATGACTTCAGTAAAGTTTCAGGAAAAAAATATCAATGTATAAAAACCAGTAGCATACAATTCACTGACCCTTAGAAAACCAAAACCAAAACTAAAAAACTAATATCATTTCTATACATCAATAATTTCCAAGCTGAGATCCAAATCAAGAATGCAATCCCATTTACAACATGTACAAAAAGAATAAAATACCTAAGGTTATAGCTAACCAAGAAAGTGAAAGATCTCTACACGAATTAAAAAACACTGCTGAAAGAAATCAGAGATAATACAAACAAATGGAACAACATTCCATGCTCATGGATAGGAAGAATCAATATTGTTAAAATGGTGACATTACCCAAAGCAATTTACAGACTCAATGCTATTCCTATCAAACCACCAGCATCATTTTTCACAGAATTAGAAAAAAAATTATAAAATTAATATGGATCAAAAAAAAAAAAAGCCTGAATAGCCAAAGCAACCCTAAGCAAAAAGAACAAAGCTGGAGGAATCACACTACTGACTTCAAAATATACTATAGGGCCATAGTAACCAAAACAGCATGGTACTGGTACAAAAACAGACACATAGACAAATGGAACAGGTTAGAGAAACCGGAAATAAAGCCACACACCTACAAACATCTGATCTTCAACAAAGTCAACAAAAACAAGAAATGGAGAAAGGACTCCCTATTCAATAAATGGTGCTAGGATAGCTGGTTAGCCATATGCAGAAGATTGAAACTTGACTCCTTCCTTTTACCATATACAAAAATCAACTTAAGATGGCTTAAAGATTTAAATGTAAGACCTAAAACCATAAAAACCCTAGAAGAAAATGTAGGACACACCACTCTGGACACAGGCCTTAGCAAAGATTTATTGATGACATCTCCAAAAGCAACTGCAAGAAAAAAAAAAGACAAGAGGGACCTAATTAAACCAAAGCGCTTCTGAACAACAAAAGCAACTATTAACAGGTAAATAGACAACCTATAAGGTAGGAAAAAATATTTGCAAACTATGCATCTGCATTAGTCCATTTTCACACTGCTGATAAAGACACACTTGAGACTGGGTAAATTAAAAGAGCAAGAGGTTTAATGGACCCACGGTTCCATGTGGCTGGGGAGGCCTCACAATCATGGTGGAAGGTGAAAAGCACGTCTTACATGGCAGCAGGCAAAAGAGAGAATGAATGCCAAGCGGAAGGGGTTTCCTTCGGATCCATCAGATCTCATGAGACTTATTCACTAACATGAGAACAATATGGGGGAAACTGCCCCATGAGTCAATTATCTCCTACTAGGTCCCCTCCCACAAGATGTGGAAATTATGGAAGCTACAATTCAAGATGAGATGTGGGTGGGGACACAGCCAGACCATATCAGCATCCAAAAGAAATTTAATATCCAGAATCTGTAAGGAACTTAAATTATTCAACAAGCAAAAAGCAGCCCCATTAAAAAATGGGCAGGAGACATGAACAGACACTTCTTAAAAGAAGACACAGAAGTGGCCAAGAAACGTAGGAAAAATGTTCATCATTAGTAATCATCAGAGAAATGCAAATCAAAACCAAAATGAGATACTATTTCACATGAGCCAGAATGAATATTTTTAAAAAGTCAAAAAATCACAGATGTTGACAAGGTTGCAGAGAACAGGGAATGCTTGTACACTGCTGGTGGGAATGTAAAGTAGTTCAGCTGGTGTAGAAAGCAGTTTGGAAATTTCTCAGAGAACTTAACACAGAACTACCATTCAACCCAGCAATCCCAGTATGGGCATATAGCCAAAGGAAAATAAATCATCCTACCAAAAAGACACATGCACCTGTACATTCATCACAGTATTATTCACAATAGCAAAGACATGGAATCAACCTAGATACCCACTGATGATGGACTGGAAAAAGAAAATATGGTACACATACACCATGGAATACTACACAGCCATAAAAATAATGAAATCATGTCCTTTGCAGCAACATAGATGCAGCTATAGGCAATCATCCTAAGCAAATTAATATAGGAACAGAAAACCAAATACTGCCTGTTCTCACTTATAAGTGGAAACTAAACACTGAGTACACACAGACACAAAAATGAGGATGACAGATGCCGAGGACTACGAAAGGCAGAGGGTGGGAGGAAGACGTGGGTTGAAAAGCTATAAGGGACTAGGTTCACTACCTGGGTGGCAGGATTGTTATCACACCAAACTGTAACAACACACAATTCACCCATGCATATGTACCCTCAAACCGAAAACAAAAGTCAAAAGAAAAATAAAAGAAAAAGTCTCAAATCAATAATCTGAATTCTTCAAGAATCTGTAATAAAGGAGAACACAATAAACCCAAATAAAGTAGAAGAAAATAAATAATAAGGATAAGAAAAGAAATCAATGTAATTTAAGTGAGAAAAAAAATAGAGAAGATAAATGACAATGAAAGCTGGTTCCTTGAAAAAAATCAGTAAAATTGACAAATCTCTACCAAGACTAACAAAAAACAAGAGAGAAGACACAAATTATCAATATAAGCAAAGAAACAGGGGAAGTCACTACAGAATCTGCAAACATCAAAAGGATAATCAGGGAATAAACAACTCTACACACATAAACCTGACAACATAGAGGAAATGGATCGATTCCTTGAAATCCACAAGTTACCTCAATTCATCCAATGTGAAATCAATAATTTGAATACTTCTACACTATTAAGGAACTTGAATTAATAATTAAATATCTACCCAGAAAGAAATAATCAGGCCCAGATGGTTTCACCAAAGAATTATACCAAACATTTAAAGAGGAATTAAAACAAATTCCATAAATATCTTCCAGAAAATAGAAGGCGAGGAAACAGTTCCCAATTTATTTTATGTAGCTAATATTAACCCGATACCAAAAGCAAACAAAGACAGTAAAAGGAAAGAAACCTACAGACCAAAATCCCTCACAAAGGTAGACACAAAAATCCTTTACAAAATATTAGCAAATAAAATCCAGTAATATATGAAAATAATGATACATCATGAGGTTTATTCCAGGAATGAAAGGCTGGTTCACTATTTCAAAACAAATCAATGTAATCCACCATATTAATAGGCTAAAGAAGAAAAATAATCACATGATTACAGCAATCGATGCAGAAAAGACATTTAAAAAATTCAACACTCATTCATGATGAAAACTTTCAGAAAAATAGAAATCAAGGGGCACTTTATCAAGTTGACAATAAACATCTACAAAACTCCACATTTCACTATACTTAATGGTGAGTAACCACCAAAAGCTTTCACTGAAGACTAGGAACAAAGCAAGGATGTCTGCTCTCACCAGTCTTATTCAACATAAAGCTGGAAGTTCCAGCCAGTGCAATAGGGCAAGATAAAAAAAAATAAAAGGCATGCAGACACAAAGGAAGAAATTAAACTATACCTATGTCCTATTTCCTGATTATCTACATAGAAAGCCCCAAGGACTCTACAAAAAATATAAAAACCTCCTAAACCTAATAAGTTCTTGTACTATATACTAACAATGAAGGCATGAAAACTGAAATTAAAATACTATTTAAAACCACTCAAAGAATACTTAGGTGTAAATTTAACAAACCATGTACAGGGCCTATATGCTGAAACACACACAATGGTGATGAAAGAAACCAAAGATCAAAATGACAGACATACCATGTTGGTAGACCAGAAGATTCAACATAATAATGATGTCAACTCTCCCCAAATTGATACAGAGGTTTCACATAATTCCTATAAAAAATCCCAGGGAAATACTTTGTAGATACAGAAAAGCAAGTTATATGGAAGAGCAAAGGAACTAGAGTAGCTAAAACAATTTGGGAAAATAAAAATAAAGTGGAAGGAGTGATCATATATAATTTCAAATCTTATATAGGTACAGTAATCAAGACTGTGTAGTACTGATGAACAGATACAAATAATACAATGGAATAGAAAACCCAGAAATAGATCCATAAAAATATGTCCAAGTTATTTTTGACAAAGGTGCATAAACAATTTAATGGTAGGAAAATTTGCCTTTTCAACCAATGGTCCTGGAGTGATTGGACATCCACAGGCAAAAACAGGAACCTCTATGTAAGCTTCACAGTCTACACAAAAGCAACTCATGGACATAAATGTAAAAATGCAAAACTATAAAACTTTTAGAAAAAAACAACAGAAAATCTTTGGAAGCTAGAGCTAGGCAAAAAGTTCTTAGACTTGACATCAAACATCTTCCATAAAAAGAAAAATTGACAAATTGGCCTTCATCAAAATGAAAAACTTTTGCTCTGTGGAAAGGCCCTCTTAAGAGCTGAAAGAATGAGCGCAGAGTTGGAGAAATATTGGCAAACCACGTATCTGACAAAGGACTAGTATCAGGAGTATACACAGAACTCTCAAAACTAAACATTAAAAACATTCAATTAGAAAAAGGGTGAGAGATGAAAAGACATTTCGACAAAGAGGATCTACTGATGGCAAATAACCACGTGAAGAGATGCTGACCATCTTTAGCCATCAGGGAAATGTCAATTACACCCACAATGAGATGCCACCACACACCTATCAGGAAGGCTAAAATAAAAAATAGGGAAAACATCAAATGCTGGAAAGGATTTGGATTCAGAAAAACTCTATCACTGTTACTTTTTTTTTCTTTTTTACTGTGAATGTCAAATTTTGTTCTGGAAAATGGTTTGAGAGTTCCTTTAAAAACTAAACATATACTTATCATAAGACACAAAAATTGAACCCCTGACCATTCATCCCAAAGAAATGAAGACTTATGTTCAAACAAAATCTTGTGTATGAATGTTCACCAGTTTTATTTAGAATAGCCCCAAACTGGGAACCACCGAGTCCCTCAGCAGGTGGATGGTTACCATGCAGCACCTCTGCACCACGGAGCACCACTTGGTTATGAAGGAAAGAACGATTAGTACACACCACAGCCTCGCTGTGCTGAGTCAAAAAGCCAATTCAAGAAGGATAGATGCTATATAATTTCATCTAGACAACACCTGCATAACCAACTCTTGTGTCCTATGGGAGGCACATACGGTTTGAGGGCAGCCACAGCACCCATCTTCCTCAAGTTTGCAGTCTAGTGTGGAATGCAGGTACGTAATTAGCTAAGATCCAAGTTGGAGTGCAATCATTATATAATAAAGTTATGAGCAAACTGCTAAGGGAATAGAGAAATGAAGAGGTGAATTTGTGTTGGAAAGTTAAGAAAGTTTCATAGAAACAAGTGGTATTTGAACTAAGACTGGAAAGATAAATAGAATTCTAACAGATGGGGATGGATTAGGGGAGGAACTCTAAGATAACGGAGTAGCATGGGAAGGGACTTGGGGCTGTAGCACTGAGTGGTGCACTCGGGATGGTGTATGACATGGGGAGGAGGGTGGGGGCAGTGCAGGAACAGAGGGAGGGGAGTTGCGTAGTCACAGAAGGACGTGAAAGCTACATCGGGAAGCACCGGTGCATCTGTGCACAGTGGGGAGCAGTAAAAGCTCTGCATCGGACAGAAATATCATCCAACTGTGTCCTAGAAGGAGGATAAAAGTAACAATATTAAAATTAAAAATTTAAAGATACATAGCAGTTTCTATTTGCTGAGCCTTAACTATGAGCCAGCACTATTCTAAGTCCTTCCTATTTTAATCCTCAGGATTTGTGAATAATGAATTAAAGATAATAGGGAGAAGGGAAGGCATTCAATAAGAGTTACAAAAACGGTTCATTAGAGAGATGATAAGGTTGTAAACTCAGAGAACACTAGTGTGGATAGTTTGAGAAGCAGAATTGGTAAAAATTAATAATCAGTATATGCAGGATTAAAGGAGAACAAGGTGTCAAGGTTAACTGCAAGAGAGGTTGGCTAGGTCGCTGGGGAAGAGGAAATCACAAAGAAGGAAGGCTGGGAACACACCAGGTTTGTGGGTGGGGACGACGTTTGTTTCTTCCGCAGGCAGAACTGTGCGGCAGAGGAGATCCCCGTGGGAGGGGCAGGTGGAGAATGCCAGGGACAGACTGCTGAGAGGGAAACGGAGGCGGCAGAGCAAGTGGTGGCAGCGTGCGTGGTGGTCCCGGCTTGCATGCAACACGTCAACACTTAAGCAGGCGAGGGCATAGCAAGGACAGAAACCAAGGTGCACGCTGCATGTGAGGAACGAAGACAGCGCTTCCTTTTTTTTTTTTTTTTTTCCGGTGGTATCCAAGAGTAAGATATGCATCTTGAAGTGAGACCTGGGGAAGTCCCACAACACAGCACTTACCCTAATCGCGTGGGAGCCTCTCACGTTATCACTGTGTCCTATTATATCATATTTATTCTCTTCTGTCTCACTTTTTAAAATTGATGGCTGCAACACCCGAAAACTCTCTCAGGGTCATTAGTGGGCTGTGGCTTGCAGTTTCAAACACACTGGATCCAGGCGACAGGCTGTTTGGAGGGAGGAGGGAGCCAGTCTGAGGAACAGAGATGCAAAGGTTTGGGGGTGAAGCTGAAGATGACTGACTGCCAAGCTGGGCTCCAGTGGCACCAGCTCCAGGAGAGGACGCTGGGTCACAGGACGAACAGAGGCCTCAGAGCTACTCATCAGAGAGTGCGCTGTGCGTGGATAAATGGGAGGAGGGAGGTCAGTTGGGAGAAGGTGTGAGAAAATGGAACAGTAGAAAATCTGTCGAAGTAAAGAGGATGGGATAGATCCTCCATCTGTTTTAGGAGAAAAACAATAAAAAAGAGGTGCTGAGCAGAGGAGCAAAATCGAAAATAAAGACAGACAGCCCAAGGTCATGTGCTGAGGAGCCAGGAGAAGAGAGAGCTTCAAGGGTGAGAGAGAGGCAGTATTCATTTCAAACGTGGTAATACTGAGAGATAAATCAGAGTGATAAGAATCAGAAATGAAATCTACTAGCATTTTATTTTGCCTACAGGAAAGCTGTAAATGAGAGGCTGATTTCAAAATGTGAACATGGTCAGGGTTGAAATGGGGCTGAGGAGGAGCCCCTGACGTGTGACGGGAAAACCCCAGGTGGCGAGGAAGAAGTGTCGGGGAAAGGCGGTGGTCAGCACATTGCAGGATCTAGATTTATGAGTGGAATTCACGACTATATAAAAAAATACAGTGGCACTCTAATCAGCAGTAAACTCCTGCTCAAAATGCTCTTTACGGAAGATGAATGTGCAGCTTGCCCTCGCATCAGCAAGGAAAGGGCTGGTGAGCAGAGTGTGAAGGATGATCCCATGCAGGAAGCCTGTAGGCTTTGTGAACTGAGAGGAAACACTCCTTAAGAAGATGACGTGAAGTCAGTTAAAGGGATCAAGTGGGCTCTCCTTCCCAATCAGAGAAGACAGGGTCATAGTTCCATTCCTGGGCTGCTCAACTGTGCACAGTGGGGGTGCCTGTCCCAGGCCTGGTCAGGGCCAGCACAGACTCCTTGACATGGTTTTAACTCACATTTTCACAACCCCCGGAAAAATGCAAAGCATTTCTATAAAGTAGTTAAGGCTTTACATGTATATCAAATAGAAATGGAACCTATACATTCAAGACATTAAAAAGCTCTATGCGTATTCAAAGGTGGTAGCATTGTTGGTGATATTTTACGTCTCTTTGGAACACATTTACAAAGACAGTTTAGAAACCAGACAATAAATCAGTCTTGTTGTTATATGTTCACACTTCACTTTTACATTGAAAACAGTGTGACAATCAACTTAGTCAATGACTGGGATGCAAATAACTTATTTATCCCACCTGGTATCAACTAACTTTATGCCACATCCTCATGCGTCTGCCTTCAAAAAGAGTCACCATTACTGAGAATGTTCAGAGATGGCCCTCTACCAGGTTACTGAAGGAAGATCCCAAAGAAGAATTTTAAATTTTTCTGAGCAACAGCAGAAGCTTTCCAAGGTGAAATTTTTGAAAAGAAAATATTTTCTCCAGATACATTTCATATTCCACTACACCTGTTGGAAATTTCTACTAGGAGGGACTTCTGGTCCCAAAATGGTGGTGCAGTAGAAGCAAGGTGACTTCACTCTGCTCCACAGAGAAGCAAAAACACACACAGCACTGACACAATCCCAGCAATGGCCACACACTCAAATACAAAAGGAGACAGTTCCCAGGAACACAGAAAAGTGAAAACACCCCAAGCAGACAGCAAAAGCATCAGACCACCATGTCTGCACCATCCCTCCTCATAATCTGTTTGGCATCAAGAGTATGGGAAATTTCCCCTCAACTCATAGCTTCTATGCTGGAAAAAGTGAGGGTGAGGTGGACAATCAGCTTCTCCACCCTCTTGGGGGCCCTGGCAGGAGACCTGTTCCTGCTTCAACCCATGGGAAGCACTGCAAATGTGTGAAGGGAAACATCCCTGAGGACAGCCAGAGATAAAAGGGGGAGGTGGGACTACAGTCCCCAGCCCTACAAACTCTACTCTGCAACTCGGTCAAAGAGGCACTCCATCAGAGTGGCTGCTCACAGCACCACCCTGTAGCAGGAATGCTCCACAGGTCCCCTCAGCACGAGCCCCCAGCCAGCCTTCTCACACTGCTGGCATATCCCCTTTGAGACCTCTCCCATTCAGTACAGGCAGCACTCAGATCTTTAACCTTCAGTACAGGCAGCACTCAGATCTTTAACCAGAGCCAAGGTAAACCTGGGCTTAAGGTGCCATCTAGTGCCGAAAAGGAGGCAGGGACCTAGAAGGGGGATAAAAAGAAATTCCACAGGTAAATTATGTGACTCTCTAAGCAAATGTATCCAATAAAAACTAAAACAAGCCAGGAGACAAGACTGGAGTAAATAAATAATCCTTCAGTGCAAGGACACAGACACACATCAACAAGAAACAGCAGCAAATGGGAAACCATGGCCTTCTCAAATGGACAAAGTAGGGAACTAGCGATTGGCCCTAATAAGATGGCAATATGTGAGTTCTTGGACCAAGAATTCAAAATAGCAGTTTTAAGGAAACTCAGTGATTTCCAAGATAACACAGAAAAGCAATTCAGAAATTTAACAAAGAGATTGAAACAATTTTTTAAAAATCAAACAGAAATCTTGGAACTGAGAAATACATTTGCTGAACTGAAAAATTCATTATAGCCTCTCAACAGCAGAATGGATCAAGCAGAGGAAGGAATCAGTGAGCTCAAAGACAGGCTATTTGAAAATACACAATCAGGGATGGAAAAAGAACAAAGAATGAAGAGGGATGAAGACCACTTGCAAGACAGAAAATTACCTCAAAACATCAAATATAAGAATTATTGATGTTCAAGGGGAAGCTGAGCAAGAACAAGGGGTAGAAAGCTTACTCAAAGAAACAATAACAGAAAACTTCTCAAAACTTGAGAAAGACATAAACATCTAGGTACAGGAAGGTCAGAGAACACCAAACAGATTTGACCCAAATAAGACTACTGTAAGGCATATAATAATCAAACTCTCAAAAGTCAAGGACAAAGAGAGATCCTAAAAGCAGCAAGAGAAAAGAAGCAAGGAATATTTAAAGCAGCTCTCATTTGTCTGGCAACCAACTACTCAATAGAAACCATACAGGCCAGGAGAGAGTAGGATGACATTTGCAAAGTGCTGGAAGGAGAAAAAAATGAAAAACCTGTCACCCAAGAATACTATATCCAGCAAAGTGTTCCTTCAACTATAAAGGAGAGATAAAGTCTTACCCATACAAACAAAAGCTGAGATAATTCACCACTACTAGTCCTGTGTTACAAATCATGCTAAAGAGAGTTCTTCAGTCTGAAAGAAAAAAAAGTAACATGCAAAAAGAAAATATTTGAAGGTATAAAACACACCGGTAAAAGTAAGTACTCAAACTAACCCAGAATACTCCAATACTGTAATTGTGGGGTGCAATCCACTCATAACCGTAGAATGAAGCCCAAAAGACAAATCTGTCAAAAACAATAATAGCTGCAGCAACCTATTAAGAGATAGGCAGCATACAAATATGTAAATTGAGACAATAGGAAGTCAAAGTGTGGGGGGATGGACTTAAAATACAGAGGGTTTTTTTTCGTTTTTTTCTTTGTTTCTATTCTTTTGTGATCTCAGTTATCTCTTTAAGATAACTTGTTATATGTTTAAGTTGTTTTTTATAAGTCTCATGGCAACTACAATAAAAAAACTGTAACACATGCACTAAAAATAAAAAGCAATGAATTAAAACATACTAGCAGAGAAAATCACTTTACCACAAAGTAAGACAGAAAGCAAGCAAGGCAACAAGAATGAGGAGTTACAAAACAATGAGAAAACAAACAAAATAGCAGTAGTCAGTCCTTACTCATCAATAATAACATTGAATTTAAATGTACTCAATTCTCCAATTAAAAGATATAGAATGGCTGTATGGATAAAGAAATAGGACCCAACTATAAGCTGCCTACAATAAACCAGCCATATCTATAAAGATGGACATTGACTGAAAGGAATAGAAAAATATATTTCAGGCTGGGCACAGAGGCTCACACCCGTAATCTCAGCACTTTGAGGGGCCAAGTTGAGAGAATTGCTTGTGTCTGGGAGTTCAAGGCCAGCCTGGGCAATACAGTGAGACTCCATCTCTGTAAAAAAATCAAAAATTAGCCGGGCATGGTGGCATGTGCCTGTGGTCTCAGCTACTTGGGATGCTGAGGTGGGAGGATCACTTGAGCATGGAAGGTCAAGCCTGCAGTGAGCCATGATCACACCACTGCACTCAGCTGAGATAAGATAATGTGACCCTGTCTCAGAAACAACAAAAAAGATATTCCATGCAAGTGGAAACCAAAAATGGGCAGAAGAGGCTGTGCTTATATCAGATAAAATAGACTGCAAGTCAAAGACTGCAAAAAGCAACAAAGAACATCACTATATAGTGATAAAAGGGTCAATCAGCAAGAGGATATAAAATTATAAATATATATGCACCCAACAATGGAACACTGAAGTATATAAAACAGACATTAATAGATCCAAAGGAAGAGATAGCCCGCAATATAATAATGGCAGGGCACTTCAACACCCCATTCTCAGTAATGGACAGATCATTCAGACAAGAAATCAACAAAGAAACTTTAGAGTTAAACTATACACTACACCAAATAGGCTTGACTGACATTTATATCATTTCACCCAACTGCTACAGAATACCCATTCTTTTCATCAGAGCATGAAGCACTCTCCAGAATACACCACATCTTAGGCCACAAAACAAGTCTCAACAAATTCAAAGCAGCAGAAATCATATCAAGTACCTTTTCTGACCACCATAGACTAAAACTAGAAATCAATAACAAGAAGAACCCCAGAAACTACATAAACACATGGGAATTAAACCTCCTTCTGAATGGCCAATGAGTCAATGAAGAAGTTAAGAAGGAAATTTAAAAACGTCTTGAAACAAATGAAAATTGAAATATACTACAATCTATGGGATACAATAAAAGCAATACTAAGAGGCAAGTGTATAATAATAAATGCCTACATCAAAAACATAGAAAGACTTCAAATAAACAACCTAACCATGCACCTCAAGGACCAAGAAAAGCAAGAACAAGCCAAACCTAAAATGAGTAGAAGGAAAGAAATAATACAAATCAGAGCAGAAATAAATGAAATTGAGATAAAATATACAGAAAAATCAATAAAACACAAAGTTTTTTGAAAAGGTAAACAAAATTGACAAACCTTTAGCTAGACTAAGAAAAAAGGAAAGAAGATCCAAATAAATAAAGTCAGAAATGAAAAAGGAGACGTAACAACTGAGATCACAGGAATAAAAAGGATCATTAGAGACAATTATAAACAATTGCATGCCAAGAAATGGGAAAACCTAGAAGAAATAGGTACATTCCTGGACACTACCAAGATTGAACCATGAAGAAATAGAAGACTTCAACAAACCAATAACAAGTAATTAGATCAAAGCCATAATAAAAAATTTACCATCAGAGAAAAGCCCAGGACCTGATGCCTTCACTGATGAATTCTACCAAACGTTTGAAGAAATAATACCAATTCTACTCAAACTCTTCAAAAAATTGAAGAGGAGGGAATACCTCCAAACTCATTCTATGAGGTCAGTGTTACCCTGAAACCAAAAGCTGACAAAGACAAGACAAAAAAAGGAAGACTATAGGCATAGACACAAAAATCTTCAACAAAATATTAGCAAACTGAATTCAAGAACACATTAAAAAGATCATTCACCATGATCGAGTGGGATTCATCCCAGGGATACAATGACGATTCGAAATATGCATATCAATAAACACAATACATCACATTAACAGAATTAAGAACAAAACTACATGATCATTTCAATAGATGCTAAAAAAGCATTTGATAAAATTCAACATCCCTTTATGATAAAACACTGTCATCAAAACGGGTATAGAAAGAACATACCTCAAAATAATAAACAATATATATGACAAATCCACAGCTAACACCATAATGAATGGGGAAATACTGAAAGCCTTTTCTCTAACATTTGGAGCAAGACAAGGATGTTCACTTTCACCATTTTTATACAACAGAGTACTGAAGTCCTGACCACAGCAATTAGGCAAGAGAAAGAAATACAGGCACCCAAATTGGAAAGGAAAAAGTCAAATTAGCCTTATTTGCAGACATCATGATCTTATCATATTTAGAAAACACCAAAGACTTCACCAAAACACTGTCAGAACTGACAAATTCAGTAAAGTTGCAGGATACAAAATCAACATACAAAAATCAGCAGCATTTATATATGCCAACAGCAAACAATCTAAAAAACAATAAAGTAACCCTATTTCCAATAGCTAAACATAATATAAGATACCTAGAAATTAATTTAACCAAAGAAGTAAAAGATCTATACAAGGAAAATGATACAACACTGAAGAAAAAAATTGAAGAGGACACAAAAAACTGGAAAGATATTCCATGCTCATGGATCCAAATAACGAATACTGTTAAAATGTCAATACTACCCAAAGCAATTTACAGATTCAATGCAGTCCCTATTAGATGAGATAGGGCTTGTTCAGGGTGGGCATGGCTGTAGACATCAATGTAGTCCCTATCAAAATAGCAATGACACTCTTCACAGAAAAAAAAATCTCTAAAATTTACATAAGCTCACAAAAGACCCCAAATACCCAAAGCAATCCTGAGCAAAAATAACAAACATGGAGGTCTCATATGACCTGACTTCGAAATATGCTGCAAAGCTATAGTATCCAAATAAGCATGGTACTGGCATAAAAACAGACACACAGACTAATGGAACAGAATAGAGAATCCAGGTATAAATTCACACGTTTATAACCAACTCATTTTTCACAAAGGTGCCAAGAGCAGATATTGGGGAAAGGACAATCTCTTCAATAAATGTTGCTGAGAAAACTGGATTTCCATACACAGAAGAATGAAACAAGACTCCTATGTCTCACCATATACAAAAATCAAATCAAAATGGATTAAAGGCTTAAATATAAGACCCGAAACTATGAAACTACTAAAAGAAAACACTAAGGAAACACTCCAGGACATTGATCAGGGCAAAGATTTTTTTGGTAAGGCCTCAAAAGCACAGATAACCAAAGCAAATAAAGATAAAATGAGATCACATCAAGCTAAAAGGCTTCTGCACAGCAAAGGAAACAAAAAAGTGAAGAAACAACCCACAGAATGGAGAAAATATATGTAAACTATCCATCTGACAAGGGATTAATAACCAGAATATATAAAGAGCTCAAAACACTCAACAGCAAAAAAAAAAAAAAAAAAAACCTCCAATTTAAAAATGGGCAAAAGATCTGAATAGACATTTCTCAAATAAAAACATATAAATGGCCAACAGGTATAGTCATCAAGTAAAAACACACAAATGGCAAACAGATATAGTCATCAAAAAAAACATACAAATGGCCAACAGATACAGTCATCAAATAAAAACACACAAATGATAAACAGATATAGTCATCAAAAAAAAACATACAAATAGCCAACAGATATAGTCATCAAATAAAAACATACAAATGGTAAAACAGATATAGTCATCAAATAAAAACATACAAATGGCCAACAGGTATAGTCATCAAATAAAAACATTTAAGTGGTAAACAGATATAGTCATCAAATAAAAACTTACAAATGGCAACAGATATAGTCATCAGAGAAATACAAATCAAAATCACAGTGAGATATCATCCCACTCCCGTTAAAATGGCTTTTTTTTTCTTTTGAGATGGAGTCTTGCTCTGTCTCCCAGGCTGGAGTGCAATGGCACAATCTCCGCTCACTGCAACCTCCACCTCCTGGATTCAAGCGATTCTCCTGCCTCAGCCTCCCGAGTAGCTGGGATTACAGGCACCTGCCACCACACCCGGCTAATTTTTTGTATTTTTAGTAGAGACGGGGTTTCACCATGTTGGCCAGGCTGGTCTCGATCTCCTGACCTCATGATCTGCCTGCCTCAGCCTCCCAAAGTGATGGGATTACAGGCATGAGCCACCGGGCCTGGCCCAAAATGGCTTTTATTGAAAAGACAGAAAATAACAAATGGCTGGGACGGATGTGGAGAGGAGCCCTCGGACACTGTGGGTGGGAATGTAAATTAACGCAGCCACTATAGAGAATAGTATGGAGGTTGCTCAGAAAAAAGTGAAACTAGAACTAACATATGATCCAGAAATTCCACTACCGGGTTTGTATCCAAAAGAAAGGAAATCAATATGTCAAAGAGATATCTGCATGCCTGTGTTTATTGCAGGACTAGTCACAATAGCAAAAATATGGAGTCAACCTAAATGTCCATCAATGGATGAATGAATATAGAAAATGCAGACTATATACACAATGGAATAGTATTCTGCCATAAAAAAGGGTGCAAGCCTGTCATAGGCACCAAGATGGGAAACTGGAAGTCATTATGTGAAGTGAAATAAGCCAAACATAGAAAGACAAATACTGCATGTTCTCACTCATATGTGGGAGCTAACAAATGGATCTCATGAGGATGCCTCCGTTGAGATTGGTGGTTACCAGAGGATGGGAAGGGGAGCTGGGAGGAAGGAAGGAGAGACATTGACTAATGGCTACAAATAAACAGAAGAAATAAAACCTAGTGTTTGATAGATCAACAGGGTGACTAGAGTTAACAATAATGTATGTATGTTTCAAATTAGCTAAAAGAGAACAGCTTGACTGTTCCTGGCACAAAGAAAAGATGAATATTTTAGGTGAAGATCCCAATCACCCTGATTTGATCTTTACAAATTATACAATGGTATTAAATTATCACACGTACCCTGAAAATATGTACATCGATTCTGTATCAATATAGAAAAGCTTTCTAGAGAGCCCATTTTTCTACACTCTGCACCTCCACAACAAGCAGGAAGCAGCCGGTGTGACCACACCTCCCAAAACCACCATTAAGGGCTGCTTAGCATTCTAGGACACGGAGACGTCGTGGGGGAAACTGCAGGGTGACTGAAGAAGGAGAATCCCAGAACTCCCCCAAGGACGACAGTGCAGAGCCCACGGCGTTGTTGAAGGGGCTGGGTGAGCTGTGAGTAGATCCCAGCCACCATCACCATCGTCCTTGCCATTGCTGGCCGTCATCTCTGGTCATCGCAAACAGAGCCCCTTACGATACGTTAGGGGATGGTGTGGAAATGCTTGGCTAAATGAAGATGCTGCTGACATCGCTACGTGGTGCCTGCCACACAGGCAGGCAATGTCTTCAGAGGAGCCCCAGCTTCTCCTCTCCCTTCTCCTCCTCCTCAGATCTAGGTAGGGCCGCTTGTGCTCCCTTGGGGCATGAAGGAAAAACTTCACGCAGGCCACCCCTCTAGCCACCGTGCTCATTCACAGGCCACACCAGACAAATGTTGAGGGGTGCGTAAGGCTGCCTGGGCCCTGGGCCCTCAGAACCTCAAGCAAAGCTGCCAGAAGGTGGGGTCTGCCCCGGCGTCTGTGGGGTGGGTGCACACAGTCTGATCCCAGTCTGACATGCACCAGCTGTGAGCCTCCAGATGCCTCAAGTATGTCTTCATGGAGCTGCTGTGAAGACGTGATGGCACTCAGTGGGGCTCCCCACGGGGCCAGTGGAACCTGTCCCTGCCTGGCCCCCCAGTTACCCAGTTACCCGGTGCAACCTGTCCCCGCCTGGTCACCCAGTTACCTGGTGGAACCCGTCCCCACCCAGCCACTCTGTTACCAGGTAGAACCTGTCCCTGCCCGGCCACTCTACCACTTCGCCGCCACCCATGCTGCCATTGCACTGATGCTGGCTTCTCGTTTCCTGCTCCCCTTCTTTCTGAACACCCCCCGGCAGACACAGCGCTTACATGGGAGTGCACGAAGGACACCCTTCCCTCACGCTGAGCTCAGCACAGAGCCTGCAGGAGTTGCCCGCAGCCCGGTGGCTGCCATGGCGATACACACAGGACACAAGTGTCTGCGATTTCTGTGACCACACCTGTGCTGGCTGCTCCCGACGTCCCTGGGGGCCAGCTGTTCCGGCAGGGCTGGGGCACACACACAATCTCCACAGTGCAGCCGCGGCCTCCTGCTGGGAACATCCGCCCCGTCCTGCCTCTCGGGGCGGCTAAGTCGCTAAGTCATGCCCGTGTCCAGCTCTGATTGGAAAAGGACGCCCTGGGCTTGGCTGGGAGGAAAGGCCAGAGGGTCCACAGGGGAGACGCTCAGCTCTGGGGGGCATCCCTTCCTAAAGCTGGGCCTGGAGAGGAGCCCAGCACACCTGACGGCCATCACAGATCAGGAAACCGTCCTCCCCTCCCTCCTGCCCTGGGCCAAGCAGGTCCTGCCAGTTACTATAAAATAAAGCAGGGGGTCTGGGTGGCACCAAAAGCACAGCAGGCGAGACGTGGCGCACAGGAAGGAAGGAAGCCACAGCAAGGCTTGTGGTCTCCGCCACTCATCAGAAACATTTCTTCCGCCCTCAGCCACTGTCCCTCTTAATCCAGCCACATTCACGGTTTCTGTATCACCCAAAACATCGTGTTTGTTGGAACTTATTTTATTTTAGATTCAGGTCTTGTTAACCGTTGCTCCAGGATGCTTTACTTTCCTTGTCTTAAACGGGAACTTCCCAGGTCACGTTACTAAGAAGTGGGTGCCCAGGAAGCATGGGTCGCAGTTCCACACGGACAGAGGCTCCTGGGACCTGGGACTGGCTCTAGGTTATGACAGCTCAGCAGGATTCCAGGGACCGACGGATTCAGTCCTGAGGGGCAGACCAGGTCCTGGCAGGTACAGCAAGGAGGACTCCCCTGCAAGTCTGGAGCAACAAGGCCCCATGAAGGGAGACAAAACCAGGGACCTTGACATGGTGGCTACAAGGGCAGAGGTGAGAGCAGAGGTGTGAAGGCCCGTGCAGCCCCCAGGACAGGCTGGCCTACGCTAAGCCACACGGCTCCCCAGACTCCTGAATGGAGAAGAGGGTGCTGGCCTTAGAGGCTCTCATGAGGGCCGTGGAGGGGAGCGGAAAGCCAGGCAGGCAGCTGCCACCCAAGCCTGGTGTTTGCTCGGCCAAGGTGCTACAGCCCCCATTACCCCGGGGTGGGGGCCACCACCATGCCCCCAGGACCGAGGGCCTTCTCTGAGGCCAGCCAGAGGGTCGATGTTCCTCTGTGTCTTTTCCAAACAGCAGGATGGTGCAGAAACCTCAGGAGGGTAAAACCCGTCAGCTGTTCCCCTTGGGGCGCTGTCTCTCTGTGCAGGGAAGAGTCAGCAGTTCTCTCTGTTGGAGCAGACGCGACCTCCAGCTCTAAACAAGACTCTCAGGCTATGTTCAAGTTGCAGCCAGCAAGGAGCCCGGAGCTGGTATCCCGGAGCTTGTTCTTTCCTGGGGCGCTTTGTTTCAGTCCACAAGCCAACGCTCCGTAGCACGGCCCCCGCCCTCCTGCTGTGTGGGGCAAACTATTCAAAGTCCCCTGGCCGTCAGAAGGTTCCAGAGGGTGTGCAGTCACTTTCCTCCCCATTCTCACAGCAGCAGGACCAATGGGGACGTGGCTTTGTCTGCATCCCTGTGGCCCCTGCCACTGCACTCGCCACCATCAAAAGCTTCTCCTCTCGGAGCTCAAGGACACATCAAATGATGTCACACCACTTCACACCCTTCTCCCAGCAGCCCCGCTTCAGTGCCTGGGAAGCTGCACAAAATAAGATTCTGTTATCAAGCAACGCTGCACTTCCCACATCTGGATGCAGGCCAAGACAAGACATCAGTCATTTCCTGGTGAAATGAAAGAAAGCCACGCTTCCTCCACGGCCACTGGGTCACGAAACCCTTGCTAATCCTGGCCGGGGCACTGGAGGATGCTATAAACAATCACGGATCTGAGCAGGTGGATGAAGGGAACGTAGATGACACGTTGAGGGTGTGGTGCGGGCAACACACAGACTAAGAGTGGGAACTGGCGAAGTGAGCTGTAATCCCAAGCATAAAGGAAAGGAGGGGAGGTGGCACCCAGCACCTCTCCTACTAGTTAAAGGAGAGAGAGGGAGAAAAATACCACTGGAACCTCCAGGCAGGTCAGACGGGCACTTGGGGCTCATGTGCATTATTTGATGGAACAAGCAGTGTCTTTGTTTCTTAGGACGGCCATTTGTATCTTTTTCATAAGTGTGGAGGAAGTTGGCTTAGTATAATTTAATTTCTCTCTCCTATTAACAGGTCGCAGTAAAACAATGGGGAATACACAAAAAAAAAGAGAGAGAGAGAGAAAGCCAAAAGAACATAAAACTAGCACATTAGTCTTTTAAATAAAAATGCAGAGGAAGATAGGGGAGGAAAAGAATACTACCCAATATTAGTCCAGACCTCGAATATGACCAGGACAGCCTGCCACAGCAGAAAGACCAGGTGTGTGGGCTTTTGTTTTGTTTTTGTTTTCTTTCGAGATGGACTCTCACTCCGTCACCCAGGCTGGAGTGCAGTAGCGTGATCTCAGCTCAGTGCAACCACTGCCTCCTGGGGTCAAGTGATTCTCCTGCCTCGGCCCCCCAAGTAGCTGGGATTATAGGTGTGTGCCACCACACCCGGCTAATTTTTGTATTTTTAGTAGAGACAGGGTTTCACCATGTTGGCCAGGTTGGTCTTGAACTCCTGACCTCAGGTGATTCACCTGCCTGGGACTCCCAAAGTGCTGGGATTACAGGTGTGGCCACTGTGCCTGGCAGGTGTTTGGTCTTTCTAATGGCAAAAGGCTTCCTTCGAACTTTACCCTTGCTAGATCTTAATATTGGTTCAATGGGGAGGCATATTTTGCTAACAGCAAAGAAGAAAAACATCATTGAATAATTGAGATACAATTCTCAGTCTAAGGCCATCAAACTGTTTGTGGACAGGAAGTGGAAGCAGAGGCTGAGCCTGGCTTTCCAGGCAGAGGCCTCTGCTGTGGTGCCCAGGAACCATGTCAGGAGCCCACTTCTGAATAAAGATGCCCCAAGGCAGCCCTGTGGGCAGGTGCCCTCAGGCCCAGGGCCCCCTGTGAACGTGGGTCATGGTCTTGGGCCAGCCAGCATCCAGTTCCAGCTCCATGGTGGAAGCCTCAAAGTGTTCTTGGTTAACCCATTTTAGAAATTCCTTCAGTTACCAGGTGACTCTTCCCTTTCGCCAGTTCGGCTATAGTTTCCTTTCATAACATATTTGCTGACGGACTTTAATTAGAATCCTTCACTTTCGGCCGGGCGTGGTGGCTCACACCTGTAATCCTAGCATTTTGGGAGGCCAAGGGGGTGGATCACCTGAGGTTAGGAGTTCAAGACCAGCCTGGCCAACATGGCAAAACCCTATCTCTACAAAAAATACAAAATTAGCCGGGCATGATGGCAGGTGCCTGTAATCCCAGCTACCCAGGAGGTTGAGGCAGGAGAATGGCTTGAACCCAGGAGGCAAAGGTTGCAGTGAGCCAAGATCACACCACTGCATTCCAGCCTGGGTGACAGAGTTAAGACTCTGTCTCAAAAAAAGAATTAATAAATGAATAAAATTTAAATTTAAATTAAAAAAAATCCTTCACTTCCCCTGACACAGACTTTAAAGTACAAATCATCACACCCAAATTCAGCTCTGAAGACATTGTTTTCTGAAGTGTTCACGCCCTGTTTTGGGCATACCAGAAAAGGAGGCAGTGTTCTGTTTTGTTTTCTCATATCCTACCTGAATCTTGTGATTGATTTTACAACTAACGTTCTACAGCTCCCCGTTCTCCTAATCACAGCTCTGAGGTCCTCCCCAAATGATCACTGAGTAAGAAAACATCTTGGGATCTTTTTAAAGTCAAGGAAATGATACAGATGGCTCGAATGTTCCCACAAAGTGCATACGGTCCTGGAGAAGGGAGACCACAGCTCTACCAAAGCTGCCATCTGAAACCCCCTCAGGCCCATATTTCTAGACAGCATAGTCGCAAACCAAGGGGTCCTTATCTTCACTAAACTAGCTTTGCTTTTGCTGTGGAGCCTTGTTTGCTTGCTTCTGTTATTGTCCAAATCTTAACTGACTCTGACTTGGCCTATAAGACAGGTTCACCCACCCGGTAGAGCCATGCTAGTGGCTCCTAGCAGCCCAAGAGCCCAGCCTGTAACCATTCATCCCTGGAGGGAAAGGAGCTGAACCTAAAGTTTCCAGTACAACCTCCTCCCCGCCCCGTCCTCTGCACCTTCCTCTTCCATCGTTTATTTTCATTTCCATCTCCAGTCTTCTATCTCAAGCTCCACTTTCCACCTGCCTAGGCATGGACTTCTCCAACCTCTTGGTTCCGCTACTTTTCAATTAGAGAGAATTCTAAATCAAAAGCATGTCTGCAAAGTGGAGAGATTCAAAAGATGAGAATCTCCTCTAAAGATTGCAATCAGTGGCCAAGAGTGAGGGAGGGAATTCACAAAGTTCAACTCCTTTCAGAAAACATCTGTGTTCGAAGGGAATACTGGCCTGTAGTCTTCTTTCCCTAGAGTGTTTGTCTGGCTTTGGCATCAGGGTAATGATGGCCTCGTAAAATCTGTTTGGAAGTGTTTCCTCCTCTTCAGTGTTTTGGAAGAGTTTGAGAAGATGGGTATTAGTTCTTCTGGAAGTGTCTGGTAGGATTCAGCAATGAAAACATCCGTTCTTGGGCATTATTTTGGCTGAGACATTTTATTACTGATTCAATCTCCTTACTCGTTACAGTCTGTTTTTCTGTTTCTTCATGATTCAGTCTTGGTAGGTTATATGTGTCTAGGAAGGGCTTCATTTCTTCCAGATTGTCCAATGTCTTGGCGTATAAATGTCCACAGTGGTCTCATGACCCTTGGTGTTTCTGTGGTATCCATTGTAATGCCTCTTCTTTCATTTCTGATTCTATTTATTTGAGTCTTCTCTCATTTCTCAGTCTAGCTGAAGATCTGTCCATTTTGTGTCTTTTCAACAAAACAACTCCCAATTTTGATGATCTTTCCTATTGTTTTTCTAGGCTATTTGACTTGTTCCTTCTCTAATCATTGTTATTTCCTTCTTCCACTAACTTTGGGCTTAGTTTGTTCTTCATTTCCTAGTGCTTTGGGGTGTAATGTTAGGTTGATTAGGAAACAAAATAAGCTAACCCAGGAAGCTGGAGTGAGAAGATTCCAGCTACAAAGCACAGACGCCTTCACTTCAGCCTCAACCTGTGATCAGAGCAGACACAGCAGGAAAGCAGGAAAGCTTTCGTTTCCATATACCAGACTCAGAGCTGAAAAGAGGCAAAGAAAGTCTTCTCTCCCAAAATTAATCAATGCAAGAGGAGCAGACCATTTCACTGCTTCACACTGGCACTTCTCACCTTGTTTCTCTTGCCCAACCCTAGTAAAAATGATTCCCATGTGAGCACAACAGCCTGGACATTGTGGTTGAAAAGTCTGGCCACTGTAGTGAGAGGAAAAAAAGATCTGTCTGGTTTCATGAGAAGAAATGCTCAGTGGAGAGATGGTTACTCGTGTTTTCCAGATGGTTCTGTGGACCCCAGAATGCTGTCCCAGCCAAACTCCACCACAGATACCACTTTCAGAGTTGGCCAGGAGCTGCAGGAAGCCCACAAAGGTTGATTTGGAAGAAGCAACATCCTACAAACCAGATCCATCCACACAGAGAGCAGGCTCTGCTCCTTGGCAGTAGTCTCTACTTAGTGCTAAGTACTAAGTACCTCCTAAGTTGTAGTCTCTGCTTAGTACTAAGTACCTCCTGAGTCAGTCTCTGCTAAGTACTAAGCACTAGTCACTACTATATATCTCCTAAGTATCAGTGTCTACTTAGTACTAAGTACTGCTAAGCACTAAGTACCTCCTAAATAGCAGTCTGTTTAGTACAAAGTACTATTAATGATAATTACAAACTACCTCCTAAGTAGCAGTCTTTGCTTAGTTCTAAGTACTGCTAAATACTAAGTACTTCCTAAGTCCCTACTTCATATCTAATACCTCCTAAGCAACAGTCTCTACTTAGTGCTGATCCCTCCCACCCCGAGTCACTGACATCACTTCCTGTCCTCCCTCCTTCCTCACAATGTGGTCCATTTTCCCCACTGACCACCAATGCAGCACCCAGTCCCTGGGAAGAGAACAAGCTGCCTCCTTCCCCCAGGAGAACAAGCTGCCTCCTTCCCCCAGGACTTCCATGGTGGTTCCTGCTCAGCCAGAAGGGAAAGGCCAGGCTCTGAAGTCCTTCCAGCTAGCTCCTGCTTCTTCACTCAGAAGTGTAGGAAAAGGAAACTGACCTTCCCATTAATGCTTCAGAGGGGGTAGTAGCACAGAAGTTGGAAACGCAAATTAAAAGGTGAAAGGTCAAGGCAGTGTCCTGAAGAAAAGGGCTGAACAAGCCCCAAAAACACACCTTTCAGCTATTCATGAAAAAGGGACAGATACACAGAGTGTCTGTAGACAGTGAGCTGTATGTTTTGTGTGAGTGTGAATGAGTGTGTTTTGTGTGTGAGCTGTGCATAAGCTATGAGTGTTTATGAGTTTTTGTGTGTGAGCTGTGTGTGAGGGTGTGTGTGAATGAGCATGTGTTTTTTGTGTGTGAATGAGTGTTTTGTGTGAAAATGAGTGTGTGAGCGTGAGTTTTGTCTGAGTTGTGTGTACAAGCTATGTATGTGTTTTGTGTGTGTGAACTGACTTGTGATTGTTTTGTGTGTCAGTTGTGTGAGTTCTGTAAGCCGTGTAAGTTGTGTGTGTTTGTGTGAGTGTGTGTGGGTGTGAGTTGTGTTAGAGTAAAAGTGTGTATGTGTGTGTGAGTTGTGTGGTTAGTGTTAGAGTATGTGTGGGTGTGTGTGAGTTGTGTGTGAGTGTGAGAGTGTGTATGAGTGTGTGAGTTGTGCACGTGTGTGTGAGTGTATGGGGGGCGTGTGTTATATAAAATATTAAACTTTTTCTCTGAGCTCAGTGTCTCCCAGTGTGACAGAGCCCCGGTGCCCCGGGGTGGGGGCCGTGGGAGAAGCGACAGGCCTGAGCGAGGCCAGCGGTTCGAAGCCCCTGCTCCCTGGCTGTGTCACGTGGACAAGTGACGTCGTCTTGAGGATGGCCTCGTGCGGCGGCAGTGGGCATGAAATGAGATGAGGCGTCCAGCCCTGCATCTGCAGCGTGGTCAGCACACAGGCTGACATCCATGGTCATGCTAGAATCCGTGGTCATGCCGGAATCCGTGGCCATGCTGGAATCCGTGGTCATGCCGGAATCCGTGGTCATGCCGGAATCCGTGGTCATGCCGGAATCCGTGGCCATGCCGGAATCCGTGGTCATGCCGGAATCCGTGGTCATGCCGGAATCCACTGATGGTGCAGGTGACCCATGATGGGAAAAGTCACAAGACAGCTTCAGAGCTGGTCAAACGGGACTGAGAGGGGCTGCACCAGGAATGCGCGGCCTGTTGAGTTTCAGTGATGAGGCCATCAGAAGCCATCTCCACCCACTTCTCATAGAGCGCATGGGCCGCCCTGGCCTGAGTCAAACCAGGGGCCTTTCATCTGAGCTGACCTCTTGACGTAGAGTCAGGTCTCCTTGCCGAGAGGGGGACCTGCACCCTGACCCATTACTAGGTGGAGGGAGTTTTCCAGACTGGGTTTGTTTGGGTTGATACGAAGGCAACTCTGCACATCCAAATTCGCATGGATGGGAGCTGCCTTCTAGGCCCCTCTGGCAGTTTCCCCAGGAGTCAGGCACAGCGTCTCGTGACGTGGCTGTGTGAACAGGTGAGTGGGGATGTGGAAGCAGCTGGCTCAGGGCCGGCACACAGTAGGTCGCTTGTGCGCGGCCACCATGCTATCCGCCATCCCTGGTGCCATGGTTATCCCTGTGCTGACTCACAGGCATGGGGCTGCTGACTCACAGGCATGGAGCTGGACATCAGTCTGGCTCGCAGGCACACTGGAAAGCTGCTCTTACCCTACTTTCAGTCACTGAGACACAAATCAGGGCCTGGTTGGCGGCAGTGAGACCGTCAGGGTGCCCTCCCCACCTGCGACAATAAACACCGCATGATGTTACCCTCCAGGGATGACCCAGGATTGTGTGAAACCAAAATTCATTAAAAATGAATATTCTGGGCCAGGCTGCATTCACTAATTGATTGATTGATTGATAATTTGATTTATTTAAAATGCACCTTTCTCGTAAGCTTCTCGGCACATACGGCAAAATATAAATACCCCACATGAATAAAATTATCACTTGAAAAAAGTCATCACTTGAAGGAAGAGGGGGAAAAATCCATGTTATGGAAATGGCAGCATAATGGGTGGGTCTCCTGGTGACCAAAGACATCCTGGGAGGTGAGAGATGGAGAGAGAAACAGAGGCTTAGAGATTTGGAGTCGAGACGCGTCTCTCTACCATGAAGGAGGAAGACGGCTCTCACTGCCCCCAGCTCTAACTCCGTGTGGTCCACAGGACAGGAAGTCCCGCACAGGAGAAGGAGGACGCTGGGGCTGCTGACGATGATAAGAAAATGTGAGCGTTTCACAAGTCACCGTGGGTGGTCACTGTCCTTGTCCATGGGATTTTTCAAAGTAGGACAACCTGTATTCTAAAGAAGTTGCGTTTTCTTCCTTTTTGACCTTTTTAAAGACTTATGCAGAAAGTGATTGCAACCAAAACCATATGGTTTTATTGCTAATTCAACCTTACAGAGCTGACAGGCAAGGCCGACCAATGTGTGGGAGGGCTCTGATGACAGAAACGACGACAGTGAATCCAGGGATGACGTCCCCCAGGTGTGTGCTTCCAGAAACGCTTCCCAGAGCAAGCGTGCAGCCATGCCAGGCCTGGGCTGGGAGACACGTGTGAGGATGCACGAGGGGGTTAGGCAGCCTGAGAAATCATCCCTGGCACGGGCTGCCTCAAGGAACGAGGAGGTGTAGGCTTCCCGGCTGCCCATCCCCATATCTGCACATAGCCCCTGCATCTCACTACACAGAGCGTGGCCCGTGGGTGGCACCCCCCAGCATGGCCAGGAGCACCGAGGCGCACGCTGGGCTCTGAGATGCCCCCTGGCCAAGAGGGGTGGAGGAAGAGGGCAGGCGCCAGGATCTGGAAGGAGATTTCCAACCCACATGGGGTCTCACAGGAGAAGGCCGTGACGGGAGGTGGGGAAGTGGGGAGGAGGGCACTCTTGACTGTGTCCGCATGTCTAAGCAAAGGATACAGGGGCGCAAAGGGAAGGAGTGGCCAGGGGTGCCCGTCCCAGGTGTGCTCTTCTTCACGGCGCCCCTGCTTCTCCACCATGCCCATGTCCACGGCTCGTGGGCAGCTGGGCACTGGGCCACTCAGACACCGTCCTAAACACTCCACACAGGTAACTTGCTCCCTCTGCAGCCACACAGCAAACACAGCAAAGGGGACTTGGGTGTCTGCGTTTTTTTTGTTTGTTTGTTTTTAAGATGGAGTTTCATTCTTGCGGCCCAGGCTGGAGTGCTATGGTGCGATCTTGGCTCACTGCAATCTCCGCCTCCCGGGTTCAAGTGATTCTCCTGCCTCAGCCTCCAGAGTAGGTGGGATTACAGGCATGCACCACCATGCCTGGGTAACTTTGTAATTTTAGTAGAGATGGGTTTTCCCCATGTTGGCCAGGCTGGTCTCGAACTCCTCACCTCAGGTGGTCCACTCACCTCGGCCTCCCAAAGTGCTGGGATTACAGGCATGATCCACCGTGCCCAGCCTACCATCTGTGTTCTTAACCATACCTCGCACAAGACCCCAGCCTGGAGAGAGGAGCAGGAGGGGGAGGCCTTTATCCCCCCGTTATTAGGGAGATCCCAAAGGCTTGTCTCATAAAATCACAGCACATCGTTTCTGAGGGTAAAGAATTAGAGACTCCTTGAAAATGGGAGAGAATGAGTGATGCTTTAACAAGCTTCTAAGATGAAATCCTAAAGCTGGGGCTTTGCTCAGAGCCCACTAAGGCCAGGCGGGTCATGCTGTCCTTCCAGGAGCGGCCCCACCCCTTCCGTCTTGACATTCAAGCCATCGGGCTGGAGGCAAATGTCAGAAGTGGCCTTTGCTTTTCTCCCAGCTCTCCTGTAAGAAGCCGCTGAGCTGCCAGCTATGCAGCAAGCACCTGCGTACCCCAAGATGCAGCCAGGAAGGAGTGGGGTACCCTGACCACGTGGGGACAGCCCCTCCCGAGGGGCAGCCAGTGTTTCCCTGAAGGAACTGAGGCCAGGAAGCTTGTTTCTCATTTACTTGAATTCAAATCTTAAAATGTTTGCAATAAATTCAAAATTTTCAAAATACTGTGTAGGACTGAACAAAACAAAACACTCCCACACACACCCCATGCACACATATCACATATGTGCATATATACACCACACAGTGCACACATGCCACACACATGGACCCACATCACATACATACACATACACACGCACACACACCACACATATGCACACATCACACGCAGCACATATGTGCATATATACACCACACACGTGCACACATGCCACACACATGCACCCACATCACATGCATGCCCCTACACACACACACCACATATGCGCACATCACACACATCACATGTGCATACAGATGACACACGTGCACACACGCCACACACATGCACCCACGTCACATGCATGCACATACACATGCACACACACCACACATATGCACGCATCACATGCAGCACATATGTGCATATATACACCACACACGTGCATACATGCCACACACATGCACCCACATCACATAGATGCACATACACACGCACACACACCACACATATGTACACATCACACATGCAGCACATATGTGCATATATAAACACGTGCACACATGCCACACACATGCACCCACATCACACACATACATACACCAAACACACACCACACATATGCCCGCATCACACACACATGAACATGCCACACACATATGAATCACATATTCATATCACCACACACGTGCACACAGCACACACACGAACACACATCACACAGATGCACACCATACATACATGCATACATACACATATCTACCACACCTGCACGCACACACCCTGCATGCACACACATCACACACATGCACACCATACATACATGCATACACATATCTACCACACCTGCACGCACACACCCTGCATGCACACGCATCACACACATGCACACCATACATACACGCATACATACGCATATCTACCACACCTGCACACACACACCCTGCATGCACACGCATCACACACATGCACACCATACATACATGCATACATACACATATCTACACCTGCACACACACACCCTGCATGCACACACATCACACACATGCACCGTACCTGTGAATTGGATTGGCCGATGAGTCTCCCAGTTGTGACGTCTATGCAGCCAATAAAAAGTGGAAGAGGGGTTTCCTATGGTCAATGAGGCTTTAGGACCAGAAAAGCCCCATCCCCTGGGGACTGCAGAGGGCTTTATCTCAGCGGTCAGATGCCCTCTGTGACATCACTGCGAAGCATCATTCACTCATAACTTTGACAGACATGCACTGAATGCATTCCCATTTAAACTGCTTCTACTGTGCTCCAGCAAGACGCCACGTCCCTCCCCCAGTGTGTGTGCACAACGACCCGTGCAGTGTCATTGTGTCATAAATGCATCTGAGTGTAATGCAAGTGAGATAACACGTGTTGGATGCACGACACACACGCCAGTTTCCCACACTGGACACTCAGTGGATGCACGACACACACACGAGTTTCCCACACTGGACACTTCAGTGGATGCACGACACACACGAGTTTCCCACACTGGACACTCAGTGGATGCACGACACACACACGAGTTTCCCACACTGGACACTCAGATGCATTTATGGTCTACTCTTATCAAAGTAAAAAGCAACAGATGAATTGTTGAAGTATGGTACATCAGCTCTAAATGCTTCACATATTTATGGAAATATTATAATAAAGAAAATACTTATACTATCAAGGAAAGCCGAACAACAGGACCCACAATCTGATCTATGGGGTGGTCCCTGCCTCTAACCTGAGCTCAGATAAAGTAGAACACTTAAGCCCTCATTTTTAGGATGTATGAATGTGGATATTCTCTCATTCCTACTGTTGTATAATTTTCAGATTCTTTCTAATGCATATAGGTTATTTATTGTTATACATTTATAGCATAATGCATGCCTATTTAAGAAAATTGAAATGGTACCAAAACAAGGCAGAAATTGCACAGAACAACAAAAGGGAACCGGCCTCCCCATCCTCATCCCCTCTCCATCTGCTCTTAACCCAGACTCAGGTTTTGCTTTTCTGCATACATGTGCACACCCATGTACACACACATTCCACACATATGCACACACACACGTACACACACATCCCCCCCATCCACACAGAAACAGAAGAGTGATAGAAAACAACGATTTTTATAAGAGAGGTATATTTTCTTTGCAAAATCTCAAACCCCCGAATTGTTATGGTTTCTCTCTCATCTGTTTTTTGACGTGATGCAAAACATGTTTGAATGTTGCGCCGTAGTCCCGATTCCTTCAAATCAACATCAGCTGACTCTTAGCAGCACTGTATAGCACTATTTCATATCATTTTCAACCAGTCATAAATGTGTCCTCCTAACTATGTTGCCACAAAAGACAATTCCAGATGCTTTGCTATCTGGTAGAGAAAAAATTAACAATTCACTTATTCTTAAAGTGTTTGTGGGGAAATTTTCCAAAAGAAAAAAGGTGAAATTACGCACAGTGAGATTAGCACATTTTTACTTGATTATAACAAGTACGGAAGTTAAAGCTCCCTGGAAATCTCGGTGGAAATCACATAAAGTAGACTCTAGGAGACAATTCCCTATCTAGGCTGGCATGAAATCCTAATGCATAGAAAGGGTAATGGGACACGCACAAAGTGTGCTGTTACTTAGCGGGCTCTCAAGAACCACACAGCATGACGGTAATAACGCACTCATCTTCAGGAGAATGGGAACAAGTGCTCAGGGTCAAAGAACTGGGCTCCCGTCCTGCCTGCTGAGGTCCCTGGGGTGCTTTGGAACCCTCATTGGTGAGCCGAGGAGAGCCTCGCCTTTCTCCCAGCAGAGATCAGATGTCCTCCTTACTGCACGGATATGATACATGTGCATGCGGTATGTGTGCATGTGCGTGGCGTGTGCAGGTGTGCAATGGATGTATATGGTGCATGTGGGGTGTGTGCAGGTGTGCAATGGATGTATACAGTGCATGTGCGTGGCATGTGCAGGTGTGCAATGGATGTATATGGTGCATGTGGGGTGTGTGCAGGTGCGCAATGGATGTATACAGTGCACGTGTGGTGTGTGCAGGTGTGCAATGAATGTATACGGTGTGCGCAGGTGTGCAATGGATGTATGTCGTGCATGCATGGTGTGTGCAGGTGTGCAATGGATGTATATGGTGCATGCATGGTGTGTGCAGGTGTGCAATGGATGTATATGGTGCATGTGGGGTGTGTGCAGGTGTGCAATGGATGTATATGGTGCATGTGGGGTGTGTGCAGGTGTGCAATGGATGTCTATGGTGCCTGTGGGGTGTGTGCAGGTGTTCAATGGATGTATATGGCGCACGTGTGGTGTGCACAGGTGTGCAATGGATGTATATGGTGCACGTGTGCGTGTGTGTGTCCCCCTCATTACCTCACATGTGTATAGAGCACAGACGCACACCTTAATAAAGCCCAGAGTACACTCAGCACGGTAAGTGTGCAAATCCTGAAACGCTGTAAAACTGGACCTGTGACTTGAAGCCTCCATTCCATTGTTGGGGACACACAAGCAGGGCTTCCTAAGGGGAGGGCAGGGAAACGAGAGCCACCACATACCTGCCCCAGGCTCATGGCAGGTCCCAGCAAAGCCCCTTCTTGGCTCTGGCCTCCTCATCGTCTGTGGGACACGCCCATTTTACCAGAAACACAAAGTTGGTCCCTCCATCCGTCCTTTGCCTAAGCAGCCTGCCTCTCCAGTTGCCATGGCAACTCTGCTCCGGTTGCTGCACAGCCCCAAGCCTCAGCTGCTTGGAGTGGGTGGGAACGCGAGAGCACTTGAGCACCAGTGGCCTGACAAATCTGCCTCGTCCCCATCACCTCTGCGGCGAGAATCAGAGCAGTCGCAGAAGCTCCTGCCACACCACTCCCGTAAGCCTCTCAGTGCCAATTACTTGGAGGAAAAATGGAATCATCCCCGTGCCCAGGGTGGTGAGTGGTGTCACCGTTCGGATGGCTCAGATGAAGGCAGCCAACTGGGCAGCGGGAATGGAGCCTTTCTAGGCAGGCAGACCCAAGCATACTGCTCCTGCATTAGTGTGTGGGTTGGTGAGCACTCCAGGCGGACCTGATAGCCCGGAGCCCTATCCCTCACTACCCCCCAGGCCCAGCCCTGCACCAGTTACCAAAGACAAACAAGAGACACGTTTCTCCAAAGGATGGCAGGACAGGACAGGGTAGGAAGGCCCCACCACCCCATCTCCAGGCACCTGGCTTTTAGGGAAGCCACCACGCCCCCTGCACAGACGCGTGACAGGCACCCCAGTGCTGAAGCCCAAGGAGGAGGCTAACAGCCCAGTTAGATCGAGTCCAAGCAGCAAAATCACACAGCACATCCCGACAATCAGCCGCATCACATGCAAAGCCAGAGAACGAACCTCTCACTCCCCAAATCCAATCCTCCCCAACACGAGCCACCCCCACCATCCCCGATTGATGGGGAGATTAACATGCTGGAAAACGACCCCACATCACAAAGCGGAGCGTGGTTTCTCAAAGGAGACCTTCTTATTCTTCCCTCACCCTTGGGCTGGCGGAGTCAGAGTCCATGTGGCCCGAGGTTCCTCCTGTCATGCCTATGACACTCAGAACTGAGGCTGGCACGTGGAGGGTGTGGTTTCCCCAGACCAGACCTCGTTGTCCAGACCAAACCCAACCACAGTTCCAATCTGTTTTTTAGCCAATATGTGTCAAGCACTAATGCTGGGAGGACTTAAATAAATACATGAGCCTTTTCTTCCAATAAACTGGCGGATCCACGAGATCTACCTGGGCCAGTCTCATTTTCCAGGCGACTGAGCCTGGATGTGCATAACTGAAGCTGCCTGAGGACTCGAGGACTGACCGAGGCCAGCACAGCGGGTGGGGGCCTGAGGACTGGAGGACTGACCGGGGCCAGCACAGCGGGCAGGGGCCTGAGGACTGGAGGACTGACCGGGGCCAGCACAGCGGGCGGGGGCCTGAGGACTGGAGGACTGACCGGGGCCAGCACAGCGGGCGGGGGCCTGAGGACTGGAGGACTGACCGGGGCCAGCACAGCGGGCGGGGGCCTGAGGACTCGAGGACTGACCGGGGCCAGCACAGCGGGCGGGGGCCTGAGGACTGGAGGACTGACCGGGGCCAGCACAGCGGGCGGGGGCCTGAGGACTGGAGGACTGACCGGGGCCAGCACAGCGGGCGGGGGCCTGAGGACTGGAGGACTGACCGGGGCCAGCACAGCGGGCGGGGGCCTGAGGACTCGAGGACTGACCGGGGCCAGCACAGTGGGCAGGGGCTCTGCCCACTAAATACACTTTCGCGTGTTTCTTTTAACAACGTGCTCCTTTCACAGAAGTGTTTGATGCTGCATTTCGTAGAAAGGAGGAAGCACTCAACAGAACCTTCTGTTTCCAGTCACTGGGTGATTGCCACGCCTGTTGCTTCCACAAGGAACCCACTGCAAAACCATCTAGGGCAGGGGCAGCCCCGGGTCTCCAGAGCACACCCCAGACTCCCGAGACCCAGGCCAGGACCGCGCCCCACAGGAATCTGTCCCCTCCCCTCGGCGGTGGTCGGGTCGGCCTTGAGTCTTCCATGAGAATCTGCAGAACGCGGCACACAGGCGAGGCAAGACTGGGGACTTCCTTGAATAACAAGGTGTCCAGTGCTTTAAAAGTACTCTAATGGTGAGGAAGGAAATTGAGAAAATGATTCATTAGAAGAGTGGAATAACTCTTTGTAAGAGCAGGGTCACAGAAGTCGAGCTGGGCAACAGATTCTCGAGCCGCTGGCATCCATATTTACCGAGCCGAGGAAGCATCCCTGTAACTGGACAGTGGCACAGAGCCACTGCCGCCCACAGCACGACCTGCCCTCTATATCAATGTTCAGGAGCATCCCTGTAACTGGACAGTGGCACAGAGCCACTGCCGATGGCACGACCTGCCCTCCATCTCCACGTTCAGGAGCATCCGTGTAACTGGACAGTGGCACAGAGCCACCGCTGCACACAGCAGTAAAAATGTACAGCCCTCCCTCTCTGCGTTCAGGAGCAGAGGGCATGAGTTTCACCTCCCTACAGGACAGGAAACTACGACAGTCATCTTTGCACCTGAAGAAACAAATTATTTAAACTTTCTCATCCTGCAGTTTACTTCCTAGACATGTCTACTTTCTATAGCAAAATAGATCTGGACACGAATAATAAATGGGAAGCATGTTGTTACAGGGAAAATCCCGAGGCATGGCCCAGGCCTGGGAAGAAGCTGCAGAAAAGGAGAAATTCATGTCCCTCCCCTGCTGTCTTTCCTAGGACATCCCTTCTCTGCTCACCCACGTCCAGGACCTGCTCTTTGTATAGAGGTTCCTGTCTTCTCCTGGTGTTGAGTGACACAGAGCAACCCAAAAGCTCCCTCGCAGAAGCCCCTGCAGGCTTCACGACATGTGAGCCAGGGAGGTCCTTTGGCTAAAGACCCAGACAAGGCAATGATCTACCCAACAAGATCACCAAGGGCAAGACTTCATGCGAGCACAGCTGAGGAAGATGCCTGGGGCTTATCTGACCGTTTCTACAAGCATCTCTCAAATCACACCACAGAGGAAACCAAAAGGCCTGGCTCAGCCTCCAGGGGCCGGGCTCTGGAAGAAAGTAGGTCCAGGGCAGGAGTCCAGGGCCACAGGGAACAGGGAATGCTGCCTTCCTGTGGGGAACAAGAGCATCGGCCACTCTACCACCAAAGATCCGCAGCCGAACCACCTTGCTGAAATTTAACCTGAACTTGCCTCAGCACGACAGCTTCAGGATTAAAAGTGGTTCACGGATTTGGGGAACTGCAGAGGACAGTATGTGTGTACAGAGAATTACACAATCATGTAGCTTTTTGTGGAGTGAGGGGTGTTGAGCCTTCTGTCCATTCAGGATGCTTTGGAAATGTTTTTACCAAACTATGAGTCTCACAGTTGCGAGGACTCCATTCCCGCTGGGGCTGTGCTGTCCACCGCACCCTTGCGCTGGGCCCTGACCCACCCTCCCACCCTGTGCACCAAGCTCCTGGCCACTCCTTTCTGGCTGCCCTGGTCTCGCCAGCTGATGAGGCCAACGGGCCCTCCTGTCCCTGGGGCCTGGCACTAAGCCTCAGGGCACCCGTCCTCACTGCCTGACTACCTTTCTCTGCCTGTTCCAGCTGGACCCACTGAGCAAAACCTTCTAAACCAGATGATGCTCGGAACTACCCAGCCTCAGAACTACCTCTGTCCTCAGATTTAGATGCCACAGGAAACCCCTTGCTGGGAGAGCCAGTGCTGACTCCAGGTTCTCAGCGGGTTTGATTTTGGATGCCGTGATCAGAAGCCTGCAGGTGCTGTGTGTTCTGTCTCATCTAGGGATGTCCCGTGTCTACTGCAGGACCTTCGGGGGCGGCCTGCCTGCAGAATCTCTGTGCAAAGGTGATGTGGGCAGGGAGTGTTGACGACGATGCTTTGATGGTCCTCTTCTGTCGTCTCCCGTAGGCACAGCTTTGGACCAAGCTCTGTCCCCCACACAAAGGACTGACCTCTTGGGACTCAGAGTCTGATGCCGACTGGCCGAGGAAAGTGGACGTGGCAGGAACCCCGCGGCTGCCTCTGCTGAGGGGGACAAGAGGGCACCGAGGCTTCTCCTCACTCTGAGAGGAGTTGTCACATGCACCCTTGGAGCAAGGTCACCAGCGAGTCACAAGGGCAGGGCCATTATTCTGGTCTGCACCATGTGGAATTTTAAAGTTTTAGATGGTGGACCATTGGCAGTTTTAGAAATACACTAAGGCCCCTGAAGACCTACCTATTGGTTCAGGTACCTGAGGAAAGGTGGTGGAGGAGACAGAAGCTGGCGGGGCAGGGCACCTAGGCAGCTCCCGTGAGGACAAGTGATGACGGCAGAGAAGAGGGCAGGACTTCAGCTGGGCGCCCAGCAGAAGCTCCATGTTGGACAACCGTGCACTACCCTGGTGGCTTGAGAGCAATGGAATTTGCCTGAGTTTAAAATTAAACTCAGCCCTAATAGGAAGTTTATGGAATGATTCAACATCTGTAATAAAATTTATCTTTCTTGGAGTAGAAAAGAGTATTTTTCCCAAAAAATATAGTCTCTAAGAAATTGTGGAATAATCAAATCTATCTATAACCTAAACTTATGCAAAAAGATAAATGGATGGGAGTTTATTCTGCCAAAACGAGGAAAAAGGTCCTTCAAGCTACCAGCTTTTTGCCATCTGGGAGCTTGGGTTTCAGAAGATCCCCTGTAAATTCTGGACCCCCAGTTCCCTGGAACAGGCATGAGGCAACCTGCTAAGGCAGACTGAGAGCCCAGTCAGATCCCTGCTTTTCCTGGGATCTGGGTTGAAATGGAGTTGAATGAGGGACCCGGACAACCAGAATCGTGCTCAAAGAGGTTTCGAGTATCCTCTGTCTACCACCGAGGTCAGCAGGCGGGGTCTGCCCTGGACCAGCGTGTGGAGAGACCCGGGCTCACGGCTGCTCAGGACGCAGTCAGACGCGGAACCAGACCCCTCAGGTTTGATCGCAGAAACCTGTGGCGTGTTTCTGGGGTAGGATCCTTCCTTTAAATAAAAACTTACACAGGAACCAAATGTTCAGAGAGTCTATGTCCCAGATTTGGCTGATTCTTTTCTCCTCAGCGTTACAATGAGATGGCGTGATTTGAGGACCTGCTGTACATGCGCTGAACGTCTTTTTCTTGTTACTCTGACATTCGAATCCAGTCAGGCATCCTGTATTCAATCTGGAACTCTGCTCTTCCTTCTGGGGGGCCCTCAAGCTCTGGGAATCATAGGATGAGAGGACTGTGGTGCTGGACGACCCCGAGCCCCCAGTTGGGTGAGTGAGCGTGCAGCAGCGAGAAGGGTCTGAGCCCCCAGGCTTCAAGCCCACTTCACTCAGCCTGGGTCTCACCCACTGTACAAAGGATCCAACCCTGCAGCTCCGCTCCTGGAGGACTGACCAAGACCTGTGGCGGTGACTGCCCCCGCCCAGCTCCACGGCACTGACCTGGAACTGCCCTGATGATGAGAATCACAGGGATGGCGTGCGTGCCAAGGGGCGAGCCCGCCTGCAGAGGAGCTGGTGAGGGCGACAGCCCACGCCCTCCCCTGCTGGGCTTCTCGCTGTCGGCTGACAGTACCCCGGCTTCGCGGTGACAGCAGCTCTTCCTCTGAGCGCTGCCTCAGCTCATCCCATGAGCTGAGAGTGGGATGGGTCTCATCATAGCTACCTTCTATCCATTCTTTTTTACCTAAGGGTTTCTTGAGAGGCAGTTTTCACTTTGCAGCCTGAGTCCTACTCTGCTTCAGGTAAGATAACTGGGCGGGAGCCTGACCGTTTAAGAGACCCAAATAGAACTAATCTCCAAGCGGGCACATAAGAACAGCCCACAGCATGGCTGCCCCAGCTCCTTCTCACCTGGGATTTCTCCTGGAGCTTTCCTGACATCCACACACCACATTTCCTCTGCTCTGTCTGCTGCAGAGCCTGCTCCAGGGTGGACACAGGCCATCCTGAATCAACCGCTGACGCCTACCCCGGCATCTCCATGTGCAGCCCCTGCCCTGCGCAACTGGCATGGAAAGGGCTCTGGTGCGTCTCACACTCTGCTATCATCAGCCTCCGTCCTGCTCCAGTTCTTAAGTTCTTGGCTTTTCTGTTGTCTGCATTTACATTTCTATGAATCGCCGCGAGACGACCCTGTGAGTACACACTCCATGTGCACGTGCTTCTCCACAGAGGGAGCTGCCCGGGTGGCCGCCCTGCTGATCCTCTGCATCCAGCCTCTGGTAGGATGGGGGCGACCACATCAGATACCAACTCTGTGGAAGGGTCTGTGTTTCCTCCCCTGCCACCCAGTCACAGCTTTGGGGGAGATTTCAGAGATTTCAGGGCCTTCCCTTAAGCCTTTCCTGGAAGCTGGATTCTCTTGCTTTTTCAGCAACCACCAGCCATTGGCTCTGCTGGAATGGCATCCAGGGTTTTCCTTGTTGCTTCTATATCTGTTTTGGCTTATGTGTGGTTCATATTGTTAAGCTTTAGGGAGGAACATTTGGGGATCTGGTTTCACAAGGCCCCAGGAAGCCAGAAGTCTCCTGCAGCCACGCGAGGTCTGTCCACGAGGCCTGCACTGGGTGGCCGTGCTGGGTAGACACACTGGCTAGAAGACGAATGTGGAAGAGTTGATTTCAACTAAAGGATCCAGAGTGGGGTGAGGGAGGTGCAGCGTCGGTACAGGGAAGCAGGAAGCAGGAGCAGGATGGGTTGAGGCAGCAGCACCAGCAACGCCTGTGAAACCCCTCGTGCATGTCCCTGTGAGGACCCCTGATGCCTCTGCTGCCTGATGCTGCAAACGTCTCTTGAGTGAGAGAGCTCGGTTTCCAAATGGAGTGACAAGGAGCAGAACTTCTAGACGCTGGAAGTGGAAGGTTGCTCAAGGCAGATGCACAAATAAATGACAAATGGCAGCTTGATAACCAACACAATGCTAAAGGGCCACAGGCACAGGCCACAGAGAAGAGCCATGGGAGCAGGCGGGCCACGCAGGACACGGAGAAGAGCCATGGAAGCAGGTGGCCCATGCAGGGCACAGAGCCACCCTTCCGGGCAGGGCAAGCGGCCTCTCATCCCACGTCACAACCTGCAGCTGCTGCTGTGCTGCAGGGAAGAGTGACATCACAGACACCCCTCAGAGCCCCTGGGAAAAGCCTAAAGGAGGCTCTGGAGGCTCCACCAAAGACCGTCGGCACCAACGGCTGGCATGTTCCTTGGGAAGTTAGAGGAGTGCGTGTCTGCAGAAGGTGGATTTATAACAAGAGCCCAAGAGTGGGACTCACTCTTCCCGGGGATCCCACCTGCTCCCACTCCTCACCAGCGAGCAGCATGGCTGTGTCCACGTGTCCCTGTGTGTACATGTGCATGTGTTTGTGTGTCCATGTGTCCCGGGTGTACAGGTATGTGTGTGTGTCCATGTGTCCATGAGTACACATATGTGCATGTGTTTCTGTGTCCATGTGTCTCTGGTATACACGTATGTATTTGTCCATGTGTCCCTTTGTGTACACATATGTGAATGTGTTTGTGTGTCCATATGTCCCTGGTGTACATGTATGTGCGTTTGTGTGTACATGTGTGTGCATGCACATATTTGTGTGTGTGTGCGTGCACGTCTATGTGCGTATTCTGCACATGAGAACCAGAATGCCTGCATGCCTAGCAGACAAGATGCCTGCTGTCTCTCTGTGTGGTTTGGAGAAGCACATCAGTACAGTCACCAGACTGCCTAAAACACAACAAGGCAAAGCCAATTAGCAATGCTGAGGACTCTCAGGCCAGGACGCCGCCCTAGGCTGCCTTCCCAAGTCAGCTAGCTTGACAAAAGCTTTCGTATCAGTGCCTGCAAAAACGCCTTCTCAGCACACAGCTCAAATGTTATTAAATAATTCCATGGGGAAATAAGACTTTATACACAAAAGTTTGCTTTATAAATAATTTGTCAGTAATGTATAGTAATGCATGCATTCATAAATCATGGTTAACAGAAGCAGAGACACAACCGGATACGACTTTTTCAGAAGGCCTAGAAAAAGAGTCTATTTGAATAAAGCCCAGAGGGCCTATAGAATCCAAAGTATGCACCCCCACAATACCCCAAAACAAAAGCAAAACAACCATGACATTTATCCTACAGACATTCTAATGTTGATAGTAAGGTTAAAATCCCCGTCCACATAACACACCCATACACAAACACAAACTGGCTGTTGCCACTAGCACTCCGTGGGGCTGAAGATGGCAAGACCCCAAGCCTCAGGCTGGCATTTCCAGAAAACACCCTCGCTGCCACGCCTGCACAAGGGGAAGACTGGCAGAGACGGCTCCTTCCTCCTGACCCAGAAGCCAGGAGAGAAAGCTGATCAGTCGCACAGGCCGGGACCCAGCATGCCCTGCCACTCTGGCAGGTCCTCAGGCAGGAGTGTGAGCTCCTAATGTCTCAGGAGAGACAGGGGAGGAGAGAGGAGGCAGAGGGGCAGGAGGGGGCCTGTCCCTTCAGGGTCAGCTCAGCCCTCAGAGCCGCTTGTGGGAGGTCTGGGCGCAATAGATACAGTGACTCCTCTGAGAAGCTGCACTGTGATGGGACCTGGGGTATCCAGCAAGGGGGAGTGAGGCTCCAACTGGCTGAGTCTGTGTCAGCGTCGGCAACAGTGCCCATCCGGAGCTCTTTCCCAGCGCACCCCAGGACATGGTGGAAGGTGGAAGACCCTGCCCACGGGCAGCTCAGAGAGCAGGTGGCAGAGGCCAGGGTCGGCCTGCATGCAGACAAGCAGGCTGGGCAGCGGGAAGAGGCTTCCGGAAAGATGGGAGCACCAGGCCACATGGAGCTTGGACAAGGCAAGGAGTCAGTGGGAGGGAGGTAACAACGGCCCCTGGGAAATAATAAAGCACACGAAATTGTGAGACACAATCCCTTCCCCAGATTCCCAACTGCGTGATTCTGGCAGGGACCCAGCCCAAGCCTCAGGGGCTCACAGGCAGCGATGGGCCAAGGAAGGGCTTCAGGGCCCAGCGACTCCCTGCAAACTGAGCCCTATCCTGCACAGGTGAGAAGGGAAGGGATGGCTCCCCTGCCAGTTAGAGACGGAGGCTTGGTGCCTGGGGGACTCCAGCCACTCATCCTGAGCCAGAATGTGGACGTCCACTCCATAGAGCACACAAAGAGGATAAAACAGCAGGGTGCACTCCCGGACCGCAGGCTCCCCCCAGCACACATGGGTCCCTGTCTGGGCATGCACACCGCCAGAACACAGCAGCTCTGTGGAAGACGCCATGCAGAAGCCTCTTCAGGGCACCGCCATGAGCCACCCTCAGGACCTGAGCTCCAGACACTACAGACGATTTTAGGAAACCTGTGTCTGTTGCATTTTGAATATTCTGATGGGGCTTCCCGTTATTTCAGGAGAAGCTAATTCCCCACACAGTTAGTGCTCAGGAGGGAGGAATCTAGGAGCTCACTTGGCCCTAAAGCCCGTGGTGGCTGCACCGTACTTCTGCCCCTCCTCCCGCGGTGACTGTGACAACAGAAGGGGCCACAGCCGCCCTGAGCCCCTGGTTCCCAGGTGCTGGTGGCTGCAGCATGGAGGCCACCTACGGGTTCCTAGAGCACCAAGAGCTCCTACGTCCAGCAGGGGATGTTGAGTCACACCCTCGAGGCCACAGTGACAGCCCCAAAGTCTGAGGCCTCCCCGGTTCACTCCTGCCTCCCTCCCCTGCTTTCCTGATGTAAACACAGACACAAGCATACACACTTGCATGGACACGCAGGCACTCACACTCACAGATGCACACTGCAACACATATACACACATTCACACACACTGCACACACATATACACACATTCATACACACTGCACACACACACATTCACACACACTGCACACACACTGCATTCACACTGCACACACATACACACATTCACACACACTGCAAACATTCACACCGCACACACATACATTCACACACTGCACACACTGCACACACTCACACATACATTCACACACACTGCACACACATTCACACACTGCACACACATACACACATTCACACACTGCACACACATTCACACAAACACTGCAAACATTTGCACTGCACACACATACTCACATTTACACACACTACACACACATACATACATTTACACACATTCACACACACTGCACACACATACATTCACACACTGCAAACATTCACACTACACACATTCACACACTGCACACACACTGCACACACATTCACACATACATTCACACACACTGCACACAATACACAGATTCACACACATTGCACACATACATTCACACACAGTGCACACATATACACATTCACACTGCACATATACACACGTTCACACATTGCACACACACATTCACACACACACCACATTCACACACTGCACACACATTCACACACTGCACACAGACACATTCACACTGCAAACAGACACATTCACAAACTGCACACACATTCACACACTACACACACATACACACACTGCACACACATATACACACATTCACACACTGCACACAGTCACATTCACACACACTGCACATGCGGTACCTGTGTGCACCCACACGTGCCTACTGTACGCATGCATTTACACTTACATGCCTACTGTACGCATGCATTTACATACTCACGTGCCTACTGTATGCATGCATTTACACACTCATGCATGCACTGCACGTTGCATTCACAGTCACATGTGCACACCGTGTGTGGGTGTACACACACACAGCTGTACCTACTGCGCGTGTACATGTGTACACATATGAGCACACACATGCACACTGTACACACGTGCACATCCACATTCATCCACACTGCACAAACACATGCACACACACACAGGCACACATACACAGCCATCTTCTCCCGACCGCATCCCACAGGAGGGGCTTCCTCACCCCATGCTGCCTGGGTTTGGGGCAGGCCCATCAGCATCTGCTCAGCTTGCTCTGGAGGACTTTGCCCCACCGTTGTTTGTGTATTTCCCATCGCTCTGCCACAGAGCCTCTGGGTGCCGGGTGAGGGTCTACTTCCAAATTCCTCTCCCGGGCATTCCAGCTCCTGGCTTCTGTGGCCTGCTGGCTAAGGGGAAGGCACAGCCATGGGTGGGCGCCCAGCACCTCAACGGCCCTTTTCCCACCAGGGACCCCTCCAAAGCACCCATGGCACCTGGGGAGAACCTCCTGCCAGTTGTGGACACCTCCCTGCATGGGACACTGAGTGAGAGGCACTTGAAAATGTGAAAGCAAGGCTGCAATGACGGCTGAGCCAGAGAGCAGCACCTTGCTAGCACACCCTGCACCCAGCGGAGGTGGCTGAACACCCGCGTCACTCAGCAGACTCCATGGTGATGTGGGCCAGCTGACCAACTTCATCTAGAGCCACTGGGCTCCCTAAATTCAAGTCCAACTCTACCCCTGCCACTCTCACGCTTCCCACCTTCATCTTCCAGTGGAGGACTTTGGAGCAGCAAACGGTTATTATTTAGAAGGAGGTCACATGGTGAAAGTCCAAGCCTCCTCACTTTCTAGTCAAGGCTTGCTGATAACACTGTCCCTAATTAACAGCCACAGCAGCGCGTCAGGCAGAATGAGCATCCGTTTAGAGTTGGTTACGACCGCCTGAAAATGTGGTAGGAATAAAACCATGCAATTCAGTAGGGGAAATAAAATACATATCCAGATGGAACTGCACTGAGATGCTGGCACACTGACATCTCAAGTTAGAGAATCATTTACCACTCAAAGCACCGTGGAGTGAAGGTAGCTTCCCAGGGCCGTTTGCTGAGCTCTTCCTGCGTGCTGGACACACACGGTCCAAAGATCGTGCTGAGCTCTTCCTACATGCTGGACACACACAGCCCGAAGTTCACCGCCTAAGCCACACTCCTGTCCATACGACAGATCGCCATGGGCCACACGTGACATGTGCACGGGTCCCTGCAGCAGCCGGTGGCAGCAGGTGACAGTGGGGACCATCGAGATGGCCCTTGCAACAGTCCAGGAAGAGACTCACTGCCCCAGATTCACCTCGAGACTCCAAATGGTCTCAGGTCCCTTGCGAGGACCAAAGGCCGGGAGCCGTGGGTTCTCTCGCTAATGCTCTTCCTCCGTGCCCAGGCTCCAGGACTGCCTCAAGTGTGCGCTGAAAACTGCCCCATTCCGAAAAGCCAGCTTGCACCTTCTTGTTCCTGGTAGGAACCCTCAGTCGTGTCAGGCACAAGCTTCTCTCTGCAGCAGGGCCCTGCGCTGCCCAGCGATGCTGCTTCTCACATGGGCTCCCTGGTCCTTGCTGGCACTTTCCTTGATGCCCGGGAGGAGCTGTCCCATGGAGTTTTGGGGTCCTCCTACTCTTCCCTCCCTTTTCTGCCTTTACACGAACAGCCCCCTGACCCTCACCTGCTAGAACAGTTGAGGTCCGCCTGTTCACAACAGCCCTCCTGGCCATGGGCTCTCCTATTCCAGGCCCCACGGCCCCCAATCCTGGTGACATTCCCCCAGGTCACTTTCTATCTGCTGCAGGCAGGCTACCTCCCAACCCCCAAGGTAGTGCATGCTTCGTATGTGTTCCGCAGGCCCCTGGCCCGGTGGAGCAGTGACTTGCTCAGAAACTAGCAAGGCCTCTCGGCAGTGGCCTCCCACTGACCTGGCTCCCCACCTGCCATCCACTATGCTCCTGGTGCTGGAGACACCCCCATGTGGCTCAGAGTGGTCCCCAGAGGCCCCTGACACAGACACCAACACATACCTGCAGGCACACACCTGCAGGGGCACACTTGTGGATGCACACCTGCAGGCAGGTACATACCTATGGGCACATACTTGCAGGCAGGCACACACCTGTGGGCACCCACCTGCGGGCACACACCTGCGGGCACACACCTGCAGGCACACACCTGTGGGCACACCTGCAGGCAGGTACACACCGGCGGGACACACCTGGAGGTAGGCACCCACCTGCAGGCACCCACCCCCATGTCCACCCTCTGCACAGCCCCCTTGCCAGGCTGCCCTCTGCACATTTCTGTTTGGTCCAGACCCTGGGTGAAGGGACCACCTGGTGCTATCATCAGTCTATCACCAGCCCTCAGAGGAGTGCCTCAGCAGGAGGCCTGGCAGAACTGTGTGAGGCTGCCCAGCAGCACAGCCCCGGGCACACAGCGTGGCATTTGATGAGTACAGCTGGAAATGAATGAGCAGAGGCACCATGAGGACATGGTCCAGGCACACATCAAAGGTGGTGGCCAGAGGTCGCCTGGCTCCCCATCAGCAGGAGCTTCAGCCCTGCCTTTGGGCGGAGGCCCACAGAGCCCCGCCATGGAACACAGAATCAGAGTCTGCGTGGGGGCTGCGTCCACCCCATCTGTTTGCCCAGCTTCTCTCTCTAGCATGCTCAGACCCCACAGAGGCGCTGGGCTCCTTCGCCTGTCCATGAAAGACCCTCACCTCCCTGGGCTCACCCGCCTCACAGGAAGGAGATGGGCTGGACACACCGCACACCCTCCTGCCTTCCTCCCGAAGAGGCCCTGCTCTCTGCTCGCTGGACACACCACACACCCTCCTGCCTTCCTCCCGGAGAGGCCCTGCTCTCTGCTCGCTGGACACACCGCACACCCTCCTGCCTTCCTCCCGGAGAGGCCCTGCTCTCTGCTCGCTGGACACACCACACACCCTCCTGCCTTCCCACCGGAGAGGCCTTGCTCTCTGCTCTCCAAGGCCTCACCAGGCCTCCTCTCCACAGCTCCTTAACCAAGCTGCAAGCACGCTCTGGTGCTGAGGACATGCTCCCCGGAAACCCTGACGCCAGCTCGCATCTGTGCCATCCCCACACCTTCCCTGCACACACCACAGCCATCACCTCCCAGGACCTCCCCCAGGCCCTGCCCAGGTCTAGGAATGGCAAGGCAGGAGCCACAGAGAACTGCATTTCCTGGTCCTGAATCCCTGTCCCTCCTCCTTGGCCAGTTCTGAGAAGTTGGGAATGTTCACCTCATGTTCTTCACTGGCATGGAGTGAACTGCACACACACGGTTAAATCAAGAGCCTGGTGTGGGCCAAGGTCAGCATGCAGGAGCCCTGGAGAGAAGGGGCACCCTCGGGGCATCGTGTTGCCCCCTCCGAGAGCGTGGCTGCTTCACAGATTACAAGCTCCAGATGGAGTGGCACTCGAAAGGCTGGGCTGCCCCCAGAAACTTCTCCAGATGATCCAAGCTGCTTTGCCCTGAGGCCCCAGTCAACAGAAAAGCACAGGCTGTCTCCCAAGACTCCCCGGCATGCCTGAGTTCAGGATGGGTGAGGAAGAGCGTGTCGAGGGCACTGGAAACAGCCCTGATGGAAGAGAATGGAAAAGCTGGCTCCCGCCCGTGCACCGCAGGCACTGACACAGGCACCGTGCGTTTCCTGACGTGATGGCACCAGACTCACAAGGGGCTTCCAGCAAGCGTGTGGGCTTCAGGCGGGCTCTGCCCTGGCTGGTATCCAGGGAAGGGCGAGAACAGGGGCAGGTGACACGCTGCTGGCAAAGCGTCCCAGCCTCCTCCTCAGGGACCCCACGGGGGTCCTGAACACAGACACAAGTTCCCCCACTGAGAGGACAGGGGATCCAGGGGGCACTGTGGCCTCGGTGCTCCAGGTGGGTGCTGTAACCAGGTGCTCAGGTGGGTGCTGTGACCCAGATGCTCCTACTCCAGTCAGATGCTCCTACTCCAGTTAGGGGCTGTGTTCCGGGTACTACAGGTGGGGGCAATGACCCGGGTGCTGTGACCTGGGTGTTTCAGGCAGGTGCTGTGATTTGGGTGTTCCAGGTGGGAGCTTTGACCTGTGTACTCCAGGTGGCTGCTGTGACTCGGGTGTCCCAGGCAGGCGCCATGACCTGGTTGGTTGCTCAGGTGGGTGCTGTGACCCAGGAGGCTCCAGGCAGGTGCTGTGACCTGGCTGGTTGCTCGGGTGGATGCTCTGACCCGGGTGGCTCTAGGTGGGTGCCATGACCCGGGTGCTCCAGGCGGGTGCTGTAATCTAGTTGCTCAAGTGGGCTGTGTGAGACAGGTGCTCCAGGTGGGTGCTCCAGGTGGGTGCACCAGGTGGGCACTGTCACCCGGGTGCTCCAGGTGAGTGTTGTGACTCAGGTACTTCAGGGAGGTGCTGTGAGAGAGTTGCTCCAGGTGGGTGACCAGGCGGGTGCTGTGACCCAGGTACTCTGGGCAGGCGCTGTAAGACAGTTGCTCCAGGTGGGTATACCAGGTGGGTGCTGTGATCCGGGTGCTCAGCTGAGTGCTGACAGCACCCACTTCCTCCATCCAGTATCTTGGCTCATTCAGCCTAATTTTATTCCCTCAAACTCCAAAATAAGTTTAAAAGAAAGAAAAAGATCAGGTGGATAGAAATTCCTTTAAAGAGCACTTTCTTCGTATTGAGCAAAGCCCCTGGTTGAATTCCTCCTTAATCTGAGTGGATGTCTTGCAAGTCTGAGCTCATGAGGAGGTAGGGTATTCCCCACACTTCGGCCCTCTGTGAATGGCTACAGTTAACATGACCCTCCCAAGGCTGGAACTTCTCAGACCCCCACCCCACCCTCTGGCCTGGCTTCCTCTCTGGGACTGGTGGAGCCATCCTCGGGCACTCACTGTGACGGAGCCATCCCTGGGGCCTTCCCTGTGGCTGCTGTCCTGCTGTCTTGGGAATAGGCAGCCCCTGAAGCAGGTGCAGAGCCTCCACCCTCCCTGGAGGGTGGGCCACCTGCAGGAGCTCAAATAAGGAGATAGAAGAAAGAGCTGGAAAATTCTAAGACCAAAAGCCGGCCTAGGAGGCCCAGAACTGTGGTCTGCAGCAATAGTTTCCAACCTTTTTGACACCAGGGACCAGTTTTGTGGAAGACAATATTTCCACGGACCGTGCGGGGTCAGGGGGTAGTTTCAGGATGAAACTGTTCCACCTCAGATCATCAGGCCATAGTTAGATTCTCATAGAGAGTGGGCAACCTGGACCCCTTGGATACGTTCACTATAGGGTTCCTGCCAGGCAGTAATGCTCCCTCACCCACGCTCACCTCCTGCTGTGCAGCCGGGTTCCTAGCAGGCCATGGACCCACATACTGGTCTGCGGCCTGGAGGTTGGGGACCCCTGGTCTGGAGGACCAGTGGGGACGGTGTCTGCTGCGGTGTGATGTCTGGCAGTGAGCCTGGGGACGGTGTCTGCTGCGGTGTATTGTCTGGCAGTGAAGCTGGGGACGGTGTCTGCTGCAGTGTGATGTCTGGCAGTGAGGCTGGGGACGGTGTCTGCTGCGGTGTACTGTCTGGCAGTGAGGCTGGGGATGGTGTCTGCTGCAGTGTGATGTCTGGCAGTGAGGCTGGGGACGGTGTCTGCTGCGGTGTGATGTCTGGCAGTGAAGCTGGGGACAGTGTCTGCTGCAGTGTGATGTCTGGCAGTGAGGCTGGGGACGGTGTCTGCTGCGGTGTATTGTCTGGCAGTGAGGCTGGGGATAGTGTCTGCTGCGGTGTGATGTCTGGCAGTGAGGCTGGGGACGGTGTCTGCTGCGGTGTGATGTCTGGCAGAAAGAGCCGGGGCCAGTGTGGCCGTGAGCATCAGGCCTGAATTCCGTGAACTGAGGAACAGCCTGACAGAGGGACCCAGCAGCAGCGGCCTCAGGACAGGCACAACGGCCACTTCCCGGCTTTAACCTGGGCAGAGAGATGAGAGCTCTGTAACTTTTGAAGATTGAATTCAGTCCGATAAATAATTCAAAGTACATTGCCTGACCCCATTAAAAAATGGAGTTCAAATATGCCAAATTTTTAAAACTTCATCCATTGGCTGCACAAACAGGAAAAGTGGGCTCCAGTGGCCCTGGCTGGTGGTTCAGATGCTGCTGTGGGGCCAGCCTTCAGGGGTGGTGGGGTGGCCCAGCTGCCCCCACCCCAGCTCCCTCCCACGTCTGCATCCAAGATGTCTGGCTTCCACTTTCCGTGTCACTAAAGGGCAGGGAAGCTGCACGGGAGGTGCCTCATCTGCAGCCTCGTCTCCAGTGACTGGCACCTCAGACAGCCCCACACCCGCGGCAGGTCCCGCCTGGCACTCGGGAAGCTCTTGCATTTAAGAGGTCTAGAAATGTTGACACTTTGCGTGGAATTTTAAAAGCTGCTTAATCAGGAAGGAGCCAGTCAGGAAAAGGGACCTGCCAACCTGCTTGTTAGCCGAGCAGCAAGGCACTGTGGGCACACGGGATGCTGGGTGCTGTCGTTGACCGGCTGGCCTGGCAGAGCTGGTTCCCGCAGGGAACCCTGGGGGCGTGGTGGTAACAGCAACCCTGTTAGAAAGGACACTGGGGAGGGTGGGTGCTCTCTCCATCTGGAGCCGCCTGGAAGCCAGGGAGCATGTTTTTGTGTGAGTGTTGATTGTGGACAAGGCCCAGACCCTGCCTGCAGCACAGAGGAATTCCAGGTGTCAGAGCGATAGGAATTCAGGGAGATGATGGACGTGGGCTCCACACCCCACCTTCCACCTCAAGGAGGCGGCAGTGGGAACCCTTACACAGGGGTGGCTGACCATCCGAGCGGGGTCATCGTGGCCTGGGGGCCTGCCACCCGCCCCTGAGAGCTCCTGGTTAGAGCCGTTTTGGGCACAGCCTAAGCTTCTGCGGGCCTTCTCTCTCACCTCTCTCACATCCTTCCATCATTTAAGTAGATCAAACTCAGAAACATTTTTAGTGCTGTGTACGAAGCAAGGGCAGCAAAAAACCCAACCTCTATGCCAGGCTGAGCTTCTGCTCTTCCTGACTCTACAGCAAGAGCTCTGGGCATCTCTCCACGTGACCAGCTGTGACCACGGACTTAGGAACACTGTTTCCTACCTCCTTCACCTCACCTCCCTGCCACCTCCAGCCCGTAATTTAGAGAGAAGCTGATGCAGTTGACTCTTCCCAGCTTGCCATTTAAATGCACACCGGGTTATGTGCACAGAGATGCTGCCCCAGTGACTGCATTTGGGTAACTGTTTCACCCTCGTGGTGTGACAGCCCATTTGAGCGCTCTTCAAGGCACGAGATCCTCAGCACCGTCGACAAGTCTGTGTCTCAGCTGCAATCACAGCTCATTGAGCCGCCGGCTAATTAGAGAGCCCCTAAGTGAATCAGTGACACAATGCCGCCTGCAAAAGCGTCAGAGCCCAGCCGCACGCACACAGAGCAGGTGTGAAATATCCCAGCCGCACACACACAGGGCGGGTGTGAAATATCCCAGCCCAGCCGCACACAGAGCAGGGTGTGAAATATCCCAGCCGCACACACACAGGGCAGGTGTGAAATATCCCAGCCGCACGCACTCAGGGCGGGTGTGAAATATCCCAACCACACACACACAGGGCGGGTGTGAAATATCCCAGCCCAGCCGCACACAGAGTGGGGTGTGAAATATCCCAGCCGCACGCACATGGGGCGGGTGTGAAATATCCCAGCCCAGCCGCACACAGAGTGGGGTGTGAAATATCCCAGCCGCATGCACACAGGGCGGGGTGTGAAATATCCCAGCCCAGCCGCACACAGGGCGGGTGTGAAATATCCCAGCCCAGCCGCACACAGGGCGGGGTGTGAAATATCCCAGCCGCACGCACACAGGGCGGGGTGTGAAATATCCCAGCCGCACGCACACGGGGCGGGTGTGAAATATCCCAGCCACACGCACACAGGGCGGGTGTGAAATATCCCAGCCCAGCCGCACACAGGGCGGGGTGTGAAATATCCCAGCCGCACGCACACGGGGCGGGTGTGAAATATCCCAGCCACACGCACACAGGGCGGGTGTGAAATATCCCAGCCCAGCCGCACACAGGGCGGGGTGTGAAATATCCCAGCCGCACGCACACAGGGCGGGTGTGAAATATCCCAGCCCAGCCGCACACAGGGCGGGGTGTGAAATATCCCAGCCCCGCCGCACACAGGGCGGGTGTGAAATATCCCAGCCACACACACACAGGGCGGGTGTGAAATATCCCAGCCGCACGCACACAGGGCGGGTGTGAAATATCCCAGCCCAGCCACACACACTCAGGGTGGGTGTGAAATATCCCAGCCCAGCCGCACACAGAGCGGGGTGTGAAATATCCCAGCCGCACGCACACGGGGCGGGGTGTGAAATATCCCAGCCCAGTCGCACACAGAGCGGGTGTGAAATATCCCAGCCGCACGCACACAGGGCGGGTGTGAAATATCCCAACCCAGCCGCACACAGGGCGGGGTGTGAAATATCCCAGCCGCACGCACACGGGGCGGGGTGTGAAATATCCCAGCCGCACGCACACGGGGCGGGGTGTGAAATATCCCAGCCGCACGCACACGGGGCGGGGTGTGACATATCGCAGCCACATTGTTGTTGAAAGCTGTTGCCGGGCCTGACAATCGCAGTTTTTTGAACGCACACACTGAGCCTCCCCAGCTTTGTTTTCTAGGAAGGATGTGGTGGCTGCTGCCCAACTTTGAATGGAGGAGCACAGGAGGAGCTCCAAGACCCCTCAGGAGTCGCCACTGTTGCCCCTGGTCACCCCCACCTTCTGTTGGAGTGGCCTTCAGGGAAAATGCCCCAAAGGGGCCTCCTAGGAGCCCCTGCCCGACCCCGCCCCAGATGCTCCCTCCCACCGCCAAACCTCGTCTCCTCATCTATGGAAGGAGAACAAGGAGACGGCCCTCACCTAGCAGTGTAACCCTGAATGCCAAGGCCATGCCTGGTGCAGAAAGGCCCAAACACCAGCCTCAGGAGGCGCGGCCGTCCCCGTCATCACACCTGGTTTCTGCTTTGACCTTTGCTGCCAACAAATGTGAGCAGCTGCCATCCTGTGCCCAGTCCCCGGGGCGTACCTGCAGCCCAGGCTGGCTGTCTTTGCTTCCCAGACACCTGGGAAGTCTGGGCTCTGGGGAAGACATTTTGCAGCTCTAATTTTAAAACTATTTGGCATTTTCAAATCCAGTTTTCAAGTCCCTGGGGTGGGTAAAGGATGCTTCAAGAAGAAAGTGCTCTGAGCCAGAGTAGGAACAATGGTGAAGGGTCCAGGATGGCACAGGACGGGAGCCAGCCGGGTGGTTCTGCCAGGGCCCAGGAGGACAGCAAAGTCAGCTGCCAGCTGGGACCAAGAGACAGAAACAGAGAGACAGAGACAGAGGGAGACAGAGACAGAGGGACAGAGACAGAGAGAGAGACAAAGGGAGCAGGAGAGGGACAGAGACAGAGATAGAAAGAGACAGAGGGATAGAGAGTCGGAGACACAGAGACAGAGAGAGACAGAAAGATACAGAGAGACAGAGACAGAGAGAGACAGAGAGACAGAGACATAGAGACAGAGAAACAGAGAGACAGAGATAGAGAGACACAGGGAGACAGAGAGAAAGAATCAGAGACAGAGATAGCCAGAGAACAGCAGAGACAGAGTCCCAGCAGTTGCCCGTCCACTCACTGCCTGACCTGCAATCTGCCTCTTCTGACCTTGGATGTGCCCCAACCAGAGCTTTTGCAGGAGGGGGTGCTCGCTGTGGAGGGGGGCCCAGAGCTGCTTGCTGTGGAGGGGAGCCCAGAGCTGGACCATCAGGAGACCCAGGGCAGACGCCCCACACCAAAAGCCAGGACACCTGAACTGGTCAGGCCAGCAGTGACTCAGGGCCTGGAGAGCCCCGTGGGCAGAGGCTGGCTAGAAGGCTCCACCGGCCAAGGGCAGGTCAGCAAGGCAGGTCATGGCCAGAAGGCAGAAGGGCCAGCACAAAGGCCAGCTTTGTAGGTGCAGAGCGGGAGCCAGGCGGGGGCACTGGGGGCACAGGCATGGTTCTCGGGGTGAGGACGCCTCCTGGGCCCAACTCCATGTCACTGGTGACCGGTCAACAAGGTGCAAGCTGCTACCTTCACAGAGGGTGATCCTACCGGAGACAGATGAGCCTCACTCACTGGCCATAACGTGCCCCCGACCCCCTGGCTCCCTCTGCCTATGACCAGGCCAGGCCCCCTGCAACGGGTGCTGCTATCACAATTGAGGGCTGAACACCCCAGGGGAAACTGAGTCCTTTCAGGGCAGTAATAAGGGAAGGTTTCGACCACTGCTAGCTGCAGAAGGGCCAACCCCTCTACCTGGCTGTCCCTCTCCCTGGGAGCTTGATGGGCCACCCCTCTACTGGGCTGCCCCTCTCCCTGGGGTGCCTTCTCTACCTGAGCCGCCTTCTCTACCTGGACCACCCCGTCCACCTGGGCCGCCCCCCACCTGGGCTGCCCCCTCCACCTGGACCACCCCTCCACCTGGGCCGCCCCCCACCTGGGCTGCCCCCTCCACCTGGACCACCCCTCCACCTGGACCACCTCTCCACCTGGACCACCCCCCCGACCCGGACCGCCCCCCCGACCCGGACCGCCCCCTCCACCCGGGCCGCCCCCTCCACCCGGGCCGCCCCCTCCACCCGGGCCTCCCCCCAACCTGGGCCTCCCCCTCCACCTGGGCCGCCCCCTCCACCCGGACCACCTCTCCACCTGGGCCGCCCCCTCCACCTGGGCCGCCCCCTCCACCCGGGCCGCCCCCTCCACCCGGGCCGCCCCCTCCACCCGGACCGCCCCCTCCACCCGGGCCGCCCCCTCCACCTGGGCCTCCCCCCAACCTGGGCCACCCCCTCCACCTGGGGTGTGCCGGAGGGAGTAACTGTGGGATGGAAACAAAATTTGACTCTAGTGGGTGGCCAGGAGAGGTCACGTGCTGCTTCTCTTGTGTTGTGAATGCAGCAGTCAGCCGCAAAACACCAAATGACACCCAGTCACTGGAATTCTTGGATCAAAATGCTTTTGATGCACATATATCCTCTCCACACACTGCATAATTAACTGAATATCCGACAATCAGCAAATCCATACTGTTGAAGCTGGACTAGCCACAACTTATCATTAAAGTATTCAATTACATAATTTATAATGAAAAGCCACAATCAACGCTAAGCAATACCAATGGTCACAATTCATCAGGGTCCTTCCCAAAACTGTGGGACTCTCAGCAGAGTCCACATGCACGGGACGGAGGCAACACAGCCAAGCCCCATGGGGCAATCCAGCTTCTCTGCAGACACTGCTGGCTTTTAGTTTGTGCCAAATTTTAATAAACGTTAATAACTCACTTGATAGGTGTCTCAGCCCATGCAGGCTGCTATAAGAAAATACCATAGCTTGGGTGATTGATAAACAACAGAGGTTTCTTTCTCACAGTTCTGGAGGTACCCGCAGATTCGGTGTCTGGTGAGCGCCCACTTTTTGGTTGGGCCTTCCCCTGTCATCCCACAGCAGAAGGGGTGAAGAAGCGTCCTGAGGCCTCTTTCAGAAGCACATTAGCCCATCCGTGAGGCTCTTCCTCAGAGCCTCGTCGCCTTGCAAAGGCCCCTAACACCATGGCCTTGGGTGAGGATTTCCATGTAGGAATTGGAGGCGTGCAGGTGGGCAGACACAAACCTTCAGTCGCTATGGCAATTGTGACTAATAAGGAATTTGTAATTATATACAAAAATGAATTCGTTTGACATTCTTTTAGGGTTAAAAGCTGCACCGTCAAAAGACGGTCAGGTTGTTCCCTCCTCATTTAAGCCAATTTGAAAATGATTTTTCCTCCTACAACGTGAAGGTGACCACAGGGTGCCATCAGGTGACTATGCACACTTCGTGCTGAGCTGGCAGAGGAGGGTCTAGAGTGAAGCCCATCTCAAGCCAAGTGGAACTGGTCCAAACGGAAAAACAGCCCCCAGGGACATCTTGTCTCGGGAGAGCAGCATCTCCGGGGCCCGGGCAGGCCCTGTGGTCTCCCTGCCTGGGCTGTGCTTGCTCAGCCTTTTGCAACTGCCCGGTACCAATGGTCAAGGATGAGAATTGCAGCACAGCTTTAAAGACTTGGATCCCAACGTCACTGTCTATTGACTGAGTTTTTCAAGTGGTTTGAGTCAGAAGTAGGGATATACCTTCAATTAGAGTCTTGAAGTTTAAGCATTACTTACCAAAAACACTGAGCAGGTTTGCCCAGAAAATACAGTCTGCATGGAACTTCCACATCCCCTCACTCTCCACCAGAACGGCAGCCCACCTCGAAGACACTGCACACGGCCCACCTGCCTTGCACCCCAGACACCAGGGTTGAAAGCCTGAGTCCAGGCAGGAGCCAACCTCACAGAGTCAAATCTCGGAGCACCAGTTGAGGGGAGGTCTCAGCGCCACTGCTGGGATAAGCCCTCAGGATGGAGACTGCGTCTGCCAGATCCCTTTCACCAGACTGCAGAGTGAGGCGAAACCAGGGCGTCATAGGTGTGAGGGCCATCGGGGAGGTGCTGCCGGCAGAAGGAGAGGTGGGAAGGCTGAGTGGATGGAAGGATCAGGAATGACCAAGAGGAAGCTACAGTCAGTAGCTGATGGGGCTTGGCTGTGTTGCCCCCCAGCCCGGTGCATGCAGACTCTGCTGACAGTCCCATGGTTTGGGACTCTCGTTTCACTCATTCATCATTTATTGAGCATCAGGGAATATGAAAGTGGCCATGGGCCTGCAAACAGCTCAGAACGTAAAGGGGAAGAGCTCTGTGCTGTAGCTGCAACTCCAGCCACGAGGAAGACAAGACCCAGGGCTGTGGGACGAAGGGGAGAGAGGACTCAGCCCCCCAGCTGCAGGATTCGAGTGCCCTTCGGGAGTGAGCTCTCAGGGGAGGAACCCTCCTAGGACAGGGCACGTGGAGCTCCAGGCAGCCTCTCCAGGGCCCTGCATGTGCTGTGTCTCCGTCTTGAAAATGACACCGAACGTTTATGGCCAGTGAGCACCCACCGCAAGCCCACACTGTGAGCTCCTTGCTTGCCGGGGAAGCCAGGAGATGCAGAACCAAGGGCAGAAGCACTGCCTGCAGCCCTGTCCCAGCGTCGTGGATGCAGACACGGGAGGAGCCGCAGACGCAGGAGGAGCCGCAGACAGACAAGGGAGGAGCCGCAGACAGACGCAGGAGGAGCCGCAGACACAGGGGGAGCCGCAGACAGACGCGGGAGGAGCCGCAGACAGACGCGGGAGGAGCCGCAGACACAGGGGGAGCCGCAGACAGACGCGGGAGGAGCCGCAGACGGAAGGAGCCGCAGACAGACGCGGGGGGAGCCGCAGACAGACGCGGGGGGAGCCGCAGACAGACGCGGGGGGAGCCGCAGGCACAGGGGGAGCCGCAGACACCCTCACACTCCGGGATCTAGCGTGTGTGGACGAGCCCAAGGCGCTCGGCCCAGCTTGTCAGCAGCCTTCCTGGGAACGCTGTGGAAATGTGTGGAGGGGCCGCGTGGCTTCCTGCTGACTGGGGCGATTTGAGGTGTGGGGCCCAGAGGGGCTCAGGTACCCTATGGGGGGAGTCACCCCATGACCAGGAATCACACTGTGGCCACACACAGGGAGCCTGACTGCAGCTTTCTGGAGGAGAATGCGGTTCCATTTCACATAGAAACACAGGTCATTTCGTTTCTGAAGAATTCACTCCGAATATTTATTTGCTACTTGACAAAGAAGAGACTTCATCAGGGATAAGATCTCCCGCCTGGGTTAGACAAAGACCATCTCCTGGCTGCCTTTTATATTCAAATCCACCACAGATCAACTCCTGGGCCGTAGCAGAGTCCTGTCTCCCCCCAAAATAGGGAGCACTTTCTGATTGTGGGGTTCAAAAAGCTGCCTTCTGAGCGTAAAGGGTGTTCTTACCAGGAAAGAGGAGACAGAATAATGAGGTCCCCAGGGGCCAGCAGCAGTGCCGAGGAGCCCTGGGGAAGAGCTCAAGCCAGCGGCCAAGCCTGGGCCAGCCTCCAGCAGGGACAGCACCATGGCTGTGGGGACAGTGGGGACAGCGCCTTGGGGCCACAGAGACGTGCTCCCTGGATGCTGGCCCAGGTGCCTGCCAACTTCCTCGGAGGGCCTCTGAACAAGCTGCAGGGCTGTCTCCGTGGGAAGGCGCGCACCTCCTCACGCCTCTCCAGGGAAGCCACAGCTTCACTGTGTTGGCAGACCCACTCTGCTTTTTCTACATTGCCTAGAGTTCGGCTATTTTTCTCTTCCCAAAGAGCCTACCCAGCAAATTTTACCGGACAAAGTGCCTGGAACAAAGCAGCCAACAATAAAACTGGCGTGCACCCCATGAATAAAGGCGTCACCCAGAAAATGCTCTAAATTAGGATTTAATTGCTAGAAATTACTTTCAATTACAAAAATTGCAATAAATTACTTGTTGAATAGACACATTCTTTCACCACCATTAATAATTTAAAATTGCTAATTGCACGTAATCGCAAGTAATTTTTGTTCTTTGGTGAGAATCGAGGTACTACGTTATGTGGGGTGAGTTTGCCGGGGCTGGGCCCCACCCTGCACACCTCCACGTGTGGCAGGCAGAGCTGAACTCCCAGAAGAAGAGTTGCAGTGATGGGGCCTCCACCGCCAAAGCCACGGACCTGGTGCAGTTCATAAGGTGTGGCCTCCTCCCTCCATCAGCCCCTCAGGGACAACAGGTGGCCAAGGGGGTGACCTTCCCGAGGAGCTGGTCCCTCCGCCACCCTGAGAACAGTGAATTTGTATTTGCAATAAAACCCAGATTCTCCATAAAACGTCTTGCTGTCAGCATCCCGCCGCCTTACACGTGCTATGGCTGCCCTCTGACTCTGCTGCCTTTTATCTGCACAAATCCTACAGTCTCCTGGGAGCCCACCTGTCAGCGAGCTGCCTCCAGGGGTGCGTCTCCTCTCAGCTTCCTCTTCCATCTGAACCTTCCCTCCCTCCCCAAGTGTTCGTCCCTTGTCCACCTGGAAAGCCTCTCTGCCCTTGAAGCACAGCTCCTGCCCTGGCCCCGGCAGGCTGTAAGGTAGCACCCCCACATCCCAGTCCTGGTAGCACCCCCACACCCCGGCCCCGACAGGCTGTAATGTATCACCCCCACACCCCGGCCCCGACAGGCTGTAAGGCAGCACCCCCACACCCCGGCCCCGACAGGCTGTAAGGCAGCACCCCCACACTCTGGCCCCGACAGGCTGTAAGGCAGCACCCCCACACTCTGGCCCCGGCAGGCTGTAAGGCAGCACCCCCACACTCTGGCCCCGGCAGGCTGTAAGGCAGCACCCCCACACCCCGGCCCCGACAGGCTGTAAGGCAGCACTCCCCACCCCAGCCCCGACAGGCTGTAATGTAGCACCCCCACACTCCGGCCCCGACAGGCTGTAAGGCAGCACCCCACACCCCAGCCCCAACAGGCTGTAAGGCAGCACCCCCACATCCCGGCCCCGACAGGCTGTAATGTATCACCCCCACACCCCGGCCCCGACAGGCTGTAAGGCAGCACCCCACACCCCGGCCCCGACAGGCTGTAAGGCAGCACCCCACACCCCGGCCCCGACAGGCTGTAAGGCAGCACCCCCACACCCCGGCCCCGACAGGCTGTAAGGCAGCACCCCCACACCCCGGCCCCGACAGGCTGTAAGGCAGCACCCCCACACCCCGGCCCTGACAGGCTGTAAGGCAGCACCCCCACACCCCGGCCCCGACAGGCTGTAAGGCAGCACCCCCACACCCCGGCCCCGACAGGCTGTAAGGCAGCACCCCCACATCCCGGCCCCGACAGGCTGTAATGTATCACCCCCACACCCCGGCCCCGACAGGCTGTAAGGCAGCACCCCCACACCCCGGCCCCGACAGGCTGTAAGGCAGCACCCCCACAGCCCGGGCCCCGACAGGCTGTAAGGCAGCACCCCCACACCCCGGCCCCGACAGGCTGTAAGGCAGCACCCCCACACCCCGGCCCCGACAGGCTGTAAGGCAGCACCCCCACACCCCGGCCCCGACAGGCTGTAAGGCAGCACCCCCACACCCCGGCCCTGACAGGCTATAATGTAGCACCCCCACACCCTGGCCCTGGGCAGTCGTGGTGACCGCATGGCCTTGTTGGTAGCTTCCTTCTTTATTAACTTGGCCGCATTTATTAACCACCAGCTTCCTGAGGGATGAAACCATGCTTCCAGCGTTTCCAGGCCCACACAGCACTGTGCCAGGGGCTCCAGGGAAGCTGATGGATGTGGGTGCTGTGACACCAGCTGCTGCGACACCAGCTGCTGCGGGGCCCTGATGCCATGGCTGGGAAGGACGTCGGCCTGGGGATGCTCAGCTGGCAGGATATGCCTCCCCAGGTGTGCGGGTGGCCTCCTCGTAGTGGAGGCGGGGGCGGAGGGTGCGAGGCATGCCACTGCGAGCTGGGGCCGAGGGGGCCATATGCTCAGGTGCTGTCTATCAGCTCTGGAGGGAGAAGCCAAACTCTCAGGCAGACCACAGCGGGGTGAGGACCAGGCACCATTCCCTCTAACAGGGTGGGGTGGGGGGCACTGACTGGTCGGACCCTGCAAGGTCCCCACGGGCAAGAGTGGCTGATCAGAGTTCCATGAACAGGCCCTTCCTCAGAAGCCATCCTCTCACACACGTGCACACACACACACACGTGCCCGCACATGCACAGACGCGCACATACACGTGCACATAAACATGCTCTTCTCACGTCGCAGTGGATTTCTCTTGCACTGTTGCTTTAAGAACTGTCAGAGCGGTGAGATGACGGCAGCCTGTGCGAATCAGCCTCCAGCCTCCTCGGGGTCCTGCCCACTCTGTTCGCCATTCGGTCCCGCACCTCAGCCACAAGGGGCAGTCAGGGCTTCAGCCACTCCACGGGCACCAATGCTGAAGACCACAGAGGAGTGTGCTCCAGACAGAAGAGGCCCGGCCCAGGCCCAATGGAGACACGGACATTTGTACCTGAAGCCCTCAAGTCTGCCCTATGAAGGAGATGAACCCTGAAAACACTGACCCCTGAAATCAGCAAGAGGAGGCGGCTACAGTGCCAGGACGTAACCCGCGCTCTCCCAAGTCTCCTCCTCATCACACAGCTCCCGGGGCCTGCCAGAAGCACCCCTTGAAGGCACTGTCAGGGCCTTGCCACACTACTGCACAACGTGCACATGCAGGGGCTGGGACGTACAGCTCTGGCCTTGCCTCCAAGTCTGTCTCCAAAACAGTGAGCTGGGGAAGAGAAACTCTGTACAGTCCTCCCTACTCCCTTGCCTGGCCGGGGTTGTGGTCAGACCACCCTGGGAAAGAGGAGCAGCCCAGGGCAGCTACAGAGGCTCCTCCTCCCACCTGGGGAGAGGAATCCGCCTTCAGGGAGCAGCCCATGCCCTCCCTGGCTTCTCCTGTCTGGCATCATGGCTGCGGCAGAGTCTGAGAGAAAGGCTCTCAGCCGGGCAGGACCACCAGGCACACGAGGGGGGGACGGGAGTTAGAGGCGCCAGCCCTGCTCCAGACCTCCCTGACCTCCAGCACATAACAGGGAGGCCAGGTCCTTGTCTGACACACCCAGAGAATCATCAGATCCAAGGTCCGGGGTGGCCGGGGACCAAGTATGGCTCCTGTGAGAAAACAGGCGTCCGCAGGAGGCCTGAGCCTGCCCCACCAGCCTCAGCACGTAACATGTCTAGAACATTCCTAGAGCCAGAAGGATGTAGGAACTTCCTTCCAGAATACACTTCCCAGTGGACAGGGAAGTGGGAATCGAATGCAAGGACCACCCACCACCTGCCAGGGGACCTCTGACCCCAGGGAGGAGGAAACAAGGTCAAATCCCAAGACCAGCCTGTGCAACATGATGAAACCCCGTCTCTACTAAAATACAAAAAAAAAAAAAAAATTCAGCTGGACATGAAGGTGGGCGCCTGTAATCCCAGCTACGTGGGAGGCTGCGGCAGGAGAACTGCTTGAACCGGTAGCAGTGAGCTGAGATCGCACCATTTGGGCAACAAACTGAAATTCTCTCTTGAAACCAACAATCAATACAAACCAATAAGCCCAGAACCCACAACTTCCTGATGTGGATGGACATGTTGTGTCCGGAATTGGTGGGTTCTTGGTCTCGCTGACTTCAAGAATGAAGCCGCAGACCCTCGCAGTGAGTGTTACAGTTTTTAAAGATGGTGTGTCCAGACTTTGTTCCTTCAGGTGTGTCCGGAGTTTCTTTCTTCCGGTGGGTTCATGGTCTCCCTGACTTCAGGAGTGAAGCTGCAGACCTTCGCAGTGAGTGTCACAGCTCATAAACGCAGCGCGTCCAGAGTTGTTCATTCCTCCCAGTGGGTTCGTGGTCTCTATGGCTTCAAGAGTGAAGCTGAAGACCCTCACAGTGAGTGTTACAGCTCATAAAGGTAGCACATCCGGAGTTGTTCATCCCTCGTGGTGGATCTGTGGTCTCACTGGCCTCAGGAGTGAAGCTGCAGACCTTCGCAGTGAGTGTTACAGCTCACAGACATAGTGCAGACCCAAAGAGTGAGCACCAGCAAGACTTACTGCGAACAGCAAAAAAACAAACCTTCCACACTGTGGAATGGGACCCAAGCGGGTTGCCGCTGCTGGCTCTGGCAGCCTGCTTTTATTCCCATATCCCGCCGCACCTACATCCTGCTGACTGGTCCATTTTACAGAGAGTTGATTGGTCCATTTTACAGAGGCTGACTGGTCCGTTTTGACAGAGTGCTGGTTGGTGCATTTACAAACCTTTAGCTAGACACAGAGCGCTGATTTGTGCATTTACAATCCTTTAGCTAGACAGAAAAGTTCTCCAAGTCCCCACCCTCCCAGCAGCCCAGCCGGCTTCACCTCTCACTGGTACTCGCTGCAGGACTTTGCGGCCCCTAGCCCGGGCACTCCAGGCAGCCCGGAGGGAGCTCGTCCCAGACAACCAAGAGAAAAAGAGGGGAAGCGAGAAAGAGACAGAGACCCACCATCGTGGCCAACGACCCAGGGAAGAGGGAATGGCAGTCCACTCACAGGATCCAGCCTCCAATCAAGCCCAGCAGGTGCCGGCCAGCCCCACGGAGTGCCAGGCCCGCTGAGCCCGTGCCCACCCGGAACCCGCGCCGGCCCACAAGCCCCGTGTGCAGCCCCGGCTCCCGTCCACGCCTCTCCCTCCACACCTCCCCGCGAGCACAGGGAGACGGCTCCGGCCTCAGCAAGCCCCAGAGAGGGGCCCCCACAGTGCAGTGGTGGGCTGAGGGCTCCTCGAGCCCGGCCAGAGCGGACACCGAGGCAGAGAAGGTGCCCAGAGTGAGCGAGGGCTGCTAGCACGTTATCACCTCTCAATGTGAACTTGACCCCACGGTGTGCCAGTTAAAATAAAGGTCTCCTTAGTTCCGTGAAGACAGTCGAGGTCTGTGCACTTAACCCAGAGCCCCGGACGGCCTCCACGCCCCACCGCTGCCCCCGAACCCCCAGAGCCCCGGACGGCCTCCACGCCCCACCGCTGCCCCCGAACCCCCAGAGCCCTGCGGCGGCCCCCACACCCCACCGCTGCCCCCGAACCCCCGGAGCCCCGCGGCGCCCCCGCGCCCCACCGCTGCCCCCGAACCCCCGGAGCCCCGCGGCGGCCCCCGCGCCCCACCGCTGCCCCCGAACCCCCGGAGCCCCGCGGCGGCCCCCGCGCCCCACCGCTGCCCCCGAACCCCCGGAGCCCCGCGGCGGCCCCCGCGCCCCACCGCTGCCCCCGAACCCCCGGAGCCCCGCGGCGGCCCCCGCGCCCCACCGCTGCCCCCGAACCCCCGGAGCCCCGTGGCGGCCCCCGCGCCCCACCGCTGCCCCCGAACCCCCGGAGCCCCGCGGCGGCCCCCGCGCCCCACCGCTGCCCCCGAACCCCCAGAGCCCCGCAGCAGCCCCCACCGCTGCCCCCAAACTGCACCAAGACACAGCAGTTTGCTCTCAAGCAGTTTAAACTCGTCTAATGCTTTAACTGGCCTGTCAAATCATTGTTCCACAGACGGCATGAATATGAATTGTGTCCCTTCCATATCTGGAACACCAAATCCTAAATCCACAGCCTTCAAGCACATCTGGTTTTCCTGGGCCCAATCGGAAAGCAGGTCCTCTCCGGCCTGAAGCTGCGAAGAGAGGCAGCAGCCATGAGAAGGTGGCTAACCCCGTCGGGGGCCATGGCTGCCTGGGGGAGGCCGGCAGAGCCTGCCTGGGGGTCGGTAAGGACGCGGGCTTTGGTCTGACACCGGCAGGGAGGGACAGCGACGAGGGCAGGAGCCGCGGCTCTACCTGGGAACGCAGGATCATCTCTACTCTGACGGCTCAGCCTCTGCACACAAACCATCCTTCTGCGTTTAATTGGTCCTCTCCAGGGGATGTTTTTTGAAACTAGGTCTTTGAAGACCTTTCATAGCAGCCTTGAGATAACGGGTGGAGAGAGCAGATGGAGAGAGAACCAGGAGATGAAAGGAGGAGCCGAGAGAGCCTGGGGGAGCCGGACGGGTGCGGCCCGACGCTGTGTAGAGACGCGGCCGTGGGGTTTCTCCACCGTCATAAAACCCCTTTTTTGCTGAGGAACGTGTTATCAATTTTAAAATTTTCCCAAATGTTGAACAATGGAAGTGTTGTTTGCAGAGAGAGCTCAACTGTCTAAAGTAGAGAAATAGAAGGTCTCCCGAGACTGAAATGACAAAGATGGAAAGCGGGAGGGGAGGCCTCATGGCAGCTGTGCCCAGAACCAGCACGCTGTGACCAGGCGCCAGGCCCTGCGCCGCCCCACGGCTGCACGGTGCTCTGGAAACATACGCTAGTGAGAGTCTAAAGACGTGCAGGCTCAAAGCCATGTGCTCGTCATCACAGCTTCCATTTAAATCTTGAGGGCTGGGCGCAGTGGCTCACGCCTCTAATCCCACCACTCTGGGAGGCCGAGTCGGGCAGATCTCTTGAGATCAGGAGTTCAAGACCAGCCTGATCAACACAGTGAACCCCACCTCTACTAAAAATACAAAAGTTAGCCGCGCCTATAATCCCAGCTGCTTGGGAGAGTGAGGCAGGAGAATCACTTGAACAGGGGAGGCAGAGGTTGCAATGAGCTGGGATCATGCCACTGCACTCCAGTCTGGGTGACAGAGCAAGACTCCATCTCAAAAAATATAAGTGAAAATAAGCAAATACATTTTGTGTATGGTTTAAAAGCATATAAAACAGTAGTAGAGTCATACACATACTCCTAAATAACAAAGGCAAATAGGAATACCAGGAGTGCATGCTTTGCGTGTTTTCATCAATAACATAGTCACCAAAATCCAAGCGGATGGGCACAGCCATTTGCATGTAACTTTACAGTATAAGAGACATTGTCATATGCCCACAGTCTGCTATGAAGACACAGATCCAGACTGGCTAAGAGCACAGAGGTGCGTGGAAATGCTCGGGTGTGTGGTGTGCGTGGGGCCCTGCACATGTGTGCTGGCTTTGCAACCCCCTCCTGCCACGTCCCGTGCAAACGCTCAGGTGTGTGGCATGCCTGGGGCCCTGCACATTGGTGCTGGCTTTGCACCCACCTCCTGCCACGCCCCAAACCCCAAGGAGTCCAGGAGCCAGGAGAGCCCAAAATCCCCATCCATGCTCCTAGAAAGGAAGTTTGTTGACAAAGGCCTAGTCAACCATAGGTAAAGCCAGAATAAACCCTGCTAGTTCTTTTGAGGTGTGAACGGTCTCAGCTACTCTGAGCTCCGCATAACTCACTTTGGTCACCAGAGGAGCAGGATTTACAGGGTCGAAAGCCATTTCTCCTTCCAGAGGCTCCCAGCTCAAAGCCCAGCCATCGTCTCCCAGACATTTTGGGTCGCATGGAAATCTGCCTCTTAAGAGACCTGGCCTCCTATCTAGGGTTAGAGAACACTGTGTTCCCAGAAGGGACAGTCAGGCCTCAGGATCCTCTCCTGAGAAGCCCTGGACTCAAGTCAAGCTGAGCCTGTATTAAGAGGGTCCTTTGCCACCTTTGCCGCTAAGAACCCAAATGTCTCAGGACTAGCTCTGCCTTTTTTTTTTTTTTCCTTTCTATTTTCAGACAAATCCTCACTCAGCATAGTAAACCCAAGATATAAAAACCAACAACTGAGTAACTGGTCTTTTCCGTCTGTCTTGGGAAAGTAGCTTATCAAAAGTAAGATGAAAAAAGTATATTTTATTGTTAAACTCTATAATGAAGCAACTGTCTTTGATTACACAATGTGGGAACTTTCCAGTGAATGTAGAAGTACTGCGGGGCCATGCGTCAGAGGTGTGTGGCTCTAGGAGACGCAGATCAGGAGTCTGGCCTGGCTCAGATGTCCACAGCCAGGAAGCCGCGGGCAGAGCAGCGGGGTCGAGGCTGCGGCTGAGTTTGTGAGCCGTGGCAGCCATACTTACTCTGCAGGGCATCTTGAGTCCTGAAGGAGACAGCACTGCTGAAGTGAGCACAGCAGCAGGACAGATGGCTGATGCCTCGTTGTGCTCCCACACACAGCAGCCAGACAGACGGCTTGTCCCTCCTCGTGCTCTCACACACACAGCAGCCAGACACAAACGGCTCGTCCCTCCTCGTGCTCCACACGCAGCAGCCGGACAGACAGCTGATCCCTCCTCGTGCTCCCACACACACAGCAGCCGGACACAGACGGCTCGTCCCTCCTCGTGCTCCCACATGCAGCAGCCGGACAGACAGCTGATCCCTCCTCGTGCTCCCACACACACAGCAGCCAGACACAGATGGCTTGTCCCTCCCTGTGCTCCCACACACAGCAGCGGGACACAGAGGGCTCATCCCTCCTCGTGCTCCCACACAGCAGCGGGATACAGACGGTGGTCCCTCCTCATGCTCCCACATGCAGGGGCTTCAGCTCTCAGGAGGAAAACACTCTTGAGAGAAGAGAACTGAGGAAAGGAAGCGCTGATGTCAGGGGAAGACGCATTCGACCACACACATGAAAAAAACACTTCTTGTTACGTTCATGCCATGCTTTTGTATTCGCCACAATAAGAAAACCAAGCAAGTACTTCAGTCAGGCGGCAGCCGTCACAGGTAAACAAACTCCTATGTGGGAAATGAACTGAGGCTGTGAGCCTCAGGCAGCTCCCCAGACCCCCAAGAGGAGAGGGAGCAGTGACCGAGCAGGCCCCATCTGCAGTTCACACCGTCTGCCATCCGTCCCAGAGCCCAGCCTCTTGTAGCCAAGACGGGGCAGGAGACAGAGCAAAACCACTGAGACCACCACCGAGAGGGTAACCAGGCTTCTCAGTAGAACCAGGGGCTTGTCGCAGGGACGGGAGCTCTGACTGGCCACGTCGTGGAGTCTGCAGCTGCCCATGGTGGAGGGAATGGCGTGCAGGTGACAAGGACATAGGGACCTTGCTGTGGCCACCCGCCGGGGTCACAGCATGTCCACGGCACCCTGATGCAAGCTTTAGTCTTCAACGGTGTTGGCCGCCAATGGCATAATGACCGGACCTCACCCCACCCGCAGCCCTAGTGGACACGCCCATGCAGGTGATCAGCAGTGCCGTGGCAGCCACAGAGACAGGCCACCACCACCCCCCAGGTCACTCAAAGCCACCAGCCCCTCCCTAATGGCCTCCTGAGCACCAGAAATGCAGAGGGGTGACAGCATGTCTCAGAACACACTGTGAGCACAGACCTAGAATCACCACGTCGTTCAGAATCGCCACCTCACAGAGAAGCAAACCCAAAGGCAGCCAGCGTAGGAGCCTTTTCCTCAGGAGGGCTGTGTCCTGCTCCTAAAACATTTCCAGGGTTCGGGAATCAAGATCAGATCACACGTTGATCAATCACACGTTTAAGAATGCCTGAAAGACATGTTCATAGCTATATTCGATGTCGCTGGATTTTCCAACATGGACTGATGCTCTTCAATTCTCTCAAGCACGTTTACACACACGCTTGTTTGCCTGTGTGTTTATGTGTCCAATGTGTGTTGTGCACACATGCAATCCAAGTGTGCACCGGACTCACAAGACTCAGTATTGGCAGTGTCCTACATTTAGAGAGAATCCAGACAAACGGCTGCTGGGCACTGGGCACTGTTGTGTGCCAGGCACTCTCTGAGTCAGCCGGGCACTGGGCACTGTGTGTGTGCCAGGAACTCTCCAGGTCAGCCAGGCACTGGGCACTGTTGTGGGCTGGGCACTCTCCAAGTCAGCTGGGCACTGGGCACTGTGTGTGTGCCAGGCACTCTCCGAGTCAGTGTGCATGAATGCACTTGGCCCTCTTGATGCTCTATGAGTAAGTGCTGCTGGGACACGCCCATTTCACAGGTACTAAAGCTGAGACAGAGATCCACTCTGCAAACCCTTGCCCAGTGCCACTCTGGCAATAGGAAGAGTGAGGATTTGAGCTCAGGCAGAGCCACTGTCGGTGGTTTTGACAGAAATTATGGACTCTTTCTGAACTTCCTAATGAGCATTTAGGAGGCTCTCGGGTGCCCCTTCCTGTCCCACTCCATAGTTTGGCGTACGGACTCCGCTCATTCCTGACCCTCCCTGCCATCCCACCTCTGTCCCCTCTACCCACTCCTCCCACAGGTAGGCATTCCCACCCAGCTCCTCTGCCCGCATCCAATGGAGTGAGCAGGTGCAGACGATGAATGTACTATCACCAATAATTTTGGAACTTTTACTACATATGTGTATCTACCACATGCTGCCTGAGCTCGTTGAGCTGGACTTTTAAAGCAGCAGTGCCTCAATATGCCTGGCCTGGCTGGCACACGCTGCCTGCCTAGATTGCATAAGGTGAGCAGTCTGCCTGTGCCCCCACGAGCCCGGCTGTGCCCATATGCTGACGTTATCCTCCACTGGGTACAAAAAGGATGACAGGAACCCTCCTCATCACGCTCGTCATCTCAGTAATTCCCTGGGAGATTTGTTTGTTTTTTGTTTTGTTTTTCTCCCTGCATCTGTCTTGCTGTTGCTCTCAGTGGAAAACATACAATATTTCTGACGTGCCCAGGCTTTGGGCCATGTGCGAATGTATCCTGCCATTGTGAAATGACCTTCACTGTGCTCCTGCCCAGAATGTGTGGGAAGAAAAGGGCACTCGTGGTCCCATGGGCCAAACAAAAGAGTGGTCTGGGGGATCCTGTGCTATGAAGGGACAGGAGAAGGTGCCAGGACTGCTGGTGAACAAGACATTCCAAAGGCCAAGCATTGCTAACTAATGCAAGGCTGCAGGAGAGACCAGCAAATGACAATAGCCACTCTCCTCAGAAGGACAGGGACGTGCCCACACCGGCTTCAACTCTCCCGCCCAACCCCAGCACAAGCAGAGCTGAGCGCTCAGGTCCTCCTCCATCCATGCCGCTCCTGCAGGCGGGCCCCAGGAGGCTGGGCCTGCTCTTGCCTGGGTACAGCAGGCAGCTGAGCCCCATCCTCTGACACCAGCATCCTGTGTCCCAGCCCTGCCTCCACAGCTTCTCCTCATCAGGCCTGCCATTCCCACACCACAGAGCATGCTGCTGTAAGAGGCCAGGTGTGAAGAGCCCTTATGCTCTCGACCTCGTCTGATCAGGGTGGAATGAGGAGTGGAGCAGCATAGAGCGCGGGCTGTCTATGTCAGCTACACGGGCTAACTCCGGCAAAACCTCAGTCCTTGGGTTAGGGAGACAGGTGACAACCCCATCCGCCTCTGAGCTAGGGAAGTAGAGATGCTCTATACCTGTGTCCACACCCCTCAGAGGACACCAAAGGTTTCACAGAGAGAGCTCCACACACCTCTGAGGTTGGATCCAGCCACACAGAGATGTCTGCTACGCAGCAAGCTAAACACAACCAATTCCTGGTGTTGGGATTAACAAGCAGCAGGGCAGACCACGAGAATGAACATTTATCAACAGCCATCGGGAAACATGCCCTCTAGCTCTCACATGTTCTACAGGCTCCCTGGGCAAATCGAGTCCTAAGTATTTTATATTTTTTGAGCTACTGTAAATGGGATTATTATCTGATTTCTTTTTCAGACAGTTCATTCTCGGTGTATAAAAATGCTCTTTATTTTTGTCTGTGGATTTTGTATCCTGCAAATTTACTGAATTTATTAGCTCTAACAGTGTTTTTGGTGGCATCTTTAGGATTCTATGTGTAAGATCATGTCATCTGCAAACAGGGACAATTTTAACTTCTTTTGTTCCAATTTGGATGCCTTTTGTTTCTTCCTTTTGCCTAATTGCCCTGGCTAGGATTTGCAATACAGTGTTGAAAGAAGTGGCGAGAGTTAGCATCCTTATCTGGTTCCTGATCTTAGAGGAAAAGCTTTCAGCTTTTCACCATTGCGTACGATGTTATCTGTGAGTCTGTCATATATGGTCTTTATTATGTTGAAGCACATCCCTTCTACAGTATATCTAATTTATTGAGTGTTTTTATTATGAGAGGATGTTGTGTTTTGTTGTATGTTTTTTATACATCTAATGAGATGATATATGGTTTTTATCCTTCCCTCAATGTGGCATATCACATTAATAGAGTTGCATATATTGAACCATCCTTGCATACCAGGGATAAATCCCACTTGATCGTGGTGAATGATCCTTTTCATGAGCTGTTGAATTCAGTCTGCTGGTATTCTGTCGAGGGTTTTTGCATCTATGTTCATCAGGGATTTTGGCCTGTAATTTTCTTTTCTTATAGTGCCTTTGTCAGCTTTGGTATCACGGTAGTGCTGACCTCGTAAAATGAGTGTGGAAGTATTCCTCTTCTTCAGTTTTTTGGAAGAGTTTGAGAAGGATGAGTATTAGTCCTTCTTTAAATGTTAGGTAAGATCGGCAGTAAAGCCATCAGGTCCTGAACTCTTTTTATGGGAGACTTTTTATTACTAATCAAATCTCCATATTTGTTATTGGTCTGTTCAGATTTTCTGTTTCTCCATAATTTTGTCTTGGTAGGTATCATATGCTTAGGGATTTTCCATTTCCTCTGGGTTATCCAATTTTTGGCATATAATTGTTCATAGTCTCATGGTCCCTTACATTTCTGTGGTATTCGTTGTAATGCTTCCTCCTTCATTTCTCATTCCACTTTTCTCTTTTTTCTTAGTCTAAAGGTTTTCAATTTTGTTTATCATTTCAACAAACAAACTCTTAGTTTCATTGATCTTTTCTATTGTTTTTCTAGTTTCTATGTCATCTCTTTCTGTTCTGATCTTTATTATTTCTTTCCTTCTATTAGATTTAGGCTTAGTTAGTTCTTTTTATAGTACCTTGAGGTGTAATGTTAGGTTGTTTATTTCGATTCTTTCTTCTTTTCTGATGTAGGCATTTATCACTATAAACATCCCTCTTAGACCTGCTTCTGCTGCATCCCATAGGTTTTGGTATGCTTTGTTTTTATTTTTATTTATCTCAAGAGATCTTTTAATTCTCTTTTTAATTTCTTCTTTGACACATCGGTGGTTCAGAAGCATGTTGTTCAATTTCCATATATTTGTCAATTTTCTGAAATTCCTCCTGTTATTGATTTCTAGTCTCATACCAGGATGTTCAGAAAAGATGCTTAATGTGATTTGAATCTTCTTAAATTTATTAATGTGTTTTGTGGCATAATGTGATCTATCCTGGAGAATGTTCTCTGTGTTTCAGAAGAATGTGTATTTGCTACCGTTATATGGTATATTCTGTATATATCTGTTATGTCCATTTGGTCTAAAAGTATAGTTTAAGACTGATGTTTCCTTATTGATTTTCTGTCTGAATGATCTGTCCATTGCCGAAAGTGGGTATTGAAGTCCCACAGCTACATTACAGTCCATCTCTCTTTCTTCAGACATATTAATATTTGCTTTACATACACAGGTTCTCCAGTTTTTAGCCCATATTTATAATTATTATATCTTCTTGATGAATTGACCCCTTTATCACTGTAGAATGACTTTATTTTACAGTTTATGACATGAAGTCTATTTTATTTAAGTATAGCACTTCTGCTCTCTTTTGGTCTTCATTTGCATGAAATATCTTTTTCATCCCTTCACTTTCAGTCTATATCCTTAAAAGTGAAGGGAATCTCTTGTAGGTAGCATATAGTTGGGTCCTATTTTTCAGCCATTCAGCCACTCTGTCTTTTGATTAGAAAATTTAATCCATTTACATTCACAGTAATTATTGACAGGTAGGGTCTTACTAATGCCATTTTGTTCACTGTTTTCTGGTATTTTCTAAATCCTTTTTCCTTTCATCCTCTGTGTCTGTCTTCCCTTATGATTGAGTGATCTTCTCTAGTGATATGCTTTGATTCCTTACTTTCTATCTTTGGCATATCTACTAAGGTTTTTGCTTTGTAGTTACCATGAGGCTTACATAAAAATATCTTACATTATAGCAAGCTTTTCTAAGTTGGTAACAGCTTAACTTTGATCACATTTTTAAAATCTCTACACATTTACTCCACCCCCCCACGTATAAACTTTAATGTCACAATTCATATCTTTTTATTGTAGCTATTATTTAAGACATTTCATAGCTATCACTGTGATAGTTTTCTCTTTTTACCTTCATGCTAAAGACTTAAGTGATTTGTACACCACCATTACAGTATTATTCTGAATTTGACTGTATACTTATTTTTATCAGTGAGTTCTATACTTTTGTATGTTTTCATGTTGCTAGTTAGCATTCTTTTCTTTCAGCTTGAAGAACTCTCTTTAGAATTTCTTGTAGGACAGCTCTGGTGGTGATTAATCCCTCAGCTTTTGTTTGGCTAGGAAGGTCTTTTCCTCTCCTTCATTTCTGAAGAACAGCTTTGCCAAGTACAGTATTCTTGGTTGGCCATTTTTTTCCTTCAGCACCTTGAATATATCATTCTACTCTCTCTTGCCTATAGGGTTTCTGCTGAGAAGTCTGCTATAAACCTTCCTGTAACTCCTTTATATGTGATTTGCTTCTTTTCTCTTACTGCTTTTAAGATCCTCTTTGTCTTTGATTTTTGACAGTTTGATTATAATATATCTCAGTATAGTCTTATTTGGATTCAATCTAATCGGAGACTTTTGATCTTCCTGTACCTAGATATTTATATATTTCCCCAGATTTGGAATGTTTTCTCATATTATTTAAATATGCTTTCAGTCCCTTGGTCTCTCTTCTCCTTCTTGAATACCTGTAACTCAAATATTTGATCTTTTGGTGTTATCTCACAAATCCCATAAGCTTTCTTCATTCCCGTTTACTCTTTTTCTCCTCTGACTGTATGTTTTCAAATAACCTGTCTTTAAGTTCACAGATTCTGTTTCATCAATTCTGCAGTTGACACTCTCTACTGCATTTTTCATTTCATTTATTGTGTTTTCCACATCCAGAATTTCTAGAATTTTTAAAAAATAATTTATACCTCTCTGTGGAATTTCTAATTGCAGTCATTTACTGTTTTCCTGATTTTATTGAATTGTTTTTCTATATTTTCTTGAAGTTCATGAACTTCCTTCAAACACTTACTTTGAATTATTGGGCCATTTGTTTATCTCCATTTCTTTGGAGTCTGCTGCTGGGAGATTATTGTGTTTTTTGGTGGTGTTATGTCTCCTTGGTTTTTCATATTTGTTGTTGTTGTTGTTGTTGCCTTACGTTGATGTCTGCACATTTTGGGAAGTAGGGACTTATTCTATTCTTTGTAGACTGGCTTCGCCTGGGTAAGCCCTTCATCAATAAGCCCATGCAGATTCTGGGCGTCATCTGGCATGCTCCATAGGTAGGCTTGCTATTGGGGTCCTCACGCAGGCTGGTCCAATGCCTGGGTTAGCAGGTGAGTGAGCCTTGGCCTGGATCCACTGGAGTGGACCTGTTGACTGAGTCTGCAAGGGTGGACTTAGAGCCTGGCATCCATTAAGGCAGGACTGGTGCTAGGGTAGGCCATATACCTGAGTCTGAAGGGGCTGTCCTGGGGCTAAGGTGGGCCCAGAGCTTGAATTTGTGGGGGTGAGCCTGGGTTCTGGATCCACAAGGGTTGGCCTGGAGCCTAAGTCTGCAGGAGTGGTCTTGGAGCCTCTGTCCAAAGGGGCTGGCCTGGCACCAGGGTCTATTGGAGTGGGCCTGGACTCTGAGTTCTGGAGCCTGGAGCATTGGGGACCAGCCTGGATCCTGAGTCCACAGGGACACTCCTGGAGCCCAGGTCAGTGAGGGCTGGTTCAGTGCTGGGGCCTACCAGGATAGGCCTGGGTCCTGTCTGCTAACCATGGAGCTGCAGGGCCAGCCTGGTGCCAGAGATGATGTGGAGCCTGAGGCCAGTGGGGTCAACCTGTATGCGGAGTGGGCCCAGAGACTAAGTCCACTGGGCAGGTGTGGGGCCTGGGCCTGCAGGATCCTACCTGGTACTGGGGCAGGCCTGAAGCCTCCGTCCTTGGGTACCAGCCTAGAGTAGGAAGCTGTGGGGGCATGTCTGGTGCTGGGTTTAACTTGGTTGGTGGGGGATCAGGTGGCAGTTTTAGAGTTAGAAGCAAAGTCTGGTACTTACTTCTCTTTCCTTCCCCCACATAGAGGGCATCTCTCACCACAACATGCTGCTAGGGCTGGGTAAGAGGGGACCCAGTCATGCAAAACTGTTTTTTCTGCCTTTTCAGTGCGTCTTATTTCTGTGCCATGCCCAGGTGCTATCACCTCTCACCTGGTTTCCTTAGCACTTGTGAAGGTATTTTTGCACACAGATAGATGTTCAAATTGTTGTTTCTGTGATGGATGAGCAATGGAGAGTCCTCTCCTGCTGCCTTGCTGATGTCCATCTCTGACGAATGTTGACTATGTGACTCTCTTTAAAATATTCAGGGAAAGGAGCATCTGATTCTTTAAGAAGCCAGCAGATAAAATGTGTATGCTCTTTGACAGAGGAGGAGGAGGTCTGCTGAGCCAAGAGCAGGATGCAGGGATGGGGCATTTCTGCTCTGGGGTGGGGAGTTGAGAACCTCATGGCAGGAGGAGTTTCCAAGGCTTGCCTTCATTCCACCCCACTTGGTGATGATGTAACAGCTTCCATTTGTGTTTCACAGTTTTCAAAATGTACTCACCAGGATCAACCCACTTGGTCTTCATGACTCTTTTGATGTGGATCTAGCTGTGTTGCTTTGTATTATTCAAGATGTCTAATCATTTTCACACTTGAGGGTTCTAGGGATTTTTCTGATACTATCTACTCTTCCCTTGATATACAAAGTCATATGATACAGAATCACACATATTTGTTGATCTGGAGAAACAATAGGGATATGAGGATATCATTTATTGGAATTTATATTTTGTTTGGGTTTTTTTAGTCTAAGCTCTAGGAGCTTCCCCTCCCCCAATTTTTATAAATTAACTAGATTTTGGTTGATTTCTAATGTTTTCCAAAAGGTGTTTATTCATTGGTTTTTGTCTTTAAAGTTAAGATTCACTGGGTAAAGTAAAATAGAGTTCTGTGGCAAGAAACAACCCTGACAGATGAAACTGACCCTAGACAGTGCTGCTGTCTTTGGTTGTCTGACTTATTACTTCTGATTTGTAATAATTTCTGAGGCTGAATACAGTGTTAAATGAAATTCCCTGTCTGCACCAATGTTCCTGCACTTTGTAACTCGATTCTTGACTTCAAATAAAAGTGACTTCTTCATATAGCTTTGCCATTTACTCTTAGAGCCGGCTAACACTACCAGAACCCTACAAAATCACAAGAAAGTTTAACTCAAGAAGAGAGAGATGAAAGAGGGAGAGAAAGAAGAGGGGAGTGTAAAAGCCATTTCCAAAACAAGAGGCCCAGACATCAATTTGTAATTATCTGCCCACATGAGTCTAAAGGCTTTTATTTGATAAGGCCAGTAATACACAAGCCTGTAATGTGAATTATTTCAAAGAATAAAAGCCTGATTGTCTCCATGACCTGTCTAGCTTTTAGTGAGGCTTAAGACAAGATTACATTCCATACAGCCCGCAAATGGATCCCTCCTCTCCCCACCTTCCTGCTTCTTTCAGAAATGCCAGGGTTTTCTGTGCTGCCATCTGGTAAGCTTCCAGTTTCCACAGGTCTCAATTTCCTCCTCTGTTGAGACATCTAATTCTCCTGAGGGTGACGGTTCTTCCTTGTCTGAAATGAAGCTTCTATTAAACAAAGACTGCCCCTATTCCAGGATGTTCAAAAGCAGATGTAGCCCGCCTCCTGGTGAGGCTTTTCCATTAACACTAAAGAATGCCCTAAATCAAGCTTTTAGCTTTTAAGTTTTAAATAGCGATGAAGTCTAACTGACCTCATACTTTAAAATTAAAAGGTAAAAACTGTGGGTTGCATCAGAAAAGAAAATGCAAGCTTTTAAAGCATTCACAGGTAAGCCATGTAGTTTTAATCCTAAGAGTAGTACAGTCGCATTGCTTAATGGTAGGGGTACATTCTGAGTAATTCCTCATTAGGTGATCCTGTCATTGTGCAAACATCACGGGTGCACTTATGCACCCCCAGATGGGACAGCCCGCCACACACCTGGGCTGGATGGTAAAGCCCATTGTGCCTAGGCTACAAATCTGTCCTGCAAGTTACTGTGCTGAATGCTACAGGCAATTGTAACACAAGGTTAAGTATCTGTGTATCATCTATACATTAAAAGGTGCAGTAAAAATATGGTATAAAAGATAAAAATGGGCCGGGCATGGTGGCTCACGCCTGTAATCCCAGCACTTTGGGAGGTCGAGGTGGGTGGATCAGTTGAGGTCAGGAGTTTAAGTTCAGCCTGGCCAACATGGTGAAACCCTGTCTCTACTAAAAATACAAAAATTAGCCAGGCGAGGCAGCAGGCACCTGTAATCCCAGCTACTAGGGAGGCTGAGTCAGGAGAATCACTTGAACCACGGAGGCAGAGGTTGCAGTGAGTCAAGATCACGTCACTGCACTCCAGCCTGGGCAACAGAGTGACATTCAGTCTAAAAAAGAAGATTAAAATGGTGCCGCTATATAGGGCACTGACCATGAATGGAGCCTGTAGGACTGAAATTTGCTCTGAGTGCATCAGTGAGGGTGGGGTGGGTGAGTGTGAAGGCCGAGGACATTACTGTACACCACTCTAGACTATCAACACTGTATACTTAGGCTATACTAAATTTATAAAAATGTTTTTTCTTCACTAATAAATTACCTTTAAATAGTAACTTTGGGCTGGGCACGGTGACTCACGCCTATAATCCCAGCACTTTGGGAAGCTGAGACAGGTGATCACCTGAAGTCAGGAATTCAAGACCAGCCTGGCCAACATGGTTAAACCCCGTCTCCACTAAAAATACAAAAATTAGCCAGGTGTGGTAGTGTGCACATGTAATCCCAGGTACTCGGGAGGCTGAGGCAGGAGAATCGTTCAAACCTAGGAGGCGGAGGTTGCAGTGAGCTGAGATCGCACCACTGTTCTCCAGCCTAGGTGACAGAGCAAGACTCCGTCTCGAAAAAAAAAAATAGTAACTTGTGTACTTTATAAATGTTTTAACTACTTTTAACTTTTTCTTATAACACTTAGCTTAAAACAAACACATTGTACAGCAGTATAAAAATAGTTTCTTTATATCCTTATTCTATAAGCTTTTTCCTATTTACATTTTTCTTCCACTTTTAAAATTTTTGTTAAAAAAAAAAACTAAGACACAAACACACACCCTAGCCTAGGCCTACACAGGGCAGGCTCATCAATATCACTGTCTTCCGCCTCCACATCTTGTCCCACAGGAAGGTCTTCAGGGGCAATAGCACATGTGGGGCCATCATCTCCTATGAGAAGAATGCCTTCTGCCGGCATATCTCCTGAAGGACCTGCCTCAGTCTGTGTGAGTGTTAGTTTTGCTTTTTAATAAGTAAAAAGAGTGCATTCTAAAATAATGATAAAAGTACAGTAAATACACATGTACCGTGCACAGCTAGACTAGACTTTCATACAAGTGGGAGTGCAGTTGGCTCGTCTACACCAGCATCACCACAAACGTGTAATTCACTGCACTGTGACATCATTAGGCCACAAAGTCAGTCGGTGACAGGGGTTTTCAGCTCCACTACAACCGTATGGGACCACCATCATGTACACGATCTGCTGCTGGTGGAAACATTGTTATGCTGTGCTTGCTGTTTACAGTTTCTCAACATCACTTGAACCTACAAGAATATCTAAGGACCTTCTGAGACACAAAAGCTTGATTCTCAAATACATAAAAATAAGAAGGATTTTTGTTTTCCCCCAAAGTGATGAAATTACATGAGAGTTCGTTGTTTTCATGTCTGGCTCCCATATTTTTTGTAAGTTTTTCATGTAAATTAAAGGTTTACTCTGGCGTCAACTATTCCCTCCTGGCCTGGAATCACAGACGTTCCATTTCTTCCATCTACTCATTTGGGAATAAGTCACGTAATTCCCAGCCCTCAGCTCAACTGATATCCCTGAGCAACAGCATCAGACATGCGTGTGCCTCTGACACAGGAGGATAGGAGAGGCAGGGCTGAGCCAGGCCAGGCAGGAGCAAGCGGGGAGGGAGGAGTGCTCCCGGGGGAGAGTGAGAGGCAGGAAAGACATCCAGCCACAAGGAGACGTGGGAGCACGGGTCGCTCAGAATTCAGTGTGCTTCTATTTCCATGCGCATGGTTCACCCACCTTTCTGAGGGTCCAAGTCCACGGCACCCGCTGACCCTGCCTGTCTGCCCAGACACTGCACCACTCTCCATGCGTGTGGTTCACCCGCCTTTCTGAGGGTCCAAGCCCACGGAGCCCACTGACCCTGCCTGTCTGCCCAGACACTGCACCACTCTCCATGCGTGTGGTTCACCCGCCTTTCTGAGGGTCCAAGCCCACGGCGCCCGCTGACCCTGCCTGTCTGCCCAGACACTGCCCCACATCTCCATAGCACCCAGTTATGCACTAGCAGCTGAGGGGAGCTGTCGAATCCTCATTTTCTCACTTTTCCTTTTCACATCATCAGGCACCTTGTCTGAGATGGTTGCTTAGTTAAATAAACAGAAAGATGAGTTTGGGTTGCTTCTGATACGGGAGATGGGCAGGAAAGTGCTGGGTGGAGAAGGGCGGGTCTCTGGCAAGGGCTCTACCCCTGGACTTTTCCCACGGGCCTAGGCAAGGACAGGCATTTTTGTTTTTGTGCCCAAATGTTGCATTTCCCAAGACCACTCTGGTCCACCACGCCCCTATCCTGTGCCTATAAAAACCCTGAGACCCTAGCAGGCAGAGACACAAGCAGCTCCCCAAGACCCTAGCGGGCAAAGACACAAGGGCTGGATGTCGAGAGGAGCACACCGGCAGAAGAACTCACTGACAGGCACCAGCAGACGAGGTAGTTGGAGGAGAGCCTGGCTGCTGAGTGGCCCGACTCCAGGGGAAAACCGCCTTCCCAGTCCATCTCCCTCTGGCTCCAGCTGAGAGTTACTTCCACTCTATAAAACCTTGCGCTCATTCTCCAAGCCCATGTGCGACCCGATTCTTCCAGTACACAAGAAACTCCAGGACACAGAAAGCCCCCTGTCCTTGCAATAAGGCAGAGGGTCTAATTGAGCTGGTTAACACAAGCCGCCCACAGACGGCGAAACTGAAAAAGCACCCTGTAACACTCGCCCACTGGGGCTTTAGGAGCTGTAAGCATTCACCCCTAGACACGGCCGTGGGCTCTGAGCCCACAGACTGCCCGTCTGTATGCTCCCCTGCAGGTGGGAGCAGTGGGGCACTGAAGAAGCAACCCACTCCTCCATCGCACGCCCTGTGAGGGGAATAAGGGAACTTTTCCTGTTTCACTTCATCTCAACCCTCCTGACCCACTCTCCTCTGGGCGGCAGTTGGCCTTTCTGAGGCAGCAGATCGAGCCAAGCATGTAGGCTGTGGTCACAGAGGCACATGGCCACCTGGACCACAGGAAGACCATGGGAAGACCACAGGTGGACACGCCCAGCACTCAGGGAACTCTACGGGAGGTGGAGCTTGGGTGGTGGAGCAGTTGGGGTGGTGGGGCAGGAGAGACCAGCAGATGTGGCCGGGGGCAACATTTGGAATGTCCATGGATAGCATTCCATCCAAACACAAACGTGCGCCTTACTAGTTCCTCTGCTTCTGAAGCGGTAACGGTGAAAATCCTGGGAGCTCTCAGGATCCAGTCCTGGAGGGACCAGCACAGCACATATGCGGCTTCTGCCAATGGCTGGGCATAAGCTTTTAAAAATTGATCATGTTTCCTAGCTACAGAATGACTTTCTCTTCATTTCAGATTGATCAGCATTCAGAGAGAGCTGCTAACTCTCTGGCTTTCAGCCGTTCTGTCCTGGTGTTAACAATCTGGGAACCTATTCTGAAATGTACCAGAGAAACTCTCTGTTCAAAGGGATCTGCCAGAAACCCTTTGGGAAGGGAAGACGCCCCTAGAGCCACAGTGATGACACTGCCAAGTCCGTTCATTTGTGATATGGTATCTCCTTGTGGTTCAGCAACCCTCAGCCCATGACCTGGTGAGCTTGACTTGAGGCTTCATTCTTCATCAGACACAGAAGCATCTTGTCTTGGGAAGGGTCTTCACGTACAGCCCTCATTTCTCCTTTGACTACAAAACCCAGCAGTAAGGAGGGGTCTTTCAGAGTCATTAAGGACAGGTTCCCAAGGAAATATGGACTTAGTAAAAAATACAATCAGGTTTCTTTTAAAACAGAGAATGGCCAATGTTTAGAGGTTAAGAGTGCTACAGGTGCACACCATACATGCCTATGTTTAAAATAACTAACCCCCATCCTACCTAACCACACACCCCAGTTACGCTGTTCCCTCACCTCTCCACATATATTTTGGAGAATATCACGATAGGATGGTTTGTGGACAGAATGAATTTCCTATTGTGAATGTGGACTACTCTTACTGAAGTTACAAAACAAGTTTACTGAAAATTTAAGGAATGCATGTTTTAATGAATATAGACTAACTCAAGTTTTCTTTACTTTTTGAGTCACTTTTATCAACTTACAGGTTTTTTTTCTAATTGCCTTTTCAAATTTCTTAGAACAAAGTCATTAATAGTGTTTTCTTACGATTCTTGAATTCAATTTACCTATGGTGGAATTCCCTTTTTCCTCTCAATAATTGTGTACTTATGCCCTTTTTTGTCATTGTTGGTAAAAAGAGCTCTGTAAGTCTTTTCAAAGACCCAGAGATATTTCTGTTGTTTGTGTTCTTGATCCTTGCCCTCATTTCTTCGTATCTATTTCAGTATTTTCTGCTCTTGTCTTCATTATTTTCTTCTTTTTAATGTCTTTTGCTTGCTTTGTTCATCCTTTTATTCTTATTATGAAACGTTTCAGGCACACAAAAAGGAATAAAATAATATGACACAGGTTGAGTATCCCTCATCTGAAATGTTTGGGACTAGAAGTGCTTTGGATTTCAGATATGTTTGGATTTATTCTGGAATATTTGCATGTACATAATGACATATCTTGGGGACAGGACCCAAGTTGAAACATGAAATTGACTTGTGTTTCCTTATACCTTACATAGAAGGCCTGAAGGTAATGTTATGTAATTTTTAATAATTTTGTGCACATAACAAAGTTTATGTGCCGTGAATCTGGAAGAAAAGAATGAAGAGCTTGCGGGGGAGGCCACCTCTGAAGGAATGGCCGAGAAACTTCCCAAGTGAAAAAGCTGTGAGGCTTCAGATTGGAGGAGGGCGTGAGGGCCCAGCAGGATGTGCCAAAGTTGTGCTCGGGCACATCAGGAGGAAATCAGGTCCCACAATGTCACCTCCAAGCACCTCCCGGGGTTGCCTGTCCTCTCTCCTCTTCCTGCTGAGCCCCTGGGTCCAAGGACCTCCCACCTTCAAAAAGTAAAAACAGCACAGCCCAGACCCAGGGGGTAAATTCATGTCATCACTTCTTCCTGGGCACAGCACCCAAATACCTCCTGAGCCACAGGAACACGATGCCTCTGTGGCCCTGACAGCCACTGCCGATTGTCCTGGGAGGGGCCTTCCGGGAACCTCACATGAAGGAGGGTGCAGCTCAGCCCGTTTTCAACTCCAGCAGGATGTTGTTCATGACCTCCCTGCAGACACTAATGGACAGAACGTCACAGCAGTCTGGTGAGCGATGATGTCAGTGCATTATTAAATTCAAACTGGAGGGGAAGTTTTGACACTAATCAATGCTTTTTATCCCACCCAAGACTGGCATATTCCCGAGACAAATCTCAGTGGTTACTGAATCGCTTGCAGACCTGGGATGCCCTGGGGAAACTGCCATGCAAGTCTGTCCTTCCCACCTTTCTGTAGACGCACGCAGAGCTCTCAGGAAGCAATTTTTTTTTTTTTTTTTGAGATGGAGTCTCACTCTGTTGCCCAGGCTGGAGTGCAATGGCATGGTCTTGGCTCACTGCAACCTCTGCCTCCCAGGTTCAAGCAATTCTCCTGCCTCAGCTTCAGGAGTAGCTGGGACTACAGGTGCATGCCACCACACCTGGCTAATTTTTGTATTTTTAGTAGAGATGGGGTTTCACCATGTTGGCCAGGCTGGTCGTAAACTCCTGACCTCTTGATCCGCTAGCCTCAGCCTCCCAGAGTGCTGGGATTACATGCGTGAGCCACCACGCCTGACCAGGAAGCAATTTTTTTTAGCTCATTAACATGGCAAAGACAGATAGCCAGGGCCTTCTGAGAGCTGTAAATGAGCTTCTCACCTCTCTGACAGTTTTTAGCAGACATGGATTCCTCAGTCCTAGAGCTGCTGGCTGCATTCATTCTTCACTGCCCCAGAGCTCCCTCACCTCCCTTAGGAACTGGCAGAGCGGTTGGCGGTTCCCAGGCCCCCCAGGGAAGCCCTGGCAGGTGCTTGCTGTGGTTGGGTCTTTACCCCAGAACCCAGCAAAACGAGCACCTTGGTCTGGGAGGAGAACGTCCCTGAAAGGCCCTTGGACAGTATTAGCAGCTCAGGGGCAGGTTCTGGAAAGGCCTTTTCCGGTTAACACCACTGAATGGTTCATGGGGTCAGAGCAGGCAAAACGAGCACCATTTCCTCCCAAGAAACACATTTTTCCCACTGTCTGACAGTTGAAAATATTTGTTTACTCTGTAGAAACCTAGGATGTTTTGGCAGCAAGCAATTTATGTCACTTTGAACCACAGAGAATGCCTCTGAAATGATGATATGGGTCAATGAAGAAGCAAAGTTTCTTAACTGAAGTCCATTTCATAGAAACAAATGCAGAAATGATTGTAATTATGAGGGACGGGCCCACTGTGGCATTTCCCAATGGTGACAGTCAGGCTCTGCCTCTAGCCCTTGAAGTCAAGGCCATAAAGCAAACGGCCAAAGGTCCCCTCGTATCGTCGGATCCGACGGCCGGGGTTGGAAAGCGGGCAGCCTCGCGGGAGCATGGACCTAGGTAGTCGCCAGGGGCCCGTGCGCAGAAAAATTTCTCATTTGCTTTGACACGCTGCCTTTGCTGTCTTGAAATTCTCGAAGATTTTATCTCCCAACCTATATTTTGTGTGAGACATCCCATGAGGCGACGTGGTGTGCGCACCCGCAGAGAAGACACCCCAATCGGCATGCCCACAGCACCTCGCCCGCCACACAGTCCCGCAGCGCCTCGCCCGCCACACAGTCCCACAGTCCCGCAGCGCCTCGCCCGCCACACAGTCCCACAGTCCCGCAGCGCCTCGCCCGCCACACAGTCCCACAGTCCCGCAGCGCCTCGCCCGCCCCCAGTCCCGCAGCGCCTCGCCCGCCACACAGTCCCACAGCGCCTCGCCCGCCCGCCACACAGTCCCACAGCGCCTCGCCCGCCCGCCACACAGTCCCGCAGCGCCTCGCCCGCCACACAGTCCCACAGCGCCTCGCCCGCCCGCCACACAGTCCCACAGCGCCTCGCCCGCCACACAGTCCCACAGCGCCTCGCCCGCCCGCCACACAGTCCCACAGCGCCTCGCCCGCCCGCCACACAGTCCCACAGCGCCTCGCCCGCCCGCCACACAGTCCCGCAGCGCCTTGCCCGCCACAGTCCCCCAGCGCCTCGCCCGCCCACCACACAGTCCCGCAGCGCCTCGCCCGCCACACAGTCCCACAGCGCCTCGCCCGCCACACAGTCCCACAGCGCCTCGCCCGCCACACAGTCCCACAGCGCCTCGCCCGCCACACAGTCCCACAGCGCCTCGCCCGCCACACAGTCCCACAGTCCCACAGCGCCTCGCCCGCCACACAGTCCCGCAGCGCCTCCCCCGCCACACAGTCCCACAGCGCCTCGCCCGCCACACAGTCCCACAGCGCCTCGCCCGCCACACAGTCCCACAGCGCCTCGCCCGCCACACAGTCCCACAGCGCCTCGCCCGCCCGCCACACAGTCCCACAGCGCCTCGCCCGCCCGCCACACAGTCCCACAGCGCCTCGCCCGCCCGCCACACAGTCCCACAGCGCCTCGCCCGCCACACAGTCCCACAGCGCCTCGCCCGCCCGCCACACAGTCCCACAGCGCCTCGCCCGCCACACAGTCCCACAGTCCCACAGCGCCTCGCCCGCCACACAGTCCCGCAGCGCCTCCCCCGCCACACAGTCCCACAGCGCCTCGCCCGCCACACAGTCCCACAGCGCCTCGCCCGCCCGCCACACAGTCCCACAGCGTCTCGCCCGCCCCCAGTCCCGCAGCGCCTCGCCCGCCACACAGTCCCCCAGCGCCTCGCCCGCCACACAGTCCCCCAGCGCCTCGCCCGCCACACAGTCCCACAGTCCCCCAGCGCCTCGCCCGCCACAGTCCCGCAGCGCCTCCCCCGCCACACAGTCCCACAGCCCTCGCCCGCCACGTGTCTGTGCTCATGTGGCCCTGAGAGGCCACTCCTCTGCTTACCCAGAGCTTGCTGCAAACCAGAAAGTGCAACAGTGTTCTAAGAAACACAAACGACCAAGGGTCCCACCCTCTCTCCCACTCACATTGCTTCCCCACATAAGCCACCATTTATGCTGAACGTGGCCGTGTGGAGGGAGGGGAGGTGGGCAGCCCACAGTCCTTCTCATGTGTGAGCAAAGATGGAGAATCTCGGTGGACAGGGGGTGTTTCATGAAGGGAAATAAACACAGCCGAGTGAGTTTCACACAGCATTTCCACCGCTCTAATGAGAATGAAATACATATGCATGTTTGAGCTGTGACAGATGAACTACGTAGTTGTTCAGATTCTGCATGTCAATTAAATGTTCTTTCATTTGCATTTGAAACCAGCAAGGCACAATATACAGATGAATGGTAACCTTCATGTTAATAATTCAAAAATCTTAATTTTTTTAGAATGATGCTGAATAGCAAATAAAAATCCCATGACAAGTCAAGAGGGAGATTGTGTAAGGAAACATCTTATACTATAACTAGTTCCTTTAGGGGCACTTTTCCTTGATTTCTGAACTAAGGACCTGTATTTGCACTTTGCACGGGCCCTGCAAATTAAACAGACAGCATTGCAGGGCATGAACACAGACGAACCACGACCAGCTCAGCTGTCCCGAGGCTCTGTGTTAACGGCTCCTGACACACTCCCCTCCTCCCTGTTCTGATCTGTTTGCATTAATTTGCGCTCAATTATAAGAAGCTGAACAGATGTATTTATTCAGAATTCCCAAGCAGCTAACTAGAGCTCCCAATTCTGAGTCATCGTCTTAGCTCCCGAGGTGCTTAGCAGAATGCTCTGTATTTATCAGCTTCCCGGTTAACCTACACACCACTCCCCAGCTCTTGCTGGTTTGAGTTATGTGAACCTTCAACATCATTAGGGAAGCTTCTACCACACTTCCTACTGATAAGCAAAGGGCATTCACACTTCCTGAGGATTTAATGAGTGACACCATCTAAATTAATCTTAAGAACAATCCCATTTGCTGGGCGTGGTGGCCCATTCCTATAATCCCAGAACTTTGGGAGGCCAAGGCAGGTGCATTGCTTGAGCCCAGGAGTTTGAGACCAGCCTGGGCAACATGCCAAAACCCCATCTCTGCCAAAAAATACAAAAATTAGCTGGGCATGGTGGTGTGCACCTGTAGTTTCAACTACTTGGGAGGCTGAGGTGGGAGGATCACTTGAGTCCAGTAGGCAGAGGTTGCAGTAAGCCGAGATTGTGCCGCTGTATTCCAGCCTGGGCAACAGAGTAAGAGCCTGTCTCAAAAAAAGCAATCCCCTGTCCCATGAGATGGTATGACCTCCTCCAATCTAGGAAGCTATTGATTGCAAGACAGACCATTACTCTAGTACGGCTAAGGAAAAACAAACCTGCTGGCAGTTAAACTATGATGTGCTATTTATAAAAGATGCCTCCTAATTTCAGGGATGGGAAAACAATACACACCTGAGGAATGATGACATTCAGGGTGGTGGGTACTGTGACACCCACACTGCTGCTTCCTGGGGACTCTGCATCCTCTCCCCAGCCACCAGCTGTTGACAGTTAGGGGTTAGCCGCTGAATCCCTCCCCATCACCACCTGAGCCCAAGGGAACAGCCACTCCCTAAGTTACAGTCTCTTGCTCCCTGGAGGTGAACCACCATCAGCGATCCCTCATGTGGGACACAAAGGCCTAGCCCCCAGCCTTGGTTGGGTCAACCCCGAAGGGGAACCCCAGCTCCGGCTGCAGAGCACCTCACAGGATCAGCTCGGTCCTCTTAAACTGCATTCCAGCTCACCTTCTCCCTCTGCCCAATTCAGCTTCCATCACCTGTACGGGGGTTACCCCAGATCACCCCCAGTCACCGACTGCATGCAAATGTCTGTCTCAGAGTTTCATCCCAGCACATTCAACCTAAGGCATGTAGGACCACCCTCATTTCACGATAAAGAACCAAAACAGGGCAGTTACGTGATGTGCGCAAGATGGCACGACTCACACGTGCCGCAGCTGGAACTTAAACTCCATCCGGACTCCAAGGCCACCCTGTTGTCTCTCCACAATCAATGCTCAGAGCACAGCCTGCAACTGTAAGAGGCCCCTAGGCTCTTTCAAGTGGTCCATGAGGCCAAAACTATTTTCATAAAATACTAAGACGTACTTTGCCTTTCTCACGTGTACTCTTTTATGAGAGAACTTGGAACAGTCCAGAGGCTATGTGGCAGGAAATGACACAGAATGAGTGGGAGGCAGAGATGAGAATCCAAGTGTTTTCTGTTAAATGAAACAATGAGATATGCAAAAGCGTGAAACAAGAATGTAAAAATGTAAAACAAAAATGCCACACTTAGCACTTTTTTATGTTTTGGAAAATATAGCTATTGTGTTTATAATGAAATAATTTTATGATTTATTTTTAAGTGAATTAATAAACAGCTTTTCTAAAGTGTTGGCAATTTTAATTTCTAAGGTAACAAATGTGGATAGCACTAACCCACCAAAAAAAAAAAACAAAAAACAAATTCTTTGGAGTCTTCAGTAATTTTCAATAATAGGATGTGATCCTGAGATCAACATTTTAAAAATCACAGCTCTGCACTCTGCTGCTGGGAGTTTGGAATTCCGCTCTCCATTCCACACCAGCCGAAGGACCCCAGGAACACCCTGTAATCCCTCTGTGCGTCCGTCTCTTTAATCTGCTAAATAAAGAGATGTAACTTCCCTACAGCAAAAGGAAAGCACCAGTAGAATTCCGTAAGTTAAAACTACTTTTAAAATTTTACTGCTCTATACTATATCCAGTATTCCCTTCTCCATTATTCTATGAAAATTTTAACAAAATACATTATACTAATTTACCATACAGCATTAAAATGTCATTAAGCTTGCAATGTGTAAACCTTAAAACAGCTGGATAAAAATTTAAGACAGGAATAAGAAGAAAGCCATTCATATTGTTGGTATATAAAACAAGCTTCAGAGAGTGTTAGTCCCATTTTATTCATGGAAAAAAATAAATATGAAGACACTGAAATCACCTGGAGAATTTTTAGGAGATGCTGATGGCAGGCCTCATATGAGACAAATCAATTTAGAATCTTTGAAGGGTAAGCCCCAGACACCATGGTTTCCGAGGCTCCCAAGTTATTTTAATATAACGTCAGGGCTGACAACTACTGCTCCTGTTGATGAAGAGGGTCAAAGTCTGAAAACTATTTGAAGAAATGTATTCTGAGCCAAACGTGAGTGACCAATGGCCCAGGCCACAGCCCCAGAAGAGCCTGAGATCATGTGCCCAAGGTGGATGGGCTTCAGCTTGGATTTCTACACACTAGGGAGGCATAAGACACCCGTCAATACACTAAGATGTACACAGGCTTGGATTTCTACACACTAGGGAGGCATAAGACACCCGTCAATACACTAAGATGTACACAGGCTTGGATTTTTACATTCTAGGGAGGCATAAGACATCTGTCAATACACATAAGATGTGCACAGGCTTGGATTTCTACATGCTAGGGAGGCATAAGACACCCGTCAATACACTAAGATGTACACAGGCTTGGATTTCTACATGCTAGGGAGGCATAAGACACCCGTCAATACACTAAGATGTACACAGGCTTGGATTTCTACATGCTAGGGAGGCATAAGACATCCGTCAATACACTAAGACGTACACAGGCTTGGATTTCTACATGCTAGGGAGGCATCAGACATCCATCAATACCCTAAGATGTACACAGGCTTGGTCCAGAAAGACGGGAAAACACTAAGCAGGGTCTTCCAGGGCATAGGTGAATTCAAAGATTTCTGAATGGCAATTGGTTGAGTTTATCTAAGGACTGGGAATCCGTAGAAAGGAGTGTCTGGGTTAAGATAAGGGACTGTGGAGACCAAGGTTTTTATTATGCAGATGAAGCCTCCAGGTTGCAGGCTTCAGAGAGAATAGATGGTCAATGTTTATCAGACTTGAAAAGGTGCCAGACTCTTAGTTAATTCCCTCTTGGATCAGGGAAAAGACCTGGAAAGGAAAAGGGATTCTCTACAGAATGTAGACATTTCCCAGGAGAGACAGCTTTGCAAGCCATTTAAATATATCGCAAAAATATATTTTGGGGTAAAATACTTCCATTTCTTTCAGGGCCTGCAATCTGCCATGTTGGTACCTTATAGCTGCAAAAGGTCTGCTTTGTCAGTCTTCACGCCTCTGTTTCAATGTTAACGCTGGTCAGCTGTGCCTGGACACCAAGGGAGGAGGGTAGGATAAGGTGTGTCCAAACACCCCTTCCCATCATGGCCTGAACTAGTGTTTCAGGTTTACTTTAGAGTGCCCTTGGCCAAGAGGAGGGGTCCATTCAGCTGGTTGGGGGACTCAGAATTTTATTTTTGGTTTATACTCTAAAGCCAAGAGTGGCTTCTTTCCTTCAGTGCAGAGGAACCCAACAGATATTTTTAACAAGGAAAGGACAACAGAAAAAATAGGGATTCATTTTTATATTAGACAAAACATAGAGCTAAAGACAGAGGGAGAGAGGGAGGGAGGGAGAGAGTGGTGGAGGGAGGTGGAGAGAGAAAGAGAAAAAAAGATGGATGTGGCCATGGCAGCATTGTTTTTGGGTATTCCCCAATTCCCACATAAAACAGACGGAGCAACTAGACGAGGAAATCAACAAACCAAGATCACACTTAAACCAAAGTGAAGCTGTCCCCAGCTAGTGATCCCCAAGGCGATGTCCAGATGAACGATGAGGAGAGGACCAGAGAAAAGCAGCCTTAGGAAGTAGCTGTAGACATCAGTGAAAATGGCAAAGAACCTTAAACATTCCCTCCTTCATAAAAGCAATGAGAAAACCACCCAAAAATATCAGAATCAACTTTTACAGAACTCTGGAAATTAACTAAAGGCTAGCAGAAATCAGAGCAATTTACCCAAAAAAAAAAAAAAAGAAAGAAAGAAAAAGAAAGAAATGGCTGAATCTCAGCAAGAACAGCAAACTTCCTGGCATCTTAACTCACCCTATTTCCAGCTCCCTCTCCTCAGCTCTGCCACAGGCTTGAAAATGAGCAGCCCACAATGGCAGTAAAAACCAACAGCCTGGAAGCCACCAGAAAGCACAGGGTGGGGTTAGAGTGCCTTCAAAGCCCCATTCCCAGAGAATTGTCACTACTTGACCTGTGTGGTTGTTCCCTGGAGGACCCACTGGAAAGGCTGTCTTTATTTCATCCAACTCAAAGCTCACATATGTGAAAAGTCTTTCCCTGGGGTCATTTGTTGAAAACATTTAGAGACAATGTTTTACTTACCAGCCGCCTGAGGTAGAGGATAATGGTTGGGACAAACAATAGGCTAACCAGAAAGCTTGAAGGAAAAGCTGGAAAATGAGATGTGCACAGGTGCTTTGCAAAGCTCTGACATGATCCTTGGAATATGGATGGCCACAACACATGGAGGGCTGTGTGCCTGCCCAGGCTGTGCACACTCAGGGAAGACATGAGGCTCTAAGCTCTCACCACTGGCTGATGTAGAGGCTCTGGGCCAGCATGAAATGAAGGCTACAACAGAGCTGTGAACTGCCTGTCTGATGGCTGAAGGTATGCCCCACACTCACACAGAACCCTCAGCAGAGACTGAGGCTTGTTTCTAGGCATTTAAGGCAATCTGTCTGGTCATCATCTGACCACTAACCAAACTGAGCAGAGACTTGGTGGCCACACATGATGAAAAAACACAAACTTTACAGAATTAGTTCAGAATAGTCACTAAGCAAGCAAATAACAATAAACAGCAACAACAACAACACCTAAGGAGAGGGAAGTTCTGGTTTTCAGAGTTGCCACACTATATTATTTAAAATATCGAGTTTTACTAAAAATTTTTGAGGCATTCAAAGAAACATGCAAATGTGCCTCTTCCACAGGAAAACAATAGAAGCTGTTCTTGGGGAAGCCAAATGGCTTACAAGACAAAGACTTTAAATGAGCTATTTTTTTTTTTTTTTTTTTTTTTAGACAGAGTCTTGCTCTGTCACCCAGGCTGGAGTACAGTGGTGTGATCCCAGCCTACTGCAACTTCTGCCTCCCAAGTTCAATTGATTCCCCTGCCTCAGCCTCCCAAGTAACTGGGATTACAGGCATGCACCACCATGCCCAGCTAATTTTTGTATTTTTAGTAGAGACGGGGTTTCACCATGTTGGGCAGACTAGTCTTGAACTCCTGACCTCAAGTGATCCACCCGCCTCGGCCTCCCAAAGTGCTGGGATTATAGGCATGAGCCACATTGCCCAGACTAAATGAGCTATTTTTAATGTGCTCCAAAAACTGTAAGAACAATGTCTAAAGAGCTAAATAAAAGTAGGAAAATAGTGTCTCATCAAATAGAGAATATGAATAAAAAGATAGAAATTATATTTCAAAAATAATTGAAAAATTCAGTACAGCAGCTCAACAGCAGATCTTAGCAGCAGAAGAAAGAATCAGCAAACTTCAGGATAGGTCAACTGAAATTATCCAGTCTGAGGAACAGAAAAAAAAAGAATAATAAAAAATTAGAAACCTGTGAGAGACCATCCAATGTACTGAGATACATGTAAAGGAAGTCCCAGATGTAGGAGAGAAAGAATGAGGTAGAAAGAATATTTGAAGAAATAATGACCCAAAATTCCCAAAACTAGATGGAAAACATGAATCTACACATCTAAGACACTCAAAGAACTCCAAGTAGAATAAACTCTAAGATAGCCACACCTAGATACATCAAAATCAGACCTTCAAAACCCAAAGACAAAGTAAATCTAATGAAAGCAGTAAGAGAGAAGCAACTTGTCACACATGTTATGGACTAGATATTTGTCCCCTCCAAAACTCATGTTGAAGTTTAATCCCTAATTTGGGAGTATCAGGAGGGAGGAGGAAACTGGGTCATGAGGGCTCTGCCCTCATGAATGGATTAATCCACTCATGAATTAATGAATTAAAGGGTTATCACAAGAGGGGACCTGGTGACTTTCTAAGAAGAGGAAGGGAGACCTGAGCTAGCACACTAGCATGCTCAGCCTCCTCATCATGTGATACCCTGTGCCACCTCAGGACTCTGCAGAGAGTCCCCAACAGCAAGAAGACCCTTACCTGATTCTGCCCCTCAACCTTGAACTTCTCAGCCCAGATACCTGTAATAAATAAATTCCTTTTCTTTATAAATTACCCAGTTTCAGATATTCTGTGATAAGCAACAGAAAATAGGCAATGATCCTCAATAATATTAACAACTAATTTCTCATCTGAGACTATGAAGGCCAAGAGGCAGTGGAATGATATATTCAAAGTTCTAAAAGAAAAAAGTCTATCAACCAAGAATTCTATATTCAGAAAATCGATCCTTCAAAACTAAAAGAGAAATCAATACATTCCCAAGCAAAAAACAAAGAGAATTTTTGCTAACAACCCTTCCCTAGCAAGTTCTAAATGGAGTACTTTAGGCAAAAATGAAAGGACATTAGACAGTGAGTTGTATCCAGATGAAAAAATAAACAGCACCAGTAAAGGTCATTATTTAGTAAATATGAAAGACAGAACAAATATTTGAGTATGTAACATTTATTTTCTCCTAATTTTCTTAAAAAAACCTGCATAAAGCAGTAATTATAAATCCATGTTGATAAACATACAATCTATAAAGATATAATTTTCATGACAATAACAGCACAAAGGAGGGAAAGAGAAAAAATGACAGAGTGTTTGAAAATTAAGTTGGTATTAATTCAACTAGATTATTATAAAGATCTTAATGTTAATTTGAATTAATAATTAAATATTAACTTGGTGTTAATAAAATTAAATAATATTAATCTTCTGAGCAAACACTAAGAAAGCAACTCAAAAAATAATCAGGAAAGAAAAGACATTATTACTGATCTTATAGACATAAAAATTACAAGGAGTATACAGAAATACTATAAGTAATCATATGCCAACAAATTAGATAATCTAGGCGAAATTGACAAATTCCTATGAAGACATGAACTACTGAAACTGACTCAAGAAGAAATAGAAAATTTGAATATGCCTATAATAATTAAGGAAATTCAATGAGTAATTTAAAACCTCATAAAGAAAAGCCCATGGTCAGATGGCTTCCATTTGCAATAGCTTCACTTCAAATGTTTAAGGAAGAATTAACATCATTCTTTCACAGTCTTCCAAAAAAAAAAATAAAGAAAGAATACTCTTCAATTAATTTGATGTGATGGTTAATATTGAGTGTCAACTTGATTGGATTGAAGGATGCAAAGTATTGATCCTGCGTGTGTCTGTGAGGGCATTTCCAAAGGAGATTCACATTTGAGTCAGTGGACTGGGAGAGGCAGACCCACCCTCAGTCTGGGTGGGCACCATCTAATCAGCTTCCAGCATGTGGGTGGGCACCATCTAATCAGCTTCCAGCATGGCCAGAATAAAAGCAAGCAGAAGAACACAAAAGTAGTTTAGTCTTCCAGCCTACATGCTTCTCCCCTGCAGGATGCTTCCTGCCTTCGAACCTCGGACCTCAAGTTATTCAGCTTTAGGACTCAGACTGGCTTCCTTGCTCCTCAGGGCCTATTATGGGAACTCACCCTGTGATCGTGAGTCAATACTCCTTAAAATACTCCCCTTTATATACACATCTATCCTATTAGTTCTGTCCTTCTAGAGAACCCTGACTAATGCATTTGACAAGTTATGTATTACTATAATACCAAAACCAAAGATATCAAACGATTAAGAGATATCCTTTATAAATACGGACATAAAAATTCTCAACGAAACACTAAGATACTAAATCCAGAAACATATAAAAAGAATTATACAGCATGGTCAAGTAAGACTTATCCCAGGAATGTAAGATTAGTTCAAATATAAAAACTAACCAATGAGATACACTATGGTCATAGAACACACATGCTATGATACAGACTGAATGTTGACATCCTCCCCAAACGTATGTGCTGGAATTCTGATCCCCAGTGTGACAGCATTAGGAGGTGAAGGCTTTGGGGGTAATTAGGTCATGAAGACAGCGCCCATGCAGGTGGGATAAGTGTCCATACGAAAGAGATCCCAGAGCGCTCCCTTGCCCTGTCTGCCACATGAGGACACGGGGGGAAGATGCCACCCATGAATCAGGAAGCCACCCACCACCAGACACCAAATATGGGGGAGCCTCCAGAGCTCTGAGAAATCAATGTTTGCTGTTTCAGCCACCCGCACCATGTGATTTTTGGGACAGCAGCTCCAACAAGAGAAAAATTGGCACCGGGAAGTAGGGGCACAGCTGTGACAAATTCCTAAAAATGCAGAAGCAACTTTGGGTCTGGGAAACTTGTTGAGGCTGAGTCTTGAGGTGTGTGCTGGAACAAGCCTCCTTCGCCATGGAAGAATTTTTAAAAGTCCTTGTGTTGAGAGATCAAAAGGAAGACAAAGCAGTATCTCTTAGAGAACAGCTCGGCCATCATGAACGGAATGCTGGGAGGATGCAGACAGAAAGAGCATTCTGTGAGGCCTGGGAAAGGAGGAACACACTATCGGACGGTGGAAAAGAGGCCGTGCTCCTCGCAGAGTGGTGAGGACCATGGCCGAATGTGTTCATGCTCTGGGCTCCTGTGGAAGGTAGAGCTTGTGAATGAGGAATTGGAAAACAGTGCACCTCAGTGGCAGAGGGCCTCATAAATGGCCGGCCGGAGATGGGGGCTGGGTGGAAGGAGCCGCTGGGCCTGCCCGGGGAGGTTCCTCCATTGCCCTGCGCAGCCTGAGCCAGACAGAGCACAAATCCCACGGAGGGTGAGCCCTGAGCCAGACAGAGCGCAAATCCCACGGAGGGCGAGCCCTGAGCCGGACAGAGCGCAAATCCCACAGAAGGCGAGCCCTGAGCCGGACAGAGCGCAAATCCCATGGAAGGCGAGCCCTGAGCCGGACAGAGTGCAAATCCCACGGAGGGCGAGCCCTGAGCCGGACAGAGCGCAAATCCCACGGAGGGCGAGCCCTGAGCCGGACAGAGCGCAAATCCCACGGAGGGCGAGCCCTGAGCCGGACAGAGCGCATATCCCACGGAGGGCGAGCCCTGAGCCGGACAGAGAGCGAGTCCCACGGAGGGCGAGCCCTGAGCCGGACAGAGCGCAAATCCCACGGAGGGCGAGCCCTGAGCCGGACAGAGCGCATATCCCACGGAGGGCGAGCCCTGAGCCGGACAGAGCGCGAGTCCCACGGAGGGCGAGCCCTGAGCCGGACAGAGTGCAAATCCCATGGAGGGTGAGCCCTGAGCCTGACAGAGCGCAAATCCCACGGAGGGTGAGCCCTGAGCCGGACAGAGCGCAAATCCCACAGAGGGCGAGCCCTGAGCCGGACAGAGCACGAGTCCCACCGAGGGTGAGCGCCACGCGTGACTCCAACACACCCACCTGTGCTCACCAGACGTGAGCCAGACGTTCTCCCTCCCCAACCCCACACCACACATCTGCCTGGAGGTTGGGTAGGGGGTGGATCTCAGCTCCTCTCAGCAAGAAGGAAAGCCTCCAAGCTCCAAGGGCCCAGGATGGGAGTTAAAACAAGACAGGCAAGCACAGGGAGGGCGCAGACAAAGAGAGTGGGCAAGGAGGAGGCAGAACCCGGCTCCCCTGACCTGTGCCGGCAAGCACGTCCCCAGCAGCAGCTCCCCGGATGCCATCCCAGCCAGGACCCGTGCGGCCAGCCTTGGATTTCTGTGTTCCAGTCCATATTATTTAGGGATTTATTTTCCTTCTCTGTTAAGGAATGATAACACTGTTTTATGTACATATTTGGTTTTTTTTGCTTTTTGCTTTTGACATGCAGCTCAATAAGTCAGAAGATTCTTGCCAGGAAATGAATCCACAGTCGTTTTCATGACAGCAAATTGCATGCCAACGGGTGACATTTAAATGCTGAATTTTAATGGCTTGTCAGAAGAAGTGAAATGTATTTAAAAAAAAATCATACATGAGAGAGTAGTGTGTCTGCCCATGAAATAACGCTGCCTGTAGTAGACAAGAACGGTAAAAACACAGTGAACGTATTTTGTTCTGTGATGTACATATCTACGTGGAGGAAGAAGGTTGTGAAATTAACTCCCATTTACCCTCCTTCTTCGTGCAGAAGACTCTGAAGGCCGCGCAAGCAGCTGTCTGTCAATGAATCTGACAACTGCACCTGCAAGAAGTGGCCTGGATGAAGACGACAGGCAGAAGCACAGGACCAGCTCTGTCTCAAGCGCAGTTACCAAGACAGAATCATGTCTGGAATCCTGAAAAACCTGCATATGAACATGCTCACGTGTAGACACCCACACACATGCACACACACTCACATGCTCAAGTGTAGACACCCACACACCTACATGTGTAGACACCCACACACGCACACACCTGCACACACATGTGCTCACGTGTAGACACCCACATACCTGTACATGCACTCACGTGCTCACATGTAGACACCCACACACATGCACACACACCTGCACTCATTCACATGCTCACGTGTAGACACCCACACACCTACACGTGTAGACACCCACACACGCACACACCTGCACACACACGTGCTCGTGTAGACACCCACATACCTGTACATGCACTCACGTGCTCACATGTAGACACCCACACACATGCACACACACCTGCACACTCATTCACATGCTCACGTGTAGACACACACATGCACACACGTGCTCACATGTAGACACACACGCACACACACGTGCACACTCATTCACATGCTCACATGTAGACACCCAAACACAGGCAAACACACGTGCTCACGTGTAGACACCCACACATGCACACACACCTGCACATGTACTTACGTGCTCATGTGTAGACACCCACATATGCACACACACCAACACACACACCTGCTCACATAGACACCCACACATGCACACACACCTGCACACACGTGCTCACATGTAGACACATGCACACACACCTGCACACTCATTCACATGCTCACGTGTAGACACCCACACACATGCACACACATGTGCTCACACGTAGACACCCACACAATCTGCACATGCACTCACGTGCTCATGTGTAGACACACACATGCACACATACCTGTACATGCACTCACATGTAGACATACACACACACATGCACATACCCCTGCACACTCATTCACATGCTCACGTGGACACCCACACATGCACACACACGTGCTCACGTGTAGACACCCACACACACGCACAGACACCTGCACACACGTGCTCAAGTGTAGACACCCACACGCAAAACCTCCCTACCCAAACACTACCCCCATGTGAGGCCGACAAAACTCAGGAAGACACCAGGATTTGAGATTCTTTCCTTCAAGTGTGCATGCACGTGTGTCTGCCCGCACACATGCATGCACACCTGCACACTCATTCACGTGCTCACATATAGATACCCACATACACACACACACCTGCACTCATTCATGTGCTCATGTGTAGATACCCACACACGCACACACCCCTGCACACTCATTCACGTGCTCACGTGTAGATATCCCCTACACGTGAGCATGGGCGTGTGTGCATGTGTGTGGATGTCTACACATGAGCATGTGTATGTGCAGGTGTGCATGCATGTGTGGGGATGTCTACATGTCAGCATGTCTATGAGTGTGCAGGGGTGTGTGTGTGTGCATGTCTACATGTGAGCATGTGTGTGTGCAGGTGAGTGTGCAGGTGTGGGTGTGTGCGTGTCTGGGTATCTACATGTGAGCATGTGAATGCATGTGCAGGTGTGTGTGTGTGTGGGTAGCTACATGTGAGAACGTGAGTGTGCAGGTGTGTGGGCATCTGTGTCTACACGTGAGCACGTGAATGTGCAGGTGTGTGGGCATCTGTGTCTACACGTGAGCACATGAATGAGTGTGCAGGTGTGTGCATGTGTGGTTATCTACACATGAGCATGTGAATAAGTGTGCAGGTGTGTGTGCATATGTGGGTATCTATACGTGAGCACATGAAAGAGTGTGCAGGTATGTGTGCATGTGTGGGTAACTACACATGAGCACATGAAGGAGTGTGCAGGTGTGTGTGCATATTTGCATATTGTGGGAGTGTCTAAATGTGAGCATGTGAATGTGTGTGCAGGTGTGTGCAGGTGTGGGTATCTACACATGAGCATGTGAATGAGTGCAGGTGTGTGTGCATGTGTGTGGGTATCTACACGTGAGCACATGAATGAGTGTGCAGGTGTGTGTGTATGTTGTGGGGGTATCTACACGTGAGCATGTGAATGTGTGCAGGTGTGCGTGTGTAATTATCTACACATGAGCATGTGAATGTGTGTGTAGGTGTGTGTGCATGTGTGGGTATCTACATGTGAGCACGTGAATGTGTGTGCAGGTGTGTGTGCATGTGTGGGTATCTACACATGAGCACGTGAATGTGTGTGCAGGTGTGCGTGTGTGGGTATCTACACGTAAGCATGTGAATGTGTGTGCAGGTGTGTATGCATATTGTGGGGGTGTCTACACGTGAGCATGTGAATGTGTGTGTAGGTGTGTGTGCATGTGTGGGTATCTACACATGAGCACGTGAAGTGAATGTGTGTGCAGGTTTGTCTGCATGTGTATCTACACGTGAGCATGTGTATGAGCGTGCAAGTGTGTGTGCAAATGTGTCTGTGTCTACACGTGAGCATGTGAATGCATGTGCAGGTACGTGTGCCTTCACAGCATGCCCACCTTCCAGAAGCCTGCATCCTGGACTAGACACACCAATGGCCCTGGCAACCAAAGAGGCCTCCTGCCACAGGGTCATCCTCCTGCCACAGGGTCATCCCCGGGCTTTGCTGGAAATGCCCACCCCAGGACACACCCCACAGCTGTGTCAGAACCAGCTGGGAAGATGTCAGCAATTCTGTGTCCCCACAATGCAGAAGATGACTTTTCACTGTCTAGAGAGTCCAACAGCCCAGGACACACAGTCCCTGGGGATGGAGCTGGGCAGGGGGCTCCAGCTGCCCAGGCCATGGGCAGTTCTGATACACCTGGGCAGACGCTCAGCCAGGGCCTGAGCAAGACTGGAGATGCAGGGCTGCCTGGGACCCCTGTCTCTCCACAGGGCTGCCTGGGACCTCTGTCTCTACACAAGGATACCTACGACCCCCCATCTCCACATGGGGCTGCCTGGGACCCCCCATCCCCATACGGGGCTGCCTGGGACTCCGTCTCCATAAAGATGCTCTTATCCTCAAGAACAGGTGCCAGGAATGTGGACATAGCCTGACACTCGGCATAATATTAATTTTCTCTGAGATGGTTTTCCTTAGGAGTTACCTTTTGCCATTATTTGGTTAGATTATTGTCATGTAATTTAAATTCACGGATATATGAGACAAACTAGAAAAAGCTATTGCTTTAAAATCATAGGTAAGAAAACTCATCTCTGTTGGGGAATTCGGGGCCACTAGATATTTTTCTATCCCTCCTTTTGAAACTCACCTTAAATTTCTTGGTTTTTTTCTAGTTTGTCAGGCTGAGAGTCTTGTGCACTCTCTGGTTTCATTTCATCCCAGGACGCCCACCCAGGCAGGGCCCTGGAGCACTTGCGGCACTAGCTCCCATGACAAGGGAGCTCAGGTGAACTCCGGCACCCTGCCCCCGCCACATCTCAGCACAGGATAGCACAGAAACGTGATGATGTTCAGTGCCAGTTGCCAGCACATGGTGATAGCTACATACATACCTAGAGCCGGGTTGAAATTAGGCTCAGGGGAAGTTCTGAAAGAGCCATGCCCATTCTCATTGAAAGACCCCTGGCCTCCACTCGCACGTCCAGCCATCAGCGTGGCAAAAGCTCATCTGTTTCCTCCTTAAATGAGGCTTTTCCCTCTTCTCAAGATAATAAAGCGAAGGGTGAAACACAGAGTAAGGCTCACAAGACAAGCAAACTCAGAAAATGTGACACAGTTGAATATTCACACAACCTTCCTTCAATATGACTCGCTCCGTGTTTGTCCCTGTGTGGGCAGCATTCCGTCTGTGTCATCTACATTGATACCCATATCTACGTGCCCTGCCAAGCCTGGCACTGGGCTGCGCACAGCACCCCATCACCAAACGACAGTGGCACATATGGAGCAGGAGCTGGGCCCAAGCCGCCCGGAGGCTCCCGTGGGGAAAGGGCTCAGGAGTCCAGTGTGGCCTGGAGTGTGCATCAGGGAGTTGCCCGGCACCCTGGCCCACACCGCTACACGCGTTTCTCCCTCTCAACCCGCAGTTTGGCTTTGTGGAGGGTTCCCCATGGACCTTGGGCTCAGGTGACTTGGGCTTTGTTTGTGGGTGGTTCTGTGTAATGCGCAGGCACCACCCAAAAGCAGACACGTGTAGCACTACACACCACCCATGCTGGGACCCCCTGAAGGACAGAGGTGAACCCGGGACCCCCTGAAGGACAGAGGTGAACCCGGGACCCTCTGAAGGACAGAGGTGAACCCAGGCTGGGACCCCTGAAGGACAGAGGTGAACCCGGGACCCTCTGAGGGACAGAAGTGAACCCGGGACCCCCTGAGGGACAGAGGTGAACCCGGGACCCCCTGAGGGACAGAGGTGAACCCGGGATGCCCTCAAAGACAGAGGTGAACCCGGGACGCCCTCAAGGACAGAGGTGAACCCAGGACCCCTGAAGGACAGAGGTGAAGCCGGGACACCCTCAAGGACAGAGGTGAACCCAGGACCCCCTGAAGGACAGAGGTGAACCTGGGACGCCCTGAAGGACAGAGGTGAACCCAGGACCCCCTGAAGGACAGAGGTGAACCCGGGATGCCCTCAAGGACAGAGGTGAACCCGGGACGCCCTCAAGGACAGAGGTGAACCCGGGACGCCCTCAAGGACAGAGGTGAACCCGGGACGCCCTCAAGGACAGAGGTGAACCCAGGACCCCCTGAAGGACAGAGGTGAACCCGGGATGCCCTCAGGGACAGAGGTGAACCTGGGACCCCCTGAAGGACAGAGGTGAACCCAGGACCCCTGAAGGACAGAGGTGATTGGAAACCCTCCTGTGAGCAGAATCTCCAGCAGTGCACCTGGCTGGTGATTCCACCTGGAAGGAGAAACGGCCAGATGTGTGATTACTTATGAATTAACGGGCTGTGGCCAGTGGTTTGGCTGGAGGGCCAGGGACTCGGAGAGAATATGGTTGGAAACGTTGTTGACAAGGGCAACTGGGGAAGAGACATATTAGATAGACATCTATGAAGTGGTACGAAGTACTAAGATATGAATGTCCTGTGTGAATGTTCTCCAAAGAGTGACCTCAGCAGAGGAGGATTTTAATAACCAAGTGGATAGGGTGACCTGTTCTGTGGACACCAGTCAGCCTCTTTCCCCAGCCAGCCTGCCGTTGCCCTGTGGGCCCATGAACAAGGTGGTCACGGTGGCAGAGTTGGAGGTGATGCCTGGGCTCCCACTCAACAAGACCAGCCCTGCTGTGGCCACCCTTTAGTCCCCAGTCAGCCACCACAAAGACCATCCCTGAGTCCCCAACATGACACCATTCCCCAAGGTGATCAGCCAGCCGCCGGGGGACAGGTGGTTCCGCAGGCAGCTTCCCGTGTGGAAGGGGTGGGGAATGATCCTTGCTGGACTAGACGCTTACTCCAGATGTGGATTTCCCTTCCCTACGCACAGTGCTCCTGCCAGAACTACCCTCCGTGGACTCAGAACGCCTTATCCATCACCATGGTGTGCACACAGCACTGCTTCTGACCAAGAGCCCTCACTTCACAGTCAAAGAAGGGCAGCAGTGGGCCGGTACTGTGGGAATTCCCTGGTCCTACCATGTTGCCATATATAATTTTTAAATTATCATAATTTTAAAAATTATCTTCTCATCACCCCTGCAGGGACCACCTGCAACAAAAATTTCACAACAACAGCGACAGGCAGAGGCTGATTCTCTCCAGGCCGAGCCACGCCTGCACCGGACCCAGCCAGGCCCAGATAAGCAGCTGACGCCTGCCTACCTTGCGCCAGGCCCAGCTGCAGGCCACTGCAGCCTCCTGGCATCTCCTCCCTCAGACACAGGAGGCAGCAGGCCTGGGCTCCTCCAAACCCAGGAACGGACGATCCCAGTAGGAAGCACCCGTGAGCCCAGCGCCCGGCTCCCACCTGCCCCTTCCACCACCACACTCGTGGATTCAGTCCGTCCCAGCTCCTCACCACCCAGGAGGAGAAGCCAAGCCCGTGCGGTCGCTCAGTGCGGCAGCCGCCGAGCCTCGGCCCACGCCCGCCCTACCTGTGCCGGAAAGCTTCTGCAACGCCACGCGCAGGCGCTGCAGGGCCACGGGCGACACCTCGTAGCGGTAAAAGTCCATTGCCGGAACCTTCTGGCACCTTCCAAACACTCCATCTGTGAGAAGGGAAGGAGATAAGACAGAACGAGACGTTTCATTTTCAGAGAGCAGGAAGGTGTCACACACGTCCTTGCAATGCGTTCTGATCACGTGCCGCCGTGAGGTTTTGGAGCACGGCGTCACCAGAGGGCTGTTAGGACCCGGGAGCACCCGGAAGATGCTGGTTTGTGAAATAAAAACCGAGCATCACGGAAAACACAAATGCCAAGGTGGAGAGAAAGTCCAGTGTGGCTGCAATGTTGTCACTCCACTTTCCTCCATACCCCCCAAGCCCTCCTTTTATGTAATTTCACATTTTTTATGTAAAACTTGCTTCTGACAACTCAGTGACAACAAAAAAACAAAGTCAGTAACATTCCAGGCCAGTTTTCCAGATGAAAAACAGAACACCCAGGAAATATAAATATTACTTTGCAGGAGCTACAAGGATCGGTGGAGACGTCTCTCCCTGGGCTGCGTGGGAGGCAAGCACGGCTTCCCGGGCTGCTTTCCGGCGGCGCAGGAGAGGCGCGAGGCTGGCGAACGGTGTGGGACTAATGGGGACTAATTTATTTAGCTCGATTCCATTTGTCTGAAATGGCAGACTCTGCTCATCAACATCCTTTCCAACCACACCTTCTAATTAATTTAGTCCCTAATTAGTCTTTATTCGGCGAATTGTTCACTTTGAGACAAGCTTCCTGTGGGGTTTCAAACATTCAAATTACCTTCTTTGGTGCACACAAAAGATTAATTCAGGCGCTACTGCTTCCACACAGGGCGGCCATCTGCAGCTTCGGGCGGGGCGGAAGGGGAAATGGTCTCTTTTATTGTTCACTAGGTTTCGCCGTGCAGCTTGGCTGAAGAAAGCCATTCAAATGCAACAAGTGTAATTAGCAGAAACACATTTGCCCAGGGCCAGGCTGACGGTAATTGCTGGTCTGATATTGCATATATGCTCACGACGACGGGGCCGGGTGATTAGCAGAAAATAACCTCGAGTATTGCAAGCGTCTTGCGGGTTTCTATGGGACTTTGCAAAGCCCAGGGAATCCGGGAGGCAGCCTGGCAGCTGCGCGCGCGGGCGGACAATGGCGAGGAGGAGACGCCAGGCCTGCGCCGTTTCCCTCCGTGCAGCCCGGCCGCGTTGCCTCCTGTCTGAGAGCCGGCCCGAAATGCCTGCGAGGCCACACAAAGGCAGAGGGCTCTCGGGGACACCTCTGCAGAGCCCGGCGCCCCCCACCGTCCGTCATGGACAGGCCGCACCACACGGCGGGAACACAGGCAGATGTGCCTGCTCCTTTGCCTTCCTCAGACACGCACTATTCAGTGCAAGTAGGACTGGGAAAGGGGGGAGGAGGGAGAAAGGGGCAAAGAGGGAAAATAAGGAATGACTTCAAACACACCTAATGTTCGTACTCTACTTTTCAAATGAAAATATCTTGAAAATAGAAAGGCAACAAGCAGGAACTGGGCAGCACGTTGAGATGGCCCAGCTCCCGTGCTCACAATGCAGAACAATCCTAGGCCTCAGGACCAAGGCCTGGGGCCACAGAGGAGGGAGTGAGCCACGGGCCAGGAAGAACCAAAAGCCAGGTTCCTGGACCCCCAGGCGGGGCCGAAGTCAGTGACCACCTAATCCTAGGCCAGGGCCAGCAGCGTCTTCCGATCCCTGAGGCCAGGGAGGCTCAGAAGCCCAGGGCTCCACTCAGCAGCAGAGCCCGCGAGCTGCACTCCCCACCCTCAGAAGGAAGGCGCTCTCGGCCGGCCCCAGAGCAGTGATGGTGCCGGCTGCCTGCAGCTCCCCGGCCTCTTGTGCACATTGGAAAATGCACCCCCGGGGTGGACGTGCGTGGCCAGCTCAGGGCATGGCAGAGCCTGGCTGGTCCGGGCCCCACTCGGCCACTCCGGGTGTCTGCACACAGGGCTTGGTGATTTGGTGCCAAATACAAGAGAAGCACATCTGTGAGCAGCCAACGCTTCCCAACATGCAGCTGAGGATCCCCTTCCCAAGCAAACTCATCAAATCATTCAGCTTTTCATAAAGAAAAATGGCCCAGGACAATTCCTATCAATTTTGGAACGTTCCAAGCAAATCATTTCTCAAGTATAACAGCCTCATTCTTTAAATTTTGTTTCTTGCATACAATGTCATAAATATATTTTAAAATTATATTAGACTTTCTTGAAAACTCTTTTAAACATTTATTTAGAATATATACAGTATAATGCATGATATAGTTTGTGCTTTTAAAATCAGTTTTAGCTAATAATTTTAGCTACTTGACAGTTGAAATAAACTAACCACTGATTCTCTTTGCCTTAGACTATCCCTGTGCTGAATGCAGTGGACACAGACACCATCCCCAGTGCATTGTTAATAGACTTTATTTTTAGAGCAGTTTAGATTACTGCAAACTTGAGTGGAAAGTAGGGATATTTTCCATGCATCCTCACACATGCACACACACACACAGCCTCCCTCACACTCACAGCCTCCCTGACACACACACACAGCCTCCCTCAGACACACACAGCCTCCCTCACACACGCACACAGCCTCCCTCACACACACACGCACACAGCCTCCCTCACACACACACACACAGCCTCCCTCACAGGGTATTTGCAGATATTAATTTTCCACTTTTTTGGGTAAAGACCAACATGAGTGACTGCTGGCTCACATGGTAAGAGTATGCTTAGTTTTGTAGGAAACCGCCAAACTGTCCTCCATGGTGACAATCAGCCTAACAGTGGCCGCGCCATTTTTCACTCCCAGCAGCCGTGATGGCGCCCCCGTCGCCCACGTCCTCAGCAGCGCCGGGTGGCGTCCGTGTTCCCGCGTCCTCGGCAGCGGTCGGTGGCATCCGTGTTCCCGCGTCCTCGGCAGCGCCGGGTGGCGTCCGTGTTCCCGCGTCCTCGGCAGCGCCGGGTGGCATCCGTGTTCCCGCGTCCTCGGCAGCGCTGGGGGACATTTGGAGGCATCGATGTTCCAGCGTTTGGCTGCTGTCATAGGTGTGTATCGGTATCTCATGATTTTTTATCCAATGCATTTTTCAACAATGAAATTCATCCTTATCTCCGTATTTAAAGGACTTCGTGATGTGGGTGTCCTTTATTCTAGTAAATACTCAGCAATAAGGCTTGTTGAAGATGATTGTGACCAGAAGGAAAGAGCCCAGAAGCTCCCACAGATCATGCCCAGGTTCGCTGCTACCTGCTTGATTTTAAGGGGATACTGGATTCCCCCAAATATGGATACGTGCCTAGCAGTGAAATAGAAAATTAAGGAAATTTCTAAATACATCTGGTAGAATTGATTTTTATGTGGCCAGAATTTTGAAACTATTGCTTTGTTCTTCCGGGTCACTTGGCTAATAGGCAGGACCCCAAAAGGTCTCTATGAACATACTAGAGAAAAGGACTGGAAAGTGAAATCTCAATCAGGAAAGCATCAGGTGAGATGAGACTCCGGAGTCGGGACGCCAGGGGTGATCTACACAGCAGGGGTGCCGGAGCCAGAGAACCAAAGCTCCCACCAGTCCAGGCTGAGCTCCACCATCTCAGACGTGCAGTGCGGCCTCTGAAACAATCCCGGGAAGTGGCACACTGAAGTCGCCTCACCGCCAACCATTTAATCACCCTAGAAACTACCCAGAGCCCCTAACCCTCAGGCCCCCTCCTCTGCGGGACTCCTGCCTTCGTATTCTGGGGACACGGCCAGGACCCCACCTGGGATCTGAACTTGCTCGGGGTTTCCTCATGAACTCTCTTCTACTTCGGACTCTGTTTCCTGTGCCATGGCCCTGCAGCCTATCGACATGACCCTTTCATCGAAGCCCGGACGGACCCGTCCAGCTCTGCAGCCCTGCAGGCCACGCCGAGCTCCCAGCTGGAAGTGGATCGCCACACCGCGGTGGAGGCAGGAGGCCTTGGGTGATGGAGCCCGTCCACGAGACTTTCAGAACCAGGGTCCTGCTCTTCGTCCAGAGCGGGCATTCCATGCGCAACCTTAATTCCAAGTCTCACCGCTGGCAACTGAGTTCAAATTGGGGGCTGTCTGAAAATCACGGCAGATGAGAACGGGTTTGCCTATGAAAACTGTGGGCTCCCTGTCCACCCGTCCTCGGCTACTGTCACCATCAAAACACTCATGTGTGCAAATATATGTGTACATGTCAATCCTTATACACAAAAACGTGCACAGCTGCTAACTCATACACGCACATGAGCACAGCCGCTAACGTGTTTAACTGCCAAACTTACTGTGCATGCCCAAGGATGCCGCTAATCCAACATCATAAACCCTTCCGGCAAACAGACACTGCCCGTGCCTCTGCGCAGAAGCCTAACCCCCAGGTGCTCCTTGATGACGGCTTCGTGCCTTCTCCCTCTGTCTTCCCTGCAGCGTTGGGTGCTCTCATCAACGAGGCTCATCATCTCTGTCCCCAGCATTGCCTGAGCCTTGCAAAGCCCCTTCCTGTTCTGGGAGCAGGTCAGTGCCATGCCTGCTGCTCGGCTGCCTCCGCCGCACACCCTCATCCCAGGGAAGGCACAGCTCTGCCCTGCATCCTGATTGCATGGCCAGGCCAGGACAGCCGGGAGACACACACGCAGAAAAAGCAGACACTGCAGGCTCCATGCTCCAGAGCTTCCAGGATCCTGGGGCAACAGACATTCACCACTGATGGTTTGGTTATAATTGTGGACAGGCTGCAAAAAAGGGCACGAGAGAGCCTGACAGAGGGCACCGACCTCACCCAGCGGTCAGAGAACAAACAGCGGCCGACCTGAGGACATAGAGGACACTCCAGGCTAAGGGAGCAGCTCCGTGCATGGCAGCATCCAGCCCCGGTGGGCGACGGGGAGGGAGCAGCTCCGTGCATGGCAGCACCTGGCCCCAATGGGCAACGGGGAGGGAGCAGCTCCGTGCATGGCAGCAGCTGGCCCCAGCAGGCGGCAGGGAGGGAGCAGCTCTGTGCATGGCAGCACCTGGCTCTGGTGGGCAGCCGGGAGGAAGCAGCTCAGTGCATGGCAGCACCCGGCCCTGGTCAGCCCCAGTGGGCAGTGGGGACAAGGCTTTGCAGTTCTGGATCAGGCAGGAGAGGACACCAAGCCGGTCAAGCCACTCAAGCAGATTGTGCAGAGCCTGCAGGAATCAGAGGCAGTGGCCTTCATCCCAGGAGCTAGAGGAGGCCACCTCCACTTGGGTCGTGTTCCAGGCAGGGCGGGCTCTTGAATGGGTCTGCGTTTTAAAACAGATCTCCCTGGCAAGGGCTGGAGATTGCCAGGAGCCCATGGTGGGTGAACAGAGCAGCCCCACCCAGGGGATGGTGGCTAAGCAAGGATGGTGGTCATGGAGACCAGAGACCTGGATAGACTGGAGCCATCTGCAAGGTGAACCTTAGGACAACACGCATCCCTCTGCCGGCAGCAGCAACCAGGCCTTTCCACACGCTACCCAGCCCATGCACAGACAGGCTTGTGGGGGAGGGGAATATTCTGGGAGACGTTCTGTAGAATGAGTCTTTTTCCAAAACGGGAAGGAAGGCTTCTTGCTGCCCTGGCTGGGAGAGGCGAGACATGGCAGGCGTCCCCCGACAAGAATTCTGCCTGGCCTGGAACTCCGATCTCAGGGACTCAATGAACTGGGGAGCCTCACACCCCCAGAGTTCTGGGATGCAACCCCCTTCACTGTGCAGACAGAAGGCTGGACCCCACAGAACTCCGATCTCAGGGACTCAGTGAACCAGGGGGCCCCACATTTCAGAGTTCTAGGATGCAACCCCTTCACTGTGCAGACAGAAGGCTGGACCCCACTGCCTCTGGGACCGGAACGGACAGTGCTAAAGACAGTGAGAGGAGGAATGCCCAGGATGCAGAGCAGCAGATGAACAGGGCCCAAGACAATGGACACAAAAGCTTTGAGGAGCAAAAGGTTTGCTTAGAGACACTTATATCAACAGTAATCTAGAATTGGGTGGTCAGTTTCTTTCATTTGAAAGAAAATATTGAGTATTTTCTGTGGTTGGATTTTTGGAGAAATAAGAAAAAGAGCTCATTTATCTTGGTAATTTGTTTTAAACAGTGGTCCTTAGAGCACTGTTCCCACAGGCCAAAGTAATTTCATTCGCAAGCGTCACTGTCCCCAAAACACAAACACAGGCCTCCTCCAGGACCAAGCTTCCAGCCCACTTCTATTCTCATTTAGTCTGCGGGGCTGCATACCTCCCTCCAACCTTACACCACACATGTGTACACGGTGCATGTATGCACATTCATACCTGCATAAACCAACACACACATTTTCACACACTTCTCCCATGCACGGGACACTCACACATACACACACTCACACTCGCATGCACCCACGTGAACATTCCAACATATGTACACACACAGGTGTGCACACACTCATTTGCATGCACTTGATTATGCAGACACACACACACAGGAGCACGTGCACACTCACACATTTGCAAACGTGCACACACACACACACACCCAGACACACTAACTCATATACAGGTGCACACAAGCGCACATGCACAAACTCACACGCCCACACGCATACGCTCACACGCAGTCTCTGCATGGACAAGACGGCACCTCGCCTCTACCGCCCTGCAGGACCACCCTCTCCCCGGTGACACCGTGAGTTCCTGGAAGGCAGAGATCACAGCTACAGCCTCTTCACGCCCCCACAGCGTCTGGTACAGTGCCTTGCACCCGGTGTGGACTAAAAGGATGTTAGTGATTGACTATAACTGGTATTTTCCCATTTGTCTAAAAGAAAATGGAGATGTCTGTGGAAGTGTTTAAGACCATCAGCTAGAAGCCTCATTTGTTGAAATCTCACATAGATTTAGAAGTCCTCACCCCTGGCAATGACCCACTGGGATGAAAGACTCACTGGGGACCAAAGGGGCTGGTGGTGGGGGCGCCCTAGGAGGGGCTGGCGGGAGTCTCGCAAGTTCTCAGGTGGCCATGCGCCTCCACCCCGTCCCGTACTGTCTCTCTGCTTGGGCTCAGAGGTCCGATTGACCCCCAGCATTTCCATCCCCAGCTCCATACGTCAAGCAGGTGATCCTAGTGGACCTCTGTTCTTCAGAGTAAGGGTGGGGCTCTGCTGCCCAGGGTGCCCCCAGAGGGTCCTGTTGCTTGGAGATACTGAGCCTCCACTCTCTGCGACACCCATAGCACTGACCCAGAACCATCCAATCGGAGCACCAGAAAGCTGTGCACCGAACAAGGTGGCTTTGATCCCCCGTGAGGAAAGTGCTCTTGCCACACTTTGCTTAGGTGATACGCCCAGGCCTGCACTAAACGACATCCCGAGTGACACGTCCAGGCCTGCCCTAGAGGATATCCTAGGAGAAATGGCCCAGAGACTCTAACTGTGCATCTGCTGAGAAACGTCACTCACTGCGTTACCCCACAGTTCTCCACAGAAACCCACAGGGGGTCCTCCAGGCCCCACAGTTCTCCACAGAGATCCACAGGGGGTCCTCCAGTCCCCACAGTTCTCCCCAGAGATCCACAGGGGGTCCCCCAGTCCCAATTCTCCACAGAGATCCACAGGGGGTCCCCCAGGCCCCCACAATTCTCCCCAGAGATCCACAGGGGGTCCCCCAGGCCCCACAATTCTCCCCAGAGATCCACAGGGGGTCCCCCAGTCCCCACAGTTCACAGAGATCCACAGGGGGTCCCCCAGGCCCCACAGTTCTCCAGAGATCCACAGGGGGTCCCCCAGTCCCCACAATTCTCCCCAGAGATCCACAGGGGGTCCCCCAGTCCCCACAGTTCACAGAGATCCACAGGGGGTCCCCCAGTCCCAATTCTCCACAGAGATCCACAGGGGGTCCCCCAGGCCCCACAATTCTCCACAGAGATCCACAGGGGGTCCCCCAGTCCCCACAGTTCACAGAGATCCACAGGGGGTCCCCCAGTCCCAATTCTCCACAGAGATCCACAGGGGGTCCCCCAGGCCCCACAATTCTCCACAGAGATCCACAGGGGGTCCCCCAGGCCCCACAATTCTCCACAGAGATCCACAGGGGGTCCCCCAGGCCCCACAATTCTCCACAGAGATCCACAGGGGGTCCCCCAGCCAGGAGCATCTTCCTTCCACCAAACGCCGTGAGCACGACCAGCTCCTAGGCAGGGACACCTCCTGCTTACAGGCGCCTGTGGCACAGATTCCAGTGAACTAACCATCTTCTTTTCCCCTTTTTCTAATATCTTTACCTACTTTTACTTATATGTCTTTTTTTAACATTTCTTATTTATTTATGGAAATATAACAGGACTTGGGAATTAATGAATACAATATGATCACTTAATTTAGTATTTCAAAGTGAGGCAATTAGCTTAGGGCATTGTTTGAAATAACCACAATGCACGTACCTATTCAATCATTTGTGTAAACAGTATATTAAGGTAAATGGTATGCACGTGAAAACTGATTTATCTCAGCTCCCTGGAAACTATCAGAACAAAGTTCTTGAATTGTGAGCAAGAAGGGATGGGCAGAAAAGGCACCCCAATTATGAAGCCTTTGCAGATGAGAGGCGTCGGAGGCTGTATTCCGACAAGAAAGGCAGGCGAGAGACACCCGGCAAACCACCGGGCAGGCAGAGCCCCGGCGGAGCAAGCACTAGCATGTTCCAGGGCTGGGCAGGGACTGCGACCATTTCTAGAATCGTCGCAAAGCCATCGCTGAGACAGACACTCAGGTTTGCAGAATACTGTCTACAGTAAACACCAAATGCATCCGCTCTTGCGGCTGCCAGCCGACCCTGCCCAGACAAAAGGAACGGGCAGTCAGTCTCACAGCAGCTCCCTGGGAACACACCTGGGAAGCCCAGGAGGAGAACGCGGCCTCCTGGGGGTGTCCCAGGCACTGAACCCAGAGCCTAGAAACAGCAACGTTGCAGGGCTCAGGGCGCGCTTTCCAGAGAGAACGGGACCACATCTAGGGCCCCACAGGCTATACCCGCCGCAGGTCTTGAGTCCGGCAGCCAGGGAGGGAGCACAGCCGCCTCTCATGAAACAATGGCACCCTGCTGTGCTTCTTCAAGCTGGTCTGTCACTCACTCCCTCCCTGCATCCAAACAAGGCAAGGCCCAGAAGCTGCGGTCACCCGGGTGGCCAGTGAGCACCAAGCAGCACCAGTGACCCCTCGTGGCTGCCTCCCTGCAGTGCCGGTTCTTCATCAGAGACATCGCTCAGGAGCCCTGCTCTGGCTCAGGCCTGAAGATGCCAGTGGCAGACTCAGTCGGCCAGTGTGAGGGGCCAGGAGACGGGACACTGCCGCCCAGTACAGCAGGAGAATTAGTGCACACTTGTACACATGTGTGCACAATACACAAGCAACCACGTACACAGACATTCACACCATGCACACACAATGTATGCAGACACATGCACATATGCAGACACACAACCACATAATGCATGCACACATTCTGACATATACACATCCTCACACATGCTCTCACAGGCACACGTTCTCACACACATGCACATTCTCACATGCACACGTTTTCACACACATGCTCACACATTCTCATGCACACACCTGCACATTCTCACACATGCACACATCCTCACGCATGCTCTCACATGCATACATTCTCACACACATGCTCATTCTCGCATGCACACATTCTCACCCATGCACACATTCTCACACAAGCACACACGTACACACTCATATGCACACACATGCACACATTCTCACATGCACACACGCGCTCACATTCTCACACATGCACACATTCTCAAACACACACGTAAACATTCTCATATCCACGTACATGCACACTTTCTCACATGCTCACACATGCTCACACATGCTTACACATGTACACGTTCTCACATACACATTCTCACATGCACAAGTTCTCACACACATGCACATTCTCACACACATGCACATGTACACACTATGTTCTTACATGCTCACACATGTACATGTTCTCATGTACACACTCACTACTCACACTCAGAATAGCAGAAGGAGCCCTCACCAGCCTGGGACCGCCATGCTCCAGGTGTCCTGCTGTACCAGGCTAGGTCACCCTTTCATTCTTTCCTGCCTCCCCTTCTGGGGTCCCTCAGGACCCTGCCTCTCTCCCACTGCCCCCTCCTGGTGGAGGCTGCCTTGCCAAAGTACCTTCAATCTGTAAATCCTGGTGCCCTGGGACACTGGAGCTGCCTCTGAAGTTCCCTCCCTGCAGGGAGCTGGCAGCGTTGCCAGGGTTCCCTCAGTCCCATGGGGCTTCTCACAGCAGCACCACAGACGGAGGAGCCCACTGCCCCATCAGGGTCCCCAGGGGTGCAGCAACAAGAATAAAATCTCCCCAGCTATTTTTGGAGGAGGGAAAAGTAATGACAGCTCAGAATCACTGCCCTGTTGAAAGGAATTCTCCAGAGGGAGAAAAAGCCCTTTATCTGAACTGATCAAGCACCCGCCATGCGCACTTCTGCAAGGAAACTGTAAAAGTGCTCCCATTCTGCAAGGAAGCTGTAAAAGTGCTCCCATTCTCAGGGAGTAGAAACTGCTGTCATGGCATCCAGTCAAAACTGCTGCAAAAATTCCAGGAGGCCAAAGGTGAATCCTGAGAGACAGCAATGGCTTCTGAGGCCCAAGGAGGCAGGCACTGGCTCACCACACACCCAGGTCAGATTTACGGAGCCATTGGATCCGTGGGCTGCGTCCAAGGCAGGACCAATGTGAAGTCTGAGCAGCTTAGTTCATAACGAAACCCGAAGATAAGCCGAGACCCTATATCGCTGGAAATTCCTTTATTTTCAAGGATTTCATTACAGCTCAGAGCAGCCACTGACAGGCAGCAGAAGGCAGGGGACAGAGTGACAGTGCCTGGGAGCGGCCAGCACAGCCTATGCGTCTGCAGAGCAGCATGAGGCTCTGACTGGGGAGGAGCCCCGTGTCCGGGCAGCACCTGCACCCACAGCGGGAGCCTCACTGTCCGGAGAGGCCAGCTTCCCTTGTGTGAGGAGCAGGGCCCCCATTCCTCCCACCACCCAGATCCCAGTGAGGCCTGGGACAGTAAATCCAGGACAGGCCAGCTTCCCTTGTGAGTGTGAGTGACGTCTGCAGGTGTCAGGCCTTATGGTGAGAGTGTGGGTGTGAGTGACATCTGCAAGTCACTACGAGCGGGGCCTCCATTCCCCCCGCCACCCAGGGATCCCAGTGAGGCCTGAGACGGTAAATCCAGGAGATCCCAGCTTCCCTGAGCGACAAGCGGGGCCTCTGTTCCTCCTGCCACCCAGGGATCCCAGTGAGGCCTGGGACGGTAAATCCAGGAGAGGCCAGCTTCCCTTGTGAGTGTGAGTGATGTCTGCAAGCATCGGGTCTTATGATGAGAGTGTGGGTGTGAGTGACATCTGCAAGTCACTATGAGTGGGGCCTCCATTCCTCCCACCACCCAGGGATCCCAGTGAGGCCTGGGATGGCAAACCCAGCGGCGCACAGCCCACTGCCCCGAGGGAGGCGCACGACAGAAGCCACGGCTTGAGGGTGTGAGCCGGCAGTACTGAGGAGCCCAGCACGCGCTGGCCAGGCGGGGCAGGGAGAAGCGTGGCGGGTGGGAGGCCCTTCTGGGAGGTGAGGAGCAGGCTAGGAGGGGAGGACAGTGAAGACAGTGCCGAGAACACAGCCAGTCATGCCTCCCTCACGGAGCACCAGCGCGCCCAGCACTTCCCAGCCTCTTACCTTTAAGGATGCCTTAAACCCCCACCCCAAGCCCATGAGGCTCCTCCTCCATGCAACAGGCTGTGTGCTGAAACCAGACCCGGGTGCTGCTGTTAGCAGGCGGACGGCTGAGAGGCGAGGAGGTGGGGCCTTCCTTACAGAGGCCCCAAGGACGGCTCACGCTCCGGCCACATGAGGACACGTGAGGAGGCACCGGGGATGAGCCAGGAGGGGCCTTGCCAGACACCAGACGTCAACCCTGCCAGGGCGGTGACCTTGGCTTCCAGCCTTCAGAACTGAGAAATCAACGTCTGCTGTTTCTAAGGCCCCCAGTAGGTGGTACTTTGAGCAGCCTTCGTGGACTAAGACACTGCGTATTATTATCCCATTTACGCCATGTGGAAATTAAGGCACAGGGAGGTTAAGGAACTTGCTCAGAGTTGGCCTGGGAGTCGCACCCCAAGATCTGTCCACATGGTCCCACTTCACTGCTCAAGGCTGTGTCCTCTACGGAGTCTCACTTTCGCTTTAGACTGTGGATGCCAGCGTCTGACTGAGAAAATGGGGTCACCATAGCTACATGGAGTGACTGGCAGAGTGTCCTATTCTGCAACCAACTCACAAAATCCTCAGGTCTTGTATGGCGACTCTCACCATAAGAGCCGACGCCCGCAGACGTCGCTCACACCCACACTCTCACCATAAGAGCTGACGCCGGCAGACGTCGCTCACACCCACGCTCTCACCATAAGAGCCGACGCCCACAGACGTCGCTCACACCCACACTCTCACCATAAGAGCCGACGCCCGCAGACGTCGCTCACACCCACACTCTCACCATAAGAGCTGACGCCGGCAGACGTCGCTCACACCCACACTCTCACCATAAGAGCTGACGCCGGCAGACGTCGCTCACACCCACACTCTCACCATAAGAGCCGACGCCCGCAGACGTCGCTCACACCCACAGTCTCACCATAACAGCTTGACATCTGCAGACATCACTCACACTGTCAACTCAGCCAGTCCTTATGATAACCCTTAGTGGCATAAACTGTCATGGTCCCCATTCCATATTGAGAAACTAGAGCCCAGAGAGGTTGGGTGCCTTGCTGGAGCCCACAGAGGCATGGGCAGCAGCAGGAAAGTCTGACTGACACTTAGCACCCATGAGGGAGGTAAGGAAACAGGATCAACCATTCCAGACCACTGGGAGCTCAGGAAACCTCACCATCGTGGTCACTTGAGCCAAGATCCAGGAAAAATTAAGTCCTCGGGGGCTTGAAAAGCGAAGGAGAACGGCAGGGTGGACGAGTGCTGGGTTCTTTTCAGCCAGCGCATGCCGATGACCAGCTCTGCGTGGACTTAAGCACCACAGGTGAGTCGTTCTCTCCCATGGGTGCCCTACAAGAGCAAGCACTTGATGAGACCCAGAAACGGGAGAGTCAGAGGCCTCCATGTTCCTCCTCAGTCCCTGAACGTGGTCTGTGGCTGGACACCACGTGCCGCCCAGTGCTCTCTGCAGAAGAGGTAGCATCTCTAGACAGAGGGCTGAGCCCCTGCTGTGGGAACGAGCCAGGAATGATCCCCTATGTGGAGCCACTGATTCTGGGCTGTCTCCTCCAGCTGGGAGCTCACCCTGATGGAAGCAGAGAACCACAGTGCGAGTCACTCAGCTCAGGCCAGGTGCTGCTGGCTACAACCCTGTAGGTTCATCCACAAATGCTCAGCAGTGACCAGCTCAGCTCGTGGCTGAGAACCACCAAGAGGGACAGGAACTGTCTCCTTGCTCAGCCACCTTCACATCTCCCAGTGAAACAGACTCAGAGGCGGAGTGGCCAGTACCAACCACGTATCACCGACACTCCATCTGGAGCAGGACTGGGAACAGGAGAAACCCGGTCTTAAGAAACTGGCAAATAGGTAAAGTCAAGATAAATAGGTGTTTTTTTTAAAAAGCGGGCGTGGGGACAACTTAAAAAGCAATTCAGAATAAAAATAAAAGAATGTAACCATCACCTGGTCAACATGGAGAAACCCCATCTCTACTAAAAATACAAAAAATTAGGTGGGTGTGGTGGCAGGTGCCTGTAATCCCAGCTACTCGGGAAGCTGAGGCAGGAGAATGGCTTGAACCTGGGAGGCGGAGGTTGCAGTGAGCCGAGATTGCGCCATTGCACTCCAGCCTGGGCAACAAGAGTGAAACTTCATCTCAAAAAGAAAGAATGTAACCATCAAAATTAAAACTTTTGTGCATCAAAGGACACTATTAGCAGCAGGAAAAGGCAGCCAGGGAATGGGGAAATATTTGCCCTCATCTATCTGATAAGGGATTTGTATCCAAAATACGTAAAGAACCACAACTCGACAACAACAACAAAAAACCTGATTAAAAACGGGTAAAGGACCTGAGTAGACTTTTCTCCAGAGAAGATGTACAAACAGCTGAAAGCACAGGGAAGGCGCCCAGCATCACCAGCGTCAAGGCAACGCAAATCAAAACCACAGTGAGACCTACTGCCCGCTCAGCAGGACATCTGCTATCAAAAAACGAAACGAAACAAAACCGAAAATGACGCGTGTGGGTGAGAACATGGAGAAAATAGGGCCCTGTGCTCTGCGGGCAGGAACGTAACATGATGCAGTCGCCGTGGAAAGCACACGGGAAAAGTTCAATGTGGAAGTAGCAGATGATCCGACAGCCCCCTTTCTGATTTTACACCCAACACCTGCAAGCAGGGCTTGCGCAGAGGCTCAGGCAGCCATGCTCGTGGCACGTGGGCTGTCGCGGCTGCTCCCAGTGGAATCATCCCCCTTTCTGATTTTACACCCAACACCTGCAAGCAGGGCTTGCGCAGAGGCTCAGGCAGCCATGCTGGTGGCACGTGGGCTGTCGCGGCTGCTCCCGGTGGAATCAGCCCCCTTTCTGATTTTACACCCAACACCTGCAAGAAGGGCTTGCGCAGAGGCTCAGGCAGCCATGCTGGTGGCACGTGGGCTGTCGCGGTTGCTCCCGGTGGAATCACAGCTACAATCGAGCTCAGGTAAAGGCTTCCATGGAGGGTCTAGACTGCATTTCCAGGCACCAGGATGGGTTTAAATTCAGCTCCCAAAGAAGACCAGTGAACACACCAATGAACACACACTTCACACTGCCACACCCCAAGATAAAACCCAGAAATTCACATTCAGGGAAAGACAGCCCCTCTTACATGCCACCCAGACCCCCATACGAGAGTGTCAGACCCCAGCACCTTCCAAAAACACAAAATGTCCCCCTGCCGAGGAGCCAGCACCTGGGCCCTTAGAAGCCATGACAACCAGCAGCAAAGCGCAGGGCCTCACCCAAGGGGTACCCAGGACAGCACAGACAGGGGAAGCTCCAGCAACCCCACACAGGCCCCAAGAAGCCACCAGCCAGACCAGGCTCGGGAAGAGCTGGCTTCAGCAGGAACAAGGCTGTTTAGTAACTAGAAGCAATATGGGATGGGGCTGAGCCATCATCAGGAGCTCCGTCCAATGGGGAGCATTGGCCCCAGTCGCAGGCAAGGGGGGCTGTTTCAAGTTTAGGCCTCCAGAAGAGGCAGCTCCTCGACCAAACTGAAGACACGTAATTTACTGTTAAATTAACACTTGCAACGCCTTGCACCCAGGTCTTGAATGCTAATTATACTCGCCGGCATTTAATACAAGAAACTCTGGAGTCTGGGCTGAAATGCCACACAGGAATCTGGAATCGCATAAAACATGGAAAACCAGACTTTTCTAGCCCAAGAATAAGTGAGATGTAAAAATCAAAGAGGTCCCACACGTAACCCACCAAGAAAGAACAAGTGAGGCTGTGTTGCCGGAGGTGGTCGCTCTCCCCAAGCTCAGTCCTGACAGAAATGACGCTCTGACGGTGCACGATTTGGAATGTGCAGGAACAGACCCCAGCACCTCTCATCGGTGGGTTTAGGAGAGGGGCCCAGGGGACCCTGGCACTCCTCTGATGAGAAATCAGGCACCAGCTTGTGCATCTGTTTCCCTGGAAATCACTGCTTCCCTGTTGGTTTGCACATGTCCCGTCAGCCCTGTGAGGTGAGAACCCAGAAGCTGATGGACAACACCCAAAACAGAGCTTTAGGCAGAAGACAGCTTGGACCCAAGGCCTCAGTTAGGCCATGGAGGGAAAGTATGGTGCGGGCACCCAGGACCGCAGTGGGCGGGAGAAATTCTGGAGGATAAAATGTTGGTGACGCTCACGTCCATGGCCCCAGTGCTCCATCTCTGAGGGTGGACCCTGCTGCCTGGGAGCAGTCCTGGCAGGACCCCCACAGTCCATGTGACTGATGGTCTAGGCCTATGTCTGCTCAACTATGATGGCATAAACACCCCTCCCAGCAGAGCCTTGAAACTAAAGAAGTCATCTGAGTGACTAGACGTTAACAAGGAGAGAAAACCTAACAGCCTGTCTCCTGGCCAACGGGAAGACAGGTTTTTTGTCTTACTTTGGGTTTTGTCTTAATTTGGGTTTTTTGTGGGCTACTCTGGTAACCAGAGCTTTGTCTGGAGACAGCGTGTTCTTATAGGAGGCCACAGAGGGTTTTATGAAGAGTAAGCTTTGGAGGCTCAGGAGGACTTATATTTTTGAGCAGGGTGGAGCAAGAGAAAGAACAAAGACAAAGGCCACTGGCTTTGGAAGCCCCAGGTAGAAGGAGACAGGGTCTTCCACCCCTGTGGAAAATCCTCCTGAAGCTACAAGCTGGGGCCAAAGCTGGTGTGGCAGCAGTGGTCACCCAGAGCTTTCCAATGCAGTCCACTCATCCCAGGTGGGGAAACTGAGGCTGAGGAAGCAAAATGACTGGGTCACACACATTTTAATTTACAATTGTATATATATATGGGTGTCCATTTTCACACAGCTATAAAGAACTACCCAAGACTAAGTAATTTTTGAAGAAAAGAGATTTAATTGACTCACAGTTCCACAGGGCTGGGGAGGCCTCAAGAAACTAGTCATGGCAAAAGGTGAAGGAGAAGCAAGCACCTTCTTCCTGAGGCAGCAGAAGGAGTGGGGGTGGGGGGAGTGCTACACTTTTAAACCATCAGCTCTCACGAGAACTCCCTCACTATCACGAGAACAGCGTGGTGGAAACCACCCGCACGATCCAGTCACCTCCCACCAGGTCCCTCCCCAACACTGGGGATTACAACTCGAGGTGAGATTTGGGTGGGGACACAGAGCCAAACCATATCAATGGGTACAAGGCAATGCTATGATTTATGAATACAATGTGGAATAATTAAATCAAACTAGTTAACATATCCATCACTTCAAATACTTAACATTTTTGTGGCAAAAACATTTGGAATTTGTTCTCTCAGCAGTTTTGAGATGTATAATCGTCTACTGTTATCTTCATCACACTGTACAATCGAACTCAAAAAATTGCCCCTGAGATTTGTGCCCTCCAACTGTCATCTCCCCATTCCCTCCACCCCTGGCCTCTGGCGACCTCAGTTCTACTCTCTGCTACTGTGACTTCAATTGTTTTCAGTTCCACATATGAGTAAGATCATGTGGTATTTGTCTTTCTGTGCCTGGCTTATTTCACTCAGTGTAATGCTTTCCAATTCCATGTTGGAAATCACAGAATTCCTTCCTTTTTAAGACTGAATAGTATCCCACTGTGTCTTTATCCATCCATCTGTCGATGGACATTTAGGTTGATTCTATGTCATGGCCATTGTGGACAGTGCTGCAGTAAACATGAGGGTGCAGATCTCTCTTCAACATGCTGATTTTACTTCCTTTGGATAAATACCTCATAGTGGGATTGCTAGATGATATGGTAGTTTCAGTTGTTTGAGAGGCCTCCATACAGTTCTCCATAATGACTGTACCGATTTAGATTCCCAATAGTGTACAAGATTTCCCTTTTCACCACTTCCTCACCAACACTTGCTGTCTTTTTAATAATAGCCATTCTAACAGGTGTGATATGATATCCCATTGTGGTTTTGATTTGCATTTCCCAAATGATTAGCACAGTTGAGCATCTTTTCACATACATGTTGGCCATTTTTATGTCTTCTTTTGAGAAATATCTACTCAGATTCTTTACCTGTCTTTTAATTGGGTTTTTCATTTTCATGCTATTGAGTTGTTTGAGCTTATTATATATTTTGGATATTAAGCCCTTATTGGATGTACAGCTTGCAAATATTTTCTCCCAATCCTTAGGTTGTCTGTGCACTCTGCTAACTGTTTTGTTTGCTGTGTAGAGCTTTGTATTTGATATAATCCCATTTGTTTATTTTTGATTTTGTTGCCTGTGCTTTGGGGATCAAATCAAAAAAATTGTTGCCCAGGATAATGTTATGTCATTTTGCCCTATGATTTCTTCTAGTAGTTTTACAGTTTCAGGTCTTAAATTTAAGTCTTTAATCCCTTTTGAGTTTTTGTATATGGTGAGAGATAAGTTCTAATTTCATTCTTCTGCATTTGGATATCCAGTTTTTCTGGCACCATTTATTGAAGACACTGTCCTTTTCCCATTATGTGTTCCTGCCGCTTTTGCTGAAAATCAATTGAGCATAAATGCATGGATTCATTTCTTGGCTCTCTATTCTGTTCCATTAGTTGATGTGTCTATTTTGTTTTGTTGTTGCCAGTACCACGTTGTTTTGGTTATTATAGTTTCATAGTATAGTTTGAAATCAGGTGGTGTGATGCATCCAGCTTTGTTCCTTTGGCTCCTGATTGCCTTGGCTATTCAGGGTTTTATGTGGTTCCATATGAATTTTAGGATTGCTTTTCTATTTCTGTAAAAAAAAATGCCATTGGAATTTTGATAGGGGTTGCATTGAAACTATAGATTGCTCTAGGTAGTACGGACATTTTAACAATATTAATTCTTTCAATCAATGAACATGGGATACCTTCTATTTATTTGCCTTGTCTTCCATTTCTTTCACCATCTCATAGTTTTCAGTGTACAGGTCTCACCATCTGGGTTAAATTAATTCCTATCTATTGCAGTCACACATTTTTTTAGTGGTAGCACTCACCTTCTTGAGTGAACCATGGAGGTTGTGGCATTTGCTTGTCAAGGGCCTTCCATTCCTGGGGGATGCCCCCCTCTGCTGTTGTGGTATCCTAGGATGGTTGTCAATCCCTAAACTTGCTCCCTTGCAGCCCAGGAGCCACAAGAACATCTCATTCCCTGCCCAGTCACTGGTCAGGTGCAGGCCCTGACCCATTCCAAACCACGGCCCCCTCCTACATGATTTTCTCTGGTGGAAGATTCTCTCTTTTCATGCAGATTGGTTGCTAAGCCCTGTGAACAGGAGTGAACAGGTGGACAAGCAGCCATCCCAACACCACACAAAGAGAGATAAACTGGAGACAAAAGCAGCGGGGAGATGCTGCAGATCCCGGCCACTGTGCCAGAGCCACCCTGGGTTCCCCATTCACAGCCCCAGAGCCACCCTGGGTTCCCCATTCACAGCCCCAGAGCCACCCTGGGGTCCCCATTCACAGTCCAGTATGCCCCACGTGAGTCTGTGTTGGCTTCTGTCACTCGCAGTCCTGAGTGCTGAGCTGGGCCAGGCCCCCAACACCTGAGGTCCTTCCCTCCCTCACAGAGTTTTCATGCTCAGTTGTGAGGTATGGTGATGGCCACAGGCCCGAATCCTAACCACCACAGCACAGGACTTCTCAAAGAGACCGTCACTGTGTCTCCTGCCCCAACAAGGTGAACAGTTCTGGGATGCTAATCCCCACTCACTCATTCCATCCCCATCCTGGAGCCTCCTGGACAGATTCCATCATTACCCTCCCTCAGGAGGAGGCAGTGCTGAGGGTGGCCCATGTCACTGCACCCCTGGGTGGTCCCTGAGGGCAGTGCTGAGGGTGGCCCATGTCACTGCACCCCTGGGTGGTCCCTGAGGGCAGTGCTGAGGGTGGCCCACGTCACTGCACTCCTGGGTGGCCCCTGAGGGCAGTGCTGAGGATAGCCCACGTCACTGTGCCCCCTGGGTGGTCCCTGAGGGCCCCCCGGGCCACATGAGGCCCACTCCCTTCCTGATGTCCAAGAACAAGGGCGTTACTAGCGCTCACATGCTCCCCTTTGCAGACTAGGTCACAGGATACAGCACGGATTCCTTCCTGCAAAAGGTGCTCAGTAAAGTGGATTGCAGCATCCTGTGTCTCCCCTAAAACATCCTCAAACAGAATGGCTGCACCAAGATGTATGGGATCTGTACCAAGACATGGGTAAAAAGAAGGCCCTGGCATGTTCACCTGATTGTTACTCAAAAGCCCCACAGATGGAGGCTCCATTGAGCATTGACCCTGAGGCCCTAAGAGTTGCTGCCCGAGGAGAGATGCTCAACATCAGCCGGCACTTCCATCTCCGCTCCCTCTGGCAGGAACAAACTCCACTGAAACAGGCGGCTCTTTCCTAAGCAGGGGCAGGACTGGCTGGTTCCCATGTTCCCAGGAAACATGTACAGGGTACCTGCTTCACCCAGGAAGTGCAGGGAGGTTGGAATGAAACCGTGGAGGGATGGAGAGGCTGCTCAGAAGATGCTGACTGCGGGCCTGCTTCTAGTGTCTGACTGCCGTCTGCACCCAGAATCTGCCCGTCAATTTTGTCTTCAATGATTTTGAAACTCCTGGGGGAGGTGAGGGAGCTGGAGACAAATAGTGACTTAGAGTCCCATAACACATTTGTCCCCATCACCCCATTGGATCTCAGGGCTGCCTGTGAGCCAGGCTGTGCAGGAAGGAAGGTGCCAGAGCTGCTGCCTAAGGTGCCCTAGGGACAGGAGAGCCCCTGCCTCCTGCCGGCCACTGGATCCACACCCAGTGGATCGGTCACTCATCACCGGCCAGGCCAGTGCCTCGCCTCACCTCACCCAGCCTCACAGTTCAGATGAGGAAACAGACACAGAAGGAGCAAGTAGCTGGATTCTAGGCTATCAACAAAATGCCAAAGGCAGAAAAAAACCTGATTTTCCAAAAGGGAAAAAAATGTTGGAATACAAATCAATTTGTATGCTGTTTACCAAAGCACATTCTCTCTCCCAGCGTTTCTGAATCCCACCCCGGCACACCTGTGGCCCATTCAGGTGCCAGTTCCGTCAACTGCCTGGAAATCCCTGCAGAGAACAACGGCACACCTGAGCCTCTTCCGGAGCCCACAGTTATCCCATTACGAAATGAAAAGCTGCTTTGGGGAATGCTGTGATGTGTCAGCATCACACTGTTATGCGGGAGGCAGAAGGACCTCACCGACGGCATCTCTCGCCACCTCGAGGGCACGGGTGAGGTGCAGGAGGAACTCGTGCTACCACCTCCACCCACCCCCAGGGGTTCTGCCCCTTCAGAAGGAGGGTCCAGGAGAGGGACTCACCCGCTGGCACCATTGGCCACTGCACACTATTCCCCAGCTCCCTCCTACTGCACCCCATGAGCCACCCTTAGTTGGGCCCCATCCCTGAGTCCCTTTTCGGTTCCTAATTGTTGGGCACAGTCTAAACCGAGGGCTCCCTGCAGGCCTGCAGCTGTCTGGGGCGACTCGTACACTGTACCTGCTTTCCTTCGTTGCTCACACAGCAGCCGACACAGTCACTCAAAACTCCCATTTGTGAAAGTAAGTGGCCTTTTAAGGAATGCTAAAACATTACGGGCACTTTAGCCCCGCCTTTCTTACTACATGAAACATGGTTACCTAGGAGTGAAATGGCAGAAGGAATGACCTTATTAATGCCTCATCCTTCTCAAGGGCAAGAGAGTGCAACTCAACAACTCCATGTGAACACCTGCCCTGGCATGCAGGCAGCCGGGCCAGTCCACAGCCAGTCACGGCCCCACAGGAGGAGCCTTCTGAGTGACAGAAATCATTTTCATTCACGGGGGCTTGAACTCTGGCCATCAGAAGAGCTGGTTACTACAAAGGTAGCAGAACAGGAAGTACTGAGAAGAAAGTGCACCTTTCTGGCCACCCACTCCCAGCCCAGCTCCCCTCCTGTCCGCTCCCCTCCTGACCGCTCCCCTCCTGTCCGCTCCCCTCCTGACCGCTCCCCTCCTGTCCGCTCCCCTCCTGACCGCTCCCCTCCTGTCCGCTCCCCTCCTGACCGCTCCCCTCCTGTCCGCTCCCCTCCTGTCCGCTCCCCTCCTGACCGCTCCCCTCCTGTCCGCTCCCCTCCTGACCGCTCCCCTCCTGTCTGCTCCCCTCCTGTCTGCTCCCCTCTTGACCGCTCCCCTCCCTGCCAGCTACCCTCCTGACTGCTCCCCTCCTGACCACTCCCCTCCCTGGCCAGCTACTCTGGAGCAAACTTACACAAGCACACAGCAGGACCCAAGGATCAGCTTCGATAGGCATTTTCCAGAAATGCATTAGAATGGCTCCTTCACCCTTCTGTGATGATGGCTGGACCCTGAGGTGGGTCAGGCCCCTCCTGTGCTGCAGCCGATTCGTGGCTGTATTAAACTTCTTATTGCCCCCTGAAGGTGAGGTCAGGCAGCAGAAGCATCGTGCAGCTAGGAATAGAAGGCTCTGGGCCCCACACATTTCAGAGAGGCGTAATTGGGGTAGGCTGGTATTGGTAATCCTGAGTACAATATTGATTGACAAAAACGAATCACACCTGAGCCTCAAAGCTCTTAGCCCTTTCCTGCAAAGAAAACTCTCTCTTAGAATTACCAAATATAGCTTTCAATCCCTTGAATCTAAATGTTTCAGGTGAGAGCAGAGATAGATTTTTCGAATGGAGACATTAACCTTTCTGAGCTGCAGCTGCCTGGCTCTCTCTGCCTGTTACTCTGTTTCTGGAACATGGCAGCTGCTTTCGCCACACCAGGGCCTGCGCCAGGCCACTCGGTTACAGACAGGCCACCCTGGGCCAATAGGCCAGACACTCGCTCCTATTCCGGGTCTCCTAACAGCAGGCCAACAGATCACACCCTGTTAGTATTTAGAATAATCAAGATTTTTATCAGAAGTTGAAGAGAACAGCAGCATGTATTTCGCTCAGGACCCTTCATTTTACAAATAAGAAAACTGAGGTCCTCCACAGCCATGCTGCCCACTGGGAGCACCCCCTGCCTCACACCACATCATCCAATACCACGATGCAGATGTGGTCCTCACTCTTGGCCCTGACGGGGCACTCTAGCATCCCACTGTTTTCCTTAATAGAAAACACAATAGAAGTTAAGGTCAGAGTCAAAAGATGACACATCACTCAGGGCTTTATAAAATCCAGGACTCATGTAAACAAGTCCTAAAACTATGAGTGGACATTCACTTGCTAAGCACAATGTTGAAGTTATGGCTGAAAGCTTACTTTACATTTGCCTAAGACCACACTTGTCATACACACCTAAAACCATCTGCTGTCTTCTGAGTTCTATTAAAGGACAATGAGAAAACAGCAATTGAAATGGGGTTTCTGGTTCCAAACGGCAGGACTGGAGCAAGCTGTCTCACCACCCCAGCAGAAACCTGAAAGCAAACATGCAGTGCTGAGATGCTGAGATGGTCACCAGCAACATCTGAGAACCCAGAGGTGAGGATGAGTCAGGTCCTGGGGCCACCAGGAACAGAAAAACCCCAAACAGACAGACAGCAGGAGAACCAGACCCCCACATCTGCAAGGCCCCTCCCCATAACCTGCCTGGCATCCGGTACACAAAAGATTTTCCCTTGACACAGTTTCTACACTTAGAAAGGTGAGATCACAACAGCTTGCCCTGCTCTTGGGTGCCCTGGCAGGAGACCTCTCCCTGCCTCAACCCATGGGGAGCATCCTGAGTGCCTGAAAGGAGAAACAGCCCTGAGGATGGCCAGAGACAAAGGTCGGGGTGAGGCTACAGTCCCCAGCCCTGGAAACTGCTCTGCAACTCGGCCAAAGGAGGCACTCAATCAGAGTGGCCACTCGCAGCCCCACGCTGCAGGAGCTGTGCTCCCAGGTCCCCTCCCAGCCTTCCCACGTTATCAGGACATCCCCTTTGGGACATCCGCTTTGGGACAGGCAGCACTTTCATCAGTGACCAGAGCTGAGTTGAACCTGGGCTTAAGGCGCCATCTAGTGCCAAAAAGGAGGCTGCAACCTAGCAAGAAAACACTCCACGGGTAAATCACAAAGAATCTCTAAGCAAACATACCCCAGAAAAACCAAAACACCCAGACAGAGAAGAGATAAATAAATAACCGTTCAGTGCCAAGACACAGACACACATCAACAAACCAGAAAGCAAACCAGACGGGGCCATGGCCTCCCCAAATGGACAAAACCAAGAACCAGTGACTGGCCCAACAAAGTGGCCATTCGTGAGCTCTTATCAAGAAATCAAAATGGCAGCCCTAAGGAAACTCGGTGATCCCCAAGATAACACCAGGAAATCAATTCAGAAAGTTAACAACAAGATTGAAATAATTTTTAAAAATCAGACAGAAGTCTTGAAACAAAAATACATTTAGCGAAATGAAGAAATTCATGACAAGCTCCCAACAGCAGAGTGCAAGCAGAGGAAAGAATCAGTGAGCTCAAATACACAATCAGAGGAGGAAAAAGAACAAAGAATGAAAGACAACCTACAAGATAGAGAAAATTACCTCAAAACACCAAATCCAAGAATTACTGGTGTTCAAGAGGGAGCTGAGTGAGAACAAGAGGTACCAAGCTTACTCAAAGAAACAGTAACAGAAAACTTTCTGAAACTTGAGAAAGGTATAGATACCCAGATTCAGGAAAGTCAGAGAACACCAGATTCAACCCAAATATGACCACCTCAGGCTTTTAATAATTAAACTGTCAAAGATCAAGGACAAAGAGAAGACCCCAAAGGAAGCAAATAACATCCAAAGGAGCTCCAATTTGTCTGTCAACAGACATCTCAATGGAAAACATACAGACCAGGAGAAAATGGGATGATACTTTCAAAGTCTTGAAAGGAAAAAAAAAAAAATCTGTCACCCAAGAATACTGTATCCAGCAAAGCTACCCTTCAAATACAAAGAAGAGATAAATTCTTTCCCAGACAAACAAAAGCTGAGAGAATTCATCACCACCAAACCCACCTTACAATAAATGCTGAAGAGATCTCTTCATTCAGAAAGAACAAAAATACATCGAATGGGGCACTAAGAGGGCAGATTCTCATTCCACTTTGCCACCGGCCTGCTGCGCAAACTTGGGCAAATCACTTCACTTCTCTGTGCTTCCATTTCCTAAATTGAGACCAATGAATTCGGTATTTTCTAGGATCCTTTCCCATCAAATGTTCTGTGTTTGCATGATGATAGCTAGTGTGCTGCAGTATAAGTGTCTGTAATTTAGCTTTTGTGAGCTGTGAACATTGCCTGCCTCTCTCTCACTCTCCTGCCAGCTGCTCACACTGTGTCATCTGTCCGTTTGTGTCAACAGAGAACTGAGGAAATGCAACTGCAGTGCAGCCCTGCAATGGGCTGGCCACCAGCAACAACGGCAGGAGAGGCAGGAGCAGTCAGGCCGGCTGGGCCCCAGAAGCCCGCAGTGGAGAAGCCCACAGCAGTGCGGGGGGATGTCCTTATGAGCCAGGACAGAGTCCCCTCATTTGCTGGACTCTGCAGAACTACCCTGGCTGCATCCAAAACCCAGTACTCACCACCAGATGGCAACAGGGAGAATCTGCCTGCACAGGAGCCAGCCTGAAGGAAGCATCCAGGGAACGCAGGGGAAGTGCATGAGCGTGAACCCCAAGATGATGGGGTGAGACCTCGCTCACAGGCAGATGCGAATCCTCCACGTGGGGATGCGGGAAGGCTGTTCTTGCCAAAGGCTGATGAAGACCCTGCTGCCTCTCTGCTTATCTGCCCTCGAAACAGAATGTGGTTCCAGGCGCCACCACCCAGCCTAGCAGCCGTCATGGGCCCACAGTGATTGAGCCCTCAATCAAAGCTTTTTTATTATTATGGAAAGTTGCAAGTTTTTTCACAATGAGTTTCACACACATATAAATCAATGGAAAATGTCTTCTTGGCTGTCTTTATGATATTTAAGCAAATGATTAAAGTTTTCACAGTTGAGATAAAGGACATCCAACGTAAAAGACTGCCATTTCTGAAAATAAAGACAATACAAGCTGGTCATCATTGTTGACAAAAATTTCCTCGGGAATCTAAAATAACCAACAAGTCACTCACTTCCCTTTGTCTAACCTACTACATGCATTTTTTATTTATAAAGCCCCACTCAACTTATCATTTTCCCCTTTCACCCTGAATTCTGGGAGCTCAAAGACAACCTTAAGGCTTAGTTGCAGGAACTCTGTTGACCTTGTGGGAACATTTGCTTCTTTTTCCTTCCCTATCACATTCCCACTTCAAATTCGTCATCTCACAGAGTATCTTTTTGTTGCTTCCTTGGGTTTTTTTGGACAAGGAAAGTTGAACATAATCAAAAACAACAGTGGTGAAGTCCTCACCCAACACTGCCAGCAATCTGTGGAGCACACGGCTTCCCACCCGGCAGATAAGAACCCCATGCACACCTCTTAAATAAACAGGCTGATGCTGAGCAGGCACCACCATCCGGGCACCACGCTGAGCGCTGTGCGTAAAGAAAATACAAAGATCAGCCAGACAGAGCCTGTGCTGCAAGGAGCCCACATTTTATTTGAGGGGCCAGATAGGTCACAATTCATAACATAACAAAGCAAAAGGTGAAAAGAGCTAAAAAAAAGTAGAAACAATTTCTGATAAATTTTCTCTTAGCTTTTCTATGGGGAAATCAGGAGAAATGGACTGACTGGGAGAAAGCTTCTGTGGACCAAGTAAAACCCATCACAATCATCATCCAAACTGTGGCTGGGAAGATCCTGGGCCCCAGCACAGGGTCAGGAGGGCTCTGTGCTGGCGGGGAGAGCGGCCTCCGTCTGGCTACCAGGCCTCTCTGGACTGCAGAGTTAGTTTTTCTGAAAATAACAGAGTGGAACCCAATGGCAGGAACATCTCCAATTCCGAAATTCAATGGTCCTGTGCAAACAACCAGAAAATAGAAACCAAGATTTGAGGACAGAAGAGGAACCAGACGAATGACATGAACACGGGGCTTGTTTGCAGGTAGAGTTTACTGGGGGAAAGCATCCACATTACATAAAAGAGAAAGGAGACAAAACGACACCTGGCAGTGGGTGCCCGGCTTGCAGGCCTCTGCGGCAGGTCTGTGGGTTCCCTGGCCCAGCGGCACCACCCAAAGGCGAGGGCCAAGCTGTCGTTGCCACCCTGTGGCAGCACCTCAGTGATTTCAGGGGTGGTTTTGACTCTTTCTGTGGAGGTGACAGGAGGTGCCTCCATCACAGACACAAATGGTGGCTTCCTGGCTTGCTCGGTAGACGCCAGGCTATGCTCACCCCAAGGCCAGACCCCGGACAAGGCCAGGGGCTGGCCCAACACTGGCCTTCAGGGTGCTTAGCAACCTGCATTTACTGCGCAGCCCAGGCCCACCCAAATCACTGAGGGTGTCACACAGGCACCGTCAGCTGCGGGTGCTAAGAAAAGCGGCAGGAGAGGAGGAAGGCAGCTTATCTGTGCAGCCATCAGCCATCAGCAAGCCCGCAGCAGCCACTGCCAAGCAACCGGGACCCAGCTGTTATGTCCCGTAAGGTTCCAGGGACCATTCCGGGGAGAAAGAAGGGCCTGGTCCCAGGGCAGGAAGCTCACAAGGCAGGAGGCGCATTGCATCCAGCAGGGGTGTCCCACTGGGACAGTGGCGGCTCTCAGAACCCAGCCGCCAGCCCTCACCTCTGGCTCACTGTCCCATCACCAACTAGAGGGCCCCGGCCAAGCCAAGGGCAAAGTAGGGGACACACTTACAATCGGGGTACATGGGGCTCCTCTCCTCCCCTTGTGTGTGCGTGTCTCTGTTTCTCTCTTTCTGTCTCTGTCTCTCTCTTTTTCTCTCTCTGGCCCTCCCACAAGGCTTAAGGTGGCTCCTTAGAATGGAAGGCCCAACTTTGTGAGTTACTCGAATACATGAACTCGGCCCAGGACAGTGGGAACAGCAGCCAGGCTCACCTCTGCAGGCGGGGACTGGGTGCCCAGCATGAGCCTCGGGAGGCTGCCCCAAACCAACCACAGGGAGACCTGAGACGCCCTACGCCCACCTTTCTTCCGGCCTGGTCTTAAACTGGTGGGAGGGGCGTGGGCTGAGGTAGCCATGGGGGGCCCTCTTTCCTGCCCTCAGCTTCACTTTTTCAGGAGCATGGCCTGGAAGCTCAGCCATTCTCAGAAGGATGGGCTGGAGGAGGGCTGCAGGCGGCTCTGCCCTTCCTGGCCTCCAGAGACACACTGAAAGCCCAGTTATCGCAATATTCGGCCGACGGAAATGGTTTCATGAAAATTTACCAGACTTGAAAGCAATGACTCAAAGAAATACGTGTATGTACCCCCACGCTCACAGCATGTTATTCACAGAAGCCAGACACAGAAACAACCCAGGCGCCCAGCAGCTGAGGGGTGGAGAAACAGAACATGGTCTATTTACATGACGGAATGGGACTCAGCCTCAGAAAGGAAGGAGACGCTGACACAGTCCACACCTGCACCAGCCCTGAGCACGCGGTGCTGCCTTTAGCGTTCGGCTGCAGCCGGGCACATGCTCCGATTGCACCGATACGTGGCCTGCAGATGGTCAGGTTCACAGAAGGTAGAGTGAGCGCAGCCAGGGCCTGGGGGAGGGGGAGTCAGCATTAATGGGCACAGAGGTTCTGTTTGGAATAGAAAGTTGGCAGGTGGATGGTGGTGATGGCTACACAGCAGTGTGAATGTCCTTTATACCACTGAACTATATCCCTAAAATGGTTAAAATGGTCATTCTTATGTATATGTTACTGAAAGTCTTTAAGAAGTGATAAAAGGTTTACTGAAAAAATGAGAAACTGGATGGGAGAGACGCCATCCCCACTCTAAGGAGTCTGGACTATGAGGTTGATGATGAGCACGACCTCAAGGCCCCAGCATAGCTAATCCAACCACAGGAAGGCAGGCAGCATCTGGGAGGCCCCATCAGCAAGGCCATGGCCGGCGAGTCCCTGCTCAGACCCCAGAAATCCAAAGTGATTCACGCACAGGTGGGAAGACGCTGTCAATACTCACAACCTTAACCAGACACAAGTCTACAGAGGCGACCATCACTAATGTTGAAAATGTCTTGGCTTCCGATTTGAATACGATCAGACCTCAAGCACGAAATGAATGCTTTAAATAGTGGATGTTTTTTCAAGAAACTTAATTTGGTATCACATTGGCCAAGAGCTCATTTGGCGAGGCCAACACACAGTCACAAAGGAAAGGTGGTCCTCAGTGCCACCCAGGCACTCCGCTCGGCCAGCCGGGGGGACCCAACTGGAGCCATAAAAGGACTGCTCCCAGGTCAACACGAAGGCCTGCCCAAGGACTCCTGTGGCCTTCAAGGATTTGCAGCCTGAGGACAACTTTCAGCAACACCGCGACACTCTAGGTTGTTTTTTCAAAGATTAAACATAATAATAATTCTGTAAAACCAACATGGGTCATCATTAATTACGGCACCGTGACCACGGCTATTTAAAAACCCAGCCTCGGCACAGTAGCCGACAAACATTAATGAGCAGTAATGCACACGTGGGGTTGTCGATGAACGGATAATGAAAGCAATTTATTTGAAAATTAAAATATGATTAAGAATGGCAGCCCAAGCGAGAGCCCAGATGCCTGAAGAAGGCGCCGCCGTGCAGCCAGACCCACATTCATTTAGGAGCCTGACGGAATGGCCTTCTTCCTCTGACAGTTTTTAATATACAGCACCTTAGCTTGGCCCCTCCTTGGTGCCCAAGACCTAACACTGGAGATGTCAGCCGTGGAGAGTGAGAAGACAAGCCCCTCAGCGCGACATCTCACAGCGCTCCTTAAGAGCAGCGTGTGAAGGGGACACGGATGCTGCATCCTTCCTCACCCGGACGACCTACAGACCCCACGTTCCACCCTCACCCAGGACGACGCACAGACCCCACATCCACCCACAGTCTGGCAACCCACAGACCCCACGTTCCACCCTCACCCAGGATGACGCACAGACCCCACATCTACCCTCACCCTGGCAACCCACAGACCCTGCGTCCACCCTCCCCCAGGATGATGCGCAGACCCCACACCCTGGCAACCCACAGACCCCGTGTCCACCCTCACCTGGGACGACCCACAAACCCTACGTCCACCCTCCCCCAGGATGACCCGCAGACGCCATGTTCACCCCTCCCCAGGACAACCCACAGACTCTTCATCCATCCTTGCCCAGGCCCCATCACAGCTGGCTGGAGAAGGATGCTATGAAAACCTCTTTTGCTCTTTCTTGCTGCTCAGGCCATCCACACCTGGCAGAAATCCCCACTGCCCAGTTCCACTGAAGCCCTGGGCTCCAATATTCAGACCTGAGACCCAAACAGCCCTCCAGAGAGAGCTGAGCCACAGACGATCTGAAGCCCCAGAGCCAGCCCTGCCCTCAGGACAGGCTGTTAGCAGATGCCTACCATGGACCTTGGGGGCACTCCCGGACCCTCCTGGGGGATCCTAGGCAGGCATGGATCTGTGTTCCCCCAACATAGATACCAACAAGGGCCCCAGGAAGGTCAGTGCCTGGAGCCAGGTGTGGGCTCACCTTCACCACAGATGGTCTGGCTGGGGCAGGCCCTCCTGAGAACCTGAGCCGGCACTGCCCAGTCCTCACTGTGTCTCTGCCTGAGCCCTGCCTCTTCCCAGCTCTTCCCGCTGAGCCTGGACCCTGCCTATGGAGCTCATCCCCGCTTCTCTCCTCCTTTCGTTTCTTGGCCCTGAATCCCAGCCCCTTCCCCATCGTGGGTTCCATCTTTCCTCCGTCTCTCTGTCACTCATCCCATCCCTGCACCTGTGCTACCATCAACCTCCCAGCCTGGGCCTCTTTTCCATCCACAAACAGCCCAGCCCAGACCAGAAATGCAGAGAAGCCACAGCTGCACCAGCAGGCACCACCTTTCCTGGACCTCCATCGCCCCAGCTCTCCTAACTCAGCTCTGGGCTGTCCAGAGGAGGAGGCGGAAGAGGCCACCCCTGCCCGCCCCGCCTCAGCCTGGTGTCTCCCAAGGCCAGCACTGTCCTGTGTGGCAAGAGGATGAAGGGACAGAGCCCCTGTGCCCGGCACTTTCCTCAGGCCACCCTGGCCCCAAAGCACAGGAAGAAAAAAATGTCCACAACTCATTTACTCACAGAGAGAGAAGAAAACATTGGACTTTATTTGTAATTAAAGATGGCCTAATTAAGGCAATGTGACAATTCTGCCCATCAGACCTCAGAAAGGCAAAGGACTTTGTGGGATAACTCAGGTTGCTGGTGAGTGACACGGACTTATCTACATTTTGTTGGGCACAAATTAGGTGTCCCTCTGCAAGGGACAAATTTGCAACTTGACTGAAGTTTTAAAATGGCCAAGCCCCAGGAGCCCCAGTTTCTCTGCTAAAGATATATTCTAAGGAGATAACTGGATGTGCGTATAAAACCATAAGGCAGGTTTGTCCATCGCAACCACGCTCATCCTGGTGAAAATGCAGAGAATCAGGGAACTCGAGTCCAGATGAGAGGTAGTGGAGAAGGCAGGGGTCCGTAAGGAGAAGGCAGGGGTCTGAAAGCCCTGCAGATTTCCAAGGGTTAGTGTTCACTTCTGGGGCCCAAACATCCCAGGGGCAGTAGCCCCAAAGCCCCAGATGGGACTGGCTCAGTCACCGTCCCTCTGGGGACCTTGAGTCAGAATTAAGAGTCAGAATTAAAGAGAAGTCTCAAAACGACGTCACTGGAGACACAATCGCAATTCAGGCCACCATGTTGTAGGTGGCCCTGGTCCCCATGATCCGTGGAACAGAGGCGGCCCCAGGTGTCTCCGCAGGATTATGCACCGCGCGTCATGAGCCGAGGGGGACAGAACCCGTGGAGCACCACTCTCGAAAGCCCTTTCCCTGGGGCCAGATGGCCAGCACCATGGACAGCAGCTCGCCAGCCTTCACTGAGCCTCCACCAGAGAGGCAAGGGGAGGACGCTCGGGAGGCCACAAGAGGCTACGGAGGACGCTCGGGAGGCCACGAGAGGCTACGGGAGGACGCTTGGGTGCTCGCGGAGGCCCTGAGAGGCTATGGGAGGATGCTTGGGAGGCCACGAGAGGCTACGGGAGGACGCTCGGTTGCTTGGGGAGGCTGCCTCCTCCAGAGCCTCTGGAACTAAGTCACACCCACGCTGGAACCACTGCGAGCCCAATTTCGGAAAAAAACAAAACATACAAGTGAAACTCAGCCCACGGCTCTGAATTCATTCTCTGACCAGAGAGGTCCTGCAGCCCCGTCGAAGCCTGCACACAGTTCCTGGCGAGCGCTTTCCTGACCACCTGACCTGGAAGGGCCTCACCCAGTCTTGATCGTCACATTTCCCAGACAGACATAAAATCGTGCCTGCCTAGGAGAGAACCACGCAAGCTGATACAGTGAGACAGGCAGGGTGCCAGAACTCCAAGGTGAGACACTTAGGGTGTCCCAGGGCGCTCAGCCCCCAGAGCTCCAAGATGAGACATGCAGGGTGTCCCAGGGCACTCGGCCCCCAGAGCTCTGAGGTGAGAGAGCCAGGAGAGGTCGGGAGGGGGCAGGGCACGGGCCTGGGAAGCGGCTGGCCTGCAGCTCAGGAACCCCAGTGTCTGGGTCTCCACGGATGCCTCTGGCAGGTCAGGGAGAGGAGGTGGCCGATGGAGAGAGTGGATGGAGGAGTCTCTGGTGTTGATCATAGTGGACTAGAATATGACAGAAAAGGGGACTTCAGGTGGTAGACAACCACACACACATGTGTGCAGACACACATGCACATGGGCAGACACACACAGGCTTCCCCAGACATCGCCTCCTGCCGGACGCTGTTTCATTCTTCTCTTTGAAAGGCGAACGATGACGCAGTCAGTGACCTTCTAGCCAATGGGGCTTTGGGAACCAAATCAACTCCTTAAGACCAAAAACCCTGCCTCTCACCATGCTTCCCCCAGCAGGGTCTGCAGAGCCCCCATCCTCACTTCACCTGCCTCTCGCCATGCTTCCCACAGCAGGGTCTGCAGAGCCCCCATCCTCACTTCACCTGCCTCTCGCCATGCTTCCCCCAGCAGGGTCTGCAGAGCCCCCATCCTCACTTCACCTGCCTCTCGCCATGCTTCCCACAGCAGGGTCTGCAGAGCCCCCATCCTCACTTCACCTGCCTCTCGCCATGCTTCCCCCAGCAGGGTCTGCAGAACCCCCATCCTCACTTCACCTGCCTCTCGCCATGCTTCCCCCAGCAGGGTATGCAGAGCCCCCATCCTCACTTCATATTCAGGTAAGTCTGACCAAGAATGTCTCTTTTTCTGGTTTATAAATCAATTTTTTAAAGATCTCCTAAGATCTGAGAATACAAGCAAAGAGATAGTCACATGTAAGCTTAATAATGAGGTTCATATTAAAGGCAGACAGATGTTCAATTAAACATCAGACTTCACGCTGACACGCTGAGAGTGAGGCTCTCCATGCATAATTCTCCGTCCCAGCCCCAGATCCCGGGAGTTTTGCTCACACAGCTGGGAAGTCGTCATCCAAGCCTCGGATGTGTTTGTGGGGCATCGTCTATAGCCGGGGCTCCTCCCCTCTCTCTGTCCACACACACAGGTCTCCAGGCATGTTTACCTCTAAATACACACCCTGCCAAGGACCGTGGCCTGGAAAGTCATAGGCACTTGACTTCTACCAAAAAAGAAATAACGGAACGGCATGAGAATGGTCACACCTGAGCAGGCAGCTAACAGCAACAGGTTCACTACACACAACCACCCTCGCACATGCGTGTGCACCCACAACACACACATTCATACCCACACACGCATGTGCACACACAACACATACATTCATACAGACACAAACGTTCTCACCCTAAAGTCATGGTCAAATTGGGTGGTTTATTCCACACTATTTTAATAAATAGCCTTCACTCTTCAGACACAATCTGAAAAAACCCCAGACTCGAAAGCGTTTCCCATAACTCAGGACGAGGAATCACGCAGGTGGGAAACCGTCCTTGCGAGCGCCTCACATGAGCCACAGTCGCGGCACAAAGTCTCCATCGCGTTGGACGGTCCGTGGGAATTTCTCAGGGCTCCGGAGGCCAGCGGGGCTGGAGGCAGACCTCATCGGCACTTCTGACAACGGCAATTTTTGTGCTCCTCACAACCAACGAGGGTGTGATTTTTCCCATCTGTCTTCCCTTCCTCACCCCTCCCTTCCCCTTCTCTTCCCTTTGTCTCTCCTCCCTCTCTTCCTACAAAAGAAATCACATGACATCGATTCCCTGATATGCAGATCAATCAGCTGGAGTGACAGGAAACACGTTCGCTCCCATTGGAAACAGCACGTGCTCCAGCAGAGCTCAGGTGTTGTTGAAGCCCGTTAGAACTGGCATGCGTGGAGTCTGCTCCAATGCAAGCATGCACACACACACACACCCACACACCCACAGCATCCCTGGGAGAAGCCACAGCCCAATGCACACGCACACACACAGCATCCCTGGGAGAAGCCACAGCCCAATGCACACGCACACACACAGCATCCCTGGGAGAAGCCATAGCCCAATGCATGCGTGCACACACACACACACCCACACACACACTGCATCCCTGGGAGAAGCCGCAGCCCAATGCACACGCACACACACAGCATCCCTGGGAGAAGCCGCAGCCCAATGCACACGCACACACACAGCATCCCTGGGAGAAGCCGCAGCCCAATGCATGCATGCACACACACACACCCCCCCACACACACAGCATCCCTGGGAGAAGCCGCAGCCCAATGCATGCATGCACACACACACACCCCCACACAAACACTGCATCCCTGGGAGAAGCCGCAGCCCAATGCACACATGCACATGCACACACGCACACACACACACAGCATCCCGAGAAGCTGCAGCCCAATGCACGCGTGCATATGCACACACACACACACACAGCATCCCTAGGAGAAGCGGCAGCCCAGTGCACACGTGCACATGCACACACACACCCACAGCATCCCTGGGAGAAGCCACAGCCCAATGCATGCGTGCAAACGCACACACACCCACACACCCACAGCATCCCTGGGAGAAGCCGCAGCACATGTGTAAGCTGCCAATACCCTGCACACGGCTCTGTGACTGGAGATAATGAAGAATCGCCATGGCAACCTGGGAACAAGCCCACAGCGCCTTGTTTCCCCGAACGCAGAGCCCCGGCAGCCCCTCCATCCACCGAGACATACACGGCTGGAAGGATGTGGGGCCGCGGACCATGGGTGGTTCTTCTGTCACATTTGCTGGGACTTGTCCTAAGGACATTTTCAATTTCTGAGATCAGTCGCCATTGACGGCCAGGGTTCTCATTCCTGAATTTTTGTCTTTGCTTCTGGTTACCACAGATCCAAAGCTGCAGTCGTTTAGCTGATTTCTGTTTCCAGGGGTATTGTGAATGGAAATAAACCATGAAAATGACCAAAGACGTCACAAGGAAAGCAAATAGGATTTAAAACAGCAAAGTGGTGCCTTTGCCAATTCCAGGGAGTGTTTCTGCTACATAACCCCGTCCGTGCTGGGCAGTGCCGCTCCCGTGCACCCAGGACTGGAAAAGCATAGCTTAGGGGTTCAGGGGAGAAACAGTGACCACTGCATCAGAAAAGTCCTAGATAAGTTGCCAGGAAAGGCAACACCACCTGGAATGAGAGACAAGCTCAGGACTCGTGCCCCAGGCTGCAGGGACACCCACAGAGCTGACTGCTCCTCGGTCAACCAGCCCCCGGTGCTCGGAAGCATCTGGCCCAGGCACAAGCATGCTCCTGCTGCTACGGCAGCTGAATTGGGAAGTGTGGCGGGGGCACAGAGGCCCCAGGTGGACGGCCAGGGTTCCGGTCCACACACAGGCATTCACTCCCCATGTGGCCATGAGCCCCCGATTCTCCAAGTCCTGTGTTCTCACCTGTAAAATACGGAAGCTATGCTAGACAACTGCTGACTTCCCTCACCTGAGCCCTGTGGTACTCAGATATCCTCACTGGTGGGAAAGGGAAAGGCCAGGGCCATCATGGGCAGGAGGACGCAGTGGTTCACAGGATGGAGGCACCAACTGGGAGGCTGGGCGGTGGCACTCACACTGTGCTGGAGTCTGGCTGGCTCCTGGGGAGCACGTCAGTCACCTGCTTAATTCACCATGGGTTAGCTCTCCGCGGGCGAAGGATGACGAAATTACGTTGTAAGTGAGCCTCAGCACTCTGTCCTTCGGAAATAGCCCCAAGAAGTCTGGGATAAGCTCTATTAATGTTAGTTTTTTTCCAGAGAGTAAAAAATAAGCTCTTGAACCCATCCATGGCTATCAGAATGAAGGAACAGTCGTTTGACCTCCTTGGCCCAGAGCCCATCGGATGCTCAGTCATTCCCCTCTAAAATGCAACTCTCTCCATAATGAGTTCATTTTCAAAAGATTCAATTATATGGACGTTTCTCCAGACCGTTTACAAATTTCAACCATGGCAGCAGCATTTGGGAATGGCTCATCTGCTCCCACCATAACTTAGGGCCGTGTTCCTGTTTCAAGACACCAAATTCCTGAGTTTGACTTTCCCTTCTGCAAGTTTCCCAGAGGAGGAAAACCTTTAAATTGAGCTGAGGAATGAACAATATTTGACCAGCACCAGAAGTCACCGAGCATTTTAATACAAACCTTATTGATGAGGCTTTACTGTCCACACCACTGCATATCTAAGTCAGAGAATTTGTCCTGTAATTCCATAACTTCGACAGGGCAAACGTTTACAGTACAGGTTGATTCTAGAGGCTCCTGCACCGGCCTCCCGGGATATTCGGCAGCAGGCCGAACCCAACTGGAACATCCCTACCAGGAGAGAGGCGGGACCCTGTAACGGCTGCCACAGCTTCCCTGGGAGGCCCCCGCTTGTGTTGACTTCAGAGAAGCAAATCTTGACTTTTCTTAGAGACTACCTAAAGCTTTCATTACAAACTTTCTTGAAAAAGAAAAAATCGTATTCCTACCAGCATCACTGGCTGGGCTAGCACTGATCACAGTGATGACCAGGTAGATGAAGTAGGGTTTCCATACATGATGGAAGCCGACAGCCACACTTTGAAAAGCTCGGTGTGGACTTTTAGGTGAAGTTCATATGAAACTGTTAGTTCCTGGCCCGGCCCGCCCGCACAGTAACTGAGAAATGACAGGTGTGGAAGCCAGGAGGCCAACGCTCTGCTGCACAGGGACGTCCAAGGACCAAGGCACAGAGCAGCTGGGGGGCTCCCCAGGGAGGAAGGACAGCACTCAGCCCCCTCCCCTGCAGGTCCCTCAGAGACCCAAGGCCCAGCTGGGCCCCACCATCCTCGACCCCGCAAGTCCTCCTCCTTGCTGTGGCCACACAGAAACTGTAATTTTAGGACGGGAGCTCTGCCAGACAGAGGTGAAGAGGCAGGAATTGTGTGGGGTCCAGAGGAACCAGAGTGTGATGGTTAACACTGAGTATCAACTTGATTGGATTGAAGGATGGAAAGTATTGATCCTGGGTGTGTCTGTGAGGGCGTTGCCGAAGGAGATTCACATTTGAGTCAGTGGACTGGGAGGGGCAGACCCACCCTCAGTCTGGGTGGGCACCATCTAATCAGCTGCCGGCATGGCCAGAATATAAAGCAGGCAGAATATCGTGACAAGACTAGACTGGCCTAGCCTCCCAGCCTACATCTTTCTCCCGTGCTGGATGCTTCTTGCCCTTGAACATTGGACTCCAAGTTCTTCAGCCTTGGGACCCGAGCTGGCTCTCCTTGCAGACAGCCTATTGTGGGACCTTGTGACCATGTGAGTTAATACTTAGTAAACTCCCCTTTATATATATATATATATATATATATATATATATATATATATATATACACACACACACACACATATACCTATAAAGTTATACACATACATGTATATGTAACTAATATGATATGTATATATCTGCCCCTCTAGAGAACCCTGACTAATACACAGTGTCCAAAAGTGAATCACTCAACACATGGCGAGGGTGCCAGGGGGTCAGAACAGGACCCCCCAACCTGGGGCCACTGGGCAGATGCTATCAGCACCAGGCTGACTTGAGGCCACACATGGCATCCACCTGAACCGAGAGGAAATGCCTCTCACTGTCCAGTAGAGAAAGTAAAAGGGCCAAGGGGAATCTGCTCATTCATCAATCGGTTTATTGGTAAATATCAGCCCTGATTACACATTTCCCATTACAAGGATAAAAACGTGAAAACATAGTTACAAACATACACAGAGAAACTGGAACACCGAAACAGAAAAACCATGTGAGAGCCATAAAATGATTCTGTAGCATGGAAAAGGCAAACCTACATTGAAGGTACAGGAAAATAAATAGGTTTTAAAAATTACAGTTGGAAACCCATGTAAATTCTAAAAAGCATCTGATTTGTGTTCTCAAATTTAAGAAAATGACAACCATAAAAAGCAAGATAACAGCACTCCAGAAGTCCCCGACCTGACTGGGCGGCAGACAGACTGAGAAGGAAGTCTGTGAAGAGGACAGTGTGGTCACAGCGGGCAGGAGGCCCAGTCAGAAACACCGAGGGCAGAACTGTCCCAGGAAGTCAGCTCAGTCACACGAAAGCCACTGTGAACACGAGTTTAGCTGCAGATGATGGGAACAAGGTGATCAACACGGCGGGAGAAACTGGTGCATGGCGGTGACTGACTGGGAATTTGGCATAAGGACAACTGCCTTTTAAAGGCTGGGAGAGGCCAGCGCAGTGGCTCATGCCTGTAATCTCAACACTTAGGGAGGCCAAGGCACGCCGATCACTTGAGGTCAGGAGTTTGAGAGCAGCCTGGCCAACATGGCAAAACCCCATCTCTATTAAAAATATAAAAAATAGCTAGGTATGGTGACACACCTGAAGTCCCAGTTACTTGAGAGGCTGAGGCAGGAGAATTCCTTGAACCTGGGAGGCAGAGGTTGCAGTGAGCCGAGATTGTACCACTGCACTCCAGCCTGGGTGACAGAGCGAGACTCCATCTCAAAAATAAAAAGAAAAAATAAATAAAGGCTGGGAGGGCTGGGTGCAGTGGCTCATGCCTGTAATCCCAGCACTTTGGGAGGCCGAGGCGGGTGGATCACGAGGTCAGGAGACTGAGACCATCCTGGCCAACATGGTGAAACCCTGTCTCTACTAAAAATACAAAAAATTAGCTGGGCGTGGTAGTGGGCACCTGTAGTCCCAGCTACTCAGGAAGCTGAGGCAGGAGAATGCCATAAACCCAGGAGGCGGAGCTTGCAGTGAACCAAGATTGCACCTCTGCACTCCAGCCTGGGTGACAGAGCGAGACTCCTGTCTCAAAAAAATTTTTAAAAATCAATCAATCAATCAATCAATAAAGGCTGGGAGAACCAGAATAAATGAAAGAAAGCAACATGCAAAAGTGGAATACAAAAAAACTTCCACTTCCAAAGATGCTCATCTGAAGATTCAGAGTTTACTAAATACCACACAAAATTAACAATTTTTAAAACACCCTTACATGCAACTGTTTTTGAATTCTAAAGAATCAAACGAACTATCAAAATGAAAGAGTTTTGGTAGAGCAGCCCATTATAACAAAAAAAGTAAAAAATGTAGCAGCAATTGTCATTTGGGAAACATGAGAAAAAATAATCTCACTCGGTCATAATGAAAAATTTTCAGATACCTAGGAACAAACTTGACCAGGTATGTGACTGCGCAGGGAAGAAACACAGGCCCACAGTGTGGACAAGGATAACACGGCCAAGTGCCCCTGACAGCAACATGGATCTCCAATGGCTTAGATGGATTCAAGTAAAACCTTTTTTTGGTAGGAAAAATTTAGGTGAAAAAAAGGAAGGAAAAAATTAGGTGAATAGTTATCAGATCCTATAATAAGAAAGCCTTCCTAAACAAGCAAAGGAAAGCAAAAAAAAAAAAAAAAGATTAATTTCACTTCATGAAGATTTAACCTTCTATTTTTAAATACATATGAGAATAAAATATATCCTTATGTTTTATTTGATTAACATTTGTAACAATTTTACCAATAAAATTCATAAAAGAAAACATAAACTTAGCATAAGAAATGAAAACCAAAACAAGGAGGCATATTTTCCTACACAATTAAAATTCTTCACTAATAAACATCCACACTGATGACCTTGTGATGCAACAAGCACCTCACACTTGAAAGAGGAACTTTATGCAAGTTCTCGGAAGGAAAATTCGGCAACTCTCAAAAATGCACACACCAAGTGTCCTAGGAATTTCACTTCTAGGGGAATGTTCTAAGGAAACGATTCATATGCGGAAAACCGTTCGTTTTCAAAGATGTGCTTACTAAGAATCAGACATTGAGAAACAAAGGAATTTCCAACCGTAGGTGAATAGTTAAATTACACCACATTAAAGATCATATTTATAAAACAGATAACGTGACATGCTCATGATATAGTACTTATTGAAAAAAGAAATATAAACCCATGTATGTAATTTTCTAAAAGGGAGAGAGATGAACCTCACACAGCCAGACGTAGTGCACTCAGCGTCCATCGTGGCCCCGGGGATGAGGTTCTGTGAGTCACACCACAGACACCCTCTGCCATCAGCCCTCCTGGGCGCTGGCTGTGTGCGGAAGACCCCCTGGCAGGGCCACACCTTCTGGGGAAGAGCACCTCTGGCTGAGCACTGCAGGCACAGAGGGAGGCTTGCCCTGAGCCCCAGCAGCTCAAACAGGTCCCGGTGGAGTCTCACCTGCCCACCCCGTGCTGGTCCCCAGAGCTGGACCCCCAACGCTGGTCCCCGGAGCTGGACACCCCCAGGCTGGACCCCGGAGCTGGCCTCCCCAATGCTGGTCCCCCCAACGCTGGTCCCCAGAGCTGATCCCCCCAGTGCTGGTCCCCGGAGCTGGTCTCCCATGAGCTGGTACCCGGAGCTGGTCCCCCCATGCTGGTCCCCAGAGCTGGTCTCCCGTGTGCTGGTCCCTGGAGCTGGTTCCCCCAACACTAGTCCCCAGAGCTGGTCCCCACCACACTGGTCCCCGGAGCTGGTCCCCACCACGCTGGTTCCCGGAGCTGGTCTCCACCAGGCTGATCCCCAGAGCGCCCCAAGACAGCCCCAGCATCTAGTCACCCTCTGATTCAGCTTCATGGGCATCTCCCTTTTGGTTTTTATTTCTGTTTTTTATACAGCTTGCATTATCTTTAAGTGCAGGAAAAAATATATATATTAAACAAACAAATCAAAAGGCATGCATAGTCCTGACAGGCAGAGTTCTCCAGGCTGTGATTCAGCACCCAGGGTCCAAGCAGCCACATAGGGCTGCTAAGACTCCCCGACCTAACAGCTTCCGGGAATCCCTCCTGCGATCTGGGGCCACCTGGCCACTCTAGAACACCGAAGGTAACACTGAGCAGGGCCACTACAGGGAGGGTGCCAGAGGATGCGCTCCACAGGGCAGCACGGCCAAAGGTTCCACCCAGCGGCCTCTTAAATCAAGGACTTCCAGGCAGAGGAAACTTCTGTGGCCACACCCCCAAGATGGCCTTGTCTGTAAAGGAGCATTAACATCGGCATTTATAAGACTAATATGACAGCAGATGCGCTTTCCTCTGACGCCCGTACGCTGCGGAATCGCATTATGGAAACAGAGTGCCAAATGGATGCCTTGACCTCGGGGCCCGGCCTATTCTACACGAAGATGACTTCTGAAATGAGTTTTTTGCTATAATTTGCTCTTGCCTTTGCTAAAAGGTTGAAGGCACTTCTATTCCAACTGAGTGTGAGTAACGCTAATTTCATAGCGTTAGCCAGCATGTTCTTAAGCACGTTTATCTTCAGCAAGTACAGTTCTGTTGATTGAAAGAAAGAAATATTTCTTTTTAGTAAACTAGTGTTCCCAAAGGCTGACAGACCATCTTTGCATCACACACAGTTACTAAGGGTTCCTTTACTTAATCTCTTCAGAGGAAAAACAGACCAGCTGCCACTGAAGCAAACGAAGTCTCTCCTGGCACCCACATTTGGTTGTTTTAGGTTTGGAGATGGTTGTTTTCTGGGCAATTAATGTGATTCATCCATCTTTGAAACGAAGAATTACATTGCAGTGCGGCCAGTTCCCACCAGATGAAAGTTGAAGAAGGAGCAGGATTGGAAATATTCAAATAAATAGCAACTGTTTCAGCCCACGCACCTGCAGAGTGGCAGCCAGCCTGCAGGCCAGGAAAGGGAGACGCTCTCATCCGGCAGCATCTGGGCGCCCTCTCTGGATGGGAGTGTGGGGAGGGCCCTCCCGTCTCTCTGCGTCTCAGCCTTAGCCAAGCCCAGAATTCTGTCTCCGCCTACCTGGTGCATGGATAATTCTCGAATGCACAGATGAGAAGATGAGAAGCCGTGGGTGCTGGGCTGGGCCCTGAGGGAAACGGGCAGAGTGTGACGACTGTTCCCACGGTGGCAACATGACGCCCACGTGCCCGGCGCTGGAGTCAGGGCTCAGGCAGCGGGCCCTTCTGACCCTCGCAGCGGCCCTTCTGACCCTTGGGGCAAGTGCACTTACCATCCCCACCGCAAACAGAGGAAACAGAATCTAGAGCTGAGGGGTTTGCTCTGGGTCCAAGCAGCAGTGAAGGGGAAGAGCTGGGTCTCAAACACCAAAAATCCAATCACAAAGCTCCCTTGTCAGGAGGAGGGAGCCACCTCCAGGACAGACCACTGGAAATGGAACTCTCCACAAACACCAACTCAAAAGGCCAATGCTGCAGGCCAAGAACACACCGGCAAAAGGCTGCATAGCCACCCACACACTCACCCGCTCCTGTGAAACCAGACCCTGCGGCTCCTCATAGACGCACACCTCAGTATCAACAGCGCAGAAACTCCACTCCTGGACACTAGCCCGAGAGAAACAAAAACATCGATCTGTAGAAAGGATTGTACAAGGATGTTTAGAGAGACTTTATTCATAAGAGCCAAAAACTGAAGAAAGAAAAAAACAAAGAAAAAAGCCCGTCAACAGGAAAGTGGGTTTGAAACATGGCTCATCCACTCAATGGAACTCCCCTCAAAACAGACAAACCGTCCACACACAGCAAGCGGACAGGCGGAGGCTGCAGGCAGAAATTAAAGAATGCCCTGCGGAAATCAAGAACAGCAAGCTTTAGACCTGGAGAAACCAAGCATATCGTGCAAAGGAATGGGAGAAGTCATTTCCCAGGCGGGGATGTGGTTTCATGGGAACTTTCTGGGTGATGTAAATGTTCTAAGTCACAGCACAGGCAGGGGCTGCATGCTGGGTGCATTTGCGAAAACTCACAGAATTGAATACTTCAAGTCTACGGATTTCTACTATATGTAACATTTAACTGGGAAAATGTAAACAGAAAATAATAAAGGGTCGGGCTAAAATCCCTTCCTGCTTAAAAACACAGAGCATGGTGGCCTGAGGCACAGAGGAAAAGATAGATGAGAAACTCCACATCCCCGAGGCTCAGCAGCAGACGTATTTCATGGGGGAAACCAGCTCTCAGCTGCTCCACGTGGCAGTGAGACCCTAAATATGAGAGGCAGTGGCCGGCCAGAGCATGAAGTCAGAAAGGTGCCTAAACCTGGCAGCACTGGGCCTCCCCACAGCTCCCAACTCACCAGAATTACACCAGGCAGGTGCCCACAGGGCATTAGCAGAGGGCTTGTCATGTGATTCACTGCTCATTTAGTCCCTCATTCAGCAAATGTTTACAGAGTGCCCAGGACACAGGCATAGTCCAGGCACAATGTGGGCAGCAGACAAGGCAGCTGTGTCTTGGGGCAGACATTTTAGGAGAGCATGCAAGGCAGCCAGGCTCAAGCTCCTGGTGTGGCCAAACCCAGCCATCTCGGGGATGTGGTGGGACAGCACAGCTGAACATTAAATCCATTGCAACTACAGTTTTCCCTGAGAAAAGCATCACTGATATGGGCAGGTGGCAGAAAAATTCTGGGTAGAAGAGGGTAGTTCCCCGGCAAAGGCCCCGCCCTCAAGCCTGGAAACCTGTGGCCCTCAATGGGAACAGACATTCCTGTTTTTGTGCCCAAATGTTGCCTTTTGGCCTCCCATGCCTGCCTATCCTGTACGCATGTAAATGCCAAGCCCCAGGCTCCACTAGTGGAAGAGCGGAGGAGCAGAAGAGCGCCGTGTCAGGGAAGGAGAGAAGGAGCGTGTGAATGTCAAGAGGAGCTCGGCTGGGGACAGTCAGAAAGGAGACTGGCTGTGGGACGGCCAAACTCCAGGGGAAGATCCCTTCCCACTCCATCCCCTCTACAGCTCCCCATCCATCCCGCTGAGAGCCACCTCCATCCAGCAGTAAAATCCCCCACATTTGCCATCTTTCAATTTATCCCTGTGACCTGATTCTTCCTGGACGCCAGATAAGAACCTGGGTATCAACAGGGCACTGAGCTGGTTAATACTTAAGCCATCTGTGGCTGGCAACTGCTAAAAGAGCACTGTAGCACGCCCACTGCGCCTTTGGGAGTCACAGGCACCCCACCCCTGGATGCTACTGCAGGGCCAGAGCCCAAAAGCACTCACCCCGGCTCCTGCACCTGCCTATGTGTGTGCTCCCCCTTCCCTAAGGCTCTTTGAGCACGCAGCAGCCAAACAGATGAGCCACACCCCTGTCACACGTCCTGCACGTGGGGTCAGGGGACTCTCCCACAGCCCTGTCACACGTCCTGAGAGGGGGGTCAGGGGACTCCCCCACAGCCCTGTCACACGTCCTGCACGTGAGGTCAGGGGACTCTCCCACAGCCCTGTCACACGTCCTGAGAGGGGGGTCAGGGGACTCTCCCACAGCCCTGTCACACGTCCTGAGAGGAGGGGTCAGGGGACTCGCCCACAGCCCTGTCACACGTCCTGCACGCAGGGTCAGGGGACTCTTCCACAGCCCTGTCACACGTCCTGAGAGGGGGGTCAGGGGACTCCCCCACAGCCCTGGCACACGTCAAGCATGCGGGGTCAGGGGACGCTCCTGTTTCATCATGAATCTGGTAGCAATTAGGTGCGCGTGTGTTAATAAAATCCCCATGTGTTATGGAAAAATAGTTAAATGTAAAATGTATCGGTCTTCACCAAAGAAGAGCAAGGGATGGCCAGTAAGTGCAGGAAGAGACAGCCAGCATCATCACGCATAAGCAAAGGGGAACCCCACTTGGACACCACCACAAACCCACAGGTGGGGGAGGAAACCCCAGCAATGCAGAGTGCTAGGGAGGAGGCAGGCAACTGGCCGGCTCGGCTTGGGGGTGGAAATGCACACACAATTTTCCCGTGACTCAGCAATCACAGGCTTTGTCATGGACCCAAGAGGAATGAAAATGGAGTTCACAGGAAACCGGCATCGGTGGTTTATCACAGCTTTACGCACGACAGCTGAAAAGTGGAACAATCCAAATGTCCACAGCTGGAGAGTTGACTTTCTTACACCCATTCCAGGGACACCACCTGGCAATAACAAGGGACAGGCTGCTGGTACGGCCCTGCACGGAGGATGCTCAAGGGCAGTGTGCAGGCAGAAGCCTCCCCCACAGTCCACACAGCACAGGGCCCGTGGCTACAACACAGACACAGCAAGCACAGCACAGAACCAGATCCATGAGGGCAAGGAAGAGCTCTGTGTGGTCCGGATGTGACACAGCCAGTCCTGGCGCCAGCTCCGGGTTTTCTGGGTGTAACACAGCCAGTCCTGATGCCAGCTGTGGGTTTTCCAGGTGTGACACGGCAGGTCCTGGCCCTGGCTCTGGGACTATACACCTCCTCCTGACTCCTCCAGCTGTGCACTTAGAAACTGCATTTTACTGCATACAAATCATATGATTATACAAACCTGAACAAACCTGACACAAAAGCAAATAAAAGCTATTGGCCTCAGGAAACCCTTGACCTTGACAATGGCTTTTTTACATAATGGTTGGAGGCTGTCCCCTCAGCTCTTGACATTCGCTCCCCAGGGCATGAGTTTTCCTAAAGGGGCCTGCAAGCCCCGCCTGCTGCCCAGAGGCTTCCCCAGGCACCTCCTTCTTGGTGCAGGAGGGCCCTGGACCCACTAGGGACTTAAGCTCCTTTTCCACAGAAACACAGCAATGGTTCTGAAGGGGGAACCGCAGGTCCCAGTGACTCATCGTGACCACAGGCCTGCATCCGAGGATGACTTCAGCCCCCTGTCCTCTCCCCACAGTGAGCTGCTCCCCACAGGCCCCCTCTATTGCGAATGCCCTGAGTCAAGCTGCCCAGCCTTCATCCAGTTATGCTGAAAACCCCACTCTTGGTTCTCTGCCTTGATATCACCATGTTTCCAAAGAAAGTGTGTAAAACTCCTGGGCTTTGGAGTCCAGCACACTCCAGGGTCCAGGGTCCAGGGTCAACATCCAACTCAGGTGCTTTCTGATTATAGGCTCAGGCAGGCACATTTGTCAGAGGTGTTTTAATCAATACATTGAGGATAATGATAATTCCTTCCATGCAGCACTGGTATTAGTAATAGCTGAGATATTATATATAAAATACTTGACAAAATTCTTACCAGAAAAGGCTGGTTGGCTGTTATGATCAAGGGGACTTTAATGGGATGGGGAGAAGACCCCGCTCCCAGTCCTGTCATCTGTGAATTTGTTATTAATAAGTATTTATTGACAGTGCATCTTCACGCACTCCTGTCTCTCAGAGCTGTGGAGGGGAAGAGCTCCCTGCAGGGTGAGGCAGGGTGTGGGGTGAGAAGCGCTGGGTTAGGACAGGGGCTGCACCTGCCAGGCCTGGCCCTGTGTGCATGGAAGGGGTGGGAGAGCCCCCAGAGTGGGGAAGGCTCATAGGCTGCCCCCTAGAGCAGGGAACAGCAAGGTCAGGTGTCCACACATAGGATGCTCCCTCCAGCAGCCTGCGGAAGGGGCTGCGGACCCCAGGGTGGAGGTGACTGGGGTTGGCAGGAGGACCGGGGTAGGGAATATGGTTCTGCTGTGCAACACGCCTCTGCAGCAGTGGCAGCCAAGACCCACCTTCATAGATGGTGTCTGTTCAGTAAATGTTTGATGAAAGCAAAGACAGGTACAGAGGAGGGGAGGGAAGGAAGGGTGGGACAAAGAGCCACACTAATTACACAGGAAGGAAAAGCTGCATCCTCCAAAACTGCAGCCAAACTCACACTCACAGCCCACAGGTAGGGGGCTCCCAAGAAATGGCACAGACGAAAGACAAAGACAACTCTGAACTCAAACTCACACCTCATGGGTGGAGCAGGGTTCCTAAGAAACAGCACAGATGAAACAGAAAGACTCCAAGAAGGCCAAAGTCAGTAGACCCACAAGAGGTTCATGGGGGTTCAGGTGGATGGGGACCCCCTAGCTGTATTAGCCCTTTTTTATGCTGCTAATAAAGACATACCTGAGACTGGGTAATTTATGCAGGAAAGAGGTTTAATGGACTCACAGTTCCACATGACTGGGGAGGCCTCACAATCATGGTGGAAGGCAAAGAGGAGCAAAGTCACATCTCACATGGATGACAGCAGGCAAAGAGAGCTTGTATGGGGAAACTCCCCCTTATAAAACCATCAGATCTCGTGAGGTTTAGTCACTATCAGGAGAACAGCAAGGGAAAGACCCACCCCTATGATTCGATTACCTTCCAACGGGTCCCTCCCACAACATATGGGAATTATGGGAGCTGCAATTCAAGATCAGATTTCAGTGGGGACACAGCCAAACCATATCATTATGCCCCTGGCCTCTCCCAAATCTCACGTCCTCACATTTTGAAACCAATCATATCTTCCCAACAGCCCCCCAAAGTCTTAACTCATTTCAGCATTAACTCAAAAGCCCACAGTCCAATGTCTCATCTGAGACAAGGCAAGTCCCTTTCACCTATGAGCCTGTAAAATCAAAAACAAGTTACTTGCTTCCTAGACATAATGGAGGCATAGGGATTTGTTAAATACAGCCATTCCAAATGGGAGAACTTGGCCAAAACAAAGAGGCTACAGGCCCCATGCAAGTCTGAAATCCAGCAGGGCAGTCAAATCTTAAAGCTCCAAAATGATCTCCTTTGACTCCATGTCAAACATCTGGGTCACAGTGATGCAAGAGGTGGGTTCTCATGGTCTTGGGCAACTCTGCCCCTGTGGCTTTGCAGAGTAAAGCCTCCCTCCCAGCTGCCTTCACAGGCTGGCATTGAGTGTCTGAGACTTTTCCAGGCACACAGTGCCAGTTGTCGGTAGATCTACCATTTTGGGGTCTGGAGGACCGTGGCCCTCTTCTCACAGCTCCACTAGACAGTGCCCCAGTAGGGACTCTGTGTGCAGGTTCCAACTCCACATTTCCCTTCTGTACTGCCCTAGCAGAGGTTCTCCATGAGGGCCCCACCCCTGGAGCCAACTTCTGCCTGGGCATCCAGGCATTTCCATACATCTTCTGAAATCTAGGCAAAGGTTCCCAAACCCCAGTACTTGACTTCTGTGCACCTGCAGGCTCAACACCATGTGGAAGCTGCCAAGGCTTAGGGCTTGCCCCCCTCTGAAGCCACAGCCTGAGCTCCACATTGACGCATTTCAGCCACAACTGGAGCGGCTGGGACGCAGGGCATCAAGTCCCTAGGCTGCACACAGCATGGGGACCCTGGGCCCAACCCACAAAACCACTTTTTCCTCCTGGGCCTCAGGGCCTGTGATGGGAGGGGCTGCTGTGAAGACCTCTGACATGCCCTGGAGACATTTTCCCTATTGTCTCAGGGATTCACATTTGGCTCCTTGTTACTTAGGCAAATTTCCACAGCTGGCTTGAATTTCTACTCAGAAATTGGGATTTTCTTTTCTGTCACATTGTCAGGCTGCAAATTTTCCGAACTTTTATGCTCTGCTTCCCCTATAAAACCAAGCACTCAAGTCACTGTTTGAATGCTTTGCTGCTTAGAAATTTCTTCCGTCACATACCCTAAATCATCTTGCTCAAGTTCAAAGTTCCACAAATGTCTAGGACAGGGGCAAAATGCTGCCAGTCTATTTGCTAAAACATAACAAGAGTCACTTTTGCTCCGGTTCCCAACAAGTTCCTCATTTCCATCTGAGACCACCTCAGCCTGGACTTTATTGTCCATATTGCTGTCAGCATTTTAGGCAAAGCCATTCAACAAGCCTCTAGGAAGTTCCAAACTTTCCCACATTTTCCTGTCTTCTGCTGAGCCCTCCAAAGTGTTCCAACCCCTGCCTGTTACCCAGGTCCAAAGTTGCTTCCACATGTTTGGTTATCTACAGCAGTGCCCCACTCTACCGGTACCAATTTACTGTATTAGTCTGTTTTCATGCTGTTGATAAAGACATACCCAAGACTGGGTAATTTATACAGGAAAGTGATTTAATTGACTCACAGTTCCACATGGCTGGGGAGGCCTCACAATCATGGTGAAAGACCAAGGGATGTCTTACATGGCAGGAGGTAAGAGAGAGTTTGTGCAGAGAAACTCCCACTTATAGAACCATCAGATCTTGTAAGACTTATTCACTACCATGAGAACAGCACGAGAAAGACCCACTCCCATGATTCAAGTGCCTCCCACTGGGTCTCTCCCACAATACATGGGAATTGTGGGAGCTACAATTTAAGATGAGATTTGGGTACAGACACAGCCAAACCATATCACTAGCCCTAAGGCAGGTGCAAGTTACATTCTCTCATCAGAGCACCCTGAGAGCCACAGCCAGGAGAGAAATGGTGGGCAGGACCCACTACAGGTCCACCCTGGTGGGCACACATGTGCAGGCACCTGGGCAACACAGCTCAGCACAGCCTCACGACTCCAACTCCCCTCCGTGAACAGCCCCAGGGGTCAGGACGTGGAGGAGGCCAGGACCAGGGAGGACGGTGCCACTGCATCACCACCCTGGGCTGAAGACCGCTCCACCATGTCCTGGGTAAGCCACACAACCTCACCCACTTTTTGGTGTAAAACAGGTAAAACAGCATGGAATTTGCAAAGTATCCCATGAATGCGAGTGTTCTCCTCCCCACTCCCCTCTTCTCTCCTCAGAAAGTCGCCATGAAGGGAAGAAATGCATAAATCTGTCTTCTGCAAAAACAATTTTTCCAACCCCATTCTATTCTTACAGCAGGAGTCCCCAACCCCTGGGCCATGAACCAGTACCAGAACCAGGCCACACAGCAGGAGGTGAGCAGCGGGTGTGCGAGCATTCCCACCTGAGTTCCACTGCCTGTCAGATCAGTGGTGGTGTTAGATTTTACAGGAGTGCAAACCCCATTGTGAACTGCGCACGGGAGGGACAGAAGCTGCACACTCTGTATGAGAATCTAATGCCTGATGATCCAAGGTGGAGCTGAGGCAGTGATGGGAGTGCTGGGGAGCAGCTGCAAACACAGATTAACATGAGCAGAGAGGTCTGACTGCACAGAGATCACAATCAATCAATTGCTTGCAGACACATATGAAAACCCTATCAGTGGGCTTTAGAGTGGCAAATGAGTTGGAGAAAAGTGCACAATAAACGTATTGCACTTGGATCTTTCCAAAACCACACCCCCAACCATGGTCCATGGAAAAACTGTCTTCCAGGAAGCTGGTCCCTGGTGCCAAAAAGGTTGGGGACCACTGTCTTACAGCCTATTGATAAACGGCACACTCTGTCAGTATCCCACAGTACATTAATGTTCATCATGACGTGATGCCTGGAGAACATTAAGGCTCCTATTAACACATGAGGGGCCTTGAAGACCCACCTCCTGAGCTAGCGTCCAACAAGAGTTCAAAAGACACACCTCATGCAGAACTCTTATTCAACAGAATTTGAAGAACTATTTTGAAGAATTATTTTTGTAACTCATTCAAAAAAAGTGATCAGGCACTTCTATTAGTGAATGTATCTATTTGATATAATCCACAGGGCCAATATTTGCTTCAGAACAGAGCAATCATGCACATAATATCATCCCTATAAACAAAATGGGAAATAGCATGGACTTAACATTCTAAAGTATAATATAGTCTTCCAAAGGAGAGCTTGCCCTCACCCTTTGTGGCTGCCAGTTTAAAGTGCAGAGTTTTGCCATGGAATGCCCTTTCAATTTTTTTATTAATTACATGGAACCAAAGACTTTAAATAGCCTCCGGGATCCCAAAAAATGATATTTTAAAATTATCCAGCTTTACTGTCAGAAATTTAATTTGAAGTTCAAAAGTCAAGATAAAACTAAAGTCATCAAAACAGAAGGACAAAAGAACTTTAAGTGGTCAGGAAAGAAAGGTGTGGGTTTGTGTTCAATTGCAGAAGAGTCTCAGGGTGAGAGTTTATGGAAACCCCAACAAGAGCCCACCTGCTCAGGTGTCTTCACGCACACATATGCCTCAGACAGGCACACAGTAGCAGCAAACAACTACGGCCAGTTTGTGATGTTAATGACTTTTTTACAGAATTACGTAATAACGTCATTAGTATTTTAAACCGTTTGGCATATGAGAGCCACTATGCTCCGGAAAGTGTGATCACACTGAAGGAATCCTTTTCACTTGAGTCCTTGGCTTGAAAATGCCACCTGTTTGGATCGTTACTTCCTGTTGAGAACCTTGACCATTTTCAGGGACAGAACTTTAAACTCTGCTTGAAGCATCCCACGCATCCTCTGTCTCATTGCTGGTCATCCATGTCCCTCACACACTCATGATTTGCGTGCACCAACTGTATCACAACCTGCTGGGCTCGCTCAAGGTACTTGGCACACATGTCTATTTGTCTGCTGTCACCCAGGTGGCCACATTTGGAGGTCACCACACAGGAGGAGGAGCTGGTAAGGGCCTGCGTTGCCCATTAATTTTGAGGATTTATGGTACCCTGGAAACCAAAAGGACCTTTCGGCCAGACACCAACACATCTCTCAGGAGCACAACACAGGGCAGAAGCAGCCGGGTTGTGGGGACCATGGGCTGTAAACTATTAATGCAAGATGCCAGGGGCAGCACCCAACCTCCAGAGGTTTTTTCCGCTGATCTCAGTGAAAGGTAGGCACTGACACTATCCACAGTGTGAGAGGGCAGGGGCTCCTTAACAGTTACAGATCTCTGTATGCAAATGAAAGTACACAAAGCCAGACACTTAGGAAGAGGGCGCTTCAACAGGCACAGGTGTTACTGCTTAAGCCAAGACAGATGAGTATAATGTAGAGAAACCCTGTATTACAGGAGGGATTAAGCCAGAAGGGTGTTTGTGGGAGGGAATGAACCTTCCCTTCATCAAAAATCACTGCAAACTGTGTGCATAACACCCATCTGTGTGTTTAAAATAAAAAATTTCATTTACTAATAAGTGATTACATTTGACCCTTGAACATGCACTCTTTGTAAAAGTTACCAAAGGTACCGAAACTGAAATACTAATTGCCAGAAGACATTTTCACCAGTCAGAGGGCCAACCAAACAATTAGATGTCAGTGTGCACCTCTGCAGCATGTGGGCTGTGCGCATCAGTAAAATCACCTGCCCGCCCTCACAGCAGGATTTGCTGCGCATCAGTAAAATCACCTGCCTGCCCTCACAGCAGGATTTGCTGCTCATCAGTAAAATCGCCTGCCCGCCCTCACAGCAGGATTTGCTGGTGTGACTTCCGCCCTCACAGCAGAAGAATTTGCTGGTGTGACTTCCATTCAGTGCATCAACGTCCCCTAATGGAGTTTCTGATGTTTAAATTTTCCGTTCCACAATCCCACCAATGCCCCTGAAACATGGAATAATAAATATGAAACCATTTGTCCTCTTCTGATAACATAGACAAGAACCTAAATGTCTTCTTTGTAAACCAACTATACCACACTATGTGAGTCCCACTGTAACAAAAGTTACTTTAATATAAAATTCTGGGAACAATTCCAGAGACAAGAGTCCCAACCAATTAAGGCAAGAAAGACACCACTGGGAAAAAACGTTTCAATTGAACCGATGAAGATGTACTCTGATGACATTTCAGATTTTGAAAGGATTTGAAGAAACATTAAGGGTGAAAGTGCAACAACCAAGTAGAATTGCCCTCTACTTTAAAATCTCACTGTATAGCAAGCAAAGAGAGCTGTTTTGAGATAAAATGGAAAATCAGAAGTTTGGGCATCCATGAAACATTCTTGTTAATTAAAATCCAGCATAAAATTCCACACCTTGTTTCATTTCAGTGATTTAAATAATTACATTAATGATAATAATGCCTTAAGTCAACAAAGGAGGTCCATACAATTTTTCCCTTTTAATGGGGTTTAGATATTACTCAAAGTTTACAAATGCTGGCATACAGAAAAGCACAAGTTCAGGCCTGCTACTGATGAGCTACGTGATACCAGAAAATGGTTTCAAGTCCGTTTCTAAATCTCCACAGTCTCCAGGAAGAAGGTGGGTTGGTGACCTTGTGCGTCTCTCCTGTGGTGAACACCATGGATTTCATCTCCAGGAAGAGGGCTCTGCTGTGTTTCCCTCCATGAGCAGATGTGCCCCTCCTCCCTCCTCCCATGCCCCGAGTCACTCCTCCCATGCCCCGAGTCCCTCCTTCCGTGTTCCTCCTCCCTCCTCCTGTTCCCCGAGTCCCTCATCCTGTGCTCTGAGTCCCTATTTCTGTGCCCCTCCTCCCTCCTCCCATGCCCTGAGTCCCTCCTCCCGTGGCCCAAGTCCCTCCTCCCGTGCCCCGAGTCCCTCCTCCCGTGCCCTGAGTCCCTCCTTCTGTACCCCTCCTCCCTCCTCCCGTGCCCCAAGTCCCTCCTCCCGTGCCCCAAGTCCCTCCTCCCATGCCCCGAGTCCCTCCTTCTGTGCTCCTCCTCCCTCCTCCCGTTCCCCGAGTCCCTCATCCTGTGCTCTGAGTCCCTATTTCTGTGCCCCTCCTCCCTCCTCCCATGCCCTGAGTCCCTCCTCCCATGGCCCAAGTCCCTACTCCCGTGCCCTGAGTCCCTCCTCCCGTGCCCTGAGTCCCTCCTTCTGTACCCCTCCTCCCTCCTCCTGTGCCCCAAGTCCCTCCTCCCGTGCCCCGAATCCCTCCTCCCATGGTGCAGGAGCTGCGTCTGTTCATCCAGGCTCATTCATCCAGTTCCCCTCGGGACCAGGGTATGCACTTTTCCAGGTAGCTTGACAGGGTCAGGGGAGCTTATAGCTATGGATGGGTGCAGGAGATGGGGCCAGTGGGGACATGAACCTGGAGAAAGCATAACTAAACACACTGTCGATCATCCAAATGCTCAAACATTTAACCTGGAAAAAAATAGATCCTTCAATCCCCAATCTTATCCACCATCACCAAATGTAGATGTACAACCTACCAGTGATCCAGTTCAGGCAACAAAAAACAGAAAGCCCAGCCCTTCACTGGATCCTACTGCATCGACTCCCAGCTCTTGCTGTGGTGGTTTCAAGTGTTAATGCAGCTCTTCAGGGTTTTAGCAAATCTGCCACCCTGGGAGATGAATGGGAAGGTGCTTCCACATCCTCCATGATGAACACGACTCCACACGGCCCACTCACCCACCTAAGCACTCACCACAGGGATGGGCCGAGGATGGGGGGACTGTGGCTTCTCACCCTCTGGAATCGCATCTGCCCAGGCTCTTCTGATGACGCGTCTCTGTGGCAGCATGTGTTCTAGAACACGGGAGGCTCTGCCCAAATGCCTCTGAGGCCAAACCGGGACCCAGATCCCCAGGAGGCTGGGAAAGTCCTGCCCTAAGCGGCCTCAGCTTCAACCAGCCGCTGCCCTGGCTTCAGGCCCCACATGGACAGATCTCCTGGCACCACATGGGAGACCAGAAACCTTTCCATGAAACTTTCAGAACTGTAAACACAGATGCCCAATTCACACAGACACTGAAATCACATCTGCAAGCCAAATAGGTCAGGGAGGGCTCATCCTGCACACAGGAGGGCTGAGGTGGGGCCAGGACCATGCTCACTGCCTTTGCTGGGGTCTCCGCAGGCTCCAGAGAGCTGGAAGGGAGATGGTGACCACAAAGACAACTCTTGTTTTGTAAGACGGGAGCCAAGGGCACATTTACAAGTGGAGTGCCAGCGGGTTACGATGTTGGGAAGCACTCTCTGGGTCCTGGGGGGACTGGACTCCAGGGGGCTGCGGCATCCCTGTCAGCTCAGCTTGGCCCGGCCAGGCCTGGGGATGCAGCTGAAGGCAGAGACCCACTGTGAGGCCCTGGGAAGACGCAGTGGCCACCACCATCTGCTGAATCTGCTGACTTAAAGGCAATGGTGCTGGATGGTCTCATCCAGGCGGAGGCTGCAGAGCCAGGGTGAAGTTTCCTGAAGGAGATGAAATCCTGCTATAGATGGCGGCAACATGAACAGCTGTCAAAGTCTCCAAGCCGCTGCCCTGTGGGATTCGGACGAGAGGCTGCAGGAGGAACCCTCCTCTGAATTCCCAGCCCACCAGCTGCCCTGCAGATGTCAGACCCGCCAGGCCCCCAATCGGTGAGCTAATGCCTTGAAATACTCTGTCTCTGTCTGTACACGCACGCATATCTCTATTTACACACACATATATCTATTTATACACACACATCTCTATTTATACACACATACAAACCCCCTGCTGAGTCTGTTTCTCTGGAGAACCCCAGCTCCACAGCAGCCTTCTCCCCACAGAGAATACTTTCGGAGGATTCCCCCGACCCCAGGATGTAGCCACCTCTCCCCCGTGTTGGCTTCACTCTGCAGGTCTTGGCCAGGAGCACCCCTGTCCACACCGAACAAGAAGCCCCTGGACCCTTCCGAGTGGCCATCACCCGATCCACAGCCACATCCTCCACGGGAAGCCACGGTTCACGTCAATCCCGACACCAAGGTCCCAGAATTCACAGCTTCTGGGCTCGGTCCTGCAAGACCACCCCCCATGAGGGCCAGTGCAGATGGACACCCAGGCCACCTGCATTTCTTCCCAGCCAGCGACAAACTCGGCTGCCCACAACCTCCTCGGGTGCGATTTTTCTTTGGATGACACAGAACTTGGGAAAGCACTTCACTCACCATCACTAGCTCTTATAAAGGACACAGCTCAAGGAGAGCCAAACTGAGGGACGCACGGGGCAGGGTGCAGGGCACGCGTCACATCTGCCCTGGGTGCACCAGGCTCCCTGCACCTCCAGGTGTCTGCCAACCCGCGAGCTCCGTGAACCTCTCACTTAGTTCTCTATGCAGGTTTCAGTACGTAGGCATGATGGATTAAATCACTGGCCATTGGTGATTAACCCCCCAAGAGTTGGGGGGGTCTGAAAGGCCCAACCATCTAATGGTGCCTTGGCCTTTCTGGCCACCAGCCCCACCCTGAAGCCAGCCAGGGCTCCCAGCCACCTCTCAGCACACAAAAGACACTCATCGCCCCAGAGACTCCAAGGGTCTCAGGAGCCAGGAACCAGACACAAACTCCAAATACATACGTTATTATTAACCCACACACAGATGATACAAAACTTCTTTTTCACCCTCCAATGCTCAGTGCTGAGCTCAGTGATCGATCTGAAGGAATAGGTCAACCCTAAGGGCTAAGCTCGGACTGGCGATTAGAACCTACAACCATGGAGGCTTGATTTCACCCAACGTGAGGCGGGCCCCTGGAAGGAGAAGGGCTCCAGATGCAGGCAGGGCAGTGCCTGGGCCTCAAAGTCTGCGAAGAGAAGCTGAAGGGAAACAGGCGTCCAAAGGGCCACACCTGGGCCCTGAAGCCCTGGGTAGGAGGCAGGTGCGGCCACTGAGGCCACACCACACTTCAGTGAGTGATTCCTCACAGAATGAAACACGACACACCTGCTCTACATAAAGTTGTTTTAAGATCAGCCCAGGCTGCGACGCACGTGGAGGACATGCAGCCGTGTCCATAGACCGCATGAAGTGAAAGCGCACTTTGACTGTGAAATCCAATTACTTTGGATTTAAGCTCTGAGATCCAAGTTCATTAGAAAAGAGATGTATTGTGCCTTCTTTCTGTGGTGGCCCCTCAATTAATCCTCTGGTCATTGAAGAATGAAAAACATCAACCCACAGGCTTCCCTTGCACAGACACCAGAGTCTGAGCGAATAATTATGGTTTTGATTCTGAGTTATGAAACAAACACTCCTCCTTATTAAATAAATTAAAAATAATGGTATCTGCGAAAGATCAATACACAAGAAAGGTACATTTGCAATAACGGCTGCCGCCGTCACAAATGCAATTCTAGACTCAGCCACCAGCCTGGCTGCTGGAACTAGGCCCTGCGAGAACATGGATGACAACACAGATGCACGGATAAATCATCACGTGTCGCATTCCCAGAATAGAAAATGGGCTAAACGCAAGTTCTGTCCTTCCTGCTCTCCTTCGTTCCTGGCCACATCTTAGTTTTCACAAACCGGCTCTTGGAGAAAAGAGGTGAGAGCCAGAGATGTTTCAGCAAAGGTTGTGGGATGTTAATGGACACATCCAGAAAGCAGGGCCCTGGCCCGAGACGCGTGGCGAGGCAGCCCCAGGTGCTGTCCTCCGGTGCAGCCAGGCCTCTGGCATCCACCTCGGATGACTCTGTAATGACACTGTTCACATCCACAGAAGACAGGAGGATCCTACAGAGGGATGAACCCTCTCAAACGTCTACACGATACTCAGCTGCGTTTATTCAAACCGATCTTCTTTGTGCCCCAGCTCCATCCCCGCCCCGCCACCCTGTCCTCTCATCCCCCGGTCGCTGAGTGTGCACAGAAGCACGTCCCCTTGAACTCAGAGGTGCCGTCGCCCTGGGCCGTGTCCTCCCACGGCTCTCATGGCCACACAGCTCAGTGGCTGCTATGTGGAAATGGCCTCTCCTTGCAGCCAGGGGCAGCCGGCACCTGGAGCAGCAATGAACTCGACTAAGAAGTTATTCCCATGCAGCGAGTGGCACTAAGTTGCAGCCAAACCAATTTGCTTCATGGGAAACACATTTGCCTTCAAAGAACATGTAAAGTGGAATCAGCAGCCAGACGGAGTCATGAGGTGAGACCTGCGGAGTCTCTGAGCCGGAGGCCCTTCTGCCCCAGGACAGTCACAGCAGGCACCCCGACCCCATCCCTTCTCCAGCCTCGCAGTAGGACCATCGTGCTGGAGGGCCTCGGCCAAGGTAGGAGGGAACACAGGCATCTGGACACCGAGTGGCCGCAATGCTGCTCACTGTGGCTCTGGGAGCTGAGCCCGTCCCAGGCCAACTGCCGTCCACCGCCCGGCCAGGCTTGCCCCGTCCCAGGGGGTGCAGAACCACCAGCCCCTCAGCTCTCAGCGCACTTTGAGGGAGAGCTGGCCGACGTCTCCCAAGCCTTCTCTTCTCGCCCATCGTCCCCTTAACTGTCAGCTCCACTCTACAAATGTCCTCTCAAAATGCAAAGCTCAAGGTGGGTATGTCATACCCCAAAGAGGCTCCAAAAAACGGAGGGGCAGGAAGGGCAGATGAAAACCCATCCCCCATGGGTGCCGCGTCACATGCACTGTGTCCACGTGGCAGGCTCTGTCGGCTGTCAGGGCCCTACAGGAACAAGCCCTCCTGAAATGGTGTGAAACCAACCCCCACCTCCACTAATTCACCACTTCCAAATTCGAGGGGTGGAAATCATCCTAACTACAGACTAGATTTTCTTCCCTCCTGCGACGGTTGTAACGCAACAGCCATACGTTTCACGTTCAGATGTACAGCTGCAGGAACAAATACTTCTTATTCCAAACACCCTGACCCAGCAGCTGCTGCTCCCTTAAAGATAAAAAAGAACCTGCACGAGAGACATTGACTTCCAGTCCCTGGAGGGACCCTCTGGGGCCAATGGCCGAGGAGAAAGGGGCTGTGAGCCCACGCCATCCCTCCAAGCCTGGAAGCCCAGGCGCCACCCTCCCTTGTCTGAAACCGCGCTCCCTCTCCTGGCCAAGCTGCACCAGGCATGAAATCCAGGTCCGGGCCCTGGCACCCAGCTGTACTCACAGGCCCATCTCTCCTTCGGACGCTGACTGCAGAGGCCCATCAGGAGAGAGACCATGTCCTGGGAAGTTCTCTCAGCCACAGCAGCCTCCCCTAGCTTCTTCCTGAGGCTTAAGGTCACCATGAGGAGGATACAAATGTCTCATTTTATGACGAGAAATGCCCACCTACCCTGCAGGAGGTGAGGCCTTCCCACATTTTCCCACCAGCACCCATGCTGCAGATGCCCCTTGAGACGCAGGCCCAACCCCTGCCAGGACGTAGAGCAGCTGGAGTCCCACCCCAGCCCCTCACAGCCCTGACCAGCTGCCCAGGCTGGGTGCAGCCCTGCAGCCCTGGGAATGGGAGGAGGCAGGAGGTTTCCCCAGTGCCAGGCCCTGGTCAGTACCGGGGGCGGGGGAGGAAAGGAGCTGCACCCCCAGCCAGACAAGGCCCACAAACAGGGCACAACAATGAGCAGCACTGCTCTCACCAGAATTTAAAAGCAAACAGATTTGCCACCTGGGATGACGCCCTCAGGAATGAGCACCTTTGAGACAGGGAGCCCACCTGTGAGCCGAGAGTCCTCCACCAGGCCCCCAGGGTGGATTCAGGAGGGACCATTTGCAGGGCAGGGAGGATGAGCTGACAGTCCTCCACCAGGCCCCCAGGGTGGATTCAGGAGGAACTGTTTAGATGAGCTGACAGTCCTCCACCAGGCCCCCAGGGTGGATTCAGGAGGAACTGTTTGCAGGGCAGGGATGATGCAGTACTGGGCTGGTGCGGGGGGAGTAGCCATACCCAGGGGAGGGAATTGTGAGGACTGGGCTGCTTTTGGGGGTGACCTTTGGCCAAGGGACAATGGCCAGGCTGGGGCCTCCGTGGGGAGGGAATGAGGGTGGACCTCCCCTCTCCCTCCTTTCATCTCCTGTCCATCCTCAGGGTGAGGACTCTGATGTGGCCATGCAGGTCAAACTCCCCGAGGAGGAGAGGGGCTGGGTCAGGGACCACCCCAGCACTGGACACAGGGTGTGGACACAAAGGCAAGCCTCCTGGGCACTGTGGATGTTCCACAAGATGGGTCCACTCATGAGACCGTGGCTGAGCGGCAGGCACAGGGCAACCCCAAGTGTTCTATCCATGCGCCAGCTCACACGAGGAGAGGGCGGCGGGGGTCTGCTGCACGCCCAACGTTGTCTGGGGAACCATCCTGGCATGGAGCAGGGCCTCACAGGACAGCCGCTTCTCTTGGCCAGCAAGAGCTCCACATGGGGGCACGGCCCCAGCAGCCAGTGAGGATGGCAGAACATGTGGGTGCAGCCCTGTCCTTGTGTCCAGGGGGGAGGAGTCAACTCACTGGGGTCTGACCACATCAAGGTGCTACAGAAACACACTGTAGATCAATGTGTTTCACCAACTGCAAAGACACAAAGCCGGGCCCTGGGTCCAGTCAGCAGCCAAGGGGCAGGGTCCTTGGAAGCCAAGCCGGAGCCTCGCCAGGACCCCACAGGCTTCCCGGTATCCCCTGCAGACAGGACCATCCTGCTCTGGTTATCTGTCCACATCCCAAAGCCTCATCGGACCTGCAGGTATGTCTCACCCCAGGCAGCCCCTGTGGGTAGAATTTTAGAAATAACTTCCTTCCATTAAGGAAGAACAGGGTGATGAGAACAGGGTGATGAGAACTCCTCGAGCACGCCTGCCAACCTCAGTGTCTAGAACCACCAGCCCCTCCAGGGAGGCTGAAAACAGCAAGTCCACAGAGAGAAAGGGCTGCACAGGCCCAGCTGCCCAGGCCCCTGTGCCTGCTGCAGAGAAGGAAGGGGAGTCCTTTCCAGGGGCCTCTGCACCCCAGGTGGCCCTGGCCTTACTCGATGCTGGCTGGAGAGGAGATTGGGCAGGAAGAAAACGGGAGCTGGAAACCATCCCATCCTGGTCACAGCGCCTCCGACGCACCCTCCTCACCCCACGGCGTCTTTAAAAAGGCCGAAACCTGGCTTTGAAAATCCTGCAAACATCCAAGAGACTCAAATGCTGCGCGATAAATTTAGAAAGGTCAAGTGTACTTAACACGCTCTGCCACGGACACTGAAGGAAAATTAAAGTTCAGCCTGGTTTCCTCAAACATCATCACCAGGGGGCACGTCGGAGGGACTTCGCTCCGGGAGACGCCTTGCAGGGCCACCCCGGGCAACTTCAGCCTCCACATAAATGACACAGCAACGGCTCCCAGAACAAAAGAGGACACTCCGAGCCTGACAGGGGACGGAGGTGTTTCCCTCAGACAACATAAAGGTCTCAGGCCCAGCACCTGCTGCAGACCGGCCTCAGCTCTGGGTTTCTCCCTTTGGTGAATCTGCACCTTTTGGAAGTGGAAGTCATCTTTCAGCGTCATTTTCATCAGAGTTTCTAGCTTTTCACAGCTTAGTGGGGGATGCTTCCCAATAGTGTGATAACTCTAATGCTTTTCATTATAATCTAATCGCCTAACACTGGTGAAGAAGGAATCATGACGTGATTGCAACACACTTCAAGGAAGCCCACACCGTCTTCATGATGGAACATCACTCAGGGGCTTCTCAAACGTGGTGAGCAGCCTGGGTTCAGTGTATATCACCTTCCATCACCTCCCTCCCCAGCCAAGGCCGCGTCCCCTAACACACAATCAAACCCAAACCCCAAGGACACCACTGCTCCAGGACCCCCACCCTTCATCTCTCACCCCTTAAACTGTGCCATCAGCCCATCCACTGGCATCCTGGGTAACAATGTCCCACCCCCATGGACACCTCGCTCCCCCTCTGTCCCTCACAGATGCGTGGCCCCCTCTGTACCCCACAGATGCCTGGACCCTTCTCTCCCACAGACGCCTGGACCCCCTCTGTCCCCCACGGACACCTCAACCCCTCTGTCCCCCATGGACACCTGGACCCCTCTGTCCCCCACGGATGCGTGGTTCCCCTCTGTCCCCCACAGATGCCTGGACCTCTCTGTTCCCTGTGGACAACTGGCCCCACTCTGTCCCCCATAGACGCCTGGCTCCCCTCTGGCTCCCCCACCAAGGAGCAGGTATAATTTTTCTTGGCACAAAAATCCATGGCCGCTTTCAGGGCCACAGGGAGGGCATTGGAGGCCACGGAAGTGTGAGAGGCACAGGTGTGTGCAGGGAACACCTGTGGAACTGCTGTCCCAGCCTGCGACGGGGATGCTGCTGCCTCACCAGGAGTGACCCAGGCTGGCAGGTCGGGGATGAGCCCCCGTGGCTGTCCAAGCCCACCTGGTGAGAACGGAGCAGCCCTGGTTCCCTGAGCACCCCCTTCAGAGCTCCGGGTGGTCTCTAAGTACTGGCTGCTCGTCCATCCCCCCAGGCGCAGAAAGTGTCAAGGCACAAAACTCACTCAGCGATGAGGGGAGCAGATTTTTGCTGCTGGGGGCCTAAGAAAGGAAGACGAGCGAGCGTCAAAGCTTCCAGCGTTCAGGACGGGGCGACAAGGACTGTAGGCAACTCACAAAAACACAGAGGGTGTGCGGCAGGGGCTGCCCCTCCACCTGACTCAGTGTTGGAGACCCGACACCCTCACCTCCTAAACAGCCCTGACCAGAGGCATTTACCGTGTGCCCAAAAGAGACCGAATCGTCACAGGGACAGTGGAACAGCGGCCAGGCTGTGCAGGCCGCATCTCTGCAACGCGTCAGCCAGAGAAAGCCGGGGGCACCCCAGCCAGCACTCAGGAGGCCCTGCCCCTCCACACGACACCTGGGCCAGCCAGCCCTTTCTGCTGTAAAACTTCGGCTCCTCTACCTGCCTGAGTCTTTGCCAAGCACAAGGGACAGTGACTGACCCCTCGTTCCCGCCAGCCTGAGTAAGTAGCCGCGTTTTCGCCTGGGTGGTCTGCATGGTTCACCCACCTTCCAGGAGCCTCCGGAGTCTGGGGTGGAGGGGCTGCAGTACCCGAGCACGGCCGCTAGATGGCACGCAGGCGCGGTCTCGACCTGAATCCCCCGTGCGGGCACCTGCGCCCAGGGCTGTCCCCGCACAAGTGAGGGGCGAGGGGCGAGGGGCGAGGCGCGAGGGGCGAGGCGCGAGGGGCGAGGGGCGAGGGGCGAGGGGCGAGGGGCGAGGGGCGAGGGCTCCCGGCCTGCGCCGCCTTGGATCCCACCAGCCCCGAATTCGGGCAGAGCGCCATGGAGGGCCCAGCCTGGAGGGGGAGCTCGGAGCCTGCAGCAGGTGACGTCGGGCTACAGACTTCCCTCTGCCCCCTGGTCACAGAGACGAGAGTAGGGCCTCATCCCAGTCCCACCGCGACCCATGGGGCAGAGCTGCTGCCCCGGCCCAGGCACGCACAGCTTCTCAACAGCCACATCGCAGGCTGGCCCTGGCCTCCCCAACCAGAGACCAAGCTCCCAGGCTGCAGAGGCAGCGAAGGCCGGGACACGCACAGGGCAGCGGGCAGCCAGTGCCACGTGGGCTGAGGAGGCACTCCCTAACGGGAGACAGCGCCCAGACAGGGCTGGTTTTCTCAACGTCATTGTCAAAGGCCTTTTGAGCATTTTCACACACACACACATGAAGAAGCCGTTTAAAACAATAAAAGTGTAGTGCTGGGGAAATGATTAATGCATATATCTCTATTTCAAACCCGCAAAAGGAACCAAAACAAAAAGTCCTTTAAAGAGACACACAAAAAGGTGACAGCATCGTGAGATGAAGTCTGTATGTGTGTATGTACATGTGCACATGTGTGTGCATGAATGTGTGTCACGTGTGTGCATGCGTGTGCATGCATGTGATTTTGTTCACATGCATGCACATGTGGAGGTAGCGAGCTGCTCCCCTCCTCACTGAGTGAGTTTTGTGCCTTGCCCGCTTCCTGTGCTCAGGGGGATGGACAAGCAGCCAGGATGTTAGAGGCCACCCAGAGCTCTGAAGGGGGCGCTCAGGGAACTGGGGCAGCTCCGTTCTCACAGGGTAGGCTTGGGTGTGCTTTGTGTGCACGTGTGTGTGCATGTTTGTGTGTGTGCATACCATCTCCCCAAGCCTCCTCCACCTGCACACACCAGCGGTGACCCACCTCGGGGTCTATCCTGTTTTGCCACAACAGCTGTAGAGAATGCCAAGCAGCTCAGAAGTGGTTCCCAAAATAAGACTGTTGAGAGCCCAAAAATAGCCCCCAGAGAACACTGTAAAAGCCCCAAGACAAGGAAAAAGTACACGAACTTGTGACATGATGGTACAATGGCCTCAAGGAAATTGCAGCTTTGGAAAGAAACTTTATTTTCTGTCTTTTGAAACAAACCGACATCCTGTCCTCTGTGGAGATCCAGGCCCCGCTGAGGTGCTCTTTCAATTTGCTCTTTTAATTATTCTGAAAGGCCATCTGCTGTAAGAGTGCCTCCCTGATTTAAACTACGCCTCACACCCTCAAAACTTAGACTTCAGCATTTTTTCCTTCCTTGCATAATCTCAAAGCAAACAAGATTCAGAGAGGCTCACTTCCTGGGTAATGCAGGAGATGCCCTCCAAGGTAGGGACAGGGGCTTGTGCCCAATGTGGGGCCACTCTGCAGAGAACCACATGAGCTGCGCCCATCCAGGATGCTGCCAGGAGCCTGCATCCAGACACCCTCAGCGGTTGTGAACCAGCCCTCCCAGCAGCAGGACCCCTGAGCAGTTGTGAACCAGCCTCAGGGTTGCCCTCCAAGTGGCCAGGGGACAGGGCTGACATGAAGCAGGTCCTCAGATCGAGACCAGCTCTGGAGGCCCAAACAAACACTCCTCCTGTGCCCCACACCCTCACCTTCCCTTCCAGAGAAATAGTGTGTCCTGCCCCAGCTCAAAATAGGGACAGCACAGGGCTCCACCCAGGAAACCTGGGGGCCGAAATGTCATACCATTTGGGCAGGTCTGGGCCTGTCCTGCCACTCCCTCCCCACCCCCCAGTCACTCTGTGCCTCCACTTCCACATGACAACAACATTCCTCTCAGGGCTGAGTCTCCTCCCCTGCAGAGAAGATGCCTTGTGAGGCTTCTTGACCAAAAGAAACAGGAAACAAATACAGAATAAAAGTATAACAGTGAATAAAAACAGCTACATGCACACACAACTGTGCAAAGCAAAACAAAAAAAATTGAAAAGCATAAGCAGGGTGCTGCGGCCTGACAGTAACAATCAAACAGGAGGGTTTTCCAACGCCATGAATGTAAATCGAGGTGTGCGTGATAACAAGGAGTAGGAACCGGAGGGACGGCCACTGAGGGTGGAACCAAAGCAGGGAAATGAGAGGATGATGAGTCCCCACTGATCCTGAGGCTGGGAGAATTTGCAGACTCGAAGATTCTGTAGTGCTGATACATCCACACATTCCATGGTCCTGAGGGACACTGTCTAGCTTACAAATCCATCTGTAACTGTTCAACCAGACTAGCAACCCGTCATTCATCATTCATAGGAGAATGCAAAATTACATCATGCACAAAGTGCTCCCCCATGTATCAACTGCATTTGAACAGATTTGTGTTTTCAAAACCAGGGTGGTAGCAAGATTGAGTATGCCCAATAAATGCTAGATATTATTATCCCACTAGACACTGAAAACGGTCCCCTTTCCTGGGTTGTGTTTATTTAAAACAGCAACCCACTCTAACACAGGCTGGCCTTGCCACAGGCAATGCCGAGGGCAGCTGCCTCATCCTCCCCCACCCTGTTGCCTCACCTGGTCACAGGTGGGAAGCCAGGTGGGGCTCGGTGAGTGTCTTCTAACTGTTTCTGCATTGCTAGAATGGGGTAAACAAAGAACAAAGAAAACATACATAAAGTACATTCTTTGTTCTGTTATTGCCGTTGTCAAAGTTAACTCTCTCTTCTTATTTTAGGGTTTATTTTTAAACATCATGCTTGCACATAGTTTGAAAAATCTAAGTCTGGTTGGGGAAATGAGCAAACCTCTAACCCACCTTTTCCCCACCCGCTTTTCTACTCCCCAGAGGTAAGCACCCTCAACTCATTTAGCTGACTCTTGGTTTTCATCTCCATATCTCCACATGACACATTCACGTTGCCATTTCTCAGCTTTCAGATTTAGGATGTATCTATTTTCTGACTGCTACAGAAGATGGGCCTACCTCTCTATAACACATCACTGTTTCCAAGCTTACTTTCTCTTTCCCAGTTTAGTTACATTACAATTTTCATCAGATCAGTATTATGTGCTTACAGTATTGTGACTTTGTAAATGCTATCCCCAACTAGGCTATGCAGTACACTGTGACTAGTATTAATTTTTTTTTCTTTTTGTTTTCCCTGGAGTTATAAATGTCTTATGTATTTGCTTAGTGTCCACAGTCTCTCTTCCTTTCACAGTGTCTTCTTGTTTTTCCTGGAGTTATACATGTCTTATGTATTTGCTTAGTGTCCATAGTCTCTCTTCATTTCATGCTGTCTTCTTCCATGTGGCTGTCAGGGCTCTTTCATTAGAGGCTTTCCATAAGTGTCCAGTGATCCTGGGATGCCTGCTCATATTTAATAAGGGGCACAAAGAGCTGATTTAGAATTGTGTCACCTGGTGAATTGTTGACAGTGGGTGTCAGTATAGGAGACCCTGCTGAGCAGTTTCACTGGGAAAAATTTTCTCTATTTCTATTCCCACAGAAGCAGACCTGGAATAAGAAACAATTGTAGTTGGCCAGGTGTGGTAGTGCACACTTGTGATCTCAGTGTTTTGGGAGGCCAAGGCAGGAGAATCACTTGAGTCCAAGAGTTGGAGAACAGCCTGGGCCACACAGTGAGATCCCTGTCTCTATAAAATCATTTTTAAAAATTAGCCAGGCATGGTAGCTCCTGCCTGTGGTCTCGGCTACTTAGGAGGCTGAGGCAGGAGGATCACTTCAGCCCAGGAGGTCAAGGCTGCGGTGAGCAATGATCAAGCCACTGCACTGCAGCCTGGGTGATAAAGCAAGATCCTGTCTCAAAAAAAGAAAGAAAAGAAAAGAAAAAAGGGAATGGAAGGGGAGGGGAGAGGAGGAAATTTTTAAAAGAAAAAAAGTGTGACAAGGAAGGTTGGGTTTCCAGCGAAAGGTGCGTCACCAGCCAGCTCCTACTGCATCGGAACCATCCCACTCAAGGGGTGGTGTAGCTGAGGTATTTAAACGCTCACTCCTTGGCCGTCAGTTGGAGCTCTCCCAGCAAGGGGAGTGGGAAGTGGGACTCATTAGTCCCCAGGCACTTGCAGTCCCGCAGGGAGCGAAGCTGGGAGGGGCGGCGAGTCTGCAGACCAGCACCAGTCCAGGTTTGCCAAACTCCCTGCGTGCAAGAGATCTGCTGTAACCACACCTGCAGGGCACTCAGGCCACCTTTCATACTGGGGTGAGGAGAGGAAGTAAACGCTTTTCTCATGTAACAGATGCCTTTATGTCATCGTTAAAGCTGTGCTTTCTGACAGTCTTTAGAGGTTTTAATGAGGACGCCTAAACTTACGAGGCCCCAACAAACATCAAGAATTTTGCCAAAAGAAATCACATAACTGTTGGATATTTTTTGAAGACCAATGTCGTAGTCACTTTTGAACCAAGCAGATGCGCTACCCTATGTGGACAGAGCAGACGTCATGCACAGAACCCACACTGTCCCATCTCCCCCACACTCAGGCTGGAGCAGCATTCTGGCTTTGTTTTTGTTTTGCTTTATTGCTCTGTGTCTACCAGACACACAGCTCCTCAGAAAGTGGACAGAAAGCCTCCTGACATCACCACAACAAAATCACAGCCATTAAGTCCAATGGGATTGCTTTATGGTGGCTCAAGCCCATTTCTCTGAGCTCCAAAGCCATCCTGACATCATTATGCTGCATCATTACGAAGCCAACACATTTAACAAGAACACAAGATGCGCTTTGTCATCTCGGCTCCGATTCCCCTTGGGGTGAAAGTGAGGGGCGCTGGGAGTCGCCCTCTTGCAGGTCCCAAGGCAGCATCTCCCCAGCAGCTGAGACCAGCCTCAGCACAGGACACCGTGGTCCCAGCCACAAATGCAGACGGAGCCTCTCAGGCCAACCTCAGAGCCTCTCTGGGCTGCAGGCATCCTCTACACAAACGGAGGCAGCCCTGCTCCATGCCTGCCACGCAGCTGAGATGGATCCTCAGGACACATCCTGCCTGCAGGTGAGCTCCTCAAACACCAACCAGCAGCCCCCGTCCCACCCCCCGCATTCCCCCAGATCCTGTAAAGAACCTCATGAGGAAAGCCGAGCAGACAGCAAACCCAGAGCTTCCCCGACTGCGGTGGGCCCTGCTCCGCCTCCTATGGCCAAGGCCGATCATCACCCAGGAACCGACACGCACAAGATGCAGAATCTAAAAGAGAAAGCGGCACCGCCACCAGCAAGCACCAGAGGGACATGGGGCCTGATGATGGAGGCAGCAGTGATGCCTGCGGTGCCAGGGCCTCTCCAGGTTCCTGACCCTCTGACAGTTCACCTGGAAGGCGGGCTCCAAGCCCCTCAGACCCAGGCTCCATCCCGTGAGCAAGGAAGGCTGTGTTGGGAGGCTCCATCCCCTCGTTTGTTATTTTTATTGGGCTTCTTCCTCTTTTTCCAGCAGTGAAAAATCTTCAGAAACCTCCACCAGGGAGAAAATAGACCGGAAGCTCCTTCTCTGTGTTGCTGCCACCCAGGAGCCACTGGACCCCGAGGGAGCAGCATGGAGGCAGAGAGACCTGGCCCAGCACAGAAGCGAAACTGCCACGGGACGGCCCCACGGGTGCCAAGACACGATGGACCCCAAGGGAGCAGCGTGGAGGCAGAGAGACCCTGGCCTAGCGCAGGAGTGGGGCTGCCACGGGACAGCCCCATGGTTGCCATGACGCACTGGGTCCCAGGCATTCTAGTGAAGAGCTGTTACCATCAGAGGAACTCAAAAAGGGAAATGCTAGTTTAATAACTAAATTCTTACAAAGAAATGTCTTTAGTAAAATACCTTGATGATCTGATAATGCACAAAATTATTCCCGAGACAAAATTTGAAGGGGCTGAAAGGAAAACATAAGGACGAATGGCTGGTAATTCCTAAGGGAGAAGCTGGGAAGACAGAGGAGCTCAGGGGACTGACGGCAGCCTGGAAACCAGCAGGTGCCCAGTGGAGGGAAGACAAAACGAGAGCAGGGGTGCCTGAATCCATAGAGACGTCCACACTGCCGCCCAGTCCTCCCAGGCCTCTCTTTCTCCATCCAGACCGCCAGTCAAGTTCCCATCTGGGAAAGGGGGTCTGGCCGGTGCCCAGAGCCAGGGAGAGGTGGGAAACATGGTGTGAAAGAGAGATGAGGAGAGGGGGTCTGACCGGTGCCCAGCAGGGTCAGGGAGAGGCGGGACACGGGGTGTGAAAGAGAGGAGATGAGGAGTCAGCACATCCAGCCACTCCCTCCAAACACACCTGGGAAAAGGGAGAACCCTGGAGGACGGCCCGGTGGGAGAGTGGCTCACAACAAGTCCACATACATCTTGTGTGACTCAGGGACCAGCCAGCCACAGGACCAGGGTATCCAGGTGCTGACTTTTGAGCTGTCCACGGCACTAGGAGGCACATGCCCCAGTACCTCCCAAAATTGGAAATCTGGGGGTACAACCTCTGTACACACATGCATTCCAGCTCGCAAATGAGCACCTGCCTCAGAGCTTCACCTTGACTCCCGGAGGTGGGGCTGGCTCATGCTGTTGGCCAGTGCACCCCACGCCCTCTTCTCTGCTAATTTTGCATCTGCACTGAATTTACATTGGTGAGAGTCAGTGCCCTCCCACTCCATGGAGACAAGACTCTGCTGTGCACACTGCTGAGACTCCAATATCCCACATGCCAGGGGCTTACTCCATATTTGGCAGATAAATTAAAGCCCCAAAATGCAGAGTCATCGATGAGTCTCCTTCCAATGCAGCTGTCCATGGGGCCTTGGGCAAGCCCTGCGATGTTCCTGCAGGGAAGGGAAGGCCTGGGTCTCTGCAGCTGTCGTGCCTGCTCTCCGGTCCCTGCGCCCGCCCTAGAGGGATCCAAAAGCCATGGCCAGGCAGGGTGGTGTCATGGACAGCTCTGGTCCCACGGTGGAGGGACAGGGTGGTGGGGGCTCAACCCAGGCCAGGGACTGTCTGTCCCTTCCTGGCTTTGCCCAGCAGAAAGCAAAACTCTGATGAGGGAGAATCATGGGGTGCAGGGGCAGCAGGTCAGAAAAGAAAAGCCTCCTGTGTGAGTCTCCACAGCAAAGGGACCCTTCCCAGAGCCGGCACTGAAAACCCATGAGCAGCCCCATCCCTTACAACCAAACACAGCTCCGTCTGCCTCCCACGGCTTCTTCACATGCTTCCCAGGGGGTTCATTCTCGCTTTGTTTGGAGACACCACAGGGTTTTGGTGAAACTCCCCCCGCATTAAGGTCTGGACCACCTTCAAGCTGTGCACTTGGGAGGTCGAGCAGACAGAATGCACGTGGGCACGTGGCCAGAGAGAAACCTGCCCCATCAGGCCAGGGGAGCACATGTGAGCGCCTCTGCCAGGAGACCCCTCACCAGCAGGAAGCCAAGTGAAAGACACAAACACACCCACGGCAGGCCCTGCCGTACTGATGTGAAAACGTAAATAACCAGAGCTGACCTGAAGAGCACGTGTCCACCAGGCTGCAGGCAGGAGCAGCAAGGATTCCACCCTGACGTGCAGGCCCCACCCCAGCAACCCTGGACAGGCCCAGGCACAGGTCCAGCTGCCCTCGTTCTGCAACAGCTCCCAGGTAACCCTCGTGGGCTCCAGGTTTGAGAATCGTGCCCGGAGCAAGCACATTTAGGCCCAAACCCCTGAGTGTGGCCTTTGTTACTCCAAGGGCCACTCTGGTGGCACGTCAATCACCGCAGAGAGGTCACTTCTGTTCACGCTGCCTGTCGGACTGGAAGTGGGCTAAGGTGGGCAGCAGGCAGGCAGTGCGGCAGCCGGGACTGCGGGTGCCTGGGGTCTGAGGATCGCACACCAAGACCCACTCGGGGAGGGGTCCTGCACCCCCACTCTTGAAAATTCCCAAAATCCCACGAGGCTGAATCTTGATTCCCCCAGAGTTCTGAAATTCTGATACTGGGATGATGCACTTTGGAAAAAACCATGATGGCTGGAAAGGGGGAAATGAATATTTGCTTTATGCCTTTAGCTAGCCCAAGAAGTCACCTAATTAAGGTAATGAGGTTTAAAATGCAGGGTAAAAGTCACAAGGAACACTACAATTCCATTTTTATAATTACTCATGTCCTTACCAAAGAAAAGGAGGTCCATTAGGATAGACACAAAAATGACACGAAGACGTAGTGGTGGGGGAATCCCAGCATGCGCAGTCTTTTCCTGGTGATTTGCAGCCTCTGGACTTTCTATAATGAAAGGTATCGCCGTGACAATAGGAACCATCAACTTTACAAACATCGCTTAATCAGGACGCACTGTGGCCCCAAGGCTTATAAGTGGCCCTTTCACTGGACGCCACCAGAACACCCGCGTGCAGGGCGGGGACACATGCTGGAGGTTTGTGCCGCTGTGTCACACGTGGGAGGACGTCAGACCTTTCCTGAGCCACTAGCCAGGAACACTTGCGGACGGACTTTGATGGGAGGATGCTGAGGAGACAGAGATTGTGTGTGTGCCTTTGAAGGTTCTCCAGTTCAGGCATTAAAACCTCCTGCTGCAGGGGCTGCGGACCCCTTAACCTGCTGACCCCGGGGCAGGCGCTGAGGCCAGGCTGAGCCAGTCCACAGGATGAAGACGTCAGGACCCACGAGGACGGGGGCTCCCCAGGGGACGTGGCTTTGGGCAATTGCCGGCTGCATTCCTTAAATCCCTGTTTGGTTATATCCACCCCAACAACACCAGTCACTCGGGAGTCTTGTGCCAGAAACACAAGCCAGGGCCTGCAGTCCTCGGCCTCCAGCTCCCCGGCCTCAGCTCCCCGGCCCCCAGCTCCCCAGCCTCCAGGTCCCTGACCCCCAGCTCCCCGACCCCCAGCTCCCCGGCCTCCAGCTCCTCAGCCTCATCTCCCCGGCCCCCAGCTCCCTGGCCTCCAGCTCCTCGGCCTTAGCTCCCTGGCCTCCAGCTCCCCGGCCTCCAGCTCCCCGGCCCCCAGCTCCCTGGCCTCCAGCTCCCCGGCCTCCAGCTCCCTGGCCCCAGCTCCTCAGCCTCAGCTCCCCGGCCCCCAGCTCCCCGGCCCCCAGCTCCCTGGCCCCAGCTCCTCAGCCTCAGCTCCCCGGTTCCCAGCTCCCCGGCCTCCAGCTCCTCAGCCTCAGCTCCCCGGCCTCCAGCTCCCTGGCCCCCAGCTGCCTGGCCTCCAGCTCCTCGGCCTCAGCTCCCTGGCCCCAGCTCCCTGGCCCCAGCAGGAGCTAAGTTGTTACAGGGTTTCCCCATCCACAAAGACAGCATCATGAACATCCACACCCCCTAGGATGCCTGGAGTCCACATCCTCCCGGGGTGCCTGGGAGACCTCTAGGATTCCTCGGTGTCACATCCCCTTAGGATTTCGGGGTCCTAGCAATGCCGACACCTAGACGAAGGTCAGGCATGGCCACAGAGGCCACCCTAGCTATAGGAAAACTCTCTGAAAGCTTTGATGTTAGCTCCAAGCAGAAGCTTGGTTCAGGAGGGCTGAAATCCTCCCATTTAAAACCTCTGAAAATCTCGCCTTTCACAAACAGCCCCCTGGAGGAAATGTTTTTTTAGCATGAAGCCTGATAAGGACACAACACAGAGCTGCAGCGTCCGACCGTCTCTCCTCCACACTGGAAGGGAACAACAAACAAAGCCTCCGCAAGCTTGCTAGGAAACGGGGCATGCACAACACTTTACTGCTGCAAGAGACACTTTATCCAGTTATGTGGTATCGGATATTTTTAATAACCACTTTTCTGAATCCAACCAAGATCCGGCCCTCTATACTCTTAATACAGTGAAACTCATCTGTGTGTGGAGCCTGCACTTGGAAAACTCGGAAAACCTTCCCAGAAGCAAAGTGAAATGCTGCATACCATGACCACAAGTGGCTTATCCATGGGACATGTGGCCGCACACTGAGATCCCGGTGGCTCATCCGTGAGACATGTGGCCACAGACTGAGATCCCGCAGTGGCTCATCCATGAGACATGTGGCCGCACACTGAGATCCCGCAGTGGCTCATCCGTGAGACATGTGGCCGCACACTGAGATCCCGGTGGCTCATCCATGAGACCTGTGGCCGCAGACTGAGATCCCGCAGTGGCTCATCCGTGAGACATGTGGCCGCAGACTGAGATCCTGCAGTGACTCATCCGTGAGACATGTGGCCGCACACTGAGATCCCGCAGTGGCTCATCCATGAGACATGTGGCCGCACACTGAGATCCCACAGTGGCTCATCCGTGAGACATGTGGCCGCACACTGAGATCCCGGTGGCTCATCCGTGAGACATGTGGCCGCACACTGAGATCCCGCAGTGGCTCATCCGTGAGACATGTGGCCGCACACTGAGATCCCGCAGTGGCTCATCCGTGAGACATGTGGCCGCACACTGAGATCCCGCAGTGGCTCATCCGTGAGACATGTGGCCGCACACTGAGATACCGCAGTGGCTCATCCGTGAGACATGTGGCCGCACACTGAGATCCTGGTGGCTCATCCGTGAGACATGTGGCCGCAGACTGAGATCCCGCAGTGGCTCATCCGTGAGACATGTGGCCACAGACTGAGATCCCGCAGTGGCTCATCCGTGAGACGTGGCCGCACACTGAGATCATGGTGGCTCATCCGTGAGACATGTGGCCGCAGACTGAGATCCTGGTGGCTCATCCGTGAGACATGTGGCCGCAGACTGAGATCCCGCAGTGGCTCATCCATGAGACATGTGGCCGCAGACTGAGATCCCGCAGTGGCTCATCCGTGAGACATGTGGCCACAGACTGAGATCCCGCAGTGGCTCATCCGTGAGACATGTGGCCGCACACTGAGATCATGGTGGCTCATCCGTGAGACATGTGGCCGCAGACTGAGATCCCGCAGTGGCTCATCCGTGAGACATGTGGCCGCACACTGAGATCCTGGTGGCTTATCCGTGAGACATGTGGCCGCAGACTGAGATCCCGCAGTGGCTCATCCGTGAGACATGTGGCCGCAGACTGAGATCCCGCAGTGGCTCATCCGTGAGACATGTGGCCACAGACTGAGATCCCGCAGTGGCTCATCCGTGAGACATGTGGCCGCACACTGAGATCCCGGTGGCTCATCCATGAGACATGTGGCCGCACGCTGAGATCCTGCAGTGGCTCATCCGTGAGACATATGGCCGCACACTGAGATCCCGTTGGCTCATCCGTGAGACATGTGGCCACACACTGAGATCCCGGTGGCTCATCCGTGAGACATGCGGCCGCACACTGAGATCCCCGTGGCTCATCCGTGAGACATGTGGCTGCACACTGAGATCCCGGTGGCTCATCCGTGAGACACGTGGCCGCACACTGAGATCCCACAGTGGCTCATCCGTGAGACATGTGGCCGCACACTGAGATCCCGCAGTGGCTTATCCGTGAGACATGTGGCCGCACACTGAGATCCCGCAGTGGCTTATCCGTGATACATGTGGCCGCACACTGAGATCCTGCAGTGGCGCTTATCTCAGGAAGGAAGAGCCGGTCATGCCTGGAGCCCCCTGCATCATCATCAGCTCCTTCCCCAGGGCAGGTGCCGCTCTGGAAGCCTCCCCAGTCTCTCCCGCGGACCTGAGTCCTGCTGCAGCCACTCGCTGGTGTGACACTGACCATGCCCTGAGACCTGCCCTGTTCACACACCTCTAGAAGACTACCTCTCATCCCCGTGCCACTGGATACGTGGCTGACTGCCTCCTGGATACCTGGCTAAACTTCAAAAATGCTCCTGATTTTGTTTTTTTGTATTAGATTTATGTTCCGGCTCATTTTGTTCCTCTGCTGTTATAAACAGACCCTGGATGACAGAGCTCCAGGATCAGAGCAGGCACTCCAGGATCAGAGCAGGCACTCCAGGCAAATTGCTTTACCTCTCAACATGGAATCAGGAAAATGCTGTAAATACTGGACAAAGTCTGTCCTGCACAGGCCTCGCCCACAGCAAACATGGAGCTGCCAGCCCTGAACAATGAGCAAGGCTGAGCGTGCTCAGGCTGTCAGCAAGGAACCCTCCAGGGAGACCCAGCAAGAGAACCAACATCCGCCTGTGAGGAGGTCGGGCTGCAGACAAGCCCAGCCCTGGGTCCTGCGTCCTGGGTCCTGGGTCCTGGGTCCTGCGTCCTGGGCCCTGGGTCCTGGGTCCTGGGTCCTGGGTCCTGGGTCCTGCATCCTGCATCCTGCAACCTGGGTCCTGGGCCCTGGGTCCTGGGTCCTGCATCCTGCGTCCTGGGTCCTGGGTCCTGGATTGAGACAGAAGACCCTGGGCCGCTCAAGCAGAGCCCGGCCGCAGCCCCAACCTGGAATCCATCCTTGCCACGAAGCCGATGTGGAACCATCACCGTGCTCAGTGGAGGGACCATGAGTTCATGGCGTGATTATCTGGGAGGTTTGGAAAGAGCAAAAGCAAAAAGGCATCTCCTGCAACGTCCAGTGAATCAAGTCTACAGAGCTTGTGTGCAAATTCCCTTAAAGTCCCTCTTCTTCTTCAGAAGTCGAAATAGGAAAGGAAAAGGCAACACTTAGACCAAATGCTGAAGTCAACGTGACATGTAGGATGTGATTTGTTAAGTTACACTGACATCTGGTGGCCTTCAGTGTTAGAAGAGAAACACATGAGATCCTGTGATCTGAAACACACATGATCAAACGTGCCTTTGCATTTTCTTTGGTATTGAAAGCATACACCACCAGAGGCAGCATTAAACATTAATAAAATCATGAATAAATTAATAAGAACACCGCTATGCATATTTTTCAATTTAATAAGCCAAAAGTATAAAGGATGATTTTCCTCTTCCTAGGCCAAATCTTCTTAAGGAGCAGATTACAGTAGCTTTCTCTACAGTGGAATTTTTCAAATAGACTTTTAAGAGAAGAAGAGGAAGAAGAAGAAAACAGTCACCACTGTGTAACAGCCTGGAGGCAGGTCCCTGCCTGTGAGAACTGCTCATGGTGGACTCATACTGCATCTTCAGAGGAAGCAGATGTTCATTACTTATTTCCAGAAATGATATTTATTACTGTGTTGCAAAATCAAAATCATAAAACAAGCAATTTGATGGACTCAGAAAAAGTCCAAATGATAAGAAAAGGTAAATTGCATAATATAAATAACGTGTTTCTTCCATGTTTGCAGAAATACACCAAACGTGTGACCACCCTTCGTGACTGGACGACAGCAATAACTAAGCCAGTGGGGTATGAAGGAGAATGGGATGAAAAGTTCACATTTTGATCAACGTCACATATGCTTGAGATAAAACGCTGCTAACGTCAACACTGGACTTACCCCAGTCATATTAACATTGACATGACTCACCCCAGTCATATTAACATTGACACCAAACACAGCCTAAAACTCTGTTACCACAAACATGACTTAAACGATACAAAGTTAACCTCCATATTTGCTATACATTCTAGTAATGACTTTGCTCTCCTTAATTTAAAAAAAAAAAAATCAAAAGATCATCCTCCCAGACCAGATTCCAAGCTCAGTGCTTTACGTACACAATCATATCATTTTCGTAGCGCCCTGAAAGTTCTGTTTTCATTCATGAGAAGCCCCCGCAGGTAACGCTTGGTTTACATTAATGAGTAGATGCAGACTGCAGTGCATCTACTCATTTGGGGCTCACCTGGGGCCTCACCTCCAAAGGGGCTTCTGGAGATGGTGGATCCTGTGGGGCCCACGCTGACCTCTGCAGCCAGAAGCCAGCCATTGCCTGTGTTCAGGGCTGGCCCTGGCAGCATATGGGGAGATGTGTGCAGGAGCAGGCAGCAAGCAGGCTGGGGAGGTGGGCAGTCCTCAGCTTAGGAGAGATGGTCACCCAGGACCTACCCAGGCATGAGCGTGAAGAGGGCACAGAAGACCTGGTCAGTCTGAGGAAGGAAAGAGTGGCTGCTGCTAACAGAGAGAGTCAGGTCAATTTCCCCAGGGCTGCCTTCTGAAGCTGGTTTCCATGTTATGAAAATGCCTGAAGAGGACCGTGGTTAAAGCAGCTCAAACTCCGGCAGGAGAATTTACGAAGCATCCAAGCTCCTCCTCTATGTGAACCAAAGGATGGCTGTGAGGGTTCCGGGGGTCTCTAACAACAGAAAACCTCCACTGGCTTTCAACCTCACCTGCCAGGGAAGGGGCCAGGTGGGGATCGCGCAGGCCCCCTCAGACCCTCGCTCTGAAGAAGAGGTGCCATCACAGAGCATGCCGACATTCAGAACTGTCCTGCAGAATCTGGCAAGTGTTTTAAGAATTGAAATAAAGAGCTGAGAAAATGTGTTGACGTCGCCTCTCAAAAAATCTGGCTTTAAAAAATAATAATAAAGCTAGTGTCTTTCTGAGCAGATTCCGTGAACTTGCCTTCCAAAGTTTTCTGAAAACTTGAGAAGATGGGGTGTGCCCCCACGGCCCCTGTGGCCCCCACAGCCCCGGCTGCCTGAGGTTCGTTGAACAGCCTGGGTGGCTCCGAGGCGTCCCCGCAGAGTCAGCCTGATCACTCCTTCGGTTTCCTCCCACGGCTGCAGGCAGACCTGGAGTTCATCCGGGTGACCTCCATAGTCTCTGGCCACCTTCCCTCCATTTAAGAAAAAGAAAAACAGCCCATGTCTGAGCCACCTCCCCAAACCCTCTCTGCCTTCAAGCATCTGACAAGGTACCCTCACCACACAAGGCCCGCTCCCTCTCTAGAGAGCCTCTCCCGACACCAAAATGTCCACCTAACACGACACTCAGGACACAGCTGTCATCCCGAAGGCAGGAGATGCGGAGGAAAGGACACAGAATGAGGTCACGATGTCAGAGTCACCCTCGTCTCATCCCCGAGTACCCCGGTGACTACAGACAGGAGAATTAATCTCCTTTTCATGGGATGAAGTGACAGAGTAGACACCTGTGAGCCCACTTCCAGCTCCAGTTAAGGTTTCCTCTGGCCCTGAAGTTCTGCGACTCTGAGGCATGTGGGGTGACCAAGGGCAGAGGCTCCCAGTCTGTCTCAAACTACAGGCTTTGAGCAAGGTGAGCCTCCCTAAGCTTCGGTTTCCCCAACTTCGGTAAAGTGAAATAACAAAACTACGAGTGGCTCTTAACTTCTCTGGGAATGTCCAGCCAGAGCCTCGGAATGTAACTACGTGGAAACAGGGTCCTCGCAGACCTCATTATTGAAGGACCTTGAGGTGAGATCATCTGGATCCAGGGTGGGCCCTTAATGTAGTGATTGACGTCCCTGTAGGGAGAGGAGAAGACACAGAGACACAGGGAAGGGGTGTTGGTGGAGTCACGGGTGGGAGGCCCTGGAGCGACAGTGCGGACAAGTGCCCAGGTGACCCCAGACACGGAGACACAGGGAAGGGGTGACGGGACAGTGTGCTCATGGGATGGGAGGCCCCAGAGGGACAGTGCAGACAAGTACCCAGGTGACCCCAGACACGGAGACACGGGGAAGGGGTGACGGGACAATGTGCTCATGGGGTGGGAGGCCCCGGAGGGACAGGGTACACAAGCACCCAGGTGACCCCAGACATGGAGCGTGAGTAGGAAATTCACTTGGTGGTGTCAGGCCACAGAGATCCGGACAGGCTGGGCTGCCCCTGCGAACCCGGGGCCCTCTGCTCCCTGGCATAGCCTTATTTTCCCTCCTGCAGCTCCCGAGAGGAGGCCTCGCTCTTCCACCTGTTTCTGTGTTGAGGGACCCTTCACAGAGCAGGCACTCAAAACCCATGAGCACCCCATCCCTTACAACCAAACGCAGCTCCGTTTCTGCCTCCCACGGCTTCTTCACACACTTCCCAGTGGGTTCATTCTCCCTTCCCCACGTGAAGACGTGTGCAGCCACAGCTTTCCGGCCACCCTGAAATGAGGTGGCATCTCCAGTCGCTTCCCGTGATGAAGTGCGGGGCCTGGCACTGCGCACTGCTGCCCCTGCTGGGTCCTCACAGCTCCTTCAGCAGCCTCTGGGGTCTCCCCTCCCGGTCCCCTGGGCCCTTGCACATGCCCGGCCACCACTCTCTGGTCCCCCCAGCACTCACGGCTCACCTCCTGGGAGCCAAGGCACCTGCAAGTCCTGCTGTCATCCCGGGAACAGGGGTCCCCTTCCCGTGGGAGATGGGATCCCCCAGGTAACACAGCCAGTCAGAGGGCAGCATCAGAACTCACTCTCTGTCCTTGTCTACACTAAGCACTCAACTTCAAGTTGGGAAACCTGGGTACCAAGCAGCCAACCAACGCCAATGGAGGTGGAAGGCGCCGCCCCGCGGCACTCCCACCCGCCTCAGATAGGAGCATGGTCTCAGGGGCCAGGGCCCAGGTCTTATCCAGACTCAGCCGCTCTGTGACCCAGGTCAGTCACTGGCCTTCCTCCGGGGCTGCTTCTCTGTGGCTCAGGGGACAATAGGCCCATCTCGTTAGGCTGCCGTGAGGGTGAAATGAGGCTGCGCACATGAGACGGGCTGAGAACATGCGTGGGCCAAGAACACATCTGCCAGGGCCCATCGCAGCACCCTCCTCAGCTCCAGGGCCCATCTCAGCAGGCTCCTCAGCTGCAGGGCCCATCCAGTGCCCTCCTCAGCTCCAGGGCCCATCGCAGCACCCTCCTCAGCTCCAGGGCCCATCACAGCACCCTCCTCAGCTCCAGGGCCCATCGCAGCACGCTCCTCAGCTCCAGGGCCCATCGCAGCACCCTCCTCAGCTCCAGGGCCCATCGCAGCACCCTCCTCAGCTCCAGGGCCCATCACAGCACCCTCCTCAGCTCCAGGGCCCATCGCAGCACCCTCCTCAGCTCCAGGGCCCATCCAGTGCCCTCCTCAGCTCCAGGGCCCATGTCAGCACCCTCCTCAGCTCCAGGGCCCATCCAGTGCCCTCCTCAGCACCAGGGCCCATCCAGTGCCCTCCTCAGCACCAGGGCCCATCGCAGCACGCTCCTCAGCTCCAGGGCCCATCGCAGCACCCTCCTCAGCTCCAGGGCCCATCTCAGCAGGCTCCTCAGCTCCAGGGCCCATCCAGTGCCCTCCTCAGCACCAGGGCCCATCGCAGCACCCTCCTCAGCTGCAGGGCCCATCCAGTGCCCTCCTCAGCACCAGGGCCCATCACAGCACCCTCCTCAGCTCCAGGGCCCATCGCAGCACGCTCCTCAGCTCCAGGGCCCATCGCAGCACCCTCCTCAGCTCCAGGGCCCATCTCAGCACCCTCCTCAGCTCCAGGGCCCATCGCAGCACCCTCCTCAGCTCCAGGGCCCATCGCAGCACCCTCCTCAGCTCCAGGGCCCATCTCAGCACCCTCCTCAACATGGCTCCCTTCCCTCTCACCACTGAGCAGACTTGATAACAGATGCAACCTCGTTCCAGACCCACAAGAAAATCCACAGCAAGACATTTTGTGCCAAAGTTGGGTTCAAGATCAAAAAGAATCCTTTGTATCTCATTTGTAATAAGTTGTAGAGGCTCATGAGAAAAGGAAAGATAATTCAATTTTGAATGTATGTTTACATTTCCTAAACAGCTCACTTAGCATCTGAACTCGAATGCACACAAAAAAATAAAACATTGTCTTTAAGGAAATAAAATGCAGTGGGCCTAACATGGCCCCCAATTGGCCAAGTCTTCTTCCCAACTAGGAAACTGGCCACTGTCCACTCTGGGCCTGTGACTAACACACAGGTGAGGATCTCTGTCCTTAACCTTTTCCGACTCCCCTCCCAGAAGACGGCAGGGCTCAGGAGGCCTGCACGGTAAAGCCCCGTGTGGGCTCCATGGCGACCTCGGCAGGCGAGCCCACCCCTCTCCCGGGAGGACTAACAGTGGGAAGACTTCTGTGGGTGGGAGATGAGGACCCCAGTCTCTCAGCCTGGTGTCTGTAAAACTAGGAGAACGGGCCCATCCTGCGGGTGCTGGGGAGCCTGTGGGAAATCGCACAGGAAGCACTTGTGTGTCCAGGCCCAGCGGTCCTGACCCAGCCTTTTCAGCTCAACCTGGGCCACCCTTAAACATGGAGGCAACGGCCAGGCGCGATGGCTCACGCCTGTAATCCCAGCACTTTGGGAGGCCGAGGCAGGTTAATCACCTGAGGTCAGGAGTTCGAGACAAGCCTGGTCAACATGGAGAAACCCTGTCTCTACTAAATCACTTGAACCTGGGAGGCGGAGGTTGCAGTGAGCCGTGATCGTGCCACTGCACTTCAGCCTGGGTGACAGAGACAGCCTCCATCTCAAAAAAAAAAAAAAAAAAAAAAAAAAAGGAAGCAAGGGGATTCCTAGTGTTCCAGCAGGGGGAGAACTGTGGTTCTAGCAAATCCTCTACCAACCGAGTACCATGCGCTTTCAGAGTGTAGGGAATCAGGTGCTCAACCCCAAACGGCCCATAGCAGAGCTCTCCCGATGATGCAGGGCGCACCAGGAGTGAGGACAGCAGCACTAAACCATGAGGTTAAGACAAAGGGGCTGATGGGGAGCAGTCACCTGTGAGAATTTAAAGAGCAAAATTAACGGGCTGCAGCATTAAGCCCCAAAGGACGGATCCAGGAGGGTGCCCGGGTGGTTAACAATGGCTATTCAGGCCTAAGAAGGAAAGAAATAACCTTAAAATAGAATCTCATCCCATCCTCCTGGACCAGATTTCACTACAGTAATTGCATCTGTGAGGAAGAGAGCTGCAAAGGAAATTAGATGTTCTCCGGGCTCAGCTGTAAGTCATACATCAGAGCCACCCACTGAGAATTCCCATTAGGAAGAAGCTGGCATGAGCTCGCATGCGGGCTGGAGGCCACCCCCGCTTCCACAGCCCAAAAAGCTGTCCCCACCGAGGTCCTCGATCTGGCATAATTGCCAGCATTGTGCCGCGCCTCCCGCCCTGGCCACATCAATGTGGCTCATTCTTCGAGGCTCCACTGAACGCTGGGAGCTGTGTTGAAAGTGGGGGAGGGGCATCCACTGATGAAGCTTCCGGAGCATCTCCATCCAGCCAGCTCCCTCACACCAACTGAATGAGCCAGCGTGCTGTAAGGAAAACACTACCAGTCATCCACATGAGGGGGGGCGGGGGAAGGTACCTCTGCCTGGGACAAAAGCCTGCAAGGAAAACAGGAACTGAGCACTCCAGCCATAATACAACCAGCTACTTTCCTGATGATACAACCAGCTACTTTCCTGATGATACAACCAGCTACTTCTCCGATGATACAAACAGCTAATTTCCTGACCTACCAAGAGGCCAGAAACCACACCCCAACTCCCTGCTTCCCAATTAATCTTTACTCTGCAGTCCACATTCTGGGCCCCAGCGACAGTATTGGTGAAGAGACGCAAAGCTGATGAATGACATCAAACAAACAAAAACAACCTGTAGCAGGTGGCTTCAAGAAACCTTCCTGCTTTCCTTCCTCGGGAGAGAGCCAGCAGCCTTGCTGCCTGGGTTTGGAAGGGTCACCCCAGGCCCTACCCACCATCCTCTCTAAGCCCCCACCAGCTGCTTCAGCCCTGGATGACACTGGACACCACCTGGGATCCTGAAAATGCAGGTGCCTGGGCCCCACCTCCATCAGATTCAGATGTCACTGCTCTGGAGTGTGGCCTGCTTACCAGACTTATCTGAGCACTCCCAGCTACTGTGGATGTACAGAAAGGGTTTAGAACCATGGGCCCATTCTACCAACAAGAACTGCATATACCACGGGCCCCGCCTCAGAGTTATTGCTGAGGACTTGTCCCCCCACCCCACCCTACAATGGCTCATTAATATCCCATACACGCAAATCCTCGTCAAAGACCCTCAATGAAGTATGCAGGCCACCCATGCCTCTTCCTCATTCAATTAATAAATGAGAAAGTTTCTTAAGGAAAAATTAAACAAATCAGGTGATTTAGCCTAGTTTTAGTCACTAAGAAGGGACTTCAGAGTAGTTCATAAATTGTCTCTAAGGATTTTCAATAGAAGAGCATTCCTCAGAGGGCTGGGCGGTCCCCTAGAAGACCCTGCCACCCCTGTGTCTGCTGTGGCTGGGGCTCCACATCCCCATGATGTGTCTGGTGGCAGCCACCACAGTCCTGTCTCTTCCAGGAATCTAAGTGTTAGGTTCTGGTTTCTTCTCTTCCACATCCACCTTTGGTGTTGGTTTCAGAAACAGCAAATCCTACAATCCACGGTTCCCAAGCCTGACTGCACACCTGAACCATCCCTAAATACTTTCCACACAGGTGCCTTCCCTGGGGCCCCATGCACTGGAGGAAGCCTTCTGTGAAGGTCCACTTTGGGGCCCAGGAATGGGAATCCAGCTTCACTCCATAGTCAGCCAGGCTTGGGACAACTGTGGTGGATGATCTGATTGCATCCGACTGTCCTCCCTTGCAGGCCCAACCCACAGGGATACATGGCCAAAGTTTAGATATGCACCCCCAGCCCCTAACCACACAGTCCAGATTTCAATTACATGGCATGTTAACCGAGTAACTACATAAAGTACAAAGTGTGCTGCCAGCTGTAGTCAACAAACCACCACATGTTAACAGCCATGTGGGATTGGTGGCTGCATGGGGATTGGCCAGGGTGCCTGTCACTCAGCTCAGCACAGACAGCAAAGCATGGAGCTGTGTGACCACATCATCTCCCAGGGAGAAACCAAACAACATTTCGCAGAAGTGAATTATCAGAAGAAAGAACAGACAAACAAAGACATAAGTGCGCCAGAGAATGAAAAGGGATAGTGCTGGAAGTGAAATTCCAAAGAAAGGCCAGGGGGCAGGAAACAGACAGCCTGCTGGGAAACATAGACTGGCTACCATGTGGGACACTCACGGTGCTGCAGGAACCTAAGGAAGGCAACTCATCCGCACACAGCAGGGAAGTGGCTGTGAGGGAAACGATGATATCCAGGGGAAATGGGGCGATAAGACCTTCACAGTAAAGGGACACTCAGAGGCACTTCACCACCACAAAATGGCAAAGCACAAAATGTTGGAGGGCAATCCAGACTCAGAAAGGGATTGACACTCAGCAAGCCATGGGGAGAATGCTCACACCTATCACAGCCTAGACAAGGATTCAAGTGCCACACACACTACATCGAGATGCTCTAGCTCTGTCTCCCTGTGCTAAGTCACAGTGCACTACATCAAGATGCTGCAGCTCTCAGTGTCCCACTGTGTTAAGTTGTGGTGTACTACATCAAGATGCTGTAGCTCTCAGTGTCCTGGTGTAAGTCACAGTGTACTACATCAAGATGCTGTAGCTCTCAGTTTCCCTGCTGTGTTAAGTCACAGTGTACTACAATGAGATGCTCTAGCTCTCAGTGTCCTGCTGTGTTAAGTCATGGTGTACTACATCGAGATGCTGCTGTAGCTCTCACTGTCCCACTCTATTAAGTCATGGTGTACTACATCGAGATGCTGTAGCTTTCAGCGTCCCGCTGTGTTAAGTCATGGTGTACTACATCGAGATGCTGTAGCTTTCAGTGTCCCGCTGTGTTAAGTCATGGTGTACTACATCGAGATGCTGCTGTAGCTCTCACTGTCCCACTCTATTAAGTCATGGTGTCCTACATCGAGATGCTCCAGCTCTCAGTGTCCCGCTGTGTTAAGTCATGGTGTACTACATCGAGATGCTGTAGCTTTCAGTGTCCCGCTGTGTTAAGTCATGGTGTACTACATCGAGATGCTGTAGCTTTCAGTGTCCCGCTGTGTTGTCATGGTGTACTACATCGAGATGCTGTAGCTTTCAGTGTCCCGCTGTGTTGTCATGGTGTACTACATCGAGATGCTGTAGCTTTCAGTGTCCCGCTGTGTTGTCATGGTGTACTACATCGAGATGCTGTAGCTTTCAGTGTCCCACTGTATTAAGTCATGGTGTACTACATCGAGATGCTCTAGCTCTCCGTGTCCCACTGTATTGTCATGGTGTACTACATCGAGATGCTGTAGCTCTCACTATCCCACTCTATTAAGTCATGGTGTACTACATCGAGATGCTGTAGCTCTCACTGTCCCACTGTGTTAAGTCATGGTGTACTACATCGAGATGCTCTAGCTCTCAGTGTCTCACTGTGTTAAGTCATGGTGTACTACATCGAGATGCTCTAGCTCTCAGTGTCTCACTGTGTTAAGTCATGGTGTACTACATCGAGATGCTCTAGCTCTCACTGTCCCCCTGTGCTAAGTCACAGTGTACTACATCAAGATGCTGCAGTTCTCAGTGTCCCGCTGTGTTGTCATGGTGTACTACATCGAGATGCTGTAGCTTTCAGTGTCCCGCTGTGTTGTCATGGTGTACTACATCGAGATGTTGTAGCTTTCAGTGTCCCGCTGTGTTGTCATGGTGTACTACATCGAGATGCTGTAGCTTTCAGTGTCCCACTGTATTAAGTCATGGTGTACTACATCGAGATGCTCTAGCTCTCCGTGTCCCACTGTATTGTCATGGTGTACTACATCGAGATGCTGTAGCTCTCACTATCCCACTCTATTAAGTCATGGTGTACTACATCGAGATGCTGTAGCTCTCACTGTCCCACTGTGTTAAGTCATGGTGTACTACATCGAGATGCTCTAGCTCTCAGTGTCTCACTGTGTTAAGTCATGGTGTACTACATCGAGATGCTCTAGCTCTCAGTGTCTCACTGTGTTAAGTCATGGTGTACTACATCGAGATGCTCTAGCTCTCACTGTCCCCCTGTGCTAAGTCACAGTGTACTACATCAAGATGCTGCAGTTCTCAGTGTCCCACTGTGTTAAGTCATGGTGTACTATATCGAGATGCTGCTGTAGCTCTCACTGTCCCACTCTATTAAGTCATGGTGTACTACATCGAGATGCTGTAGCTTTCAGTGTCCCACTGTGTTAAGTCATGGTGTACTACATTGAGATGCTGCTGTAGCTCTCACTGTCCCACTCTATTAAGTCACGGTGTACTACATCAAGATGCTCTAGCTCTCAGTGTCTCACTGTGTTAAGTCATGGTGTACTACATCGAGATGCTCTAGCTCTCACTGTCCCCCTGTGCTAAGTCACAGTGTACTACATCAAGATGCTGCAGTTCTCAGTGTCCCACTGTGTTAAGTCATGGTGTACTATATCGAGATGCTGTAGCTTTCAGTGTCCCGCTGTTAAGTCATGGTGTACTATATCGAGATGCTGTAGCTCTCAGTGTCCCGCTGTGTTAAGTCATGGTGTACTACATCGAGATGCTGTAGCTCTCAGTGTCCCACTGTGTTAAGTCATGGTGTACTATATTGAGATGCTGTAGCTTTCAGTGTCCCACTGTGTTAAGTCATGGTGTACTACATCGAGATGCTCCAGCTCTGTGTCCCACTGTGTTAAGTCATGGTGTACTATATCGAGATGCTGTAGCTTTCAGTGTCCCACTGTATTAAGTCATGGTGTACTACATCGAGATGCTCCAGCTCTCAGTGTCCCACTGTGTTAAGTCATGTTGTACTACATCGAGATGCTGTAGCTCTCAGTGTCCCACTGTGTTAAGTCACAGTGTACTACATCATTGTCAGGCTCACTGTTTTCATTTCCATACACACTTAGATTATAAGAGTTTGTAACGTTTTGACAACATTACAGGTCATGAAACAATCCTCATTTTCCTATAAGTTATTCCAGTGGCTCACATAGTCCTTGCCACTTCTGCTTCACCATGCAGTGAGGTACAACCTGGTATTGGTTTTGTGCTTGACTCTGACCCTCTTGCCATATTTTGTAAGGTTCTGTGTTTAAATATTGCATTTCAGGCAGCTATGGTGTTGCCAGCCTTGAGGCAGGGCTCTGGAGCCTGAAGACATGTGTCCTTGGCAGTAACCTGTATGTATACCCACCTTTCTGAAATTAGACCCAGATGCTATCTCAAAGCTAAAAGTCATTTTCTTGACATCAAGCATTTTTGGCCTGGAAAGCTCCATTTTAGAAAACGGCTGTTTTGCAAACATTATATAAGCTGTCACCAGCAAGAATTCCATCATTGCAAGAATTCCTTCACTGCAAGAATTCCATCATTGCAAGAATTCCGTCACTGCAAGAATTCTGTCACTGCCGTAATCACTCATCAGAGACTGAGGAAGTCTCGGTTAAGTGCACGGGGCCTCGGGACTCTCGGAGGTGCCCAGCTCCACAGCCCCTTCCACATGGGAAGGCAGCAGAGTGGCTGCTCTCCTTCCCAGTCCCTGCTCTGGGAGGGTCAGCCCTGACTCACACAGCCCTCCTTCCATGTCACGCCAGGAGCCTCACCATGCAGCACTGCAGCTGGAATGAGTGAAATACCTGATGGAGCACTTGGAGAAGAGAGTCGAATTCACAAGCCTCCAGCACTCGGTGTGGCCAGCATTCACCACTCAGGGATTTCTAAGATCACACGTGACGTCTGACCGGACTCAGAAGCTCACACGTGATGTCTGACCGGACTTGGAAGCTCAGCACTTCGTTATTTTATTATCTCCAAATCCAAAAGAAGTGGCAGTCATTACTTCAAAGCCCACTCCTGAAGGAAAAGGCCCACTTGACACCAGTGCTGGGGATGCAATCCACTTGTGTTATCATCGGACCCCGAGCTGTGCCTGAACCTCGGTGCCTGCATTCTTTACTCAACAGGCATCTGTTGAAACTCTGTCATGTTGGCCCCTGTTACAATCTTGTGCACAGGACCTGACCGCTAAGGTCTCCAGAGCTTTGGGGCATTTTATCAGAGGTTCCTGCCACATTTGTGTCCAGCACAACAGTGAGTAAAGAACTGGCAACATGTTCTCCCTCCCAATTCCTCCTGTTTTCCTTCCCAAGGCAGGCAGGACACATTGTCTCACGGCGAGCTGGCCTTACCCTGAACTCAGAGCATCAGCACCCCAAAGCTGCAGTGAGGAGGAAGAGACTGCCCACCCGCGAAAAGGCCCCTCAGTCTTCAGCCAACACCACAGGCACAGCTTCAGCCCTCTGACTCTTGCTGACCACAGGTTACCTTGGATCTTCTCTCCTTTGAGGGCAACTGAGCCACATTTGGCTCTTTTCAGAACATAGAATCTTGGCTTTGTCTTTTCCTGGGCTTGGGGTACCTGGGACTCCAGCTTCAGGCACAGGGTCCAGCACACATTCCTTCTTCTTCACCAAAAGCCAATGAGATCAACATAGTTGCAAAGCTGCCTTATGTTTTCAATGAGAAGAGTTATTTACAAAAAGAGACGGCTTGACAAATATCGTGCATAAGCAATCCCACCAGTGCGCATTGCCCCTGAGTTCCCTTCCCTCTGAGACCCAAGCTGTCATGGCTGTGAGCCATGCAGATGAGGTCCTCCTTGTCATCCTAGTGGGCTTCCCAGAAGATACTCCCCATCATCCGAGTGGGCTTCCCAGAAGATAATCCCAGTGACTGAGTGGTTCCTGCCTCCCTTCTCTGGCCACATTTGTGAAATAGGTAAGCAGCATGTCTTCCATGGAAGCAGGGATGAAGTGACGGCTCTGAGTCAGTTTCCTCCGCGTCCCCGTTGATGAGACGCGGCAGTTGCATGAGGGGCAGGTCACAGGCGGTTGTGGCTTACAGACGCCCTGGGTTCCAACAGGGCCTGACAGAGATGTCCAATTCCAGGGATCACCTTCCCATACTTGATCGGACCCATAACATCTTAGAAAGCACAATATACTCAGTTCTGCCCATGTCATCCTCTGCTCAAGTATCTGAGTTCAAGGTCATTTCTGGACTGAGGATTCCCGTACCCCATTAGACGTGTGTGGCTCAGATCTTCAGGCTTTGGAATCGAGGGCCAGCCGCACCCCTTGTTGGTCCCATTCTGGCTGGTGGTCCCCTGGTGCACCTGTCATGTCCTGCACAGCTCTCAGGCCTTTGGTTGAAAAGCTGACTGGAATCACACTTGAAAAAAGAGCTCAGCCTGTGGATATTAGTGACACCCACCCTGGTAGGAAATGCACATGTAAGGCTGAGTTTGTTTCTTGGAGTTTTCCTATTTATTTTAAAGTTGGGGTGACAAGCACTGGGTTTTTGAACACTGAGCGGAGGGCAACGTTTCATTATTTATGCAAAGTGCATCGACAAAGCGACATTGAAAGTTTTTGCCATATTTTCCTCTTTGTAGTTTCTCCAAGTGAGATATGTCAAGAAGCAGCTTTCCTGTGATGTGCCTCAGAAATAAATGGAAAGAAAGAAACACAGCAGATGGCTTGGATTAAATCTGAACAGTGATAAGTTCTGCTTTTAGGACAGCTGGGTAATGTACTCTTTGCTCAAAAACATGTTTGATCTGAAACACAAAAACAATCTTACGGTTTCCATGAAAATGAAAGAAAAATGAAGCTGAATCGTGGAGTAAATTGCTAGTTTTCTCCGCAGCATGTTCTGGGCTGCTTTGGGAGCCATATGCTCTGTTTGATGTAAATGAGATGGAACTGAAATTTAAAAGTTTTACATTTAAAAGTAGTGACCAAACCTATTCATCAATGCCTTTGGGCATTCTAATAAAGAATTTTTATTAGCCCTAAGGTTTGGGGTTAAAAAAATAAAGTTTGTCTTAACCCTGAACAACTTGGGCCCACCTTCATTTTCAGATCTGTGAAATATTCGAGCAACAGATGCTGAAGCTAGAGACCAAGTTACTGATGAGGGAGGTAGTTTGGTTCTTGGCAATCAAGTTCTGCATTAATAATCGAGCCTCATCACAGAAATACTTCAAATCCCCTTTTCACAGAATATCTACTGAAAAGTATCACTAAAATGCAATTTTGCTAGAATCCATTAATTTTACAAGCTGACTGAATCTTCCTCAGAGATCAAAAACTGCAAAGGAGCTAGACTACAAGGAACTGAATTTCAGTCAACCTTTTAAGAAATGCAGATCAGAATGCAAATCCTAGGTAGCTTCTTAAACAGCAAAAGACAGCATCCACGTCTCTGCAAAAGGCTTGAACTCTTTGGCCAGCTTGGTTGGGGAGAGCTGGAATGGCAGGTTGAGAAGTATCAACAAACCCCATCAATGGCAGCTTCCAACACCATCTGATTTTCTGAATTTCAAATCTGGACACAGAATTGAGCCGGAAAACTCTGAATGCTGCCAGATTCTCATTTCAGATGCACACACATACTCTTGCATGTCTCAAAGAAAGTAAAATAAAAGGAAGATAGAAAGAAGGAAAAAGAAGAAAAAGAAACCCTGTAGTCCACATGAAAGAGCAAATGCTATCTGAAGGCCTCGGCAGCTGCACGGGATGTCATACCCGGGCTGACACTGCCGGCTTCTGGGGCCACCATTCGGACGTGGTCTCAGTCACACCTGGCTGACGCTGCTGGCTTCTGGGGCCACCCTTCGGACGTGGTCTCAGTCACACCCAGGCTGACACTGCTGGCTTCTGGGCCACCATTTGGACATGGTCTCAGTCACACCTGGGCTGACACTGCCGGCTTCTGGGGCCACCCTTCAGACGTGGTCTCAGTCACACCTGGGCTGACACTGCCGGCTTCTGGGGCCACCATTCGGACATGGTCTCAATAATCTTCCCGAGCTCGGCCAGCTCACAGGAGTTCAAGCTTACAAGTAGTTGGTGTGTAATTTGCATGGTCAGTAGAGACAAAGAAAGGCTTCAAAGCCACTGCACACTCCTGCTGCTCTCCAGAGGTAAAGCGAGGAGAGGGTGACAATGGCAAATCAGGGCCCAGGCCAGTTTCCCAGATAGGAACCATGGCCGATAAACCCGAGACCACAGGTGTTCCATCCCTGCTACTCAGCCCAAAGCAACAAGAAAAAGGAAGCCTGAGGTGACACCACAAAATGCAAATTTATCTCCAACACTGTCACTTGTTAAGATAGCAAAGAAATGAGCCTTGATCCATGAATAAACTGTATACATCAACTCATTTGGGAAACAAGCAAGAAACCCAAGAGAAACCACGGGGGAGAAACCAGGATCCATGTTCTATCCCCTGCTGCTGGGCCAGACCTGAGCAGCACGGCAGTGAAGGAAGTGGATTTGGGGGGCTTCCCTCCACCCACAGTAACCTTCCTTTGCTGAGTGATGCAAGCCTGACCTTTCCGGGGAGCACCCATGACCTCGTGGGGACACGGTGAACCCTAGGGACATGAAATGGTCCCGCCCTAGCTTCCTCTCCAGTGCCCTGCCTGTCCTGCCCAGGGCACTCCCAAAATGTCTCAACGAAAATGTTCTTAGAGGGGAAGAGGTCTCAGAGATTAGCCCCTCTGGTTCCTCATTTTTTTTTTGAGACAAAGTCTCACTCTGTCACCCAGGCTGGAGTGCAATGGCACCATCTCAGCTCACTGCAACCTCCACCTCCTAGGTTCAAGCGATTCTCCTGCCTCAGCCTCCTGAGTAGCTGAGATTACTAGTTTTTGTATTTTTAGTAGAGACGGGGTTTCACCACGTTAACCAGGCTGGTCTCAAACTCCTGACCTCAAGTGTTCCGCCCACCTCAGCCTCCCAAAGTGCTGGGATTACAGGCATGAGCCACCACATCCAGCCCCTCATTTTCTAGATGAGGAAAGAGAAACGGGGACATTACAGTCCCTTTATGGCCAACACTGGAATGGAATACTGAAAATTGCTTTGCATGGATTTCTGCTGTGCTCTGTAGTTTGCATGTATCATTTCCTTTAATCCTCACAACTCCCCTCTAAGGTGGTAATTACCTTATTTTCACTTTTTTAGACGAGAAAGATTAATTCGGAAGAGGCTAAACAGCTCCAAGGTCTCCGAGCAGAGAGGCAGCCGTCGGATTCCGGCACCTGCTGGACCACCCTCCAGGCGCCCAGTGATTTCTCCAGGGTGGACACAGGCTTACGTGTGGCGCAGGAGTGCTCTGTGACGTACACAAGGCGCATCCCACACAGGTGGATGCAGAGAGGCCAGAGAGGGGAGGCACCCGGCACCATCCCGTTCTGTTTTCCGTGCAGCCCGTTCTTCGGGCTTTATTAAGCAACTGCCCACGTGGAAGAAAAGCAATAATGAAGCAAGGCGTCGTATCGATTCCCCCAGCTGTAATGGAATTCCGTCAAGGAGCAAAGCGAGGCGTTTTCAGAAACTCTGCCTGTTAACGTTTATTGCTCCCAAAGTCTGATTATAACACACTAGCTCCGGGGGCCGAGTGAACATCACTTCACACAAAAACAGGGACAACGTCTGTGACCACCGGAGATGAATATTAGTGAAAGAACTGACTCTCCCGATTCCTCTATTAACCTGTCTCTGGCTACATTCAAACAAATCATATGTGTGTACGGAACAGGCTCACACACACATGCCAGCACGCGTAATGCCCAGTGGTCAGAAAATGCTCTTCAAACCGGGGTCTGAGACGCCCGCAGAGCGCGGCCCTGAGAGCCCTGAGAGCAGAGTCAAGCACGATGCTGCTGCCTGGCCCCAGTGGCCAGGCATGTGCCGCACCCTCGAGAACATCCGGGGACCTCGGGGCCCACAGGCATTAACCATCAGCTTAATCTCCCACGCCAGGTGTGCTCAGCACCCTCGAGAAGGTCCGGGGATCTCGGGGCCCACAGGCATTAACCATCAGCTTAATCTCCCACGCCAGGTGTGCTCAGCACCCTCGAGAAGGTCCGGGGATCTCGGGGCCCACAGGCATTAACCATCAGCCTAATTCCCATGCCAGCTCGCCAGGTCTGGGGCCCAGGTGTTTCGGAGAAGGCATTCTGTAGTTATAACTACCATCCACCATCAGGCGACTGTCGGTAAAGGAGGAGACCCTCCTTCATGTGGCCATCACTTGCGGCCTTAAGACAAAAACAATCATGCTCATTGCTGCTAAGAACCCAAAACAATAGGCTGAAAGTCCTGCTGATGCACTGCCAGGAAAGACGCAGAGTCCGAGTCCAGCCTAGCTGAGGCCTGCGCACCGCCGGGAAAGACGCAGAGTCCGAGACCAGCCTAGTTGAGGCCTGCGCACCGCCGGGAAAGACGCGGGGTCCGAGACCAGCCTAGCTGAGGCCTGCACAGCGCCGGGAAAGACGCAGAGTCCGAGTCCAGCCTAGCTGAGGCCTGCGCACCGCCGGGAAAGACGCAGAGTCCGAGACCAGCCTAGCTGAGGCCTGCGCACCGCCGGGAAAGACGCGGGGTCCGAGTCCAGCCTAGCTGAGGCCTGCGCACCGCCGGGAAAGACGCGGGGTCCGAGACCAGCCTAGCTGAGGCCTGCGCACCGCCGGGAAAGACGCGGGGTCCGAGACCAGCCTAGCTGAGGCCTGCGCACCGCCGGGAAAGACGCGGGGTCCGAGTCCAGCCTAGCTGGGGCCTGCGCACCGCCCGGAAAGACGCAGAGTCCGAGTCCAGCCTAGCTGAGGCCTGCGCACCGCCGGGAAAGACGCAGAGTCAGTCCAGCCTAGCTGGGGCCTGCGCACCGCCGGGAAAGACGCGGGGTCCAAGTCCAGCCTAGCTGGGGCCTGCGCACCTAACTCCGCCAAGGACTTACATTCTGATTTCAGGGGTTCTCTTAGCCTGTCACCAAGTGTTTAAAGAAGGTTATGATGAAACCAACAAGCCAATCCGAGTGTCTTTAAACTGGGGCCACGAATGAAACTCACTCCTGTAAGAGGGCAGGGGAGCTGGGGCACTCTCTCGTCCCAAAATGGAAAAACATTCATTTTTAACAGTAATACAACATGAGGTGGTGAAGGCACAGCGGCGTCGGACGTGACTCGCAGCGCATCCAAGACAAGGGGCCTGTTATTGGTGGCTCAGAAGACGAGGGCGGCAGCAAGACCCTCGGGGGAGCCCTTAGGGAAGTCACCGGGTTGTTCTTTTAAACGACGTGTGCCACCGCACAGAAACTGCAAAGGAGAAAACTAAAATTATTTGTAACCCACCGATCCTAGGAAACGGCTGCTGGCATTGGCTCTGTTTCTCTCCATGGTTGAGATCGCAGTATTGGGACACTTTTACAGCTGCCTTTGTCATTTAACACTATTCCACCGGAATTTTCTTATGTTCTTAAGAAACTCCTAAGAAGTATAATTTTAGTAGCTGCAAGGTATCTGTCACAGAGTCACCATTACCCGACCAGGCCTCTGTTTCACACAGTCGGGTCGTTTTTAGTCAGTGATCCAAGGGGGCCGGGCGGTGAACCAAATCTAACAGAGGCAGTCACAGTGCAGTGACAGAGTTCCTTCCTGGTTCTGATGGGGAAGTTCAGTCACCGTGTCTGTATGTTACTTACTCGCTTCTTTCAGGGTCTTTTCCAATAAAGACAGCTATTTTTCATGGCAATGGAAATTATAAAAGCATCTACCCTCATGCAGATCGTCCTGGGGACATCCCAGCTGCACCCTGGTGCCGGGACAGCCTTACTGCAAGAAAAACAGGGTGTGGGAGGATTTACAAGTTCCAACTGAGCCAGCGACATCAACCTGTGGGCACGTGGTGGGTTGGTGGCCAAGCCTGAACTGAGACCAAGGCTTTGGACTCCTAGCACTGGCTGTCTCGCTTGCTAAACCGTAATATTCTCATCTAACTGCTCTGTACTAAGAACATGCTTCCGGATCCAACTGATGTGTTTCGGAGGTGCCCTACCCATTCAGGGGCAGGGTGGGGCTGTCACCCAGTCGAGAGGCTTTCCTGAAGCCGAGAGCACTGGGAGGCAGCATCTGAGACCTCTCTCCACAGCAGGAGCTCCCCCACATCTCCAGGGAAGAACACGTTCCAGCAGATCCACAGCCGGCACAAAGGAAACCTTAGGAAGGTCGTGGTAGGCTCTCCGCGCTGGTCCTTAGCAGCTGCTCCTCCTGCAGCTCAGAGCTCAGCATCCCTTCTCCAGGACCTTCCCGCCATCAGGCGCTCTCTGCACCACCCAGCTCCACCACCATCTCTGCCTCCTTCCCACGGACCGTCAGCCCAATGCTGGGTCCCCACTGCAGCTTCCACAAACCCTTAGACCCGCTGGTGGTGTGCTAGCTCCCTCATTCCTGGCCTGGGAGAGCCTGGCCTGGTCCCACCTCCCTCCTGCCACCCTCCGCTCAAGCACATGGCCATCCCAACAGCAGAGCCCTGTCTGAGAGGAAAGAACTCGGCTCCAGACCGCCAGCAGGCAAACATATGGAAAGATGGGCTCAACTCAGTTTCTGGTTTTTCACTAATTCATGGCTTTTTTATTAAATGCAATCTGAATACAGATGAATGCAGGAGTGGGTTTCCATAATAGGCCATGGATGGTGAGCTAATGGGGTCTGAAATGTCAAGTCCAAATCTCCAACAAAAGTGATCATTTAAAAGGAAGATGTGCGTAGCCATACTCGTGGGACATAAACTGTTCTTTCTTTTTCTTTTCTTTTTTCTTTTGAGATGGAGTCTTGCTTTGTCGCCCAGGCTGGAGTGCAATGGCACAATCTTGGCTCACTGCAACCTCTGCCTCCTGGGTTTAAGCAATTCTCCTTCCTCAGCCTCCTGAGTAGCTGGGATTACAGGTGCACGCTACCACGCCCAGCTGATTTTTGTATTTTTAGTAGAGATGGGGTTTCACTATGTTGGCCAGGCTGGTCTCAAACTCCTGACCTTGTGATCTGCCTGCCTCGGCCTCCCAAAGTGCTGAGATTACAGGCGTGAGCCACCACGCCCAGCTGGGACATGAAGTTTTCTTAAACAACAATGCTTTGTAAGGATCCCAAGCAGCAGGAGAATCCAACTGAATTGAAAGTAGGCTAAAGAGTGCAGCAAACTCAGCATGGGATGAGGTGAGGGAGAGTAGCCTGCTGGCGCTCACAGGCTGAGGGGCCTGTAGACCCGGAAGTCGGTACCACTTGTGGGAAGTCTCTGGTGAAGATGAAAACCGCCCCAGGCACATTCACAGAAATGCTCTGGGGTTTGTGGACCCTGGGCATGTTCCCAGAAGCGCTCTGTGGTTTGCGGGGCCTCGCACGGCTCAGCGCGGCGCCCCCTCCGTGTGGATTCCCGCTCTGAGGGCCAAGATCACTGCATGGGAGTGCACTGCTTCTTGTCCTAATTGACAGGGAACGTTTGGTGGTGTCTCCACCACAAGAGACGCAGCATGGCTGCGGGACCAGTGAAGCCATAAAGCCCACTCGGTGCCTTGTGGGGCCGACACTGTGTCACTGCAGGAAGCCGCAGCCCGGCCTGGATTTCCAGGAAGCAAGGCCAGCTCAGCACAGACACAACTCCCATGACAGCTTGAACCCAGCTCACCCCCGCTATGAGAGAAACACCGGGTGACTGACCTGGAGTGAAAACAGCAGTGAGGACGGGGGAAGAGCCCCCACACTCTCAGAATGGTCTCTGGACGGAGACCCCCAGGCAGTGGCCACCTGACCCTGGCTGTGTCTGACCGTGGAACCAGAGCAGACATGTTTGAGCAGAACCAGAGCAGACATCACTGGCCGTGGAACCGGAGCAGACATGATTGACCCCAATCAGCCCCTGAGGGAGCTGGCTAACGAGGACCACCCAAGACCCCAGAACATGACAAATGCAAAGAGCTTGGACTGAGGAAAGCAAGTTCAAATTCTTCACTGTGTGATTCCAAGCAAATCAGAACCAAATTCTTTTCTGAATGTTTTCAGTGACAGATCAAAGAAAAGATCCCAGCCAGCGTGAGCCCCAGGCACACACTGCCTCACAGCGGGCTCACACTGGCTCACACCAGGCTCACACCAGGCACACACGGGGCTCACACCAGGCACACACTGGCTCACACTGGGTATACACTGGGCTCACACTGGCTCACACCGGGCTCACACTGGGCTCACACCGGGCACACACCGGGCTCACACTGGCTCACACTGGGCTCACTCTGGGCTCACACTGGGCACACACTGAGCTCACACTGGCTTACACTGGGCACACACTGGCTCACACCGGGCTCACACTGCCTCACACTGGGTTCACACCGGGCTCACACTGGGCGCACACTGGGCACTCACTGCCTCACAGCGTGCTCACACCGGGCACACACTGGCTTACACTGGGTATACACTGGGCTCACACTGGCTCACACTGGGCTCACACTGGGCTCACACCGGGCAAACACTGGGCTCACTCCGGGCTCACACTGGGCACACACTGGGCTCACACTGGCTTACACTGGGCACACACTGGCTCACACCAGGCTCACACTGGGCACACACTGCCTCACACCAGGCTCACACTGGGTACACACTGGGCTCACACCGGGCACACACTGGGCTCACTCCGGGCTCACACTGGGCTCACTCCGGGCTCACACTGGACACACACTGGGCTCACACTGGCTTACACTGGGCACACACTGGCTTACACTGGGCACACACTGGCTCACACCAGGCTCACACTGGGTACACACTGGGCTCACACTGGCTTACTCTGGGCACACACTGGCTTACACCGGGCACACACTGGCTCACACCAGGCTCACACTGGGTACACACTGGGCTCACACTGGGCACACACTGCCTCACACTGGGCACACACTGGCTCACACTGGGCACACTGGCTCACACCAGGCACACACTGCCTCACACTGGGCACACACTGGCTCACACCAGACTCATACCAGGCTTACACTGGGCACACACCGGGCACACACGGCACATACTGGCCACACACTTGCTCACACTGGCTTGCACTGGGCTCACACTGGGCACACTGGCTCACACCAGGCACACACTGCCTCACACGACACACACTGGCTCACACTGGACACTGGGCACACACTGGCTTGCACTGGGCTCACACCAGACACACACCAGGCACACTGGCTCACATCGAGCACACACTGGCTCACACTGGGCACATACTGGCCACATACTGGCTCACACTGGCTCACACTGGCCACACACTGGCTCACACTGGCTTGCACTGGGCACACACCAGGACACACTGGCTCACATCGGGCACACACCGAGCACACACTGGCTTACAGCCACCCACCCGAGGGACAGACTGGTGCCAGGGGAAGCTGTGTCTGAGTGCTCCATCATGGGACCTGCTCGTCCCTCTCTCTGACCTCCCTGCTGGACACCAACACCAGCCCTCAAGTGCCAGCAGTGACAAGCCCACCTGAGCAGAAATGCAGAGTCTCGTCCAGCATCCTCAGAGTCCAATCCACTCTAACAGGATCCCCTTTGGTCACATGACCCCACCTGAGCCAATCACTGCAGCCAGGACCACGGAACATTCTGGCTGACTCACGGGATGCCTTGTCCAGGGCGGGGAGGACTCAGAGTTCCCGCTGGACCTTTAATGACGTGTGAGGGAGAAGAGAAACACGACACGGTCAGGGAGACGTCACAGGTGCTCCCCAGATCCTCAGGGGAACCACACACAGTGACTCATGAGGAGCGGCGGGGCCCTGAGCCAGGGCGAAAGCACCGGGCACTCCAGAATCCCAGGCTCCTTCCCTGAACAAGCATCCAAACCTCTCAAGCTAGGGCTGACTACAAACGACAAATTCCTGTAACACAGAGCTCAGATAGCAGATTTCAAATGTTTTGTTCATGAAAATGTAACCTCTGTGTCGTCTTGGGACAGTGTTCAGGAGGGGGAGGGTGCAAGCTCTGGCCCAGGCCCCACCTCTATCAGGGAAGGCAAACATCACTTAAACGCCTGCAGCCTCCTGCGAAGGTTTTCTGAGACTATCAGCAAAGATAATATGTTTTCAAGCTCCTGGAATATGTGTAAAGTATTATGCAAACAAACAACAGCTATTAGAAATATCACTTTACAAACTTTTTGTTGAGATACTATGCATTCCAAAGCGTGCACCAGTGAGAAGTACACAGCTTGGTGCTGCCTGAAGACGCAGCCTGGCCCGGGATTTCCAGGAGCAAGGCCAGCTCAGAACAGATGCAACCCCCATAAAACAGCTTAAGACAACCTCACCCTCACTAGAATGGCTTACACTCCTGCTACAAAAGAAACACCTGGTGACTGACCTGGAGTGAAAACAGGAACGAGGAAGGGGGAAGAGGCCCCGCGCCCTGACAAATGTTTACAGAACAAACACACCCACCCAGACATAGATTCATAACCCACAAGCCCCACCCCCATCCTCTCAGTCACCATCATTCTAAATTCCAGGCTGAACGTCAGCTTTGCCTGTTTGAACTGTAGGTCCGTGGAATCACACTCTCTGCTCTCCTGAATCCGGCTTCTTTGTGCAATATCCCGTTTGTGAGAGTCACCTGTGTTGCTCTGTACAACAGTAGCTGGTGGTTTTTTATTGCTCTGTAGTATTTAATTGTATGGAACATCCCACAGTTATTTCTACATTCCCCTGTGGATAGACGTGTAAGTTATTTCAGTTGTAAGCTGTTATAAATCAAGCTGCTGGGAACATTCTTAGGCCTTTTTGTATATTTAAGGATGCATTTCTATTGGGTATGTACTCATAGGAGTGGGATTACTAGACCATAAAAGACAGATATATTCAGCTTCCACAGATACGAACTGAGCTGCTAGGCACATTCTTGTACATGTCCTCTGCATACCTCAGTCTGCATTTCTGTTGGGAATACGTGTATCTAGGAGTGCTATTCTTCGATCAAGGGTAAAAAAAATACGTAGCTACATTTGCCACTTTATTTTGAAGTTTACAGGCAAAAGCTGCTGATGTTACGGATTGATAGCGATGTCCACTTTTCATTCCTGGCACTGGTAAGTTGGTCCTTCCTTCTGTTTTTCTTGATCAGCCTTGCCAGAAGTGTATATTCACATCTTTTAAAGAAGCAATGATTGGTTTTGTTCATTCTCTCTACTGTACATTTGTTTTCTATTACATTATTTTTCTCTTTTCATTATATTCTTATATTTCTTTTAACTTCAATTTTCTGTTCTTTTTCTACACTCTTTAGACATATGTCATTTTCATCTTTTCTAATAAAAGCATCTAAGGTTATAATTTATTTCTAACCATAGCTTTAACTTGATCCCAAAATTCCCAAAATTGTTTAATATTGTATTTTTATTATAGTTCAGTTCACAATATTTTCAGATTTCTATTGACATTTCTTCTTTGACAAATGGGGTATTTAGAAGAGTACTGTTTAATTTCCAAACATTTAGATTTTCTAGGGATTTTTTTTTCCATTTGTTTTTAGCTTAATTTCTTTGGCCAAAGAAATACTCCGAATGATTTCAATCTTTAGCAATATGTTAAGACTTGTTTATCTGATCAAAACATTTTCGTCTAATAGATGGTCATTTTCAATATGCATGCTATGTGCACTGGAGAAGAACACAGGTTCTATTTTGATAGTTGCAGTGTGTCCATTAGACCAAGACTGTCAATCCTGCTCTTCAAACCTGCTTCAGCACATCTCTCTACATACATGATAGGACAAACATACCAATAATAAAAACAAACATGCATAAAAATGTGCATTATTCTTTCCTGTAATTATCTCAATATTTGCTTTATATATTTGAAAATTATATCAGGTGCATCAAATTTATAATTACAGTGTGTTCCTGATAGACCAACCCTTATATTTATTATGGCCCTTTTTATCTCAAAAAATGCTTCCTGCCTTAACACCTACTTTGTATATTAGTTTAGATATACCAGCTTTCTTTAGGGTAGTGTTTTCATTGTATTCTCTTCCAGCGTTTCAAACTTTTATATCTCAACATTGAAGGTGGTCCCTTGTAAGCAGAGTGATTTTGTTTTTTAGTGACAATCTTTAATTTTTGATGGGAATATTTATCTCATTTATTTACAATGAAATTACTAATATATTGGGATTTATATCTACTATCTTACCTTGTTTTTTTATTTGTCTCATCTGTTTTATTTTCCCTTTTATCCTTTATTGCTTTCTTTTGGATGGAGTATTTTTATTTTAATTCCCTTTCTTAGCTTGTTAGCTATTCTTTTTGTGGTTATTCTAAAAATAATAACACGGGTCCTTGATTTATTATGGTGCAACACACATCACATCCCACATGGTGTCAGAAAAACTGGATATACACATGCAAATAACAAAATTGGACTGTTATACCATACACACACACAAATCAACTAAAAATGGATTAATGCCTTAAACATAACACCTGAACCTGTAAACTGCCTAGAAGGAAATATAGAAAAAACCTTCATGACATTGGTCTTAGCAATTATTTTTTGGATATGACACCAAAAGCTCAGGCAACAAAAGCAGAAACAGACAAGGGAGACTACATCAAACTAAAGTTTCTGCAAAAGAAACAATCAACAGTGAAAAGGCAATCTACAGAACAGGATAAAATACTTGCAAGTCATATAACTTTTTAAAAGGTTAATGTCCAAAATGTATAAGGAACTGCTGCAACCCAATAACCAAAAACAAAATAACCTGATTTTTTAAACGGGCAAAAGGACCTAAATAGACATTTGTCACAAGAAGAAATACAAATGGACTACAGGTGTACAACAAAAATGCTTGACATCACTAATCGCCAGCAAAATCTAAATCAACACTACAATGAGCTATCATATCATACTTGTTAGGATACGTATTATCAGAAAAAAAAAAGATGAGTATTGGTGAAGACTGTATACTGTTGTAGGAATGCAAAAGGTCCTTATGGAAAATAGTATACAGGTTCCTCAAAAAATTAAAACTAGAACTACTATTTGATCCAGCAATCCCACTCTGGGTTTTTACCCAAGAGTCAAAATCAAGATCTCCAAAGAGATACTTGCATTTCCACACTAACTGTGGCATTATTTGCAATATCCAAGATGTGGCCACAACCCAAATGTCCATCAACAGATGGATGGATGTTTTACATGTGGTATATCTAGACAATGAAACACTACTCAGCCTTAAAAAAGAAGAAAATCCTGCTGTAAGTGACAGCATAGATGAACCTGGAAGACATGAGCTGAGCGAAGTAATCCAGGCACAGAAAAGATAACATTGATGATTTCACTTAGACGAGGCATCTAAAATAGTCCAATTCATAGACCCAGAGAGAAGAATGGTGGTTTCCAGGGGCTGGGTCAGGGCAGAGTGGGGTGTTGCTAATCAATGGGTATCAAGTTTTAGTTCTGCAGGATGAACGAGTGCTAGAGATCTGCGGTACAGATCATGGCTGTCATCAACAATACTGTGCCATGCACTTAAAATGTGAAGAGGGTGGATCTCATGTTATATGTTCTTTCCACAAAAAAGAACATGGATCCCTGACTTATTAGTGTAACACCCATTATCGCATCCTGGATAATGCCAAAACCTGAGAACACTAACTCCTTTACCTTCTGTGCCACCAATATTCGTGTTGATTTACCAACCCATTGATACTTCCCACTGCTATCCCTGCCTGCCTTGTTTCCTGGTTTCCACATGGGTTTACTTTCCTCCTGCCAGAAGCCCCTGCAGTATTTTCCCAAGAGTCATCTGTTGATGGTGTCTCTTGAGTTCTGTCTGTCTGTTCCTAGGAGTCATCTGTTGATGGAGTCTCTCGAGTTCTGTCTGTCTTTTCCTAAGAGTCATCTGTTGATGGAGTCTCTCGAGTTCTGTCTGTCTTTTCCTAAGAGTCATCTGTTGATGGAGTCTCTCGAGTTCTGTCTGTCTTTTCCTAAGAGTCATCTGTTGATGGAGTCTCTCGAGTTCTGTCTGTCTTTTCCTAAGAGTCATCTGTTGATGGAGTCTCTCGAGTTCTGTCTGTCTTTTCCTAAGAGTCATCTGTTGATGGAGTCTCTCGAGTTCTGTCTGTCTGGTCACGTCTTGATTTCATCTTTATACCTGAGAAACATTTCCAGGGAGTACAGAACTTGAATTGATGGGGTGTTTTCTTCCATCACATGCAAGGTTCATCACACTTCTGGTCTCCATGGTTTCTGGTGAAACAATTCATCAATAGAGATTAATTTCCTATGATTTTTCTCTGCTTGCTTTCCATATTTTCTCTTAAACTTTGGTTTTTACTAATTTTAGAGTGATGTTCAGAGGTAGGGTTTTCTTTGTGTTCATTCTGTGAGGTTGAACTAACCACACAAGACTGCCAATATTCAACTGCTGTTTACCTTTAAAATAGCTATATAATACATTTTTTAAAATCCAAGCTTTGATGTCTTTCTTCAGGTTTGAAAAAAATCATAGCTCTCATCACCTCAAACATTGCTTCTAAGCTGTTTTCCTTCTCCTCTTCTGGGACTCCACCTACACGTATAGACCTTTCCAACAGATCTCCTCTGCCTCATACACTCTGTCCTGTACTTTCTCTCAGTTTTGATCTGTTACTCTGCCTCATTATTTCCCAGGGATCTTCTTCCAGCTCACTCATCTGCTTTTCCTTCATACTCAATGTTTTGTTATGCCCATCTATTGAGTTATTAGATTCAGGTCTAGAATTTCCATTTGATTACTTTGTTTATAGAATCAATTTTTCTGGTGAAATTTTCCACTTACCCTTTATTTTCTTGAACATATCAATCACAGTTATTTTAAAATTTGACTGCAACAAGTATAACTATCTGTGGGTGTACTGTTGTCATCTGTTTTTGTGTCTTGGTCTTGCTTCTTGACAACTGAAATTCAGACATTACATATGAAACTGCAGAGACTCTGGGTGAGTCTATCTTCTTACCTTCCTCCTCACTAGACAGCCAGATCGAGGGTAGATCCCCTTAACTCAAGGGAGGCCTGAGACAAGAAGACAGACCCGTCATTCTTGGAAGGCTCAGTCACCTGGGGTTTATCCTCACACCTATGGCATGACCCATCCGGGGCTGGGACCTGGGATGTGTGCGATGGCCCCTCTTTCTTAGAAGTTCCTGAATTCCAGTTTCATCTCTTCAGCATTATGAGACTGCCAGAAATCCTGCTCTGCTTTTCCATAGCTTTCTGATCAGCCTCTGATTCAACTCAAGAATTTGGCAAATGTGTCAGAGGTGAAAGCCACAGGTGCTGATTGCCTTTGTACCTACTTTCTCTTTGGGATCCAGTCTCCTCAGGGCCTGGTAACCTTTGCAATGCAAACGTCTATTTGTGTGTTGATGACCCTATGAGGTTGCCAAGTGCTCTGCGGGTTTCACTGCCTCTTCTCCACAGCCCTTGCCTGGTTTCTCAGCCTCTTTCGACAGGAATCACAAATGCCCCCAGGAGACAGGCAGCCCGCAGGGAGTGGGCTCCCTAACAGTGCCCCTCCGATGGGTCTTTTTTAAGTTTTTTTGGCCAGGGGCTGTGGCTCACACCTGTCATCCCAGCACTTTGGGAGGCTGAGGTGGGCGGATCACCTGAGGTCAGGAATTCGAGACCAGCCTGGCCAACACGGTGAAACCCCGTCTCTAATAAAAATACAAAAATTAGCCAGGCGTGGTGGTGCATGCCTGTAATCCCAGCTACTGGGAGGCTGAGGCAGGAGAATTGCTTGAACCTGGGAGGCAGAAGTTGCAGTGCCACTGCACTCCAACCTGGGCAAGAGTGAGACTCCATCTCAAAAAAAAAAAGAAAAAGTTTTATTTTATTTTTAATTGACAAATAATTGTACATATTTATGGGCTGCAGTGTGATGTTTCAACACATATATACATTGTGGAATCATCAAAACAGGCTAATTAACAGAATCTTGGCCTCTCAAATCCCGGTTGCCTCCGCAGCTCCCCAAAGCAGGCATTCTGTGGATTTTACCCAGCACTTCTAGGTCTTCCCCACAGGAAATCTGATCCGATGCAAACAGATCATTATAGCCAAGAGAAGGTCAGTTCTGATCGTTGTTGATTTTCCTGGAATTTGCTAACGATGAATCGTGCTGTGTGAAAATACACTTTAGGCTGATGCCTAGCTGATTAGCATATAGGGTTTAGTGACATTTCCACTGATAGTGACTTCCTCAGAGACACTCTGACCAGGGGTCAGCAAACCAGAGCCCCGGGACCTACCCCACCTGTCTTTTCATGTAGGGCCTGGGAAAGGAAAACAAACCTTGGGACTCCAAAATCTCCAGGCTAAAGGGAAAAGTCAAGCTGGGAACTGCTCAGGGCAAACCTGCCTCCCATTCTGTTCAAAGTCACCCCTCTGAGGCTGCCCTGAGACAAATGCATCTCATTGCTCCCTCTCCCCTATTGCTTATGTAAAAATGCAGATTCACTGAGCCAGGCTCAATTGTGTATTCACTGGAAGGCTGGTCAAGGACTCAAAAGAATGCAAACTTTTGTCTCTTATCTACTTCTAACCTGGAAGCCGCCATTTCCAGTCATCCCGCCTTACTGGACTGAACCAAAGTACGTCTTACACATATTGATTGACGTCTCATGTCTCCCTAAAATATATAAAAGCAAACTGTGCCCCCGACCACCTCGGGCACATGCCTCAGGCCCCCGTCCACCTCCTGCGCATGCCTCAGCCCCCGACCACCTCAGGCACAAGTCTCAGGACTTCCTGAGGCTGTATCATGGATGCATCCTTCACCTTGCCAAAATACTTTCTAAATTGACTGAGACCTGTCTCAGATATTTTGTGCTCACAGGCCTTTGAGCTAAGAATGGTTTTTATATTTTTTTAAGGGTTGTAGGAAAAAGGAGACGGAGACAGGGACAGAGAAGAAGTGGGGAAGAGAGAAGAAAGGAGGAGAAGGAAGAGAAGAAGAAGAGGAGGAGGAGTAAGATGAGGAGGAGGAAACAGTAATCTTTGTGGCTTTCAAAGCCAAGATATTTATCATTTGGTCATTTACAGATAAAGCTTGCCAACTCCAGTTCATGACCATCTCTAATTCTTTTAAATATCAAGTCATGATGTGTATTAATATAAAGATTGCATATTAAATGCATCTTCCATAGACATAGAAAGTAAAGATATGGAAATCAGTTTGTACTGATTGTAAGACAGGTCTCTGAACGACCAACAAGATGGCCCAGTCTGTGGAGCTCCAGGCTTATTTACGGGGTGCACCTCGTAGTGCCCACAAGGAAGCTAGATCTTTTGGAAATAATTCTGCATTGTGGAAATAATTTTGCAACGTGGAAATACTGAGGCCTGGGGCTGACTGATTTATTGATGAGAAACCCAGGGAGGCATTGGTTTGGGGTTCTGTGACATCATGTTGAGGCATCTGCATTTCCTATCACACTGTACTAAATCACTTAGAAAATATCTTAATTTCCCTATCCTCACATGAGTCTTACTGGGTCCTGACAACCTCCTGGCCTCTCACCCTAATGAGTCCTCATTTCTAAGTGGACATTTCTCCCAAATTCAGTTGCAACAACAGATGGTGTGTGGCCACAGCCCATAAAGGTAGAGACTCATGCTCAAAGCTGCCTTCTGGTAGGCAGAGTCACCACCTCGAACACACCCTCCAAAGACTTGACATTCAGATACCAAATGCTCCAGGTCCAGCTCCCAAAAGCTAGATGGATTGTCCATTCCATTCGGGCTTCAAATCAGAGGCTGTGGTGGCTGTGGTATCTCAGGACTGGTGCAGTAGGGTTCTAGCACAGCTTCAGGCAGACTTCCTCAACAACAGTGATGGTGATGGTAGTGGTGGTGGTGATAGTGACAGCAGTGGTGGTGGTGATGATGGTGGTAGTGGTAGTAGCTATGGGTGTGGTGGTGATGATGGTGGTGATGGTAGTGATGGTAATAGGGGTGATAGTGGTGATGTGGTAATGATGGTGGTGGTGGCAGTGGCGGCGGTGGTGGTGATAATAGTGGTAACAATGGTGGTGGTGATGGTGGTAATACTGCTGATGGAGGTGGTCGTGGTGATGATGGTGGCAGTAGTGATGGTAGTAGTGATGGTAGTGACAGGGTGGTGGTGGTGGTGCTGATGGTGATAGGGGTGAATAGTAGTGGTGGTGAAGGTGGTGGTGATGATGACAGTGGTGGTGACAGTGGTGGTGGTGATGGTAGTGATAGTGGTGATGGTGGTGATGGGGGTGGTAGTGGTGATAGTGGTAGTAGTGGTGGTGGTGGTGATGGCAGTGACGGGCGTGGTAGTGGGGGCGGTGGTATTGGTGGTGGTGGTGAAGGTGGTGGTGGTGACAGTGATGATGATGGTAGTGATAGTGTTGATGGTGGTGGTGGTGATGATGGTGATGGGGTAGTAGTGGTGTTGGTGGTAGTAGTAGTGGTGGTGGTGATGGCAGTGATGGGGGTGGTGGTAGTGGTGGTGGTGGTGACAGTGGTAGTAGTGATGGTGGTAGTGATGGGGGTGGTAGTGATGGTGGTGCTGGTGATAGTGATAGGGGTGGTAGTGATGGTGATGGTGATAGTGGTGATGGCAGTGGTGGTGATGGTGATAGTGATGGTCATGGCAATGGTGGCACTGGTGGTGATGGTGATAGTGATGGTCATGGCAGTGGTGGTGATAGTGATGGTGATGGCAGTGATGGTGATAGTGATGGTGATGGCAATGGTGGCAGTGGTGGTGATGGTGATAGTGATAGTCATGGCAGTGGTGGTGATGGTGATAGTGATGGTGATGGCAGTGGTGGCAGTGGTGGTGATGGTGATAGTGATGGTCATGGCAGTGATGGTGGTGGTGATGGTGATGGCAGTGGTGGTGGTGGTGATGGTGATAGTGATGGTGATGGCAGTGGTGGTGATAGTGATAGTGATGGTGATGGTGACGGCAGTGGTGGTGATGGTGATGGCAGTGGTGGTGATAGTGATGGTGATGGCAGTGGTGGTGGTGGTGATAGTGATGGTGATGGCAGTGGTGGTGGTGGTAATAGTGATGGTGATGGCAGTGGTGGTGATAGTGATAGTGATAGTGATGGTGATGGCAGTGGTGGTGATAGTGATGGTGATGGCAGTGGTGGTGATGGTGATAGTGATGGTCATGGCAGTGGTGGTGATAGTGATGGTGATGGCAGTGGTGGTGGTGGTAATAGTGATGGTGATGGCAGTGGTGGTGATAGTGATAGTGATGGTGATGGCAGTGGTGGTGATGGTGATAGTGATGGTCATGGCAGTGATGGTGGTGGTGATGGTGATGGCAGTGGTGGTGGTGGTGATGGTGATAGTGATGGTGATGGCAGTGGTGGTGATAGTGATAGTGATGGTGATGGTGACGGCAGTGGTAGTGGTGGTGATAGTGATGGTGATGGCAGTGGTGGTGATAGTGACGGTGATGGCAGTGGTGGTGATGGTGATAGTGATGGTCATGGCAGTGGTGGTGATAGTGATGGTGATGGCAGTGGTGGTGGTGGTAATAGTGATGGTGATGGCAGTGGTGGTGATAGTGATAGTGATAGTGATGGTGATGGCAGTGGTGGTGATGGTGATGGTGATGGCAGTGGTGGTGGTGGTGATAGTGATGGTGATGGCAGTGGTGGTGGTGGTAATAGTGATGGTGATGGCAGTGGTGGTGGTGGTAATAGTGATGGTGATGGCAGTGGTGGTGATAGTGATAGTGATAGTGATGGTGATGGCAGTGGTGGTGATAGTGATGGTGATGGCAGTGGTGGTGATGGTGATAGTGATGGTCATGGCAGTGGTGGTGATAGTGATGGTGATGGCAGTGGTGGTGGTGGTAATAGTGATGGTGATGGCAGTGGTGGTGATAGTGATAGTGATGGTGATGGCAGTGGTGGTGGTGGTGATAGTGATGGTGATGGCAGTGGTGGCAGTGGTGGTGATGGTGATAGTGATGGTCATGGCAGTGATGGTGGTGGTGATGGTGATGGCAGTGGTGGTGGTGGTGATAGTGATGGTCATGGCAGTGATGGTGATAGTGATGGTGATGGCAGTGGTGGTGATAGTGATAGTGATAGTGATGGTGATGGCAGTGGTGGTGGTGGTGATAGTGATGGTGATGGCAGTGGTGGTGATGGTGATAGTGATGGTGATGGCAGTGGTGGTGATAGTGATGGTGATGGCAGTGGTGGTGATGGTGATAGTGATGGTCATGGCAGTGGTGGTGATAGTGATGGTGATGGCAGTGGTGGTGATAGTGATAGTGATAGTGATGGTGATGGCAGTGGTGGTGATAGTGACGGTGATGGCAGTGGTGGTGATGGTGATAGTGATGGTCATGGCAGTGGTGGTGATAGTGATGGTGATGGCAGTGGTGGTGGTGGTAATAGTGATGGTGATGGCAGTGGTGGTGATAGTGATAGTGATGGTGATGGTGATGGCAGTGGTGGTGGTGGTGATAGTGATGGTGACGGCAGTGGTGGTGATGGTGATAGTGATGGTGATAGTGATGGTGATGGCAGTGGTGGTGATGGTGATAGTGATGGTCATGGCAGTGGTGGTGATAGTGATGGTGATGGCAGTGGTGGTGGTGGTAATAGTGATGGTGATGGCAGTGGTGGTGATAGTGATAGTGATAGTGATGGTGATGGCAGTGGTGGTGGTGGTGATAGTGATGGTGATGGCAGTGGTGGTGATAGTGACGGTGATGGCAGTGGTGGTGATGGTGATAGTGATGGTCATGGCAGTGGTGGTGATAGTGATGGTGATGGCAGTGGTGGTGGTGGTAATAGTGATGGTGATGGCAGTGGTGGTGATAGTGATAGTGATAGTGATGGTGATGGCAGTGGTGGTGGTGGTGATAGTGATGGTGATGGCAGTGGTGGCAGTGGTGGTGATGGTGATAGTGATGGTCATGGCAGTGATGGTGGTGGTGATGGTGATGGCAGTGGTGGTGGTGGTGATAGTGATGGTCATGGCAGTGATGGTGATAGTGATGGTGATGGCAGTGGTGGTGGTGGTGATGGTGATGGTGATGGCAGTGGTGGTGATGGTGATAGTGATGGTCATGGCAGTGATGGTGATAGTGATGGTGATGGCAGTGGTGGTGATAGTGATAGTGATAGTGATGGTGGTGGCAGTGGTGGTGGTGGTGATAGTGATGGTGATGGCAGTGGTGCTGACAGTGATAGTGATGGTCATGGCAGTGGTGGTGATAGTGATGGTGGTGGCAGTGGTGCTGACAGTGATAGTGATGGTGGCAGTGGTGGTGGTGGTGATAGTGATGGTCATGGCAGTGGTGGTGATAGTGATGGTGATGGCAGTGATGGTGATAGTAATGGTCATGGCAGTGGTGATGGTGGCAGCAAGGAAATCATTCTCTGATTACCTGACATGGTTAAAAATCTGAGAGCAAAGATGAGCTGAGAATGTCATCATACAATGTGTAAAGAAGCTGAGCCTGAGAACCCTGAAATGCATGGTATTCTCTATGTGCAAACGTACGAGAGCTGAAAGTGACCAGTTACCTATTATGGTTGTCATCTGCATGATGAAGAAACATTGCAACCTACCTTTTCTCCACTAGAGGGTTGGTTTACTAGATAATGGCACCTGCATGCCATGGATGCTACGTATCAGTATTCAACAGTGGAAGCCCACTCAGCATTCAGGAGTAAGAGATTTGGTAAGTGATAAGAAAAATTTGCAGAACTACAGGATTCCATTTTTGTTATGTGTGTGCCCAGAAAAGCATCTAAACAGACATTTACCCGAATGTTCTTCACCATGATTATTTTGGGGCTTTAGGATCGTAAGGAGGTGATTCTGATTTTGTGGCTTGTACCTTTCTGCACCACCCAGCCGTGCAGCATTCCGCCTGCTTCCTTTTCTCCTGTGTGCTTTAATTCTAGTTACAGGAAACATGCATATGAAAAAGGCACGGAAGGGAATGTATGTTTCCTTTTTTGTCAGAAAATAAAATGACACGTTTCCATTTTTGGAGAAGTTAAAACAGATTTTATCTCCTGCCACCATTCTTGCCTTATGGACAACAAGAGGAGGACAGGGCCTCCAAGCAAATAAGCACATTAGTGAGTTAAAAGAAACATTTATAAATCTAGAGCATAGTCTTTGGCCTAGAAAGACGGTACTAAAGCAGACAGAAGCCTTTTCAGGAACACAAATAAGTATTAAAAAAAAAAAAAAAAGCAAAAAAACACCTTTTTTGTTCCCTTTAAACCGGAATGCCTCTTAACCTGGCCAACAAGCACATTGCAAACGTCTCGTTCCCACTAGGTGGCCACAGGTCACTGGGCAAGCGGGTCTTTGTGGGCAGAGGCAGGAGCGGAGGCTGCGGAGGATGCTCCAAGCCCATCTTCCGTGGCTCGGCCCAGGGGCCGCGGCTCCAGAGCAGTGCCAGGCATGGCTTCTCCCCGAAGGCACAGAAGGCTCCGAAGTCGCCACCTCTTGCCTGAGTTGCCGGAAATCCAAGGGTAGGTTTATATCAAATCAGCAGACAAACTTGACTTCTGGGTAAAGGCTAAAATGAATCAACGGAGAATTGACGAGACTGTTTTCCCACTGACGGGTCTGTAAGAGTTGGGGGCTGCCCGCCGCCTGGTCAGTCACGCTATGCAGCTCTTAGGTTGAATCCTGGGCTGCCCTGGCTACCAGGATGCCTCAGGGAGGTGAGGAAGCAGGAGGAGCGGCGTGGGGCAACTCCTCCCAACAGGGGGAGCAGCGTGGAGCAAATCTTCCTGATGGGGGAGCGGCGTGGGGCAAATCTTCCTGCCAAGCGTGCGAGCTGCTTGTCCCCACCTGGGCGAGCCACCTCTTCCTACCAGGGGTGCCCATGAGGTCCTTCCTAAAAGTAAGACTCAGCAGGGAGGGTTCCAAGGTCTGTGGCCAGCAGGTGAATCACACAGGAGCTTCCTCTACCATGTGAGGCTCTGGGGGTCCTTGTCTGGGTGACGGGATCAGAGTGGACTGTTGGCCACCAGCAACGGGGCTGCCTGGGACGGCCAGGGGCAGAGCTGCTCCCATGTGGCACCCTACCCCGAGTCCTGGGTGTCCGGGCTCACACCCGTCTCTGGCCTACCCCAAGTCCTGGGTGTCTGGGCTCACACCCGTCTCTGCGTGTCATTCCAGCAGCACCTTCTCCTCCTCTCAGGATGGCCCTGTTCAGGGTCCTGCCCTCTCCCACTGCACGGGGAGGTGCTAGAGAAGGGAGGGGGCCTGTGGGCACTGCCACTCACCCCTCCAACAGGCATGGAGACAGGCACCTGCCCCAGGGATGCTGCAGCCCAGCACCCCTCCGGCAGCCTCGCCTGGCTCCAGCAAGAGTGGAATGTTCACAGGCCTGTCCACCGTCACCTCCTAACAGGTCCTGGAGAGGCCAGGCCACGCCAGTGCCATCAGACTGTGCTCGGGAAGCTGAGGTGAGCCCCAGCCGGCCGTGAGCCCCAGCGCCCAGGCGCCTCCTCCCCTGTTGCAGCCCCACTGGGTCCCCAAGTTCCCACCCACGGCCAGTGTTTGTTTCTCCCTGAAAGCCTGATTTGACTTCACTCAAAATCTCCACACCTGCTGCAAACATCAGTTTGATAAACCTGACGCTGCCCTCCCGGCTGGGGGCAGAAATCTCTCTACCACCTGTGTGAGAAGAGGCCGAGCCTCAGAGTCCCAGGCCAAAACCCTGTTAGAGCAGCTTAGACAGAGCACCAAGACCCCCCTAGACCCAGAGTGAGCCTAAAATGAAAAGCAAGTGACAGCCTCGGACCGTGCAGCTGCTCGCCAGAAGAACGTCTCAGGAAAACTGGCTGCGGCCTTTCCTGTGGAATCCAACCGAGATGGCCCCAGCCTGTCTCCCTTTCCTCGTCCTCAGTGCTCCTCACAGACCCCAAGACCCACAGGGCCTGCGTCACATGCACAGAAGCCAGGTCCTCTCCTACTGCCATTTTTGGGATCCCAAGAAAGCCCCCAGTGTCCCCTCACTGCTGTGCAGCTTACACCCCAAGTTCATTGCTCGGGGCCTGCTCTCTTTCATCAACAATTCTCCCCCTGCATCCTCTTGAAAACGCGGCCGCACCCGGGGGGGGCACCACGCCAGACCACGGCCCTCTGCACGGCAGCAAGTCCACCGCAGCGTGTGGATCGTGAGACCTGCCACCGTGACTTCTCCCCAAAAGGGCCTGAGCTGGGCTTGGCCAGGAGGGCTGGGGAGAGCTGGATGCCCTTCACCCTCGCTGGGCAAGAGCCTCCTCCCAGGCATGCCCCAGCCTCAGGGCTTTGTCTCCAGAGGGGGCAGGCCCTGGGGGACACAGCCCCTCAGCCCCACTGCCCTGTCCCCGAGGCTGGCCAGCCCTTCCTTATCTGCACAGCCTGAAGCCCTGTGTGGCTGACTCGGCCCTGAGCTTGTTCTCACCACCAAAGGAAGAGCCAAGCGCCCCCACCTGCTCACCTCTGCCCTGACTGTCCTCACCCTGGAGCCCTTCCCTAATTAAATCCCCCCGTCTGCAACCCAGGCAGGGAGTTTCCACCACACTCTTCACTGCACAGCAGCCTCCATCGCAGGTGGTGCCGTCCCTGAGTGCAGGCGCCAGAAACCCCAAGGAGGCTCTTTGGCAGAGCCTGAGCCAGACCAGCGACCCCGCGGCCTCTCGGGAACAGGTCAGAGGCTCTGGAGGGCCTTCAGGTTCGTCTGGCCCTAATCTCCACCCACCCCTCGCCTCTGCCCCAGCCCATAACGGGGCCGTCCTCCAACAATGAGTGGGCAAAGGTGCAGGGCTGAACGCAGACAGCTGCCTGCTGCTCATCAAGGGAACAGCTTCCTGCCGCATCTTGGGGTCTATGCTGCCTGGTGGGGCCAGGAGACCCTGAGAGGGCGCTCTGCCCCAAGTCAGCCTGTCCCTCCTTTGCCCCAGATGGCTCCTGCTCCCACCTCCTCCTGTTCCCGTGAGCCACAGAGCAGCAGACGCATCATCAGTGGACACTGGCAAGACCATGTCAGTGCTCAGAAGCCTCCGGGTCAGCCCTCAGACCACCCCATGTGAGAAGGTAAACCCCGGCGCCCAGGTGAGCCCTCGGACCACCCCATGTGAGACGCCAGGACACTCAGCATGGGCAGGTAAACCCGGGCGCCCAGGTGAGCCTTCGGACCACCCCACATGAGAACTCAGGACACGTGAGAACCCAGGACACTCAGCGTTGGCAGGTAAACCCTGGTGCCCCAGCACCCCAGGCTCCTGCCCCACCCAGCCCACCAACACACAGTTGCCCAAAGTCCAGATTCCCAGCTCGCCCCAGGTCTTCCTGGGCACATTCTGTCCTTGCAAACCACTTAGAGGTTGAGGGACTGTTTATGGGGTGGGTGTGTGCCTGAATGTGTGAGAGACAGAGAAAAATTACCCCCAGTCTATAAGCTATAGGTAAGAAAAAGTACATTTTAATTTTACATTAAATTGAATACTTTCAACTATATTTTAATGTGGAAATTCCCAGGCCAGTATGAGGTGTTGCTGTGGGCCCTCATACTGGGCCCACTCACGATGGAGTCTGCCATGACAGCTGGAGCCCCACCCAAGCCACAGCTGCCCCCGGCAGGCAGGCCCCACTCAGGCTCTGCAATGGACACACGGAGACCCACCCGAGCCACAGCCACCCCCAGCGGGCAGACCCCACCCGGACACTGCCTGGGCCACAGCCGCCCCCGGCGGGCAGACCCCACCCGGACCCTGCCTGGGCCACAGCCGCCCCCGGCGGGCAGACCCCACCCGGACCCTGCCTGGGCCACAGCCGCCCCCGGCGGGCAGACCCCACCCGGACCCTGCCTGGGCCACAGCCGCCCCAGGCGGGCAGACCCCACCCGGACACTGTCTGGGCCACAGCCGCCCCCGGCGGGCAGACCCCACCCGGACCCTGCCTGAGCCACAGTCACCCCTGGCGGGCAGACCCCACCCGGACCCTGCCTGGGCTGCCATGGACACACGGAGCGGCTTGAAAATCCAATGGTCCCTGGTGTAATTTCCTCAGAGATTACTTGGCTGATGAGAAAAGCAGTAAATTTTGTTGTTTGGTTTCATCTATCTGGATTTTTGGTGAGAATTCTCCACTGCTCCCTGTCTGGGGAGAAGCCCAGCCCCATGGCAGCCCCAGCCTCTGTCCACCATCAGGCACGCTGGGCTGTCGCACGGCCACCTGTCCAGGGCACCCATGACATCCGGAACCCACCTCAAATCTGGCTTCTGTGGACTGAAGGCGGCCGGCCTGCAGCCTCCTAGCTCCTGTTCTCACGGCCTCACGGCATCCGTCACTTTCGAGGGTCATCGCAATATGACCAGAAGCCCACAGGTGGCTTTGAAAGAGATGAAGGCGGTGACATACGTGCCCAGTAAGGACGCAGCTAGGACGCCAGGTGAGGCAGGCCAACAGCAGCTCCAGGCAGGACCAGGAGGGCCTCTGATTGTCAAACAGATTTTAAATTTTTGCTCTGAAACACTGAAACATTCCTTCCCAAGCAAGGACAGAGCCATGAATCCACAGCCAATCTGGAGTTCCTCTCTGGGCCCGGGCGGCCTCTCCTAGCTCCCCAGACAACACTCGGTGCCTCCCTGCAGCCTCCACCGTTAAGCAAAAGCGTGGATGTGTGAATTCCAATTTAGGTTTTAGCTAATGCTTGCATTCCAGCCATTAATTGCCTTGAGCTAAATACCTAATTGGCTGTATAAATTCCCCAAATGGAATTCTTTGGCACCAAAAAAAAGAGGAAGGCAGCTAATAACTACTACAGAGCACAAGACTCATCTCCATAATTAGGCCCTGACAGACCCAGGCCAGGGCAGCACCGCCTGCCCAGCTGGGCAGCCCAGAAGCAGCAGGGCCCCAGGGAGCCCCGTGGCTCAGCCACACAGATGCTGCCCACACGGCCCGATGAGGCCGACCCGCCCAGCTTGCTCCCGCTGCCAGAGCCTCTTCCCCACCTCTCCAGGAAACAAAGCCACCTGCACGGGTACCCGGCCTGCCTTGCGTCCTGCCAGGCCCCTGGAAAGCAAACATCCCTCCAAGGCCTGGGCCAGTGGTGGGCTGCATCAAGCTGTTAGCCAAGCGGGCAGTGAAGACGAAGGCTGCCCCGTAGCCAGGGAGCTGACCTCTCTGCGCGGGTGCTGGGGCACGAGCACCAGCAGAGCCGAGAGCGGGGGCAGTGCTGAAGCCCCTGCTGCCATCCACAAAGGGGCCTCAGAGGGTTGGAAATGACAAGCCACGGTCTTGCCCCACCCCGGCTCCTGGCCATGCTACCCAGCCACACAGCACAGGGCAAATGCCAGCAGGACACAGGCCCTCAGCCCGGCATCATCGTCAGCCCGAGGATGCTGGGCCAGGCCAGGTGCCGACTCAGCAGGGCAGCAAGAGGGCCTCACTGCTGAGGGTGAAGCCAAGCCCAGCATGGCGTGCCCCACTCCGGCCACTCCACCGCCAGGGCTGCTTTCTGGGACCACTCCCAGGATGAATCTCACAGGGAAGGCCACAGGCCAGGTCGGCAACAACATGCCCCCAGCAGAGTGGCCCAGACACAGGAGCAGGCTGGGTGTCTGAGAATCATCCTTAGAACAGAAAGAGAAGTGGACTTGGAAGGATATAAATCAGAACAGTAACATTATCTTAGTATTTATTATACATTTTCTAAATGTTTCATAATAGCCATGTATTGCTTCTTAATTAGAGAAAATAGTAAGTTAGCATGAAAACCCCCCAAGAAAGAGAAGAGATCTGGGGAGGAGGAGGGAGGTTGGTTTCCACACTGCTTTCATCAGGCCAGAGGCAAACAGAAGTCTCCGCAGACCCAGGCCTGGGCAGCGCTGCAGTGCAGGAGGGTGGGGTGGGGCGGGGGTCCCCTCCAGAGGAGCTGAGTCTTCACTGGCGCCTGATGCTGAATTTGAGGCCCCCAGGGGAGCCCCTCAGAGGGAGGGCCGTAGCATGAGGGGCTCCTCCTGCAGCTCCCACTCCTGGGCCAAGGGCATGGGGCAGTCCCACCTTAAGGTCAGAGCTGAACTGACAAGTGTTCCCCGGGGCTCCCAGGGCAGGCCCCAGTGAGAGTTCCCCTGGCACTGCTGCTGGGGGCATTTCCAGCCTAAGACGGGTTCAAGGCAACCCCACTCCAGTCCAGCCACTAGAACGAGACTGGACTGTGCAGGTGCTCCAGCTCCACCAGCGTTTCCAATGGTCAGGAGCAACAGCGTTGGGTGGTTAGGAGACCAGTGGGATGCCACATATCTGTGGGGATGAGGGGCACGGCACTTTGCACTTTGTGTCACTGTGGTGTCCAAGATGGAATTAAGGTGACACCCCCGCCTCCTCTCAACAGATGTTCAGGACATGAAGGGCTGTGACAGGCAGCACGTGCCCACTCAGCTGGATTCCAGGTTCCTTTGTGGGACTCGGCACCACCTGTGGACAACAGGGTGTGTTTAGGGTCCAGGGACTTTCACACCAGAGGAAAAGTAATCCTGACTTCTCTTCCCTCCCAACAAACACAGAAAACAATCAAACGTCAAAGTCCGTTTTCTCCCAGGTCATGCGTGGGGTAGGGATGGTGTCTCCAATGACAGATACCAAAACCAACCATTCCAGGTACATGTCAATCCCACAACTCAAGCTCAGGAAGCTTCCAGAGGAAGCAAGGGCTGGCCCAAGGGCAGGTGAGGGTGGTCGGCCCACAGGGCCCTCCCAGAGCAGCAGCAGATACAATCATGCTATAGTTCAGTTTGCTCGAAGAGTGGAGTGTCAACCTTGACTCAGGAGTCACCAAGAGAGGATGATGCACAGATTCCCACAACAGCAAGACACACAGCGCAGTCTGAGTCCAAACAAACACCAACAGGCAGAAGCAAGACACACAGCGCAGGCCGAGTCCAAACAAACACCAACAGGCAGAAGCAAGACACACAGCGCGGGCCGAGTCCAAACAAACACCAACAGGCAGAAGCAAGTCACACAGCGCGGGCCGAGTCCAAACAAACACCAACAGGCAGAAGCAAGACACACAGCGCGGGCCGAGTCCAAACAAACACCAACAGGCAGAAGCAAGACACATAGCGCGGGCCGAGACCAAACACCAACAGGCAGAAGTGAACCCGTGAGGCTTAATTCATAGTCATGAACATTTGGAGTTCAGCCCTTACTTCTTTGCCTTAGTGATTTCCAAACTCATGGATGCCACTTCAGTGTGGTAATGGAGCCAGGATGAGTGGAGAGCACGTCACACATCAGTTTCCCGCAGCCCCTGCACTGGTGACCCTTAGTTCATTCACAATCGCATAATCCCTTGCGATTTTCCTGGCAAACAGGAACACTAAACCTCTTTTTCTTCCTAAAATATTTGGTTTACAAAGTTAAGCAAAGGCAAAGCTACAACACAAAACGTTGCTGTACTACAGACGAATCCAAGGTGGCCGCAGCACAGATGAGCCTGGTGAGGATGCCACGGTGCCACAGACTGGGTGACTCACACAGAAACATCCTCATGGTCTGGAGGCTGGAAGTCTGGGATGGGGGTGCCAGCACAGTCCGCTCTGGTGATGGCCTCCGCCTGGCTTCTCACCGCGTCCTTACATGGAGGAGAGAGGACTCTTCCTCTTCCTACAAGAGCACTGGTCCCTTCACGGGAGCCCTGCCCTCAAGACCCCATCTGACCCAATCACCGCCCAAAGGCCACCTATCCCATCGTGGGAGCCCCACCCTCACGGGTGATCTAACTCAATCACTGCCCAAAGGCCTCTCCTCCCAGCACCATCCCCTGGGGGTTTGGCCTTCTACACACTGAGTTCCATGAGACACATTCAGTCCATAACCGCTGCCTCAGACAACGTCTTCCCACACACAAGGACACGTACACACACACTGGTGAAACACAACTGAGGTTCATTCTTGCTTTTGTTAACCTCATAGATATAATAGAGAAATGCGCACAAAACGCATCGTATAGCAAACAATATTAAGTGAATATTCATCCAAACAGCACTCAAGAAATAGTCCCGCCAGCAGCTGGAACCCCCACCCCTGCTGCACCTTCATGGGGAGCCACCGCCGACTTGATGGAAGCTGTGCTCACGGCCGCGCCTGCCTCTGCACCAGATTCACGGGGCCTGTCGTCTTTCACACCTTCCTTCTTTCACTCAGCTTCATGTCTGTGAGATGATCCGAGTGGCCCCGTCATGGCTAAATTCCATTGTCCCATTGTCCCATTGTATGAAAATAAAATAATCTTCCTCTCCTCTACCACCAAAGTGCATGTGGGTCACGTCCAGCCTGGGGAGACTGTAAACGATGCCACCTACGCGCTTCCCTGACCAGGTGTACGTGTGCTTCTGCTGCGTGGAGGGAAAGGAGTGAAACCTCAGCCGCAGCAAACACACCTCTCCACATTCCAGCACACCTGCCCACCTGCTGTCCAAGCCCCCGAGGAGCTCAGAGGTTGTGTATCACAGCCAGGTGCTTCCAGGAACTCCCCGCCCCACGTCGCAGCTGCACCTGGAGCTGGTGCTTTCGGGTTTTGCCCGTCTAGTAGGGGAGCTGCTGAATCTCATACGGCTTCCGTCTTCATCACTCCAATTTAATAATTAGGCTGAAGACCATTTTACGTATTTCTCAGTCATTTGAATTTTCTCCTTAGAACTTCTGAAAAGTTTTGCAAATGTTTCCTTTGTTGCCTTGTTCTCAGTGATTTGTCAGGGTCCTCTCTGTTTTGAACGTGAGATCTTTGTCCGTTACATGTCATTTACATGTGTTGAAAATATTGTCTCCCATTCTGTGGCTTGTCTTTTAATTACTTCTCTTTACGGTGTCTTTTTTACTAAGAGTTATTCTTGATTTTAATATAGTTGAAATTATCAATAATTTCCTTTGCAATTAGCACTCTTTGTGTCCTGTCTCAAAACCTTCCTCTCCGCTCTAAAGTCATGAAACATTATATTCTCAGTTGAAAACCTTTATAGTCTTGCCTTTCACACTCATGAGCACAGGAGTTGGTGTCTCCGAAAGAAATTCGGTCCAGGTTCATCTTCTTCTAATATGGATTCCAGCTGTTCTCATCTTCCTTTTTTATTTCAAAATGTCTTGAGGTCCTTCTGTGTCAGCCCATCTACCTAACTCCGTCTTGAAGATGAACCACAACTTGAAGGGTGTTTAGAACGCTCGCGGTTTTTTCCTATGATAATGTTTCACAGAATCATTGCGCATTTGGTTCTTTACACCCAGGCCTGAACATCCATCACGTAACTTCCCAGGAGTCAGGCTGGTGAGTTAAAGTTATGTGAATTTTAATTTCCTTAGATATTGGGCTGTCTTCCTTAAAAAAATTAATTCCATCGCAAAATTATTAAAAATTCCCCCACGTTTTCTTCCAGTACTTGTAAAATTCCATTATATTTTTAAGTCTCTGCGCCATCTGGATTTTATTTTGGGGTAAGGAGTTTGGGAGGGACCCAGCTATGTATTTTCCAAATGTCTGGCCAGTTGTCCCCAAATCATTACTGAATAATACATCTTTTCCCCACCGATTTAAAATGTCATCATTATCATATACCAAATACCCATACGCATTTGGGTCTATTTCTAGACTTTCTATTCTTTCCCTTCAGTCTGCCCGTCTGTTCCCCACTGTGGCTTAAGTGTCCCATCACTGCAAAGCACTGAGTGTGCAAGACTCAACGCCCCACACGCAACTTCTCTTTTTCATAACTTTTCTGTTTAGTCTCATGTTTGTGTCTGAACCTGGACTTTAAAGCTAGTTCGTTTAATTTCAAAAAAAATTGTTAATATGGTGTTGTAATAACTTACATGTATAGGTTTATTCAGAGAGAATTCATATCCTTACAGAATTAAACCTTCTCACCCAGAAGTACTGTCTCCCCTGCCCAGCGGGTCCTCCCCATCTCCCAGTGGAGACCACGGACCTGCCAGGTTCACCTTCGCCAGGCTCCTCAAGGCCTTCCCCATTCTCCCTGGTTCACCCAGGAGCTCTGAGCACGCCACGCACCTGCCCCTGCAACCTTGTCCCGGGCAGCCTCCTGCTACCCCACAGATTTCCCCTCCCACTCACAGACTGTGGCATCTCAAGGTGACCTTGGGCTGGAGAGCCAGGATTCCAGCGGACACCTCTGGGCTTGGGGGGCTTGATAAGACAGGTGGAGTGAGTGAGGTCAGGAGGGGATGAGGAGGGAGACACAAAGGAAAGGAAGTGACCAGAACCTTTGGGAAACACAAAGAAAAACTATGCAAGAAGAGAAAGTCCCAACACCACAGTTAGAAGTGGCACATTTGGGGCGGCTGTTGCAGGATGAAGCAGGAGCATCTCTTGGAACTGCACAAAGAGTCTTCTCCTCCAGAGTAACACGGGGTCTTACTCTGTTGCCCCATGGCTCAGGGGCACAGAGGGCCCCACTCGGCTTGTCTGCAATCAACGCTGGCACAGCTGCAACACGGGGAGCACTCCGAGGATCCACCCATCACTGCAGCTGCAGGGCTGGGCATGATGCTTTTAACTTGACAGTGTGAAAACTAAATGTTGGCTAACACAGCCTGGACGTAGGGGAATTGAAAGAGGACAGTCCTCACCACACGGTGCAGGGGGCACCACAGGGTTGGCTAACACAGCCTGGACATAGGGGAACTGAAAGAGGAGAGTCCTCACCCTACAATGCAGGGTGCACCACAGGGTTGGCTAACACAGCCTGGACATAGGGGAATTGAAAGAGGACAGTCCTCACCGTACGGTGCAGGGGGCACCACAGGGTTGGCTAACACAGCCTGGACATAGGGGAATTGAAAGAGGAGAGTCCTCACCCTACAATGCAGGGTGCACCACAGGGTTGGCTAACACAGCCTGGACGTAGGGGAATTGAAAGAGGACAGTCCTCACAGTACGGTGCAGGGGGCACCACAGGGTTGGCTAACACAGCCTGGACATAGGGAAATTGAAAGAGGAGAGTCCTCATCCTACAATGCAGGGTGCACCACGGGGTTGGCTAACACAACCTGGACGTAGGGGAATTGAAAGAGGACAGTCCTCACCCTACAGTGCAGGGGGCACCACAGGGTTGGCTAACACAGCCTGGACGTAGGGGAATTGAAAGAGAACAGTCCTCACCCTACAGTGCAGGGGGCACCACAGGGGCTACACAGAGGAGGACTGAGTCCGTTCCTGATGAGATGGGGTAGAAGCCGATGGAGAAGTGGCAGCCACGGCGGGACCTCAACGCAGGAGAAGCTACTGTACAGAGAAGGACTGAGTCAACTCCTGATGAGATGGGGTGGAACCATATGGAAAAGCGGCAGCTGCCGCAGGACCTCAACGTGGGAGAGGCTACTGTTGCCCCTGGGTGTGGGGGGTGAGCTCAGGAAGGAGGGGCAGGATCTGTTGCTTCTTATTTTAAGCCCTATATTACTCAGCTTTTAAATGAACCATATATATGCATTACTGTCATACAAATTAACTGAGGAAAATTGAAAGCCTCATGTCTCCTAAGTACTAAGCATTCAACTGACACTTGTTGTGCACTGACCGTGTGCAGGGAACCGACGGAGACACTTAGAAACTCAGCAAAGCAGACAAGTCTCCTCCTATGAAACTCACATTCTAGGTGGGGACAGACAAGACACAACGCACACAATCACCGATGTCAGGATTGGGGACGGTTGCTTTGGAGGACAGACAAGATACAACGCACACAATCACCGATGTCAGGATTGGGGACGGTTGCTACGGAGGACAGACAAGACACAACACACACAATCACCGATGTCAGGATTGGGGACGGTTGCTTTGGAGGACAGACAAGACACAACGCACACAATCACTGATGTGAGGATTGGGGATGGTTGCTACAGAGGACAGACAGGACACAACACACACAATCACCGATGTGAGGATTGGGAACAGTTGCTATGGAGGACAGACAAGACACAATGCACACAATCACCGATGTCAGGATTGGGGACGGTTGCTACGGAGGACAGACAAAACACAACACACACAATCACTGATGTGAGGATTGGGGACGGTTGCTACAGAGGACAGACAAGACACAACGCACACAATCACTGATGTCAGGATTGGGGACGGTTGCTACAGAGGACAGACAAGACACAATGCACACAATCACTGATGTCAGGATTGGGGACGGTTGCTATGGAGGACAGACAAAACACAACACACATAATCACTGATGTGAGGATTGGGAACGGTTGCTACAGAGGACAGACAAGACACAACGCACACAATCACTGATGTCAGGATTGGGGACGGTTGCTACGGAGGACAGACAAAACACAACACACATAATCACCGATGTGAGGATTGGGGACGGTTGCTACAGAGGACAGACAAGACACAACGCACACAATCACTGATGTCAGGATCGGGGACGGTTGCTACAGACAAAGAAGAGATGAAGAGGGTGCAGGCTTGGGGGCAGGTTCAGTGACAGCAGAGTGGAGTATGGATCATTGCAATGACAAGAGAGCCTCTTCTGGCCACTCTGTTGACCTCGAACGTCCCCCCAAGCAGACTACACACTGTCAATGTGTTCAAAAACAGAGAGGACAGCTGTTGCATGGAACAGACATACACAGCCTCAGCGACTCCCCCGGGGGCCCCTCGAAATGTGTTTGTCAGGCTGCCTCCACGCAGCCCACAGGCATGGAGCAAACACACGCTCCACTTGCTTCATGATGCCAAGCACAGAACCCACTTCGGGAAAACCCAAGAAATGGCCCCCATGGACCCCCAATCCCACTACTTCCCACCCTAAAAACAAAATGAACAGAAACACCACACCTCCAGGCAGCCAGCACAGTAAGCTTTTCACTTAAGTTTTTATTATAGAAATGTTCAAACATACACGAAAGCAGAGAAGATAACGGCACGGACGCCATCGGCCACGGCCACCCATTGCTCTGCAGAAAAGATAATGGCACGGACGCCATCGGCCACGGCCACCCATTGCTCTGCAGAGAAGACAATGGCAAGGACGCCATCAGCCACGGCCACCCATTGCTCTGCAGAGAACATAACAGCACGGATGCCATCAGCCATGGCCACCCATTGCTCTGCAGAGAAGATAACAGCATGGACGCCATCGGCCACAGCCACCCATTGCTCTGCAGAGAACATAACAGCACGGACGCCATCAGCCATGGCCACTCATTGCTCTACAAAGAAGATAACGGCATGGACGCCATCAGCCACGGCCACCCATCGCTCTGCAGAGAAGATAACGGCACGGATGCCATCGGCCATGGCCAGCCATCACTCTGCAGTGGCTCATGTTTCACTCCATCCGTCTCCCCTGCCACCCCTCCCTGTTTTCCAGGGTTGAGGGTGGAGTCAGTTAGAGAAAATCTACTCCACCATATTCTGTGTATCTCTAGCAAATGAGGACTTATCTCATTTTATTTTATTTAGGGGAGACAGGGTCTTACTCTGTTGCCCAGGCTGGACGGCAGTGACACAATCACGACTCACTGCAGCCTCCACCTCCTGGGCTCAGTGATTCCCCCGCCTCCGTCTCCCACAGCAGCAGGATCACCACAACTCACCCACATGAGGGCTTTAAAAAATGTCATCACGAACCCAGTATCACACCGGCAACATTAGTTAACAGCAACTGGTCTTTCATAATGTTCTAGTATCCGGTCAGTGCTAAATTCCATTAATTAAAAAAAAAAGTCATCTTGTAGTTAATTTGTTTGAATTAATATCCAAGCAGGGTCCATCATACGTCTACACAGCAATGGCGCACGCAGGGTGGATTCAGTGTTTGTGGTTTGCTATGAATCTGATGAGCCACCAAGAATCCAGGCTGAGTCTTCTGACCCCTTTCCTGATGCTTATTTCCTGAAAGCGTCCTTATCTGTTTGCACAGTATCCACGCTCTGCATTCCTCCTAACTCCAACGAACATCCCCAGAATCCCCAATGAGAAGAAACCGTGTCCCTCCCGGGGCTCCTCAGCATCTCGGGCGCAGTGTCTCTGGACACTTCCAGCAGGCAGGTGTCTACCCTGGCTTTGATAAGCAGACACCACTAGCCCTGAAAGCAAAGGTGCTACCTCGGCCTGCGGGACCACAGCGGATGCACGGCCCCAGTCAGCACACGGTGAGGGGCGTTAGCACCAAACCTCCCCGCTCCAGGGCGAGCCTGGCCTGCGGGGAATCACAGTAAAACCACAATCAAAACTCCTTCCAAGTTCATTATTCACACCCTGAATGTTCTCAGTAGGGTCAAAACTTCACACCTCTGACTGAATTTTCATCCATTTGGAAGTGTTCTGGGTCTCCTGGGAGTTTTAGAAATTGGGAGTGTGAAGACGTGGTTGAAAACTGAGCTGAAAGCTTTAAGAGAAAGTTAATTTGGTGTCTCCTGGGCACTTCACAGCTCTGCAGTGCCCAGGGTTCCATTATGCATCCCTCAGTATGAAATACAGCAAACCTTATTAAATACACTTCTAGCAAAATCCCCCGTCCTCCGAGCTCGGCCTGTGCTCCACTTCCTCCTTTCCTGCCCCAGACGCCACAGCAAACATTATTTCCCCGACATCTGGTGGTTTTCAAAGGACAATGCTCCGACCAGTGCACCAGAAAGTGGGCTGGGCGAGTGATCTGCAGTCCATCGGGACGTCCAGGAGATGCTGACACAGGCTGAGAAGCTCGGCCCCCAGCTCCCAAAGCTTACCACGGCCACCTGGGGGAAAAGCTGCCATGTCTTAGAAATATTGACACTGGCCTCATTCCCTGAATTCTGATTTGTCAAGAGGTGTGGCCTGACCACCGGGATCTTTTAAAGCTCCCCCAGTTTTTAAAAGCTCTAATAGTCAGCAAAATGCAAAACCACGCCCCCACCCAACAGCCCCATGATGTCCCACGAAGTCGACCGCCGGAGCGCTGACACCAGCATCACCCTCTCGTGCGGTCTCCCAACAGCCCTGCAAAGCCAGAACCATGATCGTCCCCACTGCACACCTCAGAGAGCTGAAAGTTGCAGTTATTTACTGAGTAGATTTGGGATTCAAATCCAAATCCTACTGTGAAGCCAGTACCCCCATAACACCAGGCTGGGTGGGCTCCACGCTGCCTAAGAGCAGAGACTCTGCCTCATTTCCCCTTCTAGTCCCAGCAACCAGCACAGAGTGAGACCTCAGCACACTAACCGTGGACACGCCTTTGATCCCAGGGCCCCCTGAGGACTGTGTGATGTTCAGAGGTGCACCCTCCATGCAGCACAGGCCAGACAAGGGAAACTGCAGGGAGCTTTGGCAAAGGACACACGCGGGGAAGACACGAGAGGCAGGAGACGGCAACATCTGTTGGGGCACAGGAGAGAGAGGACAGGGTCCCGCGGCCATCACAGGGTGACACCGGGGCCTTGGTGTGGCTGCCCTGGGCTGGACTTGCTGCACACACAGGGCCATGAGGACTTTGGGACCACGTGTGCTGATGTCTCCACTGTCCAGAGGAAGACACCAAGGCTTGAGGCTGTTGCTCCAAGTGCACACAGTTGCACAAGCACACATGCATGCTGCACCACAACACCCAGATGAGAATCCAGAGCCCCCACTGCCTGGGACGAACGGGCTCCAGAATCCAGAGCCCCCACTGCCTGAGACGAACGGGCTCCAGAATCCAGAGCCCCTGCCTGGAACGAACGGGCTCCAGGGGCCCCCAAAAGGACGTCGGCTCTGCACCACCCCTGCCTATTACTCTATACTGAGCCGCAAACCCACGCATGCCTCAGTCCAAATGTCATAGCTTCTCTTTCTCCCACTACCCTGAGGGCCACACACACATGACTCGGAGAAAGCCCACAGCCTGTGTGTCACAGGATCTCCCTAAATGTCCAGTGGCCCCTGTCCAGCCGCTGTGGCTGCCCACATCATGGTGCTGGGCCCTGCCGTTTCTCCATCATAGAACCACCAAGAGGCAACCGAGAACCCAGGAGCATGGCAACATCCACAGTCTCCAGGATGGGACCCTATCTACACGCTCCTCCTAGAGGGTCTGTGTGCCGTGAGCACAAGAGGGTCATCCAGCTGCAGGATGGGACTCTATCTACAAGTTCCTGCTACACGGTCTGTGTGCCGAGAGCACAGGAGGGGCATTCAACTGCAGGATGGGACTCTATCTACATGTTCCTGCTACGGGGGCTGTGTGCCATGAGCACAGGAGGGTCATCCAGCTACAGGATGGGACTCTATCTACAAGTTCCTGCTAGAGGGTCTGTGTGCTGAGCCCACAGGAGGGTCATCCAGCTGCAGAATGGGACTCTATCTACAAGTTCCTGCTACAGGGTCTGTGTGCCGAGAGCACAGGAGGGTCATCCAGCTCCAGGATGGGACTCTATCTACATGCTCCTCCTACGGGGGCTGTGTGCCGTCAGCACAGGAGGGTCATCCAGCTGTCCGGAAATGAAAGCTCACAGTCACCAAGCATACGCAGTGCCATCTGATGAGAATTCATCTGCTCTGTCCTGCACGGTCCCATGGGAAAGTCAAGCCACTGCCCCAGCTCCCTTCCTCAACCGTCATTCATGATGGAGCTTATTCTGATGTTGATGCAAGAAATGTTCCACCCACCTTCAGCTGGCAAAGCCTGCCTAGAAATATACAAGAACAGATAGTAGTTCCAGTAAAGCACAGAGTACCTCAAAATAGAAGACATTACAGAGAGAAACGTGTGCACGCTGGCAGCTAGCTGAAAAGTCAGCTGATCCACATAAAGTTGGTTAGGAAAAATCTTCTAGAGATGCAGACCATCATTGCACAAACTACAACATCCTCAAACCCAAGACACACTGCAGAGAAATAACAGCTCTTCCTTTCTACTATGGAGGATTCTGCCTGACAGTCATGTGGCTTCACTTAAGATCAGAAGTGATCTGGTCAAGAAGCATAGAAGAAACCTCAAATTTCCAAATTCCCAGTCTTTCATTTTTTTCTTGGTTCTATGAGCAATAAAATCTTACAGCATAAAGGCCGGTCGCGGTGGCTCATGCCTGTAATCCCAGCACTTTGGGAGGCCGAGGAGGGTGGATCACGAGGTCAAGAGATCAAGACCATCCTGGCTAACACAGTGAAACCCCGTCTCTACTAAAAATACAAAAAAACTAGCCGGGCGTGGTGGCAGGCGCCTGTAGTCCCAGCTACTCGGGAGGCTGAGGCAGGAGAATGGCGTAAACCTGGGAGGCAGAGCTTGCGGTGAGCTGAGATGGTGCCACTGCACTCCAGCCTGGGCAACAGAGCGAGACTCCGTCTCAAAAAAAAAAAAAAAAATCTTACAGCATAAAAACTGAAGCATACAGAAAATGGTGAAAAAAAATATCATTCTAGGTGCATTTTCTTCCAGTGTTTTCCAAAGCATAATTACGTACTTTTTCCAAACCACTCAAATTCATTCTGCAGCCTCGGGGCTGTCTCCTGCCACTCCCACTGGGTACTACACGCGAGCATTTCCCGGAACCATGGAAAGAGCCTCTTGGCCACCTGCTGTAGAGGCTGACTGCACTGTTCCCTGCTATGCTTGGTCATATGGGTTGTTTTAAAGTTTTTCAACATTATAAATAAAGCTGTAACAAACGTGCTTTCAATTATTTTTCACCCACATTTTAAAAACACGTCTTTAGTGTGGGTTCCTACAGTCTGAGTTACTGAGTCTAAAGACACTGGCATATTTGTGACTTCCAAGGAAACAACCCATACTCACCTCATGGCAGAGAATCCTTGCCTTGCTGCAGGAGCTGGCGCTTGGGTGAACGCCTCCCCTCCTTGGATAGAACAGCCTGGGTGCTTCAGTTCGTACTTCTCCTTCCATGCTTTCGGACCCTCTGTGCTTCCTCCCGCGTGACCCGCCCATACCCTGTGTTGCTCTGCTTTCTAGGTCCACACACCAGGGCCCCTCTCTGGGACCATCTTGCCCCAAGCTTTGATCCCAACACTCGCCCTGTATCTCCAAATAAAAATAAATTGTTGGGTTCTTTCTGGAGGAGTTTGGGTGAGCTTGTTTATCCCAGGATGTCACTTCTCAAAGGCAGTGCAGATCCTCATACAGCAGGCTGATGCTCCTGACCACCTCCCTCCCAGCAGGCCCATAAAGACCCTCAGACACCATGCACCGGAGGCCCCTGTGGCTTCTACTATCTGGTATTTGTCCAGTGTGTTGGCGTCGTCTATACCACACCCCATGGCTTCTACTATCTGGCATTTGTCTGGTGTGTTGGTGTCGTCTATACCACACCCCATGGCTTCTACTATCTGGCATTTGTCTGGTGTGTTGGCATCATCTATACCACACCCAGCCTCTGTCACACCTTCTGCTCTCACATGATGCGATACTGCACTTGCATTTGACAGAAAACACAGAGTCCTAGAGATGATATGTGAAAATTAAGGGGTGCCTGGTCCTGTCTCGGCCATGAAAATGGTGGTAGAGAAAGAGGGAACACCTGCCTGTTAGCTTTCCTGAGGATGACAAGTCATTTACTGCCTTAAAACTAAGACAAAAAGGAGTGGCTCCTCAATGGATTCCTCTCCCCTCCTTCCACCCTGAGACGTGTCATATAGCTGCCTCAGGCCCTGTGTTTCTCACGTAAAACCTGTGCTGATGACAGGTTCATTTTCAAACACAGGAAGGATGTCCAGCTCACAGTCTGCAAAACTACAAGCTAAGCTGCCTATGATTGTGTGGGGATCCAGGAAAACAGAGGATGAGTTGAAGGTTGGGACACAGACCCCTTCAGGCAAATCCACACACAGCTCAGTTTTATTGAAGAAAATCAATAACATAAATTATTTCAAGTAGCAGTGCAACAACTTGGGGGTTACATTTATTTTATTCAGCACGAATAACTGGTTCTATTCCCTTGTGCTCATTTTAGCAGTGATGATTTGAACTCAGAACCACAAGCTATTGGAGCTTGAGTCTTAAAAGATCATTAGTTTCATGTTTCCCCAGCCTGGCTGCACATTACAGTCAACTGTACTAAAACCATAAACCCCAAAGCCCCAGATGGGAGATGCCGACTTGGTCAGTCTGGTATAGGATCTGGATCTGCGTATTTTATAAGCTTCCTACATGGTTCTAGTCATTTGGGCAACACCAGGTAGACCAAGCCCCTCAATATGCAAGTACAGAACTGGAGGGCCAAAAGGGCAGGTGAGCCCATCATCCCCTAACTCCATCTTTTCTCATTTCTGTCCCCCACCCCAAATCATCACCATTGTCACCATCATCATCATTACTATCATCACCATCACCATCAGCATCATTACTATCATCACCATCACCATCAGCATCTCATCATCATTATCATTACCATCACGACCATCATTGTTGTCATCATCACCATCACCATCATTGTCATCACCATCATGTTGTCATTATCATTACCATCATCATCACCATCATCATTACCATTACCATCACTACCATCATCATCACGATCATTGTCATCACCATATCATCATTGTCATCACCATCCTCACCATTGTCGTTACCATCATCACCTTCATTATCGCTTTCGTCACCATCATAATCACACCATAATCATTGTCATCATCATCATGATCATCACCACCATTGCC